>NC_134108.1:45492250-46122500 GCF_040939455.1 Microcebus murinus | reverse complement strand
CCATTTTTTTCCAGGGCTCCCAAAGGTAAAATACAATATATTGTGTTTCTAATATATGTACATGTTTAAACTAGAAAACTACAAATGGATTTTAAAAATCATGAAAGCTTCTAAAACTATTTCTGCTATAATATAATTTTTATGTCACTATGATTGTGCAGTTAAGATTCTTGCTTTTTAAAATGTATTTTACATACACTGATGATTATATTATTGTTATAAGTAAAAATATTCTTTTAACTCTGGTATGGGAAGAAATCTCTCCTATCTTTGGTAATGTTGACATTATTCTGTAGATTTATGAATTGTTTGTTGAAACAAATTAGGCTTTTACCATTCTACATAACTCTGAATAAGTAGTGTTAATAATATTAAAGGATTCTGTTATGGACCTGTTTGCTTTACTTTAATAATTTAATTATAAATTTCCAAGTAACATGCATGATCATTTGTTTAATCCCTTAACGTTAATTTTGAGCCCAAATCAATTGCATGCCTTCTGTTGCAGTACACTTAAGACAAAAATGCATATTTGCATTTTTATTCTGCCTGTATAATTTGTTAAAGTAAAAAATAACTTAGTCAACATAGAAAAATATTCTTTTCCAGTGAGATAAAAAAAAAGATTCAGTAATTTTATTTTTCTATTTTTCAACCAATTGGGAAATTGTGTTGCTAAGTCTCAGGATTGCTAACAGTGATTGTGTTTAATAAACTGCCCATTCATTTTAGTGAAGTAAAGTGGATTAACAGATTGTTTTTCCCTGAACTGACCACTTACTTCAGTGACTTAATAAGAACAAGCCTTTGTGTGACCTAACTTGCAAACTTACTCATTTATTCTGAATTCAAAAAACATTTAGTGAGTGCTTACTGTATGCCCAGCTGGGCTAAGTGCTGGTGATACATTCATGAATCACTTTTGGCCTCTGCCTTAAGCAGATTAGAATCCAGTTCTACTCACAGCCTGCTCTGCCTATCATTAGCTAAGAAGAAATGACTAACTTTCATCCAGTGCCCCGAGATTCCTCATCATTGCACCATTGTGATTATTTCGTTTCTAACCTTTGGTAATGAGGGGAAAATGTCACCCCCATAAAGACTGTCCATGACTTCTCTTTAGGGTGGGAACTGGAAGGACACTGGGAAGCCACTTGTCAGTAGAGAATGAATCCTAGAGAACTTGGATGTTTGAAAGACCAAGGTTGCACTGTGCATTGGGAGACAAGAGGGAACATTTCTTTATTTCCAAGAGGAAGGAAGAGAAAAAAAAAGCAAGAGCAGAGGAGAAACAGGAAAGAGGCAGGAACCACAGAGTTGATGTGAGATAAAGGACTCTGGGTAGAGGTTAGCTGAAATTCTCCTGTGGTGGGCAGCCAGAGGAAAATACAGAGCAGGAACACAAATGCCAAGGGTTCAATTTGAAGCTTTGTGACTATGCTGGGGTTTTGTCTTTTTACATGATAAGCATTTCTCCTACCTGATCCAAAGTCTTCAGTAAATCCTGCAATTTTGCAAAGCCTCTGAGAGAGCTGATTGTTTGTGGAAATCATGAGCAGGACAGGATTTTACATTTGTTTTTGGCTGGTACAAATTCATGTGGGACTTGAAGAAGCAGGAACTTAAAAACAGATGTGACCATCAGAACACATGTGTGAAAATCAGACACAAATTTAAAAGAGTTGTGCTAGAGGGTGATCAGGGCTAGGGTAGAGATTCAGAGAACATTGGGGACATACAAAAGGAAGATTTGTTTTTGTCTAGCTCTTAAGTCTCAGTGACCAACCACCCTGATTTGCTCAGGACTATCCCAGTCTTAGAGCTGAAAAATCCTGTGTCCTGGGAAATCCCTCAGACCCATGCAAACCCATCCATGACACTTTCCCTACCTATGGATGTGCACACTTGATCTTCATATTCAGAACTTTATTTACATTTGCCACAGACAAATAAGGAAAAGCATTTTAAGCAGAAGGGACAAGTCGAAAGGTACAAAGTTATAGAACAGCATGCCATGTTTAAAGGAGAGAAAATAGGTCAGTATGGCCAATGTGCATTGTTCTTTTTGAAGATTGCTAAGAGGCAGTTGTGAACAGGTAATGTGGATGCCAGATCATGAAAGGCCTTATTTATCATGCAAAGGAGACCCACCTTAGATCCAAAAAGGCTTAGGGAGGCTGGATTGTTTTAAGCTTAGAAAGATTGCTCGGTAAAAGTGTCATGGATCGATTGGAAGGTGATAAGAACTTTGGCAAGAAAATTGATGAGCAGGGTGTTGTAATATTTGAAGTGATTGAAGATGAAATTCTGAACTAAGAAATGGGTGGTGATGTTGATGAGCAGGAGTACATTCTACAGATTTTAAGAGGAAAACCACCACGAATCTGATCCCAGTTGAATGTTGGGGTAGAAATAGCAAGAATCAGTGGGAAGCCTGAGCAAGTCCCTGAGAGAGGCTCAAAAATTAATGAAGGAAGAACAAATATAGAAATTAATAGGCAAGAGTTAAACCATAAATAAGAAATGAAGAACAGATTAGAAGAGAGATCAACTCAGCAACAACTCAGGATAGATCAGGGCACTCAGGGAGGGGCTTGAAGAAGCAGTGTACGTCAGTCTGTAGGTAGGCATAGTATACAGGTGTATCAGTCTGGATTAAACACCCATGTTGGCAATGGACAATTCTATGGAATTGTTATTTATATAAAATGAAATTTTCCCCCATCTTTTTCTAAATCTATTATTTAGAGCAAGTGCTTATACCACTTTTTAGTAAGAGGAAGCTACCATCACTAATATTAATGCTCCGTACATATATTACTTATTCATAGCAAGAAAAATGTTCAAATCTTTTCCCATTGTTAGCCATTTCATTTGATACTGACAGCAAAGCGGCAGTTTACTCTGCAAGGAGCACAGGAAATATTTGTTCTTTAGAAGAGAGGTTTAAGGCTCACCACAGTAGAGGATCATGAATTAAAAACAAATTTAAGCCAAGTATATATTCAATGTAAATCCCAAATCCTCCAGTTTTATTTTTTATTATGTCGTACAGAAGGCCATTTAAAATAAGTTATTGTTTCAAACTGTATACCTATAATTTCCCTGTTGAACCATTTTCTTAGATCTAATCAAGATTGTCTTTTTTGCAAAAGAATATGGCTAAAACCTGAATTGTTATTGTGTGTATTCCATAGATTTTAAACGCTGATACATTTTAAAGATTGGCTTTCACTTACAAGTTTTCATTTTCAATCAAATTTTTCCAGTATGTAAATTATTCCCTGAGAGTAAATTGAACTATTTACTTATTTAGTTAGTTATTTTTATTTTTCTTTTTTAAAATACATGAACTTCTTTAGACCATTTTTATTTTTCTTTTTAAAAATACATGAACTTCTTTAGACCACTAGGGTTCAGTTTTCAGGGTATTGAAGTCATTATTTTTCCAATGATTCACTAAAGTACTTAATTCACATGATTTTAGCATATATAACTTAAATCTTAAATTTATGTAATCACTTCATTTCAGTATGAATGATCCTGAGAAATCAAATCATCTGTTTCTACTTGTTACAGCTAGTTATTTCTTCAAGCTAATAGCAGAGATTTTCCAATTTGGATTGCTAAAGAACAATTCTTTTTTATTTATTGTTTGCTTGCCTACTTGTTTTAATGTGCCTAAAAAACGACTTAGCTTTTTAAGAAGAGTGTTGTTATGATTATATAACAATAGTATGGACAACACTAAAACAATCAGATGAAAAGCCACATTTCAATTTAGCATTTCATTTAAAGAAGGATGAGGCCTTACTTAAAAATATTCTAGCTTTTTGAAACTCTTTGAAAGTTAATATTTTTACAGTTTAATTGGCATGTTTGATGCTGAGTAGACACATTCTTTCTACTACATTGTCTCACATGTAACAAAAGCAGAAATTATTTTAAACCAATACATTTGAAAAATAGTTTAAAAATTAATTTTGCTTTAAAGCAACCTTGTAGAAAAAAGTCTTTAAATGTTTAGAAGATAAATATCCTTTTCTGTCTTGATGCAAAGACAAAATGGTTTAGTAAACAGATACCCTGCCCCAGTGACCTTATGAAGGCACATTTACATTGATTCTCATTTTATTTGCAGGTATCTTTTCTCTCTGGGCATTGTGTTTCTCCTCATATATAACTGATGATGGTATAAATCTTTATGAAAAGACAGATTAAAATTGTTCTTCTTCAAAATGCTTGGGGTGTTGCATGACAGTCAGGCTAGAAAGAGATTTTATATTCAAAATCTTTTACTGCAGTGTAATGAAACCTGCCACACAGTTCTGTTGACAATAATAAATGATTAATAATTTTGATAAAATATTTCCTTCAAAAAATTAAATACTGTCCACAAATCCATAAATTCTGTATCAGTGTTAACATTTATCTTGACATATCAGATATAAGACTATACCATAATCAAATTGTTAAATGTGTTCTATCATTTTTTATTCACTAGAATGTCAGGGGGATAGGACATAGTGTTCAATATTGTCATAAATTTAATAAAATAAGAAACGAGACAAGGACAAACCAACAGTGATCATTTCCATTCCAAATGAAAACTCTCATGATCACTGTGTCTTTTTACATTTATTTTCAGTCATATACATCTAATATAATCTTTTACTTATTTTTTTCACAATTTAAAACACCTTGATTATTAAAACAAAAGGATGAGAGTTAGAGTACTAGACTATCTGGTCTCATTTTTTTCTCCTTCACTTTCCCTAAATCTTCAACCCTAGAAATATCTTTATAAGTAAATATTTATCTTCAAAATATTTTAGTATGTCAACATAAAATCACTTTGACTAGGTTAACTCATTGAAATTGTCAAGTTCTATTAAAAAACAAAAAAGGAAACAACACAATAAAATTCAGAAAACACCAAAGACCAAAGCAATGTCTAAGCCTAAAATATAGAAGCAACAACAGGCTATAAAAATAATGCTAAATCTGTCTTGTTTGCAATTGTCCCTAGTTTAGGGCCTAGCACATAATAGGGGCACAATAAATATAGTCAATGATTGAATGAAGCAATATATTTCCTCAGTCAAGCATCATAAGCAATATTGTATAAAGAATGCATGTGTCATTTACTTTTTATGAATGCCAACTTTTACTATTACTACAATTGAAGCAATTCTCATTCTAAAATTCTGTGTATATTGAATAAATTATTTTGCTTCTCTGGCTCATAGTTTCCTTGTGTATAAAGTGGTGATGACATAATTTTGTGTAATTGTAAAGAAGAATATATTGTAAAGAGAATCCCTGGTACAGGGCAAATAAATGCCTTTACTATTATTACTACTGCTAATTCTGCTGCTGCTATTATTATTATAGCATTACTAAATGATTAGTAGAATACTGTCCTCTCAGTATATTTGAGGACAATTAAGTAGTTGAATTATGACACTGCTAACTTCAAATAAAACAATCTTAATCATATAAAGTGTTTAAGCAAAATTTTCAAATTACTTTAAAAGTTTATATATTTTCTGACTTTTTACTAGAAGATCATTGTGAGCCAAATGCTGGTCTTCCCGAAATTCATATATTGAAGCCCTAAGCCCAATACCTCAGAATGTGATTGTATTTGGAGAAAGGTCCTTTAAAGAGATGAATAAGTTAAAATGAGGCTTTGGGATGGGTCCTAATCTAATCTGACTGTTGTCTTTATAAGAGGAGGAAATTTGGACACACAAAGAGACAACAGGGATGTGAGCGCAGAGGAAAGGTGCTATGAGGACACACCAGTGGGACAGCCATCTGTAAGCCAAGGAGAGAGGCCTCCAAAAAAAGCAAACCTGCTGACACCTTGATCTTGGACTTCCAGCCTCCAGAACAGTGAGAAAATAAATTTCCATTGTTTGAGCCACCCAGACTATAGCATTTTGTTATGGCAACACTAGCAAACTAATACAAAGGTTATTAGATCTAGATAATGTATTTTCAACGAAATTTGTCTATGTTCAATTGCTTTATTATACTTTTTTTTCATTGTTTCCATGGATTTCTTCAAAATTTTAAGCTCTTTAGAAGAAACTTTATCATGAGTAGTTTTAGTAAACAAGCTTGTGTAATGCCTCTAAAGGAAACATTTAAAATTACTATTCACTGGCAAATTTTGAAGCTACTTGACTGACTTAAACCTTTGTTCCCCAGCATTATTTTGGTAATGGTCTTAAAATCCCTTTAAGTTTTTAATAGTTTCATTAACTAGCAAATACTGTTACCACAATTCTTCTGTTAATGAAAAACATGGCTTCCAATTGTACCCTTTTGGAGCATATATATGATTAGTTTCTTTTCCCACTTTTTTTTCCTTTTATTTTATCATATTATGGGATTACAAATATTGTTAGGGTTACATATATTGCCCCTGCCATTCCTCCCCCAGCCCCCCCTTGCCAAAACATCAAGCATGTCCAACCCCCAGGTGGTGCTCATCGCACCTATTTTGTAAGTATATATCCTTCTTTTGAAAAAATACAGAAGGTAAAAATATTTTTAAAAACCTAAAATATAATACTGTAGCTAACATTTGCTGAGTACCTGAAGAGTTGAGTTGAAGACATATGTGGCAATGATTCCTGTCCCCCTTCCCTCACCTTTCCCCCCTCCCTCTCTTCCTCCACCTTCTTTCTTTCCCTCCTCCTTCCTCTTCTCCTCCTCTTCCTCCACCTCAGTTTAGTCACCTAAGTGGTGACGAAACATGAGGAAAATCATCCCAACTCTGAGTGGACCCAGATTGTTTTGTTTAAAAGAAGCTTTATTCCTAGCAGAGTGATTGATCTAGTTACCTCTGCACCTTCTACAATGTGGATTGTTTTCTAGGTTAAAAATAAAAATGACTTCTCCTCATTGGTTGAAGTTTGTATTAGTCTGCTTGGTGAATTTTACTGAATCTCACTCAGAGACATACACAATGTCTGCATATGTACAACTTAGTTTACAATTGTTACTGACAAGATGTTAAAATCAATTAAAACTACTGAAAACAAAATAAAACACCCACATAAAATAAAGATACATTAAAATAACTGTTATTATAAAATCATTAAAATTTACTATTTTTGAAATATTTAGATCATTAAACATGAAATGTATGATTTTGAATCAAAAGTGTAATTTATCATATCTCAAACAAGAAGCAGTACAATTAATCAAAGTATGCACCTAAACTATCAACACAGTTTTGCCATCTTAACAGTAGCTTGTTTATGCCAGCAGTGAAGAAGCCTGGAGAGCAAGTGACAACTAAATCGCAAAAGGTGGGTGTTTTTCACAGCTTGTTGAGATTTGAATATTTTTCCTTGCAAGAAGTGGTCCAAAGCCTGAAGGAAGTGGTAGTCAGCAAGTGCAAGGTCTGGTGAATACAGTGGATGACAGAAAGTTTCTAAGTCCAGCCTCTGTAGTTTGAGCAGCGTTTTTTGTGTGACATGTGGTCTAGCACTGTCTTGCAAGAGGATTGGCCTGTTTCTATTTGCCAATCTCAGTGGCTTAATCATGAGCATCCTCATCATTTCATCCATTTGGTTGCAGTAGACATCAGCTATAATGGATTAAACAGGTTTCATGATGCTGTAGTGGATAATAGCAGCCCTGGACCACCAAACAGACACCATTAGCTTTTTGTGGTGAATATTCAGTTTTGGACTGTGTTTTGCATTTCATCTTTATCTAACCATTGTGCCGAACGAACACTTGCAATTGTCAGAAAGAATCCATTTTTCACCACACGTAACAATACAGTGTAGAAATGGTTCACCTTTTTGTCGTGACAACAAGCTTCAAGATGATTTCTCTTCTGATGCTCGTTTAATTCATGCGGAACCAATCTATCCAGCTTCTTTACTTTGCCCATTTGTTTCAGATGGCCCAATATTGTTGAAATAGTAACGTCAAACCTTGCTGCTAATTCACGCGTAGGCTGAGATGGATTGATTCACTTGCACTACAGCTTTCAGCTCATCATTTATCCACCTTGATCTCAGGTCACCTAGGTGGCTCGTTTACAAGATTAAATCACGAGAATGGAACTTCTCACCCCATCAGCGTACTGTGTGTTCATTAGCCGCATCCTTCCCAAACACACCGTTGCTATTTCAAGCTCTCTGCAAAACACTGGTTCCATAAGGGAACTCATATTAGAAAAAAACACAAATTTTTGACTTATCCATAGTTTGACTTATCCATAGTTCACAAAAATTGCTGTAAAAAAATTTGTTTTGAAAGATAATCACAATCCAGACTGTGCATTTTAAAGATTGAGGAGGTACCTTCACAATAAAAATAAAACAAGAAATGTCAAAATGAAATGTCAGAGATATCAACTGTCAAACTCAGTACTTAAGGAAATTGGACATCTCATACCTAATTACCTTAGTAGTTAAAGGAAAGACAGTTATTTGGTTTTGCTCTATAAGAAATGTGTGCACACCATCTCAACTTCTCAACTTTTTGAGATATATTTGTAAATTATCCAAACAATTATATTTTTGCCTGAATTTGGAAGATTTTTTTCCGCATCAGGGATCCTTGAACCATGTCCAATATTCCATGCCGAGCTTTTAATTCTATTTTCTATGCTTCTATAGCATATAAAACATTATTATATGTGCTAATATAACAATAAAATATACATGTAAGGTATATTCAGTCAATTAATCAATAAAGATGTTTTCAATTTCATTTAAAATGTTAAAGTGTTTTATTTTCACATTGGAAGAGCTTCTTTCATAAAATTTGTTAATATTTTTGGTCTTTATTTTAAAATTCTAGCTTTTATTGAAAATTTATTATGCATTAGGCACTTTTTCAACCTATCTACATATAGTGTATGTATATATATTATATGCATGTATATAATATATATACATATAAAATTATAATTGATATGTAAATCCTGATTCAAAACTTCATTTTATATAATGCAAAATTTAAAACATATATCTATTAAAACAATGACTTTAATCCTTCTTAAAAAAACATGTTATATCCACATTGTCAATGTACATGTTTTAAAATTTTGATAATATTTGGTATAAAATACAAAGCATATAAGTGAAATATACCATACTCATTTATTTGTGAAATGTGAATTTTAAAATATGAAAATATTTTTAAATATTATACCAAAAACATGATTTTTCTTATATTTTCACATTTTCTTAGAACTGTATACACATTTCTGCCTGCCTCATTATACAATCTACACAATGTTCTCTACATGGCAGGAGATTCTGGCTCATGTGAGTTTACAGCCCTGAAATTATCGAAATGGAATAATATCAGTGCCCCCCAAATGTAGATGCCTTTCATAATCAACCCTAAAATATTTTTTGCTTTTCTTTACCTAATGAAATCAACTGAGGATAACCAATAAATTAATAAATATAACATATTCACAAACTTCTTCTGTTATAATTAATTAGATAAATTGATTTAGTCTTTTATTATACAATAAAGATTTGCTGAATGGATGAATGAAATGAATGAAGCATGGTGATCAAAGAACATTCAATCTGGTTTATTTAGTAATATGTCAGGAAGTAGGCTTCCAAGACATGGTAAGGTAACTTATATTACTCACACCAAATTAATGTTGAGCAAATATAATCTCTGTTAATGTTACTGTTTTTGACCTAATTTCCTTCAGCAGAAAATCTTAAATGAAAAAAGAGACTCTTACATTAAAAAATCAAAATTCTCATTGGAAACCATTTAAATTCATGATTACCTATATTGATAGAAGAACTTAAACACACACTCATATACAACATGCACACATGTTCACACTTATGGTAACTAAAGATTGAACATTAAACTAACATTCAACCTCACCATAAATAAATCTTCAATCTGTTCTTTGTTTTGCTTTTGTTGAAATCAGAAGACACAGCCCTACTAACAACAGAAAACTGTGCACAAAATCAAAATATAAATAGTGATACTTTTTTCTTTTTTTTAAATTGACTTCTTTGAGCATCCACACTCTGAGTTTTGGATCTTTTTTACTGTAACAAGAAAACAGAAGCCCCTTTAAAAAAGTATTACAATCATATAAACTTACAAAGAATGGTAGTAGAATGGAGAACTTAATATAGAAATAATCCAAGAAATATATTTCTGACATATATGCATGTGTGTGTATGTATGTGAGTGTGTGTGTACACATACATATTTAGGAAATAGTTTCTCACAGTGCAAATGGAACTTTCAGTAAACTCTACGCATAGTTTGAATAACAAGATATAAAAATTAATTCTTGGCAACAGTCTCTTAATTTGCTTATATACTTAATTTTTCAAAAGATACACTTAAAGGTAGATTTCAAAATTAAATTTTGATGCCAATGTATTACAATCCTAGTATAATTTCAAATTAAATTATCTATCTGAAAATACTCTAAAAATAAAAATATTTTAAAAATATTTAGATATTTTAGTCGTTCATATTATAATGGTCAATGTTTTAGTTTTAGAATTAAATGTATGAAGTTCAATGGTAGTAAATAATCATTGTTCCTCTTTGAGCCTGTGAAAGATTAAATTCTTTGTTCTCTAGCTTAATATTCATTTTCATATTCTAAAACTAGGACTGGCAAAGAGAACAGCAAGGTTTCAATGACGGTCTGGCTATATAACTCTCATGTAAAAATGCAGACTCACAAATTAATAGCAGCCTTCAGCAAATTCTTGGTTTCTTGATGAATTTGATTTTTATATACCTCTCAGAAATTAGTCATTCTGTTTCTGATTTGGCATGGCAAAAGATGAAGTGGTGATCCAGAAGGGGGAGAAAATCCTCCCATAAATATCTAAGAGTGTATCCTTGAAATTTCTTGGTACAGAATCGTAATGTATGGCTGGGAGTTGGGGAGAGGGGTGGAGGTGGTAAAAAAAAAAAAGGGCCATGTGTTTTCTTTATTCAATAACACATTCATTTTCTTTCTCTCTTTTACTTTGAGTTACTTGTGCAAGTAATTTTAAAATTATAAAGCTGTATACAATGTGAAATATTCTGATTATCGTAAGAACTGATATCAGTGATTTAACTTTTTGATAAAACTATACACTCATTTTTTTCCAACAGATTCAAATCAATCGCATAAGCCAACATCTTCAAGATAGAGAGAATGGTTCCATTCTCTCTTTTGGAATAGTTTTTGGCTATATAAATGAGCTGATGCTGTTGTCTCAAGATACGTTAATGACATTCCCCAAAGAAAAAGAAAAAGAAATAGTTTTTATGTTAAAGTAACAAAAAATTTACACATTTTACTAAGAAAGATTAGGACTTCAAAACGTGATCTGAAATCAAATCATATTTTGAATGTTGCCTAAGAAGCAGCTACAAACAGAGCTATCTGTAGTCAACATGAAGTGGAGAGAATTTGGTCCGATTTGATGTCCTGTCATAACAGATTCATGGGTTTGTCCGTTTCAAGTGGAGCTGAGGAAGACTGTTGATATTGTGGGGTCTAAGGGCCTTCTTGAACTAATCGTTACACGAATTTATTCCTCGGTGGAACCTGTGTGTGAAACATCAGGCTCGCCAGGAAGGAGGCATGCAAGCAAGGTTTCCCCTCAATAACTGTTGTTGTTGTTGTTGTTGTTGTTTTGGGGTTTTATTGTGGATCATGAAGACAGTTCCACATTGACTATTCCTTTAATATTTGAATACCTTAAATATTCAACCAAGTCTCAAAGATGTCTTTTAATGTTCACACTCAGTATTTTGAGTGTGAATTTTACCATGCTGCCTTTGAGAACAATTTCCGCATGTTAATTCATGATCACAGAGGCATCCACTTGTACATTTTAATTGTACCATGTTTTAAAGAAAATGTCATTAAGATGCCTTGGCTTGCATACAAAAATATATTCTGATGATTTATATATTTTTCAACAGAAACCCCGGCTTTAGAATGCTCTTAAGCTCACAACTCCCACAAATACTTTTTCCTTCTCTCAAATTTCAGGCAACAAGAGTGCCAGAAGATTTGGAATTTGTATAACCCCAAACTGTGTTTTCCTAACTAATCTTGGCAAGCTCAAAACCCTGGAAAGTCACAATTCACTTCCCAGGCGATCATCCTGGACAGCTCAGCAGCAGAAAAGCAGAACAGGATATCCAGCTATTGATCCGGCCGCCGGCCCAGGTGGCCAGCCGTGCAGCTGCGGACAGCGGCCTACCAGGAGGGCAGCGCCGGCTGCAGGAAGACATGTTCCTTTCCTCTGTCTGTTTTCAGCTGGAGAGGAAAGTACAGTCTGCACTCCCCAAACGCTGCCTGCCAACACAGCACTTTTCAGCAACAGTGAAAAGAGAGTACGTCTGTAACAATAAATGTCACAAGAGAAACAAATCATTTATGAAATTTGGGAGCCCGCAACTCAAGCAGACAGTTGATGGTGGAAAAACAGCTTCGATTTTATTATTGTATTGAATAAGACATAACATCACAGTTGTGAGACCATTGAAGACCAGTTGTTTCTGTGACTAAGCTACCTAAATATATAGGATGAAAGAAAAGCTTGGTGAGAAGGCTAGGGTTAACACATGCTCTGGCCTTGTATTAAAAGTTTCATGACAGGAATTTTCATAATTGTTAAGGACAAGTTCTTCTTCCTGATTCCATTCTTCTATTTTTCTATTTTACTTTATTTTATTTTAAAGAAAGAATGAGTTTCATTTGAGCTAAGAAATCCTCATAATATTCTTTCTCAGAAGTCTGTTCATATTTGTTAAGTAATTCTCAAATAGACAATAAACTCAGGAAGAGTGATAAAAAAACATGTATTTCCAAAATTGATAAAGTGAATTGATTCTTGCTTTTCATTGTAAATCAATGGAAAAAAATATATTTTTAAAATTTCCATTAAGTGTTTTTAGGGAGAGAGAAACTACAGATCCTTTTGGGAGAAAATGGATAACATTCTTTATATCTAAGAGACTTTTACTCTAGTTCATAAAATAAAATTTAAGAAAAGGAATGTTTTGTATGTAATTGTATATCCAATTGGTAAAGAAACATATACATCCATTCTTTTTCCGGTTCCTGATACAAAATAAATGATATATATAACAAATAGATGAAAGATAGATGTAGGGGATAGATAGATAAATGGTGGATGTAACAGAGTAGTATCTACTCATAAGTAGATACTAATCTTGTGAGTTGAGGAATCAGACCAAAGTTCTATTTTCAGTTTAGTTGTTCTGTGCATATATAAATTTTTTAAAAGCCTGAACATTAAAATTTTATCTGTCTGTTATCCAATGGGACCATTATTAAAATTTGAATTATGGTGAAAAAGTAGTCTAAAACTATTAAACCAAGCAATTTACAATTGCAATATATGATCAAGATCACCCATATAAGGATATAATTAATAAAGGTACATTAAAGATATTTTTTCATTAATTTAATTAACCAATAATATTGCTGTTTTCCTAAAGTTAAAAAAAATTATTTGGGGTATAAATATCAAATTATTTTTAATTTGCAATGCAAGAATTACTAGTTGGTTAAATAAATCAATCCACTGATGGTGAACAATGTTGTTGGTGAACAATGCTCAGCCAATCCACGCTTTGGGGAGCATGAATAGGACTGATCAAAATAAAAGAATCTGATCCACTGTGCTATTGTCTATGGGAGGTACTTCATCATGATACTAGTTTCTCCTTATATTAAACAAATGACTTTTTAGTCAGAAAACAAACCCTATTGTTTTCATCTTGATAATCTTCTTATAAATTAATAAAGAAGCATGATATCTTGCTACCTATTAGTGTTCAGGTGAGTTATATCAATTCTTAACTAGATTGTGTCTAGGAGCTAATTTTCCAGACATTAAATCACTTATAAATCCAGAAGTTGTTTTTTTTTTTTTAATCTGAGAAAATCTGGTAGTAATTTCACATCCCTTACTAAATTTGAGAGTTTCTATATGTGTGTGTGTTTGTGTGTGTGTGTATGTGTGTGTTAGACGTGTATTAAAGTCTTCCTTTTTTTTACTTTGTATTTTATGTATTTATTAGATTTTTTTTACTTTGATACGTTTTTTTAGAAATCAATCCTAGTAAAATTTTAATTGAAGACTCTCAACTCTGAAAAATTAGAAATCCACCAAAGCAAAAAAGGAAATTGTCTAGAAATCTACAACTCAAAAAAATCATTGTTAATAGTTTAGTACCTATATATTCAGAATTTTCTATGAACAAATTTATTTTAACAAAACTAAAAACAAATGTGGCCCTGAGATACATACAAATTAACTATCCTTACTTTCTTATTTATTGTATTGTCACTATATTTTTATGAATTTATGTGCATTTAAACTATCATAATAAAATCTGCCTGGAACTCCATTTTATAAATGCACTCTAACTAATTTAACCAATCTCTCTTACCAGACATTTTTCATTTTGCTTCTCATTTTGCACCAGTCTAAAAGATGCCATGATTAATATTTTATAAAATCTTTGTTAAATCTACAGTAAATTCCTACTAGTGGAATTACTAAACCAAAGTCAGTATCCACTTTTAGGGGCTTCAGATTAATATATCCAAATTCTCCTTTCCTCATAAATTAACATATCTAAATTCTTTTCCTAGACTGCATCAATTTACTCTTTCATGGGTAGTATATGTGAACACTTGTTTTCTCACACGTCATTGTCACTGGATATTACCAAAAAATAAAATTAGAACTCTGGGTTAATTATTTTGTTAAAATGTGTTATCTCATTACTGGTTTTTGTTTGTATTTCTTTTGCTTTTTTTATAGATTTCTTTATCGATCACTTGAATTCTTTCTTTTCTTATTTTCCTATTATATTCTATATATTCTGTATATTTTTCTACCTTCAGAATTTTATCATTGCTATTTGGTTTATTACTAATGGATTATTAACCATTTGTTTGTTACAAATGAAGCAAATATTTTTTTCTAAATAGCTGTTTGCAAAATAGTCTTTGAGTAGAAGGATGGACTCTGGTATTAGACAAACTTGAGTTTCAAATTTGAATTTTCTCACTTACTGGCTATGTGACTTTGGACAAGCCACTAGGGCCCACTAAGACAGTTTTATCATAGTATAAAATGGGAATGCCAAAACTTGTTATGGACATGAATAATAAGCAACAGGTCTAGGAAATAGTAAGTACAAAATTAATGATAGCTGTTATTAGTTTAATTATTTTTAGTGGTTTAGACATTCAGACATTGTTCCAATGTCATGAAACTAAATCTCTATAGTTTCTAAAAGAGTTAAAATATAAAAGTTGTTGAGAACTTATACTCAAGAAAGTCTTAAATTGGACACCTGGTTCTGATTTTTATCAGTTGTTTGATTTTAGGGAAGTTATTTAATCTGTCTGAATCTCAGTTTTCTCATCTGACAAGTGGATGGATATTAATACCTATCTTGTGGAAGTTTTGAGACAATGAAATAAAGTACTACTTATAAAGTCTCTAACACAATGACACATAAAAATTCTCAATAAATGTTAGCTTTTATAACTATGAGGATGATGATTATATTTCTGCCTGTTAAGTGCTCTTCAGTTGGTTTAGGGTTTTCTTAATTATTCAAAAAGCATGAAAGGACTTCTCTAGGCTTCACAATATGAAGTAATCCAGCTGATTATCTTAGAGACTATCTTGGCTACATTCCTATCCTGATGTCTCCAATGGAGCCTCCTCACCTTAGCTAAGAAAAGTTTTTGTCTGGGGAAATATCACTGGGTGGGAGGTCTTGAGAAATGTATTAATACATTTTAATAATACTGCATTTAATATTTTCCCTCTCAACAAATATCTGCACATGTAGTCTAACTGAAGCATGTGGTCTTTTTTACTCTCCATTTTGTAATCTCCAAAATGAAAAGGCATATTTTAACAAACGTGATCTCCAAAACTTTGGCCCTAAAAAAACCCACACAATTAATTCCACCCATGTGGACAGGATTTATCCCAGCTACTGGTATTAAGTAGACCCTACAGTGATGGAAGGGGGACACATTCTCACAATGTGTCCCTGACATGGCGGAAGGAAAAGAGGTCACTTCGCAGTTAGACCATGCGTTTCAACCATAGGCAACACCATCTCTGCATTCAGAAAATAAGATTTTCAAACAGCCCCTTCTGATCTGCCAACTGGGAGGAGGTGCAAATAATTGCTTGGAGATTGGAGCAGTGAATGTGTGTGTATGAGCTTCTATCAATTGGCAGGTATCACCTTTCTGGATATAAATATCACCACAAGGTAATATTTCCTTTTTGAAATACTAGAGGACCCAGCAAATGACTTTCTAAATCACATGCACTCTTTTTGCAATTTAATTGGTTTTTGTAACAAAGGGTTTGGGAGGATAATTTCTTAATATGCAAATGCTATCAAGATTTTTTGCTGTGAAGCAGACCTTAATTTTCATGGAATCATATTCCTAAGTAGCTTACTTTTCTTCATCTTCCATTGGCTGGGTTCTCATTGGTTGGCTTTGCTATAAATCCTGAATTAGTTCCCAGTTGTACTTGGTAGATAGGCTCTAGAGATGATATTTGTATTCTCTGGTTATAGAACTTTCCATCAGTCAGCCATGAATTTATGCAGAGGAGTATGGAAGCCTCTAACATAAATCCGACAGTTTTAGAAGTAATCCCGTTCTCACTGATCTGTCGTACTTGAGGTAGCCCATGGTCTTCTTCCTGCTGATATCTCCTAAGCTCATTAGTCTCAGCAGTGTCATGTGAGACTTAACTGCCTCATCTCTTTATCCACTGTACTTTAACCTGAAGGTGTGATCATTTCTTCAAACCACATTTCTCGCTTATCCTGAAATGTATGTAGATTTCAACATCAGCCTTCCTCTTTTAGGAAGCTATTTCTCATTGCAGTGACGGGGAAATGAGAACACCCCTGTGTAGATACAATTATCATTGCCCAGATTCAGTATGTTTCACGTTTCTTTTCAATAAGATACCTGTTTCCTATTTGGAAAAGCAAATATTAAGCATAAAGAATTTATAGAAATTGAATATTCTATAGTTTTTTACTGAAATGAAAGTCTTATCATTTGCCATTGTTGAAGAGGATTCTATGTGCTACCCAGTGTTTACCATCTAAATCCATTATGCTAAAGACAGATTCCTTTGTGCTACTCAACACTATTTGGGAAAAATGCAAAAGTCTTCAAAATGTCATTTATGTGAAAGAAATAATTTGAAAAGGAAATGTTTTTCCTTCACAACATTTAATTTTATCAAATAATGAGGGGAAAAAATAGAGCTTGACTTTCACTTATGGAGAAAGATACCATCCTTTGAGGAAAAAACCCTCTCATTTTGTGAAGTGGTCCCAAGAGACAGCTGGCATATTATTCAAGATATAACAACCACTCTAGAGAGCAATGAATACAAACACCCACAACAAAATCTGTCACTCAATGACTAATATTCATAAACTACCAACAGAGAAGTCAAGTTAATAATTCAGGCAGAAAACCTATGTCCTCAGTGTATTTCTGTTAAAACATGCAACATAAACAAATTATGAAAAGCTTAATTGGAGCAGGTTGATGGGGAATTCTGCTGCTGTTCCCATAAGTCCATTTTCAATGAAGCAATATTACAGGTAGAGCTGAGAATACAGTAATGATGTCCAACAATGTTGTCAGTTATGCCTCTGCCATAGGGCCAGTCTTCTCTCTGGTTTTTGTGGAAGGTATTTGTGTGTCATAAATAAATAGAAAGCTAAGACCTAAATAAATTGCATTTGTTATCCTTTGCAAGAGTGATTTAAGGAAAATGTCAAATCTAAACTGAAACTCTTGGATCTGAGTCTGGTAAAGATATACTTTTATGTTCTTCCTTATTATAAAGCTCTGGCTCATCATTCTTCTCATAGCACTGAAAAATTAAAGTTATATCATCTTCATCAGTTCACATCTGCTTAGCATGCACAGGAGGCTTGGCACAGTGATTAGCAGAATCATTATGAATAGGGTTACTTAACTCTATATTAGATATAACTTACCCAATAACTAGAGAGTAAACCTATCTCATCACAAGCTATTAAAATGCAAAATTTCATTGCATAATGGATTTGCTTTAGTCAAATATACTCATCACCAAAATTGGTTAGAGAGATATCAATGAGGGAGATTCAAAGTTTACTTGATTTTGTGCTATTAATATTACAAGATCCTTTCCATAGAATGCCAAAAGCACAGATTTCAAATATCTGCTGCTGTTTCTAATTCTACATGAGCCAAATGTACCACAATCATTTTGGATGATTTAAAGATACAGATAAAAGTCACCCCTTTAACTGATTGTAATGTAGCATTCAAACGAATAGACAAAGTCTATCTCCTTTCACTATGTGTGGCAACTCTTATGTAATGGTGTTCCCACCAAAATGCACACTTTCGTAATACAGTGCCAGGATTAGAACAAATATACGATCTCTTTAATCTTGGGGTTCCTGATTCATAGCAGTACTTTTTAACATGATAGACATGTGTGTGTGTTTAATGGGGAGAGTTGCTGCTTTGTTTTACCTATGCATGACCTTCTTTCATGGGCCCCCAAGAAGTTCTGTTCCTCTCAAGATGTTAGAAGAGCAAAATCCAGAAGTGAGGCTGCAGAACACTCCTCTGGGCTGTGGCTTGATCCCCTCCATTATCATGTGGATTCTGTCTCTACCCACACCTTGTGCGGGGAATGAAGTGCTGCTGTAAGGTGCAGGTGTTCATTGGGAAAAGGGCACATATGCATAGGAGAGGCTCAGAGAAATTGAGCCTGATATGAGCACACAAGCTTTTATATGAATTATAAATAATGCAGAACTAGTTTGAGATTCTTTTAGTGAAAATGTATAGGTGGTCTTCAATATAAAGACCAAAATGGCTGGGTGTGGTGGCTCACGCCTGTAATCCCAGCACTTTGGGAGGCTGAGGCAGGAGGATGACCTGAGGCCAGGAGTTTGAGGCCAGAATGGGCAACAAAATGAGGCCCCATCTATGAAAAGAATTTAAAATTAGTCAGGTGTGGTGACTCATATTTGTAGTCCCAGCTACTTGGGAGGCTGAGGCAGAAGGATCATTACACCAGTAATTCAAGGTTACAGTGAGCTGTGATTGTGCCACTGCACACCAGTCTGGGTGACAGAGCAAAACCCTGTTTCTAAAAGTAACAATAATAATAATAAAGACCAAAATAAGTTTTAAACATGAAGACCAGATGAAGATTTTAAGAGAACCTACATGCTAAAAAAATCATGGTGCCTCACTCCACTCCCCACTCATGTATAGTATATATTTAAAATAAAAACAATACTGAAACATAAAATAAGTATAAGAATATCTAACAGGGTTTTGATATTTTTACATTTTTTAGTGTCAATGTAAAAGTCTTTGCAATGTCCTGCCAAAATATTTCTGACGTCTTACCTTTCTTATGTCCTGCAAACAAGCTTAATCTGTTGATTATACAATCTAGGAAGGGTAGTAGCTATCAATTTATTTTCTGTATGGACATCTAGAAGCTATTGAGTGGTCTTAGTCAAATCATTTCTTCTCCTCAGGCCTTGGTTTCTCTATCTATGAAAGAACTGGTTGGAAATATGTTACCTTGCTGACACTCTGTATTATTAATATTTAACTAAGGAGGTAAAAGAACTCCACCGGGAGAACTATGAAACACTGAAGAAGGAAATAGCAGAGGACATAAACAGATGGAAGAATATACCATGCTCATGGGTTGCCAGAATCAACATTGTTAAAATGTCTATACCACCCAAAGTGATCTACAGAGTCAATGCACTCCCTATCAAAATACCATCATCATTTTTCAAAGACATAGAAAAAATAATTTTACCCTTTATATGGAACCAGAGATGACCCTGTATAGCAAAATCAATCCTAGGCAACAAAAACAAAATAGGAGGTATCAATTTACCAGACTTCAAACTATACTACAAGGCTATAGTCATTAAAACAGCTCGTGATTGGCACAAGAACAGGGACATTGACCAGTGAAACAGAACAGAGAACCCAGATATAAAACCATCCTCATATAGCCAACTAATCTTTGACAAAGCAGACAAAAACATACACTGGGGAAAAGAATCCTTACTCAATAAATGGTGCTGGGAAAACTGGATAGCCACATGTAGAAGACTGAAACAAAACCCACACCTTTCACCTCCCACAAAAATCAACTTACACTGGGTAACAGACTTGAACCTTAGGTGTGAAAAACTATTAGAATTCTAGAGGAAAATGTTGGAAAGACTCTTCTAGACATTGGCCTAGGCAAAGAATTTATGAAGACCCCAAAGGCAATCACAACAGCAACAAAAATAAACAAATGGGACCTGATCAAATTAAAAAGCTTCTTCATAGCCAAAGAAACTGTCAAGAGAGCCAACAGACAACCCGTAGAATGGGAGAAAATGTTTGCAAGCTACACATCTGATAAAGGACTGATAACTAGAATCTATTTAGAACTCAGGAAAATCAGCAAGAAAAAATCAAGCACCCCTATCAAAAAAATGGGCAAAGGACATGAACAGAAACTTCTCAAAAGAAGACAGAATAATGGCCAACAAACATATGAAAAAATGTTCAACATCTCTAATCATCAGGGAAATGCAAATCAAAACCACAATGAGATATCACTTAACTCCAGTGAGAATGGCCTTTATCAAAAAGTCCCAAAACAATAAATGCTGGCATGGATGCAGAGAGAGAGAGGAACACTCCTACGCTGCTGGTGGGACTGCAAACTAGTTCAACCTCTGTGGA
Source organism: Microcebus murinus (assembly GCF_040939455.1). Taxonomy (NCBI): domain Eukaryota; kingdom Metazoa; phylum Chordata; class Mammalia; order Primates; family Cheirogaleidae; genus Microcebus; species Microcebus murinus. Next base: position 46,101,628 of record NC_134108.1, on the reverse strand, counting down.
AAGCAATATGGAGATACCTTAAAGCGATACAAGTGAATCTACCATTTGATCCAGCAATCCCATTACTGGGCATCTACCCAAAAGATCCAATGACACTCTACAAAAAAGACACCTGCACTCGAATGTTTATAGCAGCACAATTCATAATTGCAAGGCTGTGGAAACAGCCCAAGTGCCCATCAATCCAAGAATGGATTAATAAAATGTGGTATATGTATACCATGGAGTACTATTCAGCTTTAAGAAACGATGATATAGCACCTCTTGTATATTCCTGGATACAGCTGGAACCCATTCTACTAAGTGATGTATCTCAAGAATGGAAAAACAAGTACCACATGTACTCACCAGCAAATTGGTATTAACGAATCAACACCTAAGTGGACATATAGGAGAAACATTTATCGGGTGTCGGGAGGGTGGGAGGGGGGAGGAAGGGATGGGCATATACAAACACAACGAGTAATAGGTGCGACGTTTGGGGGATGGACACGCTTGAAGCTCTTACTCAGGAGGGGAGAGGGAGCATGGGCAATATATGTAACCTTAACACTTGTACCCCCATAATACGCTAAAATAAAAAAAAGAAGAAAGAATAGAATTATTTCCTTTACACAGATGAAGAAGTAAATTCAGAATTCTAGTGAATAATTTGTCCTACTACTTAAAAGGACCATAAAATGTTAAAATGGCAAGTGAAAAGGAATTTTTGCTTAAATTTACCTGGTATTTGTACCACTTCTACCATATGCAAGTGCTATGATCCAGGTCAGGTCTTGCCTCACCCATGAAGCTTTCCCAGTATCAGAATTTTCTCTAAACCGTGTTAAAAATCCACAGGACTTAATTACAAATTATCAAGTAGTGTTCATTCTCTGTTTACAACTGAACTCCCAATGAAGATTATATACTTCTTGACAGTAGGAACTGTTTTGTGTTTCACTGGTATCCCTAATATAATCCTAGAATGCTGTTCAGTATATAGGGGGAGATTGATAAATATTGGTTGCTAAGTTTTTTGTCAGCCCTTGACTGATGAGGAGCTGGCAAATTAATATATAGAAAACAATACGAACTAGCGTTTAATTTCTTCATACTTGGTTTGGTTATGTCCTCTCCCTCAAATAACTGTTTTCATCTGCCTAGAATGTTGTTGATTCATAACGTTTACTTTGACCCAGGTTTGAATTCTCAGTGCAATGCCTATTTGTTGTTTAAATTCTAAAAAGTGCTTTCTAATTATATACTGAGTTGTTTAAAATACCTTGGTCTACATGGTGAAAAGAATAATTTACCAATTTTTTAAAAGGTGACATCATAGTGATCCAATAATTCTTCTTATTAAGTTAATGTAATTGAGATTTTTTAATTTTCTTGTAATAACACATTTATTTCTACATATTACTAATGTCCTCTTTCCCTCTTCTGTCAGTTCTTTAATTTTCAGGATACAATTCCACTATTTCACTAATATTTAAATGGACATAATACCCCAGACCACTAATATATTGCTTTCTTTGGGAATATCTAATAAGAGCATCATTAGTTTATTATAGTTCCCAATAGGGAATTTTATGTGACAAACATATTTTTAAAAATTTATTTTTAATTATTATGTTTACATAATAGCTGTATATATTTATGGGGTATATGTGATGTAATATAAGTATATGATGTGTAATAATCAGATCAGGGTAATTTTATTGGCCATTCATTTTTCTGTAATGGCATCTTAGCATTTTCAATTATAAATGACCTACTAAACAATAAAATTGAAATAGTTTTCAATACAGATTATCCATTTTCTGCTTGATAGATATCATAAATACATGAGTAACATTATTGATAATTCCATATCATATTTATTTACCCAAAAAAGCATATGAATACATTAGTGGTGGAGAATAGATCTGAAAAATGATGAGTTAATTTTCTAAAATGAAAAGTTCATCCAGATAATCGATGATTTTTCATAATATTATACATATTATCTGAATTTCCATCTGTATATTTCCCACCACTCATGGAGGGAAGGAACATTTATTGGCTTATTATTTTCCAATAAAAATTATGAAGGACAATGAACCAAGCTCTACTTTAATAGTACAACCTTTAAGGAAGATTGCTAAATTACTAGGTCAAGATTTCACAATTAAAGCTGGGAGTTGAAAGGGACATTAATAATTACCTAGATAAGGAATTGAAAACTTAAATACATACATGAGCCAGATGGATATAGCACACTGCAGGCTGGATGCTGATCTGATGTGTACAGTAGCTACACAGTGTCAGATGATGGCTGCCATTGCAATGGCGCATGACGGGGGTCTCCATTTTGCAAAGAGAAACCAATGTGTTGATTTTATTTAATTTTTTTATTTCAGCATATTAGGAGGGTACAAATGTTTAGGTTACATATATTCCTTTGACCCACCCAAGTCAGAGCTTCAAACGAGTCCATTCCCTAGACAGCGCACACTGCACCTATTAGGTGTGTTCATACCCATCTCCTCCTTCCCCCCCTCATCTGCCCGAAACCCGAATGTTATCACTATATGTGCACTTAAATGTTGATCAGTTAATACCAATTTGATGGTGAGTACATATGGTGCTTGTGACAGTTCACTTAGTAGAATGTTCACAGCCAACAACGAAAATAAATAAATGGAACTTGATCAAATCAAAATGTTGATTTTAATGAGTAATCTTTCTATCACATACTATTTCTCTTGTGTTTGGTAAAAGTCATTTTGTTTCAATTACAAAATTATCAATTCTTTGAGAGTACAAACCAAGCCTATGTTCTACATCTTCAAAAGTATTAGATGAGAGCCAAGCATAAAAAAAGTACTTAATGGATGTTGTTGATTGACTGACAGAAGTACTAACTGTTTTTGTGTTTGCCAAGACAGAGCAGGCAGCTCTCTGTAGAGTTAATATCCAAAAACTATTTTAAAACTACGAACTTTTGGGGTTGAAATAATATCTAAGATCTAAGGATAGAAGAGTGGGGGCATGATGGAAAGCAGCTGAGTTGGCAGCAATAAGATGATACAGTATTTCTGAGCAAAACCTTAACCTGACAACAGAAAGTAGCCATTAATCATATTGGAAACACAGACATACACATATAATAAAGAAATTTTAAATATATCTCAAAAGAAAAACTATTATTACATTTAACTTTTTCACTCTGAATAACTGCTTGGTACTTTACAGGAAAAAAAGTGACATTAAACATGTAATCATGAATTTAAAGACTTATTTTTGAGGAAAAGAAATTTTTATTTTATTTTTTATTAATATTTCAAAATATTAAGGGTGTACTAATGTTTTTGTTACATGGATCACTTTGATAATGCTTGAGTCATAGCTATAAGTGTGCCCATCACCCAAATATTGTTAACTGTACCCGTTAGGTAGGTTTTTGCTCCTCCCCTCTTCCCCTCTTCCCCTGCTTGATTTCCAATGAGTTTTACCTTCTGTGCACTTGTGTGCCCATCAGTTAGTTCCAATTTAACAGAGAGTACATTTGGTGTTTGTTTTTCCATTCTTGAGATATTTCACTTAGGATAATGGTCTCCTTTTCCATCCAAATTGTTGCAAAAGGCATTTATTTACTTTTTTATGGTTGAGTAGTACTCCATGGTATACACATACCACATTTTATTAATCCACCTATGAATTGATGGGCACTTGGGTTGATTTCACATCTTTGCAATTGTGAAGTGGGCTGCAATAAACATGCTAGGTTGGGTGTCTTTTTGATAAGATGCTTCTTTTCCTTTGTGTAGATACACAGTAGTGGGATTGCTGGATTGAATGGTAGGTCTACTTTTAGTTGAGGAATCTCCATACTGTTTTCCTTAGAGGTTGTACTAATTTGCAGTCCCACAAACAGTATATAAGCTTTCCTTTCTCTCTGCATACATGCCAGCATCTATTGTTTTTGGACTGAAAATGAAAATTTTAAAACACTCTTTTTCAAAATGTAGTCTCTTAGCTGGTCACATGATATGAAAAATAACATGAATTGCCTAGAGGAACATTTTCCTAATAGAAATAGATGTGAGTCACAAATATAATTTTAAGTATTTAGCAGTCATATTTTTATAAAGTAGAATGAAACAGGTAAAATTAAATTTAATAATAAATTGTATTTAACCCAATATATCCAAAATATTATCCCTCACATGTAATCAGTATAAAAATTATATACAAGATATTATACATTTTTGTATTATCTTTGAAATCTAATATGCATCTCACATTAACAGCATATCTCAATTTGAACAAGTCACATTTCAAATACTCAAAAGCTACATGGGCTACATAGATATAGAAGCAAATGCTGCTTGCTCTATACATGCCAGATAAAATCTGATACTGACAATGCTATCTCCATAAATGATAATTTTCTTTAAAAGAAAAAGACTCAAGTTTCTGGGAAAATGTTGACAAGAATGACTTCAAATAGTTCAAACCTGCCTTTTTTCGCCTTTGAAATGCTGTTAAAGCCAATAGATTTACCTAGTCCAGTATTTGTGCTCTCTTAATGAATTGTAAGTCAAACATAAACTCACAAAGTAGTTTAAGCCACAAAAGTTCTATTAGGAAGTCACTGTCTTCTTTCAATTTTATTATGGTGGCTATGAGAGTCATTGTCTGCTCTTTCCCTAGAGTGTTAGTGTTGCCTCAGGAAGCTTTACTTACTTTGTAAATTGTCTTTTAAGAAGGTCAATGTAATAAGCAAATCCCAAATGTATTGTGATAGACATAACTAAATCTTGTCTTGCTATGTATATCTTAAAAGATTAAGCTTTCTTCTGAGAATTAGCAAATTTATACTAATTAGTTTATACATGCTACAAAGCTGAATTGTCATTCTCTTGGTATAAAGTGAACACGAATGCTACGCTTAATAAATCTTTGTTGCAGTAATTAAGTAAATACTTAAACTGAATATTTTCATAGGATTGAAATGGCTTTTTCTCATATAGCAGACTCACGTGTACACTCATACTAACAACATGGGGGAGAAGAAGAAGTACACATATTTCTTTTACATTTCTCTGCCTCATTTTAGATAATCCATTTGCAAGATGAAATGTTAATCCCTGAAAATACTGGTATTAATGCAAGAGGTGTTTGTGTATGCACATGGGTGTGTGTTGTTTTCGTGTCTTCACCCTCCTCAGGTTTGTAGCACCAAAGGAAAAGGAAGAAGGCAAATGGAAAAAGAGGGGTGGTATTGAGGAAATGGGGTGTGTTAACAATGAAGACTACAGACTCTTTGCATGACTGAAGATAGAAAGATTAATTTCATAAGAGCCACAGTGGCCTTCAGAAATGCTTATCAATGCTCTTCAGAGAGGAAGTGGCCATTTTTACTGTTGCAAAACAAACAAATAGTGGTTGTTTTTGTAGCCCTGACCTAAGATCTCTCCCACTGTATCTCTCTGTTTTTCAAACCTCCTCTCTGGGTACAGTAGCAGATGCGAGGGAATTGAAAACAAAATGTTTAAACTAAGGAGTCCCACTCCCATTGAAGAGCTGTGTTGCCATTTGAGTTCTTGGAAAGGCGTCGGCTGACATGAACAGCGTCACTCCATGAAGTGACTGCTGCCAACTGGCAGACTGTTCCCAAGGTCACAGAGAGTCTAAAGAGTGAAATATATTTCTGGTCTTTAATTTTCAAGTTTGATACTTTGCATTTGTTTATATATGTTAAATCCTGTCAAATAAAAGTATCCATCTGGATGAAAGGAAACCAGAAATATAGAAGTGCAAGTTTTACTGTGACTGGAATATTTGAAATTGGGGAATACATAATCCTCCATCACAAACCTAGAAGTGTTAAACTACCAAAATATGTCTGCTTTGGAGGAGGGATTTTGCCATCAGGAGTCTATTCATTTTCAAAACCCTGAGGCTTGCTGGAAGCAGCGTCTTCCTGAAGCTCTTCAGTCTCCTCTTTCTTGGAATCATTCAACTCCAGCAAGTAGAAGCTGCTAACCAAATTTATAGATTACACAATTCGTGTGCACAAGCTGGGCCTCCAGGCACGTAATCGGGTGCATTCTGTATGTCCATATACATTCCTGAGTCCGCTTCATCTTAATGTGGTCGTTTTTATTCAGTTTATGGGCAAGTTCCTTACTCAGCCGATTGAAAAGGCTGATTCATTTGGTTTGTGATCGTGTGTAGAGTTGCAGGCAGCATACGTTTGTTCCTGTGGGAATGGTGACAAAAGGGAAAGGGCCTGTGCAATATACACCTGATTACAAATAACCTTATTTTTCAAATGACAGTTCATTTGAGGGGGCCTAAAAATTACTGTCATATTTCCTCAAATACAAAGTAAACCATATTGTCCCATTTCAGGAATGGATCTCACCAACACAGGCTCCTTAAGGATGATAACAGAATCTTTTGCCCTCCCTTAGTCCCTGACCTCCGGCACATACACACAACACATACACTCATATATCACAAGCATACAGCACATGCACTCACATACCACACACACACATGCACACACACACATGCACACCATTTACACACACAGGCAAGCACACTGTTTTCTGTGAGCATTTGAGATGTTTCTTCTCAAGAAAACCAGCTTTAGCATTTACTAAACTTATTACACATAACCCCAATCTTTCTAAGACTATTTTTCCATGTTAAATAAGAATAATAATCATAATCCTATATAGTATTATGAGAATTAAATAAACTAAAATAAAAATTACTTGGTAAAGTGACTGGCATATGATAAAGAATCAGTAAATGCTGGAAGTTTTTTATCCTGCAACTGTGGTTGTCCTTCTAACATTTCTAGCTCACTTCTGAAACTGCACTGGAGGAATAATAGCCTGAACATAAAACAATTTAGCCTAATTATTATACAGATTTTATTTTGGGGTTATATATTTCTTAATAATAAACTATTCACAAAGCTTTCCTGTCTCCACAGTTTGCATGATAATCTGGTCTTATTTCTGTCACCAGATAGAGAAAACTTTGGTGGGCTGCTGGGCGGTTGTCTTTCAGGAAATATACAGGCATACCATTGTGGGTTGAGTTCCAGACCACCACAACAAAGCAAATATCACAACAAAGCAATTAAGACAATTGTTTTTTGGTTTCACAGTGCATATAAAAGTTATGATTACACTACACTGTAGTCTATTAAATGTGCAATAGCATTATATCTAAAAAGCAATGTACGCATTTTAATTTAAAAATATTGCTAAAAAATACTAGTAACCATCTCAGCCCTCAGCAAGTCCTAATCTTTTTACCAGTGGAGGATCTTGCCTTGATGTTGATAGCTGCTCACCGATCAGGGTGGTGGTTGCTGAAGGCTAGGGCAGCTGTGGAAATTTCTTAAAATAAGAAAAAAAAATGAAATTTGCAATATCAATTGATTCTTCTTTTCACAAAAGATTTATCTGTAGTATGCGATGTGGTTTGATAACATTTTACCCACAAAAGAGCTTATGTGAAAAAATCGGAGTCAGTCCTTTCAAACCCTCCCACTGCTTTGTCAACTAAATTTATGTAATATTCTAAATCCTTTGTTGTCATTTCAACAATGTTCATAGCATCTTTACCAGGAGTAGATTCCATCTCAAGAAACCACTTTCTTTGCTCCTCCATAAGAAGCAGCTCCTCATTGATTAAAATTTTATCATGAGATTGCAGCAATTCCATCACATCTTCAGGCTCCACTTCTAATTCTAGTTCTCTTGCTATTTCCACCACTCCTCAGTTACTTCCTCTATTGAAGTCTTGAACACTTCAAATTCATCCAGGAGGGTTAGAATCAACTTATTTCAAACTCCTGTTAATGTTGATGTTTTGACCTATTCTCACGAATCACAAATGCACATAATGGCTTCTAGAATTCTGAATTATTCCCAGAAGTTTTTCAATTTACTTTTCCCAGATCCATCAGAGGAATTACTATCTGTGGCAGCTTTAGTCTTATGAAATGTACTTCTTAAATCATAAGACTTGAAAGTCAAAATTACTCTCCGGTCCATGAGCTGTAGAGTGAATGCTGTGTTAGCAGGCATGAAAACAATATTAATCTCTTTATACATCTCCATCAGAGCTCTTGGGTGACCAGGTACATTATCAATGAGCAGCAATCTTTTGAAAGGAATCTTTTTTTATGAGCAGTAGTTCTCAAAAGTGGACTTCATATATTGGTAAACCATGCTGCAAACAGATGTGCTGCCACACAGGCTTTGTTGTTCCCTTTATAGAGCACAGACAGAGTAGATTTAGCATAATTCTTAAGATCTCAGGATTTTCAGAATGGTAAATGAGCACTGAAGGTTTCAACCTAAAGTCACAAGTTGCATTATCCCCTAACAGGAGAATCAGCCTATCCTTTGAAACTTGGAAGCCAACCATTGAGTTTTTCTCTGTAGCTATGAAAGCCCAAGATGGCATCTTCTCACAGTATAGGATAAGGCCATTTTGTCTACATTGAAAATCTGTAGTTTAGTATAGCCACCTTTTTCAACAATTATAACTAGATCTTCTGGATAATATACTGCAGTTTCTATGTCAGCACTTGCTGCTTTTATGGTGTAGAGATGGCTTCTTTCCTTAATCCTCATGAACCAACTTCTGCTCACTTCAAACTTTTTTCCAGCAGCTTCCTCACCTCTCTTGTTCTTTATAAAATTAAAGAGAGTTAGATTCTTATTCTAGATTAAGCTTTGGCTTAAGGTAATATTGTGCTAGTTTGGTCTCCTATCCAGATCATTAAAACTTTATATCAGCAATAAGCCTGTTTGTTTGTTTCCTTATTATTCACATATTCACTGGAGTAGCACTTTTAAGAACTTTTTTGTGTGTTCACAACTTGGCTAACTTATTGGCACAAGAGGCCTAGCTTTTAGCCTATCTCTACCTTCAACATGCTTTCCTGACTAGGCTAAACTACTTCCGCCATTTTATTTAAAGTGAGTGATATGCAAATCTTCCTTTCATTCGAACACTGAGAAGCCATTGTATGATTATTAATTGGCTTAATTTTAATAATGCTACATCTTATGGAATAGGGAGGCCTGAGGAAAGGGAGAGAGAAGGAGGAACAACCAGTTGGTGGAGCAGACAGCACACATACAACATTTATCAATTAAATTTGTCATCTTGTATGGACACAGTTTGTGGTACCCCAAAATAATTATAATCCTAATATCAAAGATAATTGATCACCAATCATCATAACAGATACAATAATAATGAAAAAGTTTGAAATATTGCAAGAATTACCAATATGTGACACAGAGACCTGAAGTGAGCACTTGCTTTTGGAAAAATTGTGCAGATAACCTTGCTTGATGCAGGGTTGCTACATACCTTCGATTCATTAAAAATGCAATTTCTGTGTAGTGCAATAAAATGAGTTACACCTTTATAAGAAATGATTAGAAATGGTTATATGTATTTATGTATATATAAGAAGTGATGAAAAAATATATAAATATATTCATATATATTTATATAAGTAAATAAATAAGAAATAATTATAAGACAAAAATATTTATCAGTATGGGTGTGTAAGGCTCTATACAGATGTTCAGGGACCCCATAGATAGAAATGCCAATATGGTATTGTATGTGCTAAGCATATGCCAAAAAAAAAGAGAAAGATGAAAACACAAATAGGCGTTTAAACAGCTATGCTAGAAGCAATAATTTGCAAAGCACACAAAAATGTATTTTTAGAGTTGTTTTTATTTTCAGTCTTGCTCCTTTATATAATAATATTGTCAAACACAAAGTTGGTACTGAATAGACCAACTGACTCAAAGGACTCTCAGCTTTGTAATTTTCACTTCTAAGACTTTGGCTTTAAAACATATGATTTTCTTCAGGCTGGTTCAAGTAGGCTGCATGTCAGCTTCAGTAAAAAAATGATTATCTACACTGCAGGCTACTTAATAAAGAGCCAATAAAAGACAGTGATTAGCCATTTGGGGATTTGTCCATTAGTAAGTAAGAGAGCCTGTGATTAGCAAAATGTGCCTCATTATATGGAGTCTATTCTTCACAAATAAAAAAAAATCTCTATCCCATATTTTCTATGGGGTATAATGGTTAAAATTTGGAGGAAAGAAATATTGATTTTTTTTTTTACTTGGGCGGCAGTTTTCTTTTTCTTTGATTTAGCTGGTGTGGAGAACAAGAATGGGAATAAACTTCTCAATGTTTTGGTTTGATGTATTAGTTTCTGAAAGATATACTCTTTGGTACTACTGTGGTTTGAATGTGTCCTCCAAAAAGTATGTGCTGAAAACTTTATCCCTAATGCAACAGTGTTGGGAGGTGGGGCCTAATGGGAGGTGTTTAAGTCATAAGGGCTTCACTGTCATGACTAGATTAATGCAATTAAAAAAGGGCTTGAGTTCATGAGTAGTTCAATCTCTTGTGCTCTCTCACATTGTCTTTGCCTTTTAGCCATGGGTTGACACAGCAAGAAGGGCCTCACCAGATGCATCCCCTTGAACTTGGACTTCCCAGCCTCTAGAACTGTAAGCTAAAACCTCTAGTCTTTCTAAATTACCCAGTCTGTGGTATTTTACTATAGCAACACAAAAGAGACTAAAACAAAAAAATCAATAGCAAGAATTGGGGTTGTTGCTATAACAAATACCTGAAAATGTGGCTATGGCTTTGGAACTGGGTAATGGACAGTGGCTGAAAGTATTTGGAGGCTCAAGCTAGAAAAGACCTAGATTTCCATGAATGGGGCATTAAGGGAAATTCTGATGAGAACTCAGAAAAAGAAGAGAGAAGTAGAGAGAGCTTAAATATCCTTAGGGATTATTAATAATTAACTGGCTATGATCAAAATTTTGGTAGAAATACAAACAGTAAAAGCCATTCTGATGAACTCTCAGATGGAAATGTGTTGGGTTAATCTTTTTTAATCAAAAATATGACAATATTACTCTACTAATTAAGATTCCTGATGAATTCCCCATTGTCTACTTGATAAAGTCCAACTACTATGCATGGCCCTCTGAAAGACACTGCTGTCTACTCCTATGTTCTCACCTCCAAGTATGTTCCCATTGCATGCTTTTATGCACCTAGCATTCACAACTACTAGGAGTTCCTCAAACAACTCATTCTGTCTGCCTCTAAGACTTTGCCCATCCGTACTAGTGTTGTAGGGCTGCTGAAGCAAAGCATCACAAACTGGGTGGCTTGAACAAGAGAAAGTTATTGGCTCACAGTTCTGGAAGCTAGAAATCTGAGATCAAGGTGCCAGCAGGGTTGGCTCCTCCTAAGGACTGTGAGGAGGAATCTGTTCTAGGCTTCTCTCATAGCTTCTGGTGGTTTTCCAGCTATTGTTGGTGTTCCTTGGCTTATAGATGCATCACTCTGATCTCTGCTTTGATGTTCACATGGTGTTCTTCCTGTATGCCAGTCCTTCTCCAAATGTGCCCTTTTTATAAGGACATCAGTCATACTGGATTAGGGCCTACCCTAATGACCTCATTTTAACTTAGTAGAGAACCTATTTCCAAATGAGGTCATATTCTGAGATACTGGGGGTCAGATTTCAACAAATGAATTTGGTGGGGTGCTATTCAACCCATAACACCATCTCTCTTTCTTGTATTACTCAGACCTCACTCCTACCCCATTACCTCTTCTGGGTTTAGTGAATTACTATTCACCTGTCAAAAACCTGTTGAGACACATCCTCCTATAGAAGCCTTCACAAATTCCATCGCCCTTCATGTCTCTCTCCCCTGGGTTGCCTTTGAGCCTGATATGTACTTGCATTTATTTCATGGATTGACAATTTCTAATTTTATACCTACACATATTATTGGTTTAGTAAACATTCACCTTTTTATTAGAAAGTTCTCATGAGGCCAGGGTTTTCTTTATATTCATATTCTTAGCACCAAGCATAGTGTGTAACACATCATAAAAGTTGAATATATTTGGAAACTTTTTTAAGTTTGTTAAATTAAATGGAGAGAAGTAAAATATCAAACACTGCTTTGAATCTTTCAGATAAATATTGTAAAAAAGAAACATTTTACCTATGCCAGCTTGCAAGTGCTTTTTGAAAGAATTTTTCATTAGAAAAAAATGGTTATTTATTCTTAGATACTTTAAAAATGATAACAACATCAAATATATAGTTTTTAAAAAGAACAAGAGATGTTCTGAACTATGTGTTGCCCCTACCAAGAGTTTTTACATGATCAGATTATTTGCTTATAAAAATCATCTATAGCTTCTAAAGAACATTCTTAGGTTTTGGAAAAATAATTCAATGCAGTTTTTTAAACAATTGGGTAATGCTTTGCAAGACCTGGACATGCATTTAGTAATGTAGAGAGAGTGCCAAGTCCACAGTTGAAGGGAGCTTCCTCACTTAGGTAAGCAGGCTCTCTGATACGTAGCTTACCTCCACCCCTTCCACCCTCTGAATTGGGTGTACAATCAGGGAGTGGAAAGCAGCATTCCCTCCCTTCCTCTGAAGCACACACAAAGTAGTGCAGACCTTCAGAATATTTGTGTCCAGAGGAAACAATAACTATCTGGGGCCTTGAGAAAGCAGGAATTAGGCAAGGAACTTCCTACCATCTCTCTAAGCAATAATATCACAAACAATGCTGAATCTGAAAAATCATCTTTCTCAATGGAGAAGGAATCATAGCTTTAAGCATCATTTAAAAATAATAATATCCAAAAAAGCCTTAGAAGGCAAAAATTTGGTTATTTTCAAGTTTAGTACACAAGATGGATACTTGGTGATTGTAGGTGTTTTGAAATGAGTACAATTCATTGATTATTAATGATCTACTAATTTGTAGACATATTTAAAATACTTTTAATATCACTTAGAGAAAAAAATGACCAATTTGAAGTTCTTCATGACACCTTTGTTAATATTATCTATGTGCCACTTGTAGCACTTTTACTGTTTAAAGGTCTCAAAAAATGCTCTGAAAAGAAGTTTTTGCTACAATAATATAATAGATATGGGTAGAAAGATACAAGATGTAGCTTAAATGTATATTTGATATATATATTTAAATTTGAAAAAAAAGTAATATTATGGTATTTCAGATATAAGACATATTCCCAGGTAAGAGTAAAAAAGAGAACTAGGTTGAATTAATTATTTAAGCAGATGTCTCTGAAGAAAAAAAAAGAATAAAAGACAAATATTTTTATCTTTTGTAAGCAATGATTCTTATAAGTTCACATAAATAATTGATTCTCATTTTACATTCATTGTTCAACACCACATTATGAATTACTTCAATTTTTTGTTTGCAGAAGCAAAACATAGTTCAAATATTTTCATCAAAGATGACATTGGACCACCTTTTCCATGTAAATATTGTATTTGTTCATTTCCAATATAAGCTTCTCCACTTACTAGAATTTCCCTGGGATATACTTTCCTTATCTTGCAGCTTGCTTGAATTTGCTGTTGACAGAACATGGACTTATGATGACCTTCCTGGCTTGAAAAAACTTTCACTTGTCATGTAAGACCTTGCTTTTGTACCTCAAAAATATTGGTTAAATTATATGCATTTCCTGATTTAACCACTTGCTTTAATATTTCACAGATAGGTGTAACTTTACAGACCTAGAGATGTACAAAGTATATTTATATACATCTAGGATATGAAAGTGTACATATTTCTATATACCAAGTGAAGGCAACATAATGTTAACAAGAATTCTGGGCTGGGAGTCAGAAGTCCTAGTTGATTCTTTGCACTTGCCACATGGTAAAGCGCCCTTGAGCGAGTTACAGTACACATGTCTCTGGCCTCCTCCACTTTTCTAACTTTGAAATAAACAGTTTGAACTAGATGAGCTCTAAGAGCTCTCCCAGCTCTTACATTTTAAAGTACAGGCTTAGTGTAACCTATTTCTATTTGGATAGAATGTCATTTGTTTATACAACATGTTATGGAACTCTAAGGATTAATTTTAAGATGCTTGTAAATATAAGAAACAAAAGCTTATCGACACTGACTATATGGCTCTTGGTAAAGTAAAGCAAAGAAGAAATACCATTACAGCCCCACAGTCATTTAGATTACTGTAACTCTTCTGTTAGAGATAACCTCAAAATTGACAGTGAAACAACTCATTTGTTGCAATGCAAAACATTTGCAAGTCATGTTCTTATTTAGCTGTTTGCTTTGTTTTGGTTTTATTTTATGAGGAGGTTGAGAAGAAAATAAAATTGAAGATGGATTGGGAATAAAATGAGGTAAAGATAGTTAAGAATAATAGCCATGGAAATGTGAATTCCAGTACAAAGATGAATTGAATAAATTTGGAAAAAATTATATGAAGTCTTCATGTGAGCTACATTCCACATTAAGCAATCATGTGAGACTACAATAGCAATAAAATGCATGAGATGATTACATCTCCTCCAATTTAGTTAGAAGAAGATATATACACTTTATAATAAACTCACTTCTTCATAATTTGAGATACCAGCATAGTAAAAAGACCGTGCATGCACAATGTCATTCTTTGCTAAAAGCAACAATAAAAAGAAGACAAGAGCATTAATTTTTATCTCTCACTGTCACAAAAATGCAGGAATTGCAAAAAGAAATCCTATGGGATGCTTTTTAATAGACATTTTGTTTTATGCTGCAGAAGGGAATAACTTTTCTTTAGCAGAAAGGCAGTTTGAAATTATACAACCCTGCCATTTAAAAAAAAATCTTCTACTAATTTCACATTCCTTTTTGACCATATTCTGCAAGTGGTTAAACTTGCCCCCACCATTTAAGCAATTTACTAAGTTGTAAAATGATTGCTGAAAGCAGTGAAGGAACATCTTTCTGGGATATGATTGTTCTGTTGCCTTTACCTAACCAGGGATCAGTTCTTTCCCTGAGGAGGACAAAAACAGCTTACATCTGACAGAGAGGAGATGGGTTAGCCGCCATGATTGCATGAGTGAAACTGTTTGTCTAGAAAGCCCAGGAAACAGAAAGCATATGCACGTGACATGAACATGAGAAAAGAAGGTTAAGTTTTTAAGGCTTAGGTGGTATTTAGAAATAAAGCTTTGTTTGTGTTAAGAGCAGCATCCTTAGACTTAAAAAGAAGCAGTTTTAATTGTTTGTGTCATCTGCACATTTTTCTACAAATATGTTTAAAATTTGTCTCAACAGCCAAACTTGGGTGTTGAAGTAAAGATACATGTTAAAAAGTAGAATTCATTATTGTTGATGTCTGTAAGATTATTGCTTCTTTGGATGTCACGAAAAATAACCAGAACAGTGTTTTAAGTTAGCACATTTTCTAAATAGGAGGATATTCCAAGACAAAGAAAAGTTTGTTGTTATTTGTTCTCAGTGTCATCTTTGGCTATCAACAGACTTCAAATAATCTGCTATTTCAAATTCAAGATCATCTCATACATCGGAAAGCTCTAAATGGCAATCAAAGAGCTATAAATATCATTCACATGAAAGATAACTGAGTTCCATGATGTCAATTATCTAAATAATAGAGAACTATAAAATTTATTAATTATTGTGTATTTTTAAAAAAATACATTAAGAATGAACATTTTAATCAAATTTCTTGGATTTGAATCTTAGTACAACTCAATTGACCTTGAGCAAATGCTTAACCTCTGTAGTCATTAGCTTTCTTATCTGTCAAATGAGTCAAATAATACCTCCTTTATGAGGTTCCTTGTGAACATTAAATGAGACCTTGCATGTAAGTAGCTTGGTACACTGTGTTGCACATATGACATACCTGATTACTATTACATTATAAACGTTACCCTATATTACAAGACTAGATTAGTATTGTTATGTTCTCAAGGATTATTATTTTTTTTTTACCAACACAATACAAAACTATATCCTAATCATTGTGAGGACAAACTATGACTGCCCGGCCTTTACTACTACTTTGGAGGGAAAGTTCACTCATCACAAATATTCATAAGAAAGCTTGTTATATAATATACTTCCTATGGATGCACTAAAATAATGATATTTTAAATTATGCTAATTTGACTCAAGCACATGTTCAAGAAAGAGGGTTAAAAGAAGGAGACTATCAAAGCAGAAGTGTAAGGAGAAAAAGGGAATAGAAGATGAAAACAGAAGCTGTTTTGCAAATACATAGTAATTTTAAGATCCTATGAAGTCTTAATTTTACAATTCAATAAAAATTCTATTTGACAAGGGTACCTTTTGAAATCAGAGTAAGTCATTCATATTTTGAAAATATATTTCAGGTTATTTTTATAAGACTGATCCATAGCATATAAATTTTTAAATTATAGATAGAAGATTACAATAGTCTCTTAACTTTTGCCTCTTCTGAAAGTAATACTAATAATATATGAGTTCTTTTACATTTTATCACATTATTTTAAAATTTAAAATTCACCAATGATTGTAACTTATTTAAAATTTAATTTAGTTTTTTATTTAATGTTTTGTAGTAATGTTCTCTCTATTTTGTGCATACTTGTTAACTTAATCATAATCTTTTAATTCTTTACAGATTTTCCCCAAATACACAATCTTATCAGAATATTTTAAATCTCTCTCTGACAAAACTGCTTGCAATTTTCTTCCAGAAAGTATTGACCAAATATAATTTTAAAATTATAATTTTTAATAAGTTTTCAAATTATTCATACCATACACTCCTTTGATTGACTTGGGGAAATATATATTTTTTAAATTGTCCAATATAGGCCAGGTGTGGTGGCTCACATCTATAATCTTAGCACTTTGGGAGACCGAGGTGGGAGGATTGTTTGAGGCCAGGAGTTTCAAGACCAGCCTGAGCAAGAGCAAGATACCATCTCTACAAAAAAAACAGAAAAATTAGCTGGGCATGCTTGTGCACACCTGTAATCCCAGCTATTTCGTAAGCTGAACCAGGAGGATCACTTGAGCCCAGGAGTTTGAGGTTTGCAAGGAGCTAAGATGACATCACTGCACTCTAGCTGGGTTGATAGAGACCCTGTCTCCAAAAAAGTAAATAAATAAAAAATAAAATTGCCCACCTTCAATGGTTTTCATTAACCCAAGGGCAGAAGGAGGCAACATTAGATCTTGAGTCTTGTTTGCTTCCCGAGATGAGAAAGAGTTCCTTAAAGATGAAACCATAAAACTAACATCATTTCAAGGGAAGAAAGCTACAGATTCCCATTCCAGTCCTAATGGTAGTAATAGAGACCAACAGTCCATGTCCTGATTTGTATTTTTTAATACTTTCCTTTTTATTGGTAATTCTCTTGAAAGAAATTGAAAATTCTTTTATGAAAGTACACTGTTTTTTCAGGATGAATATTATTGAGTGAGCAAAGACTATATTAGACTTTATGAATATGCTGCATGCACAGAATTGAAAAGGTAGATCTACTTCTTTTATAATACCTAAGACTTTGTGAAAACTGAGAGTAGTAGATCAAAATCTAACATCAAACAGGATGAAAATTTTCAGTAACAGACAAAATTGTGGCTTAGTTCCTGTAAATCAACATTATACTTTTTATCTACACTAAAAAAAAAATTAATAAAAGAACCGTAAGTCTAAATGGTACTGGCCAATTTAAGTAACTTTTATTTATTACAGTACATCTTATGTTTGGTTCTTAATGTCACCTGAATACAGCCTGAAAAATAAAATATGGTCATTGCAATATATGTTTTTAAATTACTATGGTGATGAGAAAAGAGTATAGTATAATAAAACATTTAATCTGTAAAAGTTTTATGCAAGTGATAATGTAAGCTCATGAAACATTTTCTTAAAATTATTTTTCCTTGATTCCTGGCATCACTCTTTGATTAATTTCCTGTCGGAGAAATTGGGGCTGCAGTCCTGTGTTACCACCCTCCGAGTGGAAGTTCTTTCAGGTGCCTGGTGATCACTGGGAAAAGAATTTCAGGATGCACTAGTAAACCAAAGAGAGCAGTTTTTATGGAAAGATAAGATTGAAAGTGAAAGTCAAAGCACATTCAAGAGTAAGAGCGGATAGGTTCAAAAAGAGCAGCTGCACCCAAAGGAAGAGGTTTGTGGTCTTATGAAGACTCACTAACTGAGGGGAGGAATATTCAAGGTTGAGGGGTTGGTTTTATTAATATTTGGGTAGTAATTCCTGGAATTGGATCCCCTCCCATTTTCATATTTTATAGTTGTTTCCAAATCCTCGTGGCAATTTTAAGGGTGGAGAAATTTTAAAACCACAATGTAAATGATATAATTAGCCAGAGTTCCTGAAAGGTGGCAGAGATAGCTGGCAAGCCCTTTGAAGCCAGTTCTTGTGGATGGTTATCAACGCCTCTTAGTTAGACTTTAACACCTGCACCCACTCCCCCAGCCCCAGCATTGGCTGGTAGCCTAGTAGCCTAGTTAGCTTCTGCCTGAGGGTTGTTGATTTCAATAGCTGCGTTGCATTCTCCAAGCCCCTGCAATGAGTGTCAGCCCTCTCTCCCAGTCTCCTACTCTAACACTTGGACTTGGAGCAGATTGGGTTTAAAGTTTGTTTCTTTGGGGACTTGTGACTCCAGAGTATTTCACTAGCCTCAGAAAAATTAAGCTAGAAGTAAAGAACAAAAACGATGAATAGAAATGCCCTTAAGTACTTGGAATTTAAGAAATATACACCTAAATAACTGAGGAAAGGAAGAAATTGCAATGGAAATTGGAAATTATTTTGAACTAAATGCTTATGAAATTGTCATTTATCAGATTTGTAGAATGCAGCTTAAGCCCTGTTTAAATGAAAGCTTATAGATTTAAATGCATATATTAAGATAAAAAGAAAATAAATAGTAAAGATCAAAGGTCTAAGTCTTTACCTCAAGAAATTATATAAATAAGAGGAAGTAAATTTGAAAAAACTATATGGAAGGAAATAATAATAAAAGCAGCAATTAATCAAGCAGAATAAAATATAGATCTCAGAAAGAAAAAAAGAGCCACAAGTTGGTTCTGTGAAACCACTAATAAAATTGATAAACCTCAGACAGGATTAACAAAGAAGAAAGAGAGAAAACACAAATCACAATATCAAGAATACAAAGGAGAACATCATTAGACATTCTAGCATTGTTAAATATTAAATAAGAGTATATTATAACCAACTTTAGCTCCATACATTTGTAAAATAGATGAAATGGACAAATTCCCAGAAAAACACAAAGAACCAGTATTAATATAAGAAAGAATAAAACATCTGAATAGTGCTACATCAATTTTAAAAAATCTGTAATTAATATTCTTCTAATAAAGAAATTTCCAAATCCAGATGTATTATTATTTATATCTACCAACATTTAAGGAATATATAAAATCAATCTCACACAAACTTTTCCAAAGATTAGAAAAAGGAAATAGTGACTTTTTTTTTTGAGACCAATAAAACTTGATTCCAAAATCTGACAATAGCATTATAAGAAAGAAAAATTATAGGGCAATCACCTTCATGAAGATATATGTGAGAAAATCATAAAATATTGGCAAAGTATAGCAATATGTAGGAATAATAATCTATCATGACCAAAATGAAATTATTTCAAAAATACAAAACTGGTTTGAAATTTGAAAATAAATCCTTTTAATTTACCATATTAAAAGACAAAGTAGAAAAATCATATGATAATCTTATATGCAGAAAAGAAATTAATAAAATTAAATATCCAATAATTATTAAAAGGCACACCATAAACAAGGAACAGTGGAAGACTTCCTTAATCTGTTAAGTATCTTAAAAGAAAAAAAATGTAAATCACATACTAATTGCTGAATGTTGGAATGGTTTTCTCTTAAGAGGGAAGTGAGACAAGGATGCCTGCTATTTCTACTCCATATTTGCCTGGCCAGTGCAGTGAATTAAAAAGAAATTAAAAAGCGTTTGAGTTGCAAAAATAGAGTGAAATCTATTTTTATTCGAAAGTATTTTTAAAATAATACCATTTACTAAAGCAAATCAAAAAGCATTTAATAGTTAAGAATAAATTTAATGAAAGATTTGTCAGATCTCTATAGAGAAAACATTAAAACATCATTTGGAACAAGTAAAAACCTAAATAAATGGGAGGTGGGTATGTGCTGCGTTTAAGGATTACAAATTCTAATTCAAATCCAAGCAGGGTTTTCTTTTGTGGAAATTAACAAACTAATTCTAATTTTATATAAAATATACGTAAAGTGTAAAAGAACAAGAATGACAAACATTCTAATATATGGATAAAATTGCAAAAGCTCAACTCAAGAACAGAGAGAGAAGGCAAAGAGAAAAGGTCTCAAGACATTGACATAGGCATTCCGTGATGACAATGTCCAGATGGCTCATCCTACCATGAAGACCACTGTCAACAGCTTCCATCCACATGCACAGACCTTCCAATCAGATTTGCAGCAGCCCTCTGCTATTAGATAGGAGCCAACAGTTACAAATAATCAGAAGACATTTCACAATAGCATCGATGTGATTAATAGCCCAAAACAAACAGAAAAAGAGCAAAGAGTAAATCAAAACTAGTCAAGGAGGGTAAAGTAACCCAAAAAATTATGTATCTTTTAGAAATGTATAATTATATATCTTTTAGAGATAAGAGAACACATTGCTACCATGAAACAGGATGCTATAAAAAAAGAACATACACAAAAAATATGGGAGTAGATGCTCTTGTATGTTAAAAATATGATATAAAAAATAAAATGCCCAATAGAAGGTTTGGATGATAAAAATGATGAAATCTTCCAGAAGGTAGAGCAAAAGATAAGACATCAGTAGAAAATGAAAGATGAAAAATTAGATAATTAGTTCATTAGGGAAATATCCAAATAAAAGAAGCCCCAGAAAGGAAAAATAAAAGAAACAGAGGGGAATTTGATTCAAAAATATTTCCCAGAATTGAACAGCATGTTTTTCAAGACTAAAGGGGCCCACAAAGCACCCAGCACCAATTAAATTACAGAACTCGGATGATAAGTACTCATATATCTCTTATACTTATTTTTATTTTAATTCAATAAACCTTAATCATTTCACTATCTTTTTGACCCAAAAATATCAATAAGAAAATTTCTATGACTATGTGGAATATGTTAAAATTTTTTGTTTACTTTCATTAAAAAAAATGTATGCTTCACTGTGTAGAAAGTTTTGCCCTATTTTTAACTAGAACTAAATCACTTGGATGTTTACTTAGAACAGTGTTTGGCAAGGTAACCCACAATCGAAAAACATTATACAATATAACCAATGAGCAAATAAATATTTAACTAAATGAAACAAAATTTTGCGATATAATATTTACCCTGGCTACATCCAATGCACTCTAGTCTGCCCCCATCCTATTTAAAGTAATAATTGCTGCTAGTGACACCCTGTAAATGGATTTCACAATGTTCTCAGATGACTAGTTTAAAAAACGCTGCCTTTTTAGACCAAATATATAATGAAACTTACTTCAAAGTTCCTTTCTACTGAGTTTTTTTTTAATTCTAGTAAAATTATGGAATTTCAAAAATTTATTACAGTTTAAACAGTTTTGAGAGTGTTGAAAGGTTTGAGCAGTATTCTTAGAAGTAAGAAGCATAAATTAAGTTTCTCCTATTTTCAACTATGTGGTATGAGTAACTGAGATCCTGTGCAGTATTTCCAACTTACTGCTTTCTTGACCTTAGAGGTAGTCTTTAAGAACATTATCAGTTTGTACAATAACGTTGTAAGTCTGATTTATTGTTAAAGTGGTCATTAGGCCTACTACCTGCTTTAGCAGATGTAGCTGAATCTATCTGATTCACAGTCTAAAGATTACTAAGGAGAAAATACTATTAACTTTTCTTTATGGAACTGAAGGTCCTTTACTAAGCATACTATATCTGCCAATTATCAATGTCTTAAACTTTACAGATTCATAGATCATTTATGACTAAAAGGATGAGAAGATCAAGGAAGAAGAGATTCTCTCATATAGATCCAAATTTTCCATAAAACTTAAAACAGTATTTTTTTCTCTTTTTCTTTCTCAATTAATAAGAGCACTATTGTTCTGACACTTTCTTTGTTCACACTTCTGAATAAATCCATACCCACACCTGTTTTGGGCTTACTTTTATGCATCCCTCGGGGTAATATTGTTAAGAACATTATTGCAGCAACACAGTGAATTAATTTCATCTTAGTGAAATCCTAGAATTAGCTTGAAGGACATCAATCCCCTTTTAAGTTTGATGGAAAACAACAACAGCAACAATAGCAACATCAACAAGTACCAAAAGAAAAGAGCTATATAAGTAGTGAATGATCAGAGTATAGAAGTACAAGATTAGAAATAATGATAATCTGAAGAAATAATTCAAATGAAACATAGGATAAGATAGAAGATTAATTAATTAACTCCCTAGAAGTCAAAGAGTTTCTTGTCTAACTTATCATTTTCCTCAGTTTTAAGCTTAAGTGTGTATTGGTCATTTTGTACATCTGTTTTGTGTTTCCATTTCCCCATCGTTTGTCTCTCACCATAAATTCTTCATTGTTACTCTAGTTTAAAATAAAAGACATTTTATATTTTATGTTTTCTTTTTTTAATAAAGAGAGTTCTTGCAGACCATGTCCCTCAATTTATCATTTCCCAGTTATCCCAAATAGGTAAAATCTTCTTAAAGCACAGTTTACACCAGCAATGTCAAATACAGTGGCAAATAGCCATGTGTGATTATTTAATTTTAAGCTTAAATCAATTAAACTGAAAAAAATTAAGTTCCTCAGTTCACTAGCCAGTTATCATGTACTCAAACTCCACTTGTGGCTAGTGGCTATTGTGCTGGCCAACACAGATGTGGAATGTTGCCATGACAGCAGAAAAGTCCTGTTGCTCGGCAGGGCTCCACACGGATCTTGCAGTTTATGAGGCGATACAGGGAATCCATATGGCCATCTTCTCTAGCTGACAGTTTTAACACAAATTAAAAACTAGGGATTTTTCTAGAAAACCAATTTCATAATCTCTACAGATGCAAACAAATTCCTGAAAAGTAAAAACCAGAAAACAAAAACACAGTTTGAATGATTTTTTTTTTAAATCAACTCATTAAATTGGTCCATGGAAACACAGGCACGAAATAAAGGTCAATATGACATTTGTATGACTAGTGACAGGGAGTTATGAGGTAGATGGGGGCCAGGGGAAATATTTACCTGTTTCAATAGAAAACTCACAAATGTATAATTTTCTTTTGAAATTCCCCCTACAATTTATGATGAAAAAATTGTTTTCAGCCTTCCAAAGAATTTCAGTCTCATATGTCACCCTGTGTCATATAAACAAAGCAATCTCACCATATAAAAAAGATTTGGGGATAGTCATTAATTCATTTCTATTCGATGGAAATGTATTAAATACCACCTACAAGCAATACTCTCTGCAGAGAATACAAAGACGAACAGAACAAAATCCCTGCTGAGGAAACTTACGGTCCAAGAGGAGTGGACTGAGTTTAAATAATTATTATATAAAAGCAATTGTACCAGTGGAAGCACATATAAAGAGGCTAAGATAAATGCAGAGTCAAAAAGGAGAAAATCATTTCCAAATTCTGGACAGGAGGGGAGTGGCTGGCATGGCTTTATAAGGGTTTTGAAGCAGGCCTTGAAGATAGATTTCCGTGGACCATCCCAGCTACAGAAAACAGCATAAACAGCAAGGGCAATCCTCTCAGAGTCCTGGCCACATACAGCACTTGTGGAAGGTCACTGGGGCACAGGTAAATTGTAACTGTCCATCAGTCCCCAACATTTTTGGCACCTGGGATCGGTTTCAGGAAGACAATTTTTCCATGGACCTAGGGGAGGGGTGGGGGAAATGGTGAGCAATGGGGAGTGACTACCAATACAGATGAAGCTTACAGGCAAGCTGCTGCTTGCCTGCCACTCACCTCCTGTTGTGTGGCTCAGTTCCTAAGAGGCCACCACCAGGGGGGTTGAGCATGACAGTAAAAGCCTTGAATAAAACGGTGACTGGTATCATCCTTGTTTGATTGTCATTGATGAGCAGGGTTAAGGGGGGCAAATCGAGAATGATGAGGACATGGAAAATTCTGTGAACTTTCAGTTTCTTTTTTTTTTCCTGTTAAGTCTCTGCTAGAGACAAATATCAAAACAGCAACTGATGTTGTGTAACACTTTAGAGTTTATAAAATGCTTTCATATGCACAGTCTCATTGAATAAATCTTTAAAAAAGTACATTCATTAGGCTTTATTATCTTGATTTTTAAAATGATGTAACTGGCTCAGAGTAACAAATATAACAAATAACAATACAACTAGCAGAAGTTACATTAAAACCCAAAATGTTTCAAGTTGCCAAATGCTCTCATCTTCTTATATACTAGTGGCCCTTTTACTGTTTTGGTCTCAGGACCCTTTACACTGTTAAAAACTGTTGAGGACCCAAAAAAGCTTTTGTTTATGTGGGCTCTCTCTTTCTCAAGGTTTACCATAAAACTAAAATTCTTAAAAAATATTATTAATTAATTCATTTAATAGTCAATAAACTCATTGTATTCTAACATAGAAAAAACATTTTTACAAAAATAACTTCTTTCTCAAAAAAATTAATAGAAAGAATGACACTTAATGGAAAGATTTAATAGATAGATTTGACATATTTGCTAAGTCTCTAATGTCTGGCTTAACAGAAGACAGCTGGATTTTCAGATCAGCTTCTGCTAAATCTGTTGAAATACATCATTTGGGGTAACATATATGAAGAAAATCCAGCTTCATATAAATATGAAGATTGTTCATGGAGGGGTATTTTAATAGACTTTTAAGATAACTGTAGGCATTAATTTTTTGGTACTATGCCAAAGGCTCAACCAGGGGTAGTGCCTTAAATATTAGCTCCAATGGAATGTGAAACCATATCAATGAATTTTTTGGTACTCTGTTGATTTAAAATCCATCAGTCTATATTTTGCATTGAATGACTACTTATGAATGGTTTTGTAACATCAAGCATTGATTGTATGGAAAGTATTGGTCCATGGATTCATGCAGTTTCTAACTGGGGATCCATTCCACTGCATGAGAAAAAAAAATTCACATTTGTTAACATCACTCAAGTCTTTTAAGTACTTTCAAGCTACAATGATAAATACAAGTTTTCCAAAATTCAAATTTTCACTTGAAAGTTCAAATTTTATCGTTGGAAAGAAATTCTGTCCATGGTTTTTCTTGAAGTAACATGCACACTTTATTCATTTTCAAGAAAATGTCTGCCAAATACTTGTCAAAATAACTATAATTTGTGTGTCAGTTGTTCTATCAAGTAAAAACGGTGTTGGAGTTTCACAACGAAAAAAGGGGCCAGTTCAGCTTGTAACTCAAATGATCACACAAATTATTTTCCTCAAGATTACCACCGACTATCCCACTTCAGTATGCAGCAAGTGCTTTATGCACACTTCTCATTTTGGAACACAACATATTTAAGAGATGGGTGATCAAGGGTAAAAGTCTAGTAAAAGTAATAAGTTTGACTTTTTTATCAAAGACAATCTTCAGTGAAATTGGCACAAATATACATATATGTGTATGTGTGTGTATATATGTGTGTATGTATATATATGTATATATTTATGTAAACTCTTAATAATATGGCAGTAAGAAATACAATGACTACTAGAGCAGTTTGTGTCACTGCCTCGATTCATGTTAAGGTGCCAACAATTTTACCCCCCTTACTTTTGCACAAAAAGACAAATAGCTTTGACTCTGCTGAATAGGTCTTAGGGACCCACAGGTGTCTATAAAGCTTACTTTGAAGACGGCTGCACTGTACACACTTCCTGTTTCTGCTGCTTAATTCCTTGTGTTGTGCTACTAAATGAGAAAAGATAGTCACTAAATAATATTAATATCTAACTGAAAGCACTATTTAGTATATTACTAATTGGAAAGTAAATGGTTAGGTTCATTAAACAGTTTATTTATAACAAAAATCAAGATGGCCAAAGCCAGTGTTACAGACCGAATATTGAGTGCCCCCTCCCTCCCAAAATTTGTATGTTGAAACCCTAAGCTCTCTGCCCCAATGTGGCTATGTTTGTAGATTGAGTCTTAATGGAAGTTTAAGGTTAAATGAGGTCACAGGATGAAGCCTTGATCCAATAGGATTAGTGTCTTCATAGGAGATCCCAGAGTGCTCACTCTTGCTTTTCTGCCATGTGAGCAGCACACAGCAAGAAGGCAGCCATCTATGGGCCAAGAAGAGAACCCTCTCCAGAATCCAACCCTGCCAGACCTTGGTCTGCAACTTCTAGCCAACAGAACCATGAGAAAACAGATTTCTATAGCTTAAGCCACCTAGTTTATGGTATTTTGTTATGGCAGCCTGAGCAGATTGATACACCCATTACTTTATATTTCATAAAAACCCAGTCAAAGCCCTGGAATTTTACATTTTTAAAAATATATATAGCTGTTGACTTGAATGCAAAATAGGCTTTAAAAAAAGCTAAATTTCAAATGTCTAATGTAGCGAAATGTTTATACTAAATTTATTTACATATTGGTTCAGCTCTAATGTTAGGAAGTTAGATTAGATTATTGCTTTCCTTAATGCCTCATACATCCCAAGAGCAAGACCATGTTAGCTTGAAGAGTCTGGATATATTTTCCAAAATCAATACTTGTTCTTTAGCAGTTACACAGTAGCAGACAATTGCATAATGAAGCTGTCTGTCTTTATTTACACAATGTATTTTTGTATTCACTAGGCCAGAAAGAATAGTTCTGTGTAGCAGCTGTCATTGTATTTTTTTGCTTATCTCAGTCCTGTCTGCCAGTGTTATAATTCACCAGCTGACACCCGCCTTGGCAGAAACCAAGGGCCGCGGTTTCATGCCAAAGCAACAACGGGGCTCTGAACTCTGACACAATTCATCTTAGTTCTGGTTAGTAAAGGGGGATTCTTTGAGTTTTCCCCTCTTCTGTTGAAGTATTTCTCTGCCGGGAGGGGAGCCGGAGAGGAGCAGATAGAGGAGGTGGTGGAGGGATGGAAATGAACACTGAGAAACAGTTATGGCTCTGTCTGGTGCAGTGGAACAGGGTCACAGGAAGACAGGGTCAGTTGTGAGGGATGAAGGCTGGACGCCCAGATAATGAAATTCCTGCTTGTTTGATTTTGCAGAGTTGGAAGGATATGAGAGCACATTTGGTATCCAAAAATACACTTCTGTTCAACTCACACTATTTGGAGGTTCAAAGTGTAATTTCTGGCACTTTCTGATTTAGGAAGCTTAGACTCAGGCATGAAGGCAGTTGATTGTAGTCATCAAAAATAGCCCTGTTTTGGTTGTGAATGCTAAATAAAATAGAAGACACACTTGTAGTTAATTTCTACACATTAATGTTCATGGTTCTACAGGTTTTATTTTGCAGGCAAAGTATTGACAGGCTTCATAATGTACATGATGTTAAACCTGAAACAAGTATTGGCCAGATAATCATTACTTTTTAAAGTCTTTCCTTTTTATAGTCAAAAAAAAAGTACATGTACCAACTCTAAGAATCCCCTAGATTTCCCATAAGTTACCTAGAATAAAAACAGTACTTTCCACTCTATTTCCTGAGACAGGGTGTTATCATGATGCAGAAATATAAGAATACAAACTAGATAACTGAAGCTTTTGAATATGACTTTGACCACAACCATCTTAATAGATCAGCCGAAAATAATTTTAAATCTTGAAATATTAAAGTGAGTGCCTCAGTTTTTTCTCTTTCCCTTCTGTGTATAGATGTAATCTGTTTAAGAAAGCTTCCAACAGGGGATTACCTTAAAAGTAAACTGATTTCCTGTTGTATAATAGGCTGGTGTTTCTCTACAAGCTATGGAACCAGTTCTGAAAAACCCTGTATTATTAAAGAATACATTTGAGTTATTTCTGATTGTGATTTTGACATTGTGTTAATGGCACAACCCTAAATATGGAGAGTAAACTTACATGGCAATATTGCAAATTTACAAAGAATAATAAAACCAAAGAGAATAATAATTTATCAAAATTTCTTAAATAAAACTACATTAGTCTGTGTGCACTAGAGCGATAATGGGTCAATAGGCACTGAATGCTAAAAAGAACATTGGTTTCATATGTTTTGCTTACTATGAAGCTGATATCACAGCATTGAATAATGCCAGATTTTCCTGATGAAGGACAATTTGCAGGGAATGTTTGAACTATATGTTCTCTTTAAAAGATAAATTTTATGTAGGACATAAGTTTTTACCCTACAGCTCATGAAATAACTTTAAAGTATCAGTTATGGACCACGCCTATTTCAAAGGAGAAAAATCATCTCACTCCCATCAGACCTTTAAAAAAATAAGGCAAAGGCAGAGTCTCTATGAGATCTTGGTGATAATTTTTAGTATTAGACTTAAAAACTAATGGAAATATTTGAGAAGAAATGGATAAATATGAAGAAAGGGGATTGGAGCACACAAGGTAACCAAATGACTTAGTGTAGGGTGGTGAGTAGGTCAAGCATAAGTGCTGAACCGATAGCATTGTCATTTCTGCCCTTATTCTGTTTATAAAACTAATCACACAGCCAAGCCACAAATCAAGGGGCCAGGAAAGTATAATATATATCATCTATCTTGGTAAAGGTGAGCAATCACATTTGTAAGAAGATTAGTAAGCAAATAATACCACTTGCCACAATAAGCAAACTGTATTTTCTCTCTGGCAACATTGAATATATTCTCTTTGTCCCTGATTTATCATAATCACAATTTATTTTTTTTTCAAACTGTTTGACAGCTGGGGTGAACCTTTTAATTTAAAGCTAATAGTTTTCTTCAATTCTAGAAAATATTTATGCATTACCTTTTCCAATGTTGTTTACAGGCCATTCCTTTCATTTTCCTTTGGATTCTCTAATTTTAGACATCTGTGGACCTGTTCACTCTACCTTACATGTAGTGTAGCTTCTCTTTTCTTCTTAAAATTTCTCTCTCTCTCTCTCTCTCTCTCTCTCTCTCTTTCTCTCTCTCCCTTTTTCTCCCTCTCTCTCTCTCTCCCTCTTTCTCCTTCTCTCTCTCTCTCCTTCCCTTCATTCTGGAAAAACTGCTGGACTTATCTTTCTAATTTCAATTTGCATACAGTTTGGATTAGTCTGTCTACTATTTTTTAATAGCAAGTGTATCTATTTAGTAATTATAATGGTTTCTTTGGGCTACCATTTGTGGTTTTATTTCTGCCTATTTTTAGTGCATGTATTTTTGCTATCTGCCTTTACCCATAAGCTCATCTGCATCTTCTCCCATTCTTATCTGCTTCTTTCCATGTCAGTAAAAGAAAAAATCTCTGCCTCTATCTGTGTTCAATCTTTTTAACTATCTAGATCCCATTCTCTTCTTCCTCCTCATGGCCCTCTGTTTATGATTGTTTTTATTTTCACTTGCTTCTTTAAACTCTCTAAGTCTCAGCCTCTAGCCTTTAAGTATGTTCCAGTCTAGCTGATCTTTCAAAAAAATGAAACAAACCCTATACTTCTCTGCTGTTACCCTTTTTCTCCTCTTCACAGTTAATAGTATGGTGAAATGGTATCTGCCTTCAGGCTTCTGTTAAGCCATCAGTGGCTTTGTGAAATTTAAGAAAAGTTGCCTATTTCTCTGGATGTGTGCTACCTTGTGCCAGGGCATATAACTCACAGAATAGAGGATGGAGATATGTTTAGCCCATACTTTATCACTCACTTGGCTGAGAGGTCTCACTCAAGATGCCCCTGAATAACCATGCTCAATGGCCCCTTGCAATCAAGTCGATTCTCAAAGCCCTACAATCTATCTACTGTCCTTACTGCATATTGAAAGAATTGCCACAAGGTCACCAATGACCCTTGGGATGCTAAATCTCAGTAATTCTATTCTTCTATTGCTCAATCTCTCTGTAAAATGTGATGCCAGTAAATCACTCTCTTTCTCCCTTCTATATGAAACCCTCACCTCTTGGTTTTCAGGGCTCTACTTTTCTGGATTTATATCTTTTACTTGAAGTTTTCATTCCTCTGTCTACTCTTTAAATGTCAATCTGTTTCCCAGATCCATTATTTTTACTCCATTATGTACACATTTTCCTGGCCTGTCTTGTCTACTTTCACAGCTTCAGCTAAGACCTGATAAGGCTCAGATCATCATTTTTCACCCACATCTCAACCAAATGTTTACCAAACTACTCGAGGCATGTCCCATCTAAGATAAACCACAAGTATTTGCACTAGGTGAGTACAAAAATAAACTCACCATCTTCCATATAAAATCTCATCCTTTTCCTGAATTTCCTGTGCTGATTTTTGGCACTGTTATATACCCATTTTTTAAAGCTGGGGACCTGGACTTACTCTCCTCATCCATACATTACTGAGTCATGTCTACCATTTCTACCTTCCAAAGAAATAGTCCTTGAATCTTCCCCCATTCTCATCTCTGTTGCTGTTGCTCACTCAGGCCTGGTCCTGAAATACAGCAAACCCTCCTAGCTGTTCTCCCAGTGGCACTCTCTCCTGTTCCAATGCGGTGTCCATGCTGTAGCCAGAGTCTTTTCAACAATCATAACCTGAGTAAGTATTCCATGGGTTAAAGCCCTTCTCTGGTCCTATGCTACAGTAAAATCCAAATGCCTTACCAAGAACTAGATCTTTCATCTTGGTCTCTCTGGACACTTTTCCTTGCAGGGTTCTACACATCATGCCCTATGTTTTAGTCACACTAATGCATTTGTAAGTTTTCGTGTCCAACATCCTTTCATAGCTCTTCTAATGTGGCACGTCCTGATTCCTCACCTCTACTTGCTCTGGCTGATGACCTCCTGCTCTTGAAGGCTGGTTATAAAAGTCACATCTCCTGGGTAGGGGGCCTTAACTAACCCCTTCTTATTATCTGTCAAAACAGCCTACTTACATCTAGTACAATACACATAACAGCATATTATAACCGTATTTACATATCTTGTTCCCCCAACTCTACTGTGAGTTCTCTTTAATTTACATTTTTAATGTCAAAAAACTTAGCATACGACATCTGCCATAATTGATGCTCACTCATTTGGATAAATGAATCGCTAATTGTAATAACTGTATGCAACATGGCATGTGAAATTTTTTGATATCTATCAGATACAGAAATAATCTCTTGTCATGTGAAACAAATAATATTTTAAGGTAAGAAATGTGGATGCTAAAGGAATCATCATGGTATTGGGTGTTAATGGAGGGTAGAGGGAGGGTCTGAAAGAGGCAAGAATAATCAAAGATATGAGCACTGAAAACAAAGTTATTTTTCCCCTGTCCTGCCAAATTGATCTTGAAGGCATCAATAGGCACTTTCTTCAAGTCTTTTTTATTCATTTTTAAAGCTCCTTGTGCATTCAAGCAACAACACCTAAGAGGATTTTTCTGGCAGGTTAAAAAATGTGTGCAATGACTTTGATGATACAGTAACTGAGGTGAGAATTTTATTGAATTCTTTTTTTTTTTTGAAACTGACAAGAATTTACAAACAGTGGAGATAAATAGACCTATGCTTCTCTATCTTCTTTATCATTTAAGGAGATATAGTCCTAGTTATTTGCCAGAAAGTAACATATCAAAATGTGTCCTCTTTTGGAGAAAAATAGTAGCTGATTCTCTATGTGATGGTCAGTCCTGGTACAGTACTCAAATTACCCAGACTTCATTAATCACTGGTTTAAGAGCACTTGGTAGTTTATAACACTCAATAGTAGATGATGCTAGAAGTGAGGAAACAACATTCTTCCTATGTGTTCTCAACTATATTTCTCATTAGGAATATAAGCAACGGCACACAACCAAAGACTGGCTACCACCTCTACATTCCTTCTAAAGGAATTCCTTCTAAAGGAAAGAAGTGCAGAGAAAGTTCATCCACTCAAGTAGAATTTTATTTTGAATATGATTTTCCTTCATAGGCCAAAAAGACTACCATTCCAGATTTGTAAATTAATATAAATAAAAATTAAAATAGTTGTAAATATATTTGGGCAGCAGGGTAACATTTTTTGATATGTTATTGATTTTCTTTTAATCTTGGTGTTTAGAATTTTTTTTCCTCCTCTTCATTCAACCTTCTCATTCCATGTGTTCACTGCCTCAGAGATGAATGTGACACAGTAAAGTTTCTCAACAGTAAAGTTGAGAAAAGGGGACTCTTTTGGAGTTTATTTCTAAAAAATCCTAAGGCCTTAAGAATATGGAGAAGACAACTTAGAGCGTGGACAAATCTGGGGGAGAAACATTCAGCATGAGAGAATGAAGTCTTTTCTCACCAGGAAGGGGTGTGGTGAGAGCAGAGATGTCAGAGGTGGTGTGGGAGAGATCTGAAGGGAGATAGTAACATAGACATGAGGAACATTTCTGTAAAGGGTCGTGCTCTCAAATTCTCAATGTGAGCTGAGTCTGCATGAACAGCCTACATCTGCATCATGTTCTGGTGCTCTGAGGAACCGTATATAAACTGTCTAGCTTCACTTGATCTCTTTGCACTGGAGCTAACAAGACAGCATCACTCTTTCCAATGTCCTGCTATTGTCTGATAGAAGGTTCCCTTCTTTGCCATCACTTTCCGCTGTATGTGCCTGGCATGAACAATGCTGTACGTGACCTAAAACTGCCCTTGGAAACGTTCCTTGACTCTTATAGCATCACAGGACATCCATAAACCAAAATGCATATTTCCCTGGACAACAAGTAAGAAAGTGGGCCTTGAGAGAGTTTTAAGCCACCTTGATTGTATTGATGTGGTGTTGAATGGAACCAATCTCGTGAACCAGAGGACTCATCAATGCATGGTTAGAGGGATGGAGAAGTCCTTCTCTTACTCAAGTTATTTCAAACATGTTACCTAGCTATGCATATTACATTTATATTTCTTTTTTTTTTATTTTTTTTTATTTTTTTTTTATTTTGGCATATTATGGGGGTACAGATTTTAAGGTTTCAATAAATGTCCATTTCCCCCCTCCCCCCAAAAGTCTGAGTCTCCATCATGACCATCCCCCAGATGGTGCACATCTCACTCATTATGTATGTATATACCCACCCCCCTCCCCCCTCCCCCCTCCCACCTGCCCAATACCCTATTACTGTAGTACCTATGTGTCCACTTAGGTGCTAGTCAGTTAATACCAGTTTTCTGGAGAATATATCTGGTGCTTGTTTTTCCATTCTTGGGATACTTCACTTAGTAGTATGGGTTCCAGCTCTAACCAGGAAAATATAAGATGTGCTATATCACCATTGTTTCTTAGAGCTGAATAGTACTCCATGGTATACATATACCACATTTTATTAATCCATTCTTGGATTGATGGGCACTTGGGCTGTTTCCACAGCCTTGCAATTATGAATTGTGCTGCTATAAACATTCGAGTGCAGGTGTCTTTTTTGTAGAGTGTCACTGGATCATTTGGGTAGATGCCCAGCAATGGGATTGCTGGATCAAATGGTAGATTCACTTGTATCGCTTTAAGGTATCTCCATATTGCTTTCCACAGAGGTTGAACTAGTTTGCAGTCCCACCAGCAGTGTAGGAGTGTTCCTCTCTCTCCGCAACCACGCCAGCATTTATTGTTTGGAGATTTTTTGATAAAGGCCATTCTCACTGGGGTTAAGTGATATCTCATTGTGGTTTTGATTTGCATTTCCCTGATGATTAGAGATGTTGAGCATTTCTTCATATGTTTGTTGGCCATTCTTCGCTGATGATATGATATTGTATCTAGAAAACCCCAAGGATTCAACCAAGAAACTCCTGGAACTGATCAATGAATTTAGTAAAGTCTCAGGATACAAAATCAATACACAGAAATCAGAGGCATTCATATATGCCAACAACAATCTAGTTGAGAACCAAATCAAAGACTCAATTCCCTTCACAATAGCAACAAAGAAATTAAAGTACCTAGGAATATATTTAACCAAAGAGGTAAAAGACCTCTACAGGGAGAACTATGAAACACTGAGGAAGGAAATAGCAGAGGATGTAAACAGATGGAAATCCATACCATGCTCGTGGATCGGCAGACTCAATATCATCAAAATGTCTATACTACCCAAACTGATCTACAGATTCAATGCAATACCTATTAAAATCCCATCAGCATTCTTCACAGATATAGAAAAAATAATTTTACACTTCTTATATTTCTTTTATAGACATTTTATATAGCTACTAAGTAAAATTGGAAAGTCTTATGGAATAACATTTTCTTTCTAGATATGCTATACCCTCTGATTTCCAGAAGTTAGAAACCCACAGACCTATTTTGTTTGGCTCAAAAAATTTTTTAATTAAAATTAATTACTAGCATTTATTTCAAAGGGAAATGCAGGTTTCTGACTACTTTTGTTAACCTGGATGGTTTAACAAGGCTGGGACTGTTCTTACATGGCAGCAATTGATTGAAGCTAAATAGATCTTGGTGCCTTAAGACAAGGCAAGTGCTCTCTAGCCACTGTGCCCACAACCATTTTATTCATTCTCTTTTTTTTCTGGACCTTGAAGTATTTGGGTGAAAAGTGCTTACACCAGGAAGCTTCATATTCCTTCCAACTGTGGTCCCCAACCCCACAGGGCAGTATCGGTCTGTGGCCTGTTAGGAAACAGGCCATGCATCACTGCCTGAGCTCTACACCATAGCCTCCCACCCCCGTGACACCCCATTCTCCCACCCTTGGTCCTTGGAAAAATTGTCTTCCATGAAACTGGTCCCCAGTGCCAAAAATGTTGGGGACTGCTGCCTTCCAAGAACTATCTGGCCTTTCAATTTCGAGATGAAATGTGGAACACTGATAAATATTTGTTACATGCAAAACTAAAAACACAAACTATATACATAATCATTAATCTAATCATCCTCAAGTCTGAATATTAAAAGGGAGACATGGCTCCATATTGAGAGACACGATCTAGGATTTAAGATACAAGGAATGCATACAGGGAGTGGGCAGCACGTGCACAGCCAGGATATAATGGACCAATCAAAGAGGAAATCCAGTGCCAAAATTCTAAAAGAAAAGCCAGCTTTCCCCTTAGAAAAACTCACGTTGACAATGGAGAACACACAGAAAATTCTGGGACATAGGAGTTCCTCTTTGGAACAATAGACCTGTGACAACTTGTTAACACTTTATTTAGAAATCCAGCTCTTGATTTATGAAGTTTTCTAGAAGAGCAGTTAAAATGGTCCTTTCCTGAAAAGAACCTCTCCTTATTAGGTTAAAAAAGAATTCTAGTTATTTAAGCAATAATAATTTATAAACAACAATGCCTTAAGTAAATTTAAAAGAGAGCTCAGGACATCTCCTTTGCCCAGATAACTCAGAATTTCGGAAATTACATAAATGGACTCAGAAATTAAAGGGTCAGCTTTTCTTTATTTTCTGTCTTCATCTTGCATTTGCAATATATTACAAAGACTTATAGCTGGCATACAGCAGGTAAAAAAAAACAACCTGTTAGTATGGGAAAGTTCAATTAATGTCCCTTTAAAATACAGCAAAATCTGATGAGCATCAAAATGTCAGATTCTTCTCTTTTCTGTGTTATTAAAGCCCTTTGATTTTAAAGAGAACATGAAATGTCAAAGCATCAGCAAATTTCTGTATGGTATTTCTGTTCAAGGCCTCTTCCTTTTTTGCTATTAATAAATATACTCAATAAAAAGCTTTTATTAAATATCACTCCAAAAAAAAAATTTCAACGGGGTAAGTTACTGCGCTTTGTCTTCCTTAGCATAAGTCCTATTTTATTTCTTACTGACAGCTGTTTATGTTGAAGGTTACTGAGATTTCCAACGTGCTCAATAGTAAAGATTAAATAAGAAGATTATGAATGTTCATGCATTTTAACATACTATAATGTGGCCTTAATCTACTTAAATCTAAAGAAAAAATTCATTTTATAAAGACTCATTAGCTATTTGGACATGGTTCTTTATTTTGGGGCATGCCTATTTGGTTTACAGATCAGAAATGTAAAACGCTACAGAAAAATATGCCTTGAAAAAAAAAAAAGCCAGGCATTTGTAGCATGATGGAAAAGTTCTATAGAGCTTTGAGGGAAGTCCATTCAATTTCACTGGCATTCATAAATGATGACTAATGCATTCAAATAGAATGAGTAATTTACCAAATTGCGGACATTTGGATGGGCTCAGAATGAAGATCTTGTTTGTTTGGATATGTCCTGAAGAGAATCTCAATGAGATCTACTTCGTTATGCCTGACTCTACAAATAGGCTTCAGTCACAGTCTGAACAAAAGCCCTGACATGTAAATAAATGTGCAAATCATGGCCGGCTACATTACTCCTTTTGTCCCCAGCTCACTCGGGAATAGTCAACTCCATTAAAAATATCAGTCACAAATAGATGGCACCATTGTACTTATCACACAAGCACCATAAAAGGCCTCTCTTGGCAAGGTGTCAGTGTCACACTCATCCTCCTCGTGACCGTGAGAGCTAGGTATACACACTACAAGGCACCTCTCCTAGCAACTGTCAACTACCCTGCAAAAAGTGGTCCCTCTCACTGCTCCCCCGACACTTGCATGCTAGTGACTCACATCAGATTGGCTCCTCCCACAGGACAGCACAAGAAAAGAGCTCTAAACCTCAAAGCATTTCTTTTAAGGGGCTTGCACCCTCTGGTATAAACCAGAGATGAAAAAGAGGAGCAACAAACCCAATTTCCATCATTACGACATACACATTGAGAAATGTCTCACAGTGGGATTCACACTTTGTACACTTTTTAGCTGTTCCTATAAGATTAGAAATTTTAGGTGAAAATATAAAATCTCTTTATTGAATTGTTTTTATCTATTTCCCAAAATAAGCTAGATCTAGTGTATGTCTAGTCCAAAAATTCAGAACACTTGATAAATTTGCTGAAGAAAATAAAAATATAACCTTTATCTCTGCTAAACAGAATTGAATTAATAGCAATATTTTTTTCTATAGGTAATCATTATCTCAACTAAAGCAACAACTATCTACCTGATGGGACTTATTAATAACTAGAAATCTTACACCATCTTTAAAGAAAGAAGTTCTATAGTTGCCCATTTTTCTGTCAGAATGGCTGTGATCCTGGCTACTGTTAGCCCATTCATTCTGAGCACCAAATATGCAGCGTATCCGGTCAAACATGCTGTGGGCAGGGCATGTTTAGGGAACAAGGATGGCATCCCTAAGTAAACTGAGACTTGAATGATGATGGTATTGACAGGGTGAACAAGTAGCATGAGCAGGTAGGAGCATTCCAAACAGAACAAACAATATATCCAAAGGCTGCAGAATAAGAAAGATAATATATTTGCTAAACTGTACAAAGGCCAGTGTAGCTGGAGTGGAGAGAGGCAGACAGTGGCCAAGGATGAGGCAGGAGAGGCAAGAGTAATCAGATCCTCCTGGACCTCAGAAGCCACATTAGAGTTTGTGAGCTTATCCTAGAGATGACGGGAAGTCACTGGAAGGTGTATGAGTTTGCTAGGACTGCCATGACAAAGTACCACAAACTGAGGGGCTTACCCCACAGAAATTTGTTTCCTCATGATTCTGGAGGCTAGAAGTCCAAGATCAATGTGTGGGCAGGATTGGTCACTTTTAAGACCTCCCTCCTTGGCTTGCCGATGGCTGTCTTCTCCCTGTGACTTCACATGGTCTTCTTTTTGTGTGTGTCTGTGTCCCAATATCTTCTTCTAAAGACACCAGTCATATTAGAATAGAAGCCACCCACCCTTAGGAGAACTTCATTTAAACTTACTTATGTCTTTAAAGACCCTCTCTCCAAATACAGTCACATTCTGAGGTAGTGGGGGTTAGGGCTTCAATATATAAATTTAGGGGGCGGGGCGCGGTGCACAATTCAGCCCATATCAGAAGTTTAGCATAGGGCCATCAGATGATTGCATGTAGACTTTCCGTGTTCATTCTGGCTGTGAGATGGAAAATGGAGCAGAGGGGCAAGAGAAGACCAAGGTGCTGTTGAGGAGGCCTCTGCTTAGTCCAGGGGAGAGGCCACAGAGATTTGCTGGGCGGGGCCCCAGGAAACACCTGAGGACTGTGGTGAGTAAACCAGACAAGAAGTAACTTGGAGAAGGGACACATATTACTTTGTGGCAGGAGGGAAGGAGCAAAGGAAAGGGGCAAACTGAGGTAATTTGTAGGTATGGTGGCAGGAAGCTGAGGTGGTTTGCTTTCATGGTTTTTATTTTAATTTTCTGTAAGGTAGGACATCTGCTGAGAAGGAGAATAAAAAAAATAGATGTATGTGTTGAGTGGAGGATGTTTTAAACTGCCATGCTAGAGAGTGGGAAAGCAAGTTGACTAACAAAACATCTCATTAGAATTTCTATGAAGTGTTAAAAGCTCCTTAAGGATGAGTGGCCACCCATGGATTCAAAATGGCACAAATCTCCTCTGATTCATGGAGGGGTTTTTTTGTTTGTTTGTTTGGTATTTGTCTTGTGTGACTGTGTGGGCACAGATGTGAAGAAGGTGCAGAGTTGGATTCTCTCAGGGTTCAGGCCTCTCTGTTTGGAGCACCCTCCCTGGTGCTGGAGGAGTTCTGGGCCACACTATTCCAGCTCAACCCCTGAGAATTTCCCAGGTGCTTGAGCTTCCAAGTCATAATTTTGCAGGAAAGGATGGGACAGTAGGTGTTTGCTGACAATGCTGCTGAAATGAAAATCTCCTGGAAGCATTTTGCTCTGTGATGCAGGTCCTGAGGACTGTCTCCTTGTTCACCCTGAAGCATGTCTTACTTACAAGCCACAGCTCCACATATCTGGACTGGATACACTGCATCTTTTTATATTTTCATACTTCAGATATTTCACATGTCTTCTCTGCTGCACGTTTCTCCGTATGGGAAACACGCTTAGAATTTAATGAAAGCAAGTATTATATTCACGCCACGTAGCATATCATAAAACAAAATGTGATGAAGGGCTGCTGCCTCTACATCATCCTCCTGCTCCACCTGCTAAAATACCTCTTGGATTGGGTTTCGTTCTGGCTGTCTTGAAAATTGAAAAAAAATATATGTCTTCTCCAAAAAATTGTGGTAATCTCTCAAGAGTTGAAATGCAAAGAGTGAAGTTGCCCCAGAATGCCTAGGAATTTAATGTTTCCCTTCCATCAGCCCAGGTGTGCATGAGAATCCTTCCATTTCAAACCTGTTCCATTGCTTCTTCCACCAAACACACACACACACACACACACACACACACACACTCACACATGCATGTGCACACACAAAATAATGTCAGAGAATCAAGCCTTTTAGAACCTTAGGAGTTCAGATTTCATACATCTCAAATGGAAGGAGTCTAAGGATACAAATTCCACAACCAAATTAATTGCTCTTACATGTGCTACTATTTACTGTGTTTGTAGCAGGATATGGGCTCTTGGCATGAAATAATAATAATGAAAAGGGATTTGCCAATAAAAAGAAGCTAGATACTATAAAATATTGTCCAAGCAAAGTGTAGCTCTAAGATAACGCCTTGACATGCTAAAGCAAAATATGCTTATCTGATATGCGCATTTGAGGCAAACATTGATTTTTCTGAACAATTGCATGATTTCTGTGTTCAACTTAATGGTACAAGCTGCAGTATTAGAAATGGGAATTTCATGTATTCAGCCTACAATATAAAAACATAACATTTCTTAAAAATATGCTATCTTTCCATTATTTAGGTTGTGATTGCAAACAGGTAAAATTAGATGCAACCCGTTGCTGAAACTGCTGAAAGGGAAGGACACCCTTGAAAAGAGTTGCTGTTAGTAATTAGAAACCTGAGTTGGTAAGGAAGGAAGAGGCAGAAATAACAGAACACGGCTGGGTGGTATTTTTATTAGATGGTGTCCTCCGAGAATCACTTATTATGTGGCATTCCAAAGATAATGAATAGGACCCCCCAAGTTAAAGACCCAACTGAGCCAGAATTATGACAGCTGGCCCCCTTGCAGTGATGGCAACCAAACTTCTCTTTCCAGGGCTTTTCATTAATTTAGACATTTGTTTCTAAAATCTAATGTATTTCTAGTTTCAGATCACTGAAATGGATGTGTATATAGAAAGTTATAAATTTTGTAATTCTTTTTACTCTGTACAGAATTCTTCAAAGAGATAAAAGGAAGAAAGGAAGAAATATAATCCACATAACAACTAGAAGTATCTGCCACAGGCTCTCATAGTCTCCTAATTAAGAGCAAAGTTTCCATATGCCTCATCATCAGATATCTCACCACCTCCTTAAGACTACAGAAGGAAGCAACGCCTTATCATTTGAAGGGAGAGAATAAATTTATCTAAAGAAATAAAATAGTCATAATCCCCTTACTTTGCAGGGACATTTTGCCTTGGGGATTTTGGTTTTATGTCTTTTCATTGTAGAAACAATTCAGATGTTATATGTTTCAAACACATTTTATGACATTTTATCTATGAGAATTAACAGTCTCAAAGGGGCAGAAGAGAGACACCTCCACAGCTCCATAAAACTATTTCACCAAAATTAAATGGCTATTAAGGATGACAACAACAAAAAGCTACACATGTGGCAAACAGACTTGAGAGTTGGTTCTAAATTGGAAGTGTTCCACCTTCCAACACTGAGTTGAAGACCAGAATTACTTCCTTCTGCCAGAGATCTAAGAAAATCATGCTGAAGAGGGGCACAGGCTATTTGCTGTAATATTATTTCAATTCCACGGACTTATAGTAATTTTCAGCGGTGACACCATGGAATTATTTTTAGATATTCTAATATAACATTTTCCTTTCTTTTCTATTCCCTTCTTCCTACGTAGGAGCTTATAACTGCATGTATAAAAACGATAACCATCTTTGACATCTCATGACATCAGACCTTGGCTCTTTAGGTCAATTTGTGAATACTGTTTCTGCTAGTCTTCAAAAGATCAGGAGCTGAGCTTCCTCAGGATAAATATCACTTGCTACCCTATACCCTATACCCTTTATTTCCTACTAGCCCAGACGGTGTGTTTTTCCCATGGAATTTCTCCATCTCCACAGCCATTTGTACCCTGTACCCTGGGATTAAGTTTATGGTCAAGGTAGGAGTGGGCGTGATTGGATTCAGAACACATTACCTTAAAATATGGCTCCTTGGTATTTGAGAAACAGCAGAAGCAGGAAGATCTCTCTATTCTTCTCCCACCCTTCTTCCCGAAGCAGGTCTTAATAGAATTTTCTGATACACATTTAAGAGATTCCCCCTCTGTACCTGGAGGAAAGGCATGTCTTTATCTCTACAGACACAGGAACACAGAGAACAACCTAAGCAAATAGGCCTTACAAAGTTCCAATCATGCTTCTCAACGACTCACTTCTTCATTAAACTTAGTGTAAAAATACAGTTTTCCCTGTTTATTTGGGTGTTTATTTCCTTATGAAGGCTCCTATGTCATGTAAAACTTATATTAAATACATTTTTATGCTTTTCTGTTGTTTTTTTTTTTTTGGTTTGTTTGTTTGCTTTTTCTTTTGTTGTTTGTTTCTCTTGTTGGTCTGTTTTTTTGTTACAGGGTTCTCAGTCACGCACCTACTGATGGGTAAAAATATAAACCTTTTCTCCCTTATAAGGAAAATAATGCTGACTCCAGGATCTAGACTTCTCTCTACTGTTGTAGTCTATTCTGACTGAAACTGCCAATATAGTAGCCTACTAGCAAACTCTCAGAATGGAAAACCCCTTTCTACAATATTTCATGTCGTTTTGGTGTTATCCTCCCCTCAATACTTACATTTCTACTTCTTTCCCAATTCTCCCGTATCAAAACTTACTTTCAGGAAAGGGTGCAAAAAACCATTACATGGGTTTGCAAACATATTAGTAGGCAATCATGAGTGATTCTAATCCTAGGACAATTGAAATTTAACAGCAAAGACAAATTGTTAAAGCAAATGATTGTCTCCCTATTTGCAGAATTTCAGGCTTGAGCATGTATGTGTAGAAATATGGGATAAATTACCCACTCTATCTTTGTTTATTCATTCTATAAGCATTGAGTGCCTACAAGATATCAGAAAGTGTTTGTAATCTAGTAGAAGAAAAGAGAAACCAAAACAAGGGAGGGTATTTAAATTTTAGTGAGTAGACACAAAAAAGGAGAAGTAAATATACCCTAGGGTGTCAGTAAAAGCTTCAGGGAAGAGATGATGCTCCAGCAAGGTCTAAAAGGTATGCAGATATTTTCTAGGTAAACAAAAGAGTGAAAGGTTTTCTGACATCTAGGAATTGCTGTGAGCCAAGCCTCTAAAATTGAGTGAATTTGGGGCAATACGAATTATTCAAGCCATCTAAACAATGGGATATGAAACATGGCTCCAATAAGATGAAGCTAGAGAGAAATCAGGGCCAGATCACTGAGGCTTTTTGTGCTTTGCTAATGAGGGCCTTACCAAGCATGTCCATATTTCCCTGAGTCTGTCATGTGTGTCTTCACATCAGTGAACATGAGCTTCTTTCAGGTGTTTTGGGAGACTTTGGTTATTTTTTCTTAAACATTTTTTCGGAAATAATATCTTTTAAAAATAAGTTTCTTGTATGAAGGCCATGAGATACCAGTTTTGCATTTGTCAAAGTAACAGAA
This sequence comes from Microcebus murinus, assembly GCF_040939455.1. Classification (NCBI taxonomy): domain Eukaryota; kingdom Metazoa; phylum Chordata; class Mammalia; order Primates; family Cheirogaleidae; genus Microcebus; species Microcebus murinus. The sequence continues at coordinate 46,058,866 of NC_134108.1, read as the reverse complement.
AATATCCTATACTACTACTGCTACTACCACTACTACTAAATGTATTAAATATTTTGTGAGATAAATAAAAGGATACATTAAATTATTAATTAGATAAGTGGTACCTAGGTATGGAAAATATCATAAAAGTGGCATATGAATAACTTTAGTTTGGGAAACATTAGAGAGATAATACCGGTAGGAGGCTGCTGTGACACCCTACCTGGGAGGAAAACCGTCAGCATGAAGTTCCCATGGAGGCCATTGCATGCTTGCCACAGAGGTACCAGCAGCCCTATCCTGAGTTTCTACCCAACAGCCACCCTTTTCAGTCTTCTACCTGCCTGATGAAAACACCAGGTGTTAGCTCATCAGGCTTGTGATGTGAAGGAAAAGAATTGAGTGTTTTTTGGTAAAAGGTACCCTCTCCATTTGAATGTAAGCATTTCATTTGAACACAAAACAGTGGATCTTACTGCCCCTTGTGCATGTGTGCGCATGCAAATGTGCACGTGTGCACACACCACACACACACAAGCACAGGCACATGCACAGAACAAGGCGGGGAGGCATCCCTTGGAATTCAGTCAAAAGTTATTATTTTACACTCCAGTGGAGACCACATTCTGGAAATCATCCAAGGACATAAAGTCAAAGGAATTGATGTGTCTTCGTATTAAAAATAATTTGCAGGGTCGGTGACCTGAGCTATCTCTATGTTTATTAATTACATGGGTATTTTAGTTTCCACTTGTTTTCTGTCCCTTCCAATAAAAGCAACTGATGAGATGTTCTCGACTAATCTACTAAACCAACTCTATTTCTAAACTCCCCTAAGTAAAAAGGACATTGTGGGCAATTTTACATGAAGTTGTATTTACAGTCTTCATTTAACTACTCAGAGCTTGATTACATATTGACTTATATTGCTCACTAATTATTTTATTAGTGATAGTCTTTCTCATCTAACAAGGGTATAGTTTCCAAAGGAAAAATTCATTAATTTAATTCATTTATGTATCTCTTGGAGCACCTTGCACATTATTAGGCATATAGTAGGTACTAGATAAATACATGGCCTTTTGGGATATAACACTTAGTCTATAATTTCTTACTAGGGCATGGAAGGAATAGAAAAGATGGCTGGAGGAAACTGTGGGAATGACTAGGAGACTTAGAAAACTTGATTCTATCATAATTTCTCATAGAATATATCTCCTTTTGGAGCCATTTGGCATAAAATGGCTCATTTCACCTCAGTGACCATCTTGACCAAAGATTTCTTTTAAGAAGGTAAATTTTTCTGCATCAAAGCACAGTCTTAATTCTCTAGTCTTACTGAAGTCACAATGGTATGTCCGTCTAAACATAGTTGTCCAACTTTCCACTTGCTAGTCAAACAGATTGCAGTAGGTGTCATAAGAAAATGTCATTGTTAATTACTCAGGACATCTCAAATGTGAGATTGGAGACTGTGGGTATTCTCTGAAGTTCAAAAGTACCTCTATAAGATATTTTTGTAGCTGCATTGCAAGTTTAATATTTAAAAATTGCCAATAATTTTAAAATATTTTAGATTGAATTAAAATAAAAATTAAACTTATAAGAAATTCATGCATAGGCAGTGAGAAATGTATGGAATTAAATGCATATATCAAAAAAGAAGAAATATGTAAAATCAATGACCTATATTCTACCATAGGCAAGTAGAAGGGGAAAAAATTGAGCATAAAATAAGTAGAAGAAAAGAAATAATAAAATAATTGAAAAGAAGAAAAGAATAGATAAAATTAAACAAAAATAAAAACTGATTCTTTGAAATACTCAAGAAAGAGATAAACTCTAGAAAACTAACAAAGAAAAAATGTAGAAGACATAGATTACCAATATCAGGAATAAAACAGGAGGATATTCACTCAGATCCTGAAGATATAAGAAAACAAATTAATAAGTAAATGCTGCAAACAGTTCCACAAACAAAAATTTGACAACTTACCTAGAAAGGAACAATTCTGGAAAAAATAAAAACTACTACAATTCACACAAAGAGAACTAAATAACTTAAAAACACCGTAATTATTAAGGAAATTGAATTCCACCAAAAGAAAAATGACCTGGGCTAACAATTCAAAAAGAGAGAAGATACAAATTACCAATATTAGAAATCAAAATGTTGTCATCATTACAGATCCCATGGACATTAAAAGTATAAGAAAGGAGTATTGTGAACAACTCTAGGCCCCCAGTTTAATAACTTAGATGAAATGGACAAATTCTTTGAAAGACACAAGCTATCAAAACTCACATAAGGAAAAATAGATAATATAGCATATATATTAATATATGGAAGAAAGCAAATCAATAATAATGAATCTTCTCTCGAAAAACACCGAGCCCAGATGATTTGTGCACTATAAATCTTCTGAACTTCATTATTCCCACAAATAGGCTATGAACATTCATCCAGGTGACCAGTTGCACCAATGTGACAAAACTGGTCTCTGCCACAAGTTAAACCTTCCTGGCTTCCTCTGACTGAGACATTCAAATATACCAGCAAATCCCCTCATGCCTCTTACTTGCATATTATAATGCACCTTGACCACCAATAAACACACTTGCCCTCAGGTCATTCCTCATTCATTCTCATTCTCTCTCTGTCTCTCCCTTTCACTTCTCTCTCTCTCTCTTCCTCTCTCACTCTCGCTCTCTGTCTTCCACACACACCTCAGATCCCCACCAGCTTGGTTAAGCCACTCCCAGGGGCTCCTCCATGGAGTACACACCTCCTGTATCTAAAAAGACCTGTGACTATAACAAATCCTTCAATTTCATATACCCCTCTGAGTATAATTTCCATGACCATATTGAGATGATCCTTAAAGATCCTTCCAGGGAAATTTACTCTCCCATTTACAACACAGTGTCCTGTTGAATTCTACTGAACATTTAGAAAAGAAGTAATATCATTTCTACACAATCTCTTCCAAAGTATATGGAAAGACCACTTCCTAACTCACACCTCAGTCTATGAGACCAGCATTGCTATAATACCAAAGCCAGATAAAGATATTACAAGAAAGAAAAGCTACAGACCAATATCTCGCATGAACATAGATGCAAATATCCTCCACAAAATACTACAAAAGGAATCAAATAATATATAAAAAGAATTACACATCATGACCAAGTGGGATTTATTCTAAGTATGCAAAGCTGTATCAGCATTCAAAAATCAATCAATGCAATTTCTATACCAACCAGATAAAAAAGAAAAATCTCATGTTCAATTTATAAAAAGAAATTGATAAAGACCAATTCATGATAAAAAACAAAAAACTAGCAGACAAGAATAAAGGGGACCTTGCTCAACCTGATAAAAAACATGCAATTACAGAACCGGAAACTTAGAGACAAAGTTTGGAGCCCCGCCCCTGCCGCGCGCTGCCCAGCCGTCTGGCCCCGCCGAGCCGCGACCCACCGACCCACGGATTGGCCTGGCTTTCGCGTGCGCCATGTCTGGTTCCTCCAGCGTCGCCGCTATGAAGAAAGTGGTTCAACAGCTCCGGATGGAGGCCGGGCTCAACCGTGTTAAAGTTTCCCAGGCAGCTGCAGACTTGAAACAATTCTGTCTGCAGAATGCTCAACATGATCCTCTGCTGACTGGAGTATCTTCAAGTACAAATCCCTTCAGACCCCAGAAAGTCTGTTCCTTTTTGTAGGAAAAATGAATCTTTCAAAGGTTTCTCAAACCACTTCTTATGAACTGGTGAATATTCAAGAAACAACTAAATTTGAAGCCTGTACAAAAGCTTAGCCTTATAACAATACATGTGCCATAATATGCAAACTTCTACTTTTGTCAGTACTTAACATCTACCTCTCTGAATTTTCATGAACTTCTATTTCACAAGGGTAATTGTTTTATATACACTGGTGGCTGCATACAATAAAATACTTAGCATAAAAATAAATAAATAAATAAATAAATAAATAAATAAATAAATAAATAAATAAATAAATAAAACATGCAATTAACAACACACCAGTATTTAACGGTGAGAGACTGGATACTTCATCCCTAGGATCAACAACAAGAAACCACACCTGTTCAAAATCATACTAGTTAGTTCAATAAGAAAAAGAAATGAAAACTATGCAAATTAAATAAAGAAATAAAAGTCTTTATTGGAGAATGGTGTTAAAAATCATGATCAACACCAAATAATAACCTGTTTGAATAAAGTTGCTAAGTTGTGAAGCTGCATGGGATTTAACTTTCCTTAATCTCCTTCCACCAGTCTTGTCCATCCTTATTTCCATCCTGGTTGTTCCATTAAGACAGGGTTGCCAGAAAAAAAACAAAAAGAAAAAAAAAATCATGATCAAGGGAGGGTTGAGGTTTAGATGAGAATAAGACTTAGAGAAACCTGACTAAAGTGTGGTCAAGGATGGAGTCCATCAATTATAAAAAAAAATGAACCTTTCAAAAATTTAACTCAAAATAAGTAATAGATCTAAATGTAGAATTTAATACTATAAAATTTCTAGAAGAAAACATAGCAGAAAATCTAGATGATCTTGAGTTTGTTTATAAGTTTTAGATACAATGACAAAAACATAATCCATGAAAGATAAAATTGATGTTATACTTTATTAGAATTAAAATTATTTTACAAAAGATAATATTAAGAGAATGAATAGACAAGTTACAAAATGGGAGAAAATATTTACAAAATACATATTTGATAAAGGACTTGTATCCAAAAACTACAAAGTACTCTTAAAACAGAAAAATACTTTCTACAGAAAGGAAACAAGCCAATAAATGGCCCAAAGATCTGAGTAGATCCCTCACCAAAGAATCAGTATATGAAAAGATGTTCAACCTCATTTGTCCTTAGCTATATTATTTTCCTATCGCTGCTGTAATAAATTATCACAAACCTAGTAGCTTAACTCAATACAAATTTATTCTTTTATAGCTCTGACCTCAGAAGAAGTTCCAAATGAATCTTACGGGCAAAAATCAAGGTGTCAAGAGAGCCATGCTCCTTCTGGAGACTCTAGAATTTATTCCATGTTTTTTCTAGCCTCTAGATATATAGATGCTTAGAAATATGTATATGCAGGAATTTATTTACACACATATATTTCCTTGCTCTGCCAGATGAGATGGCCTAGAAGCTGTGACACCCCATTAGCAATGAGCACATGTAGCACCCAGATCATGGCTTCTAATCCTCTTCTTCAAGAAAAGGAACTCTAGGTTCCTAGGAGAAGTGGCTTCTAAGTTTGGGAAAAGAAATATATGAGACTAGCCTGGAGCATCTTACACTGGCAGCAAGTAAGGAAATTAAGAAAAAAACCTCATAATTATGGAGGCACGTCAAGTGACACAGGAGACAACTGAAAGAGCTCCTGAAGGCAGAAAGCTAGAACATTTTGAGTAACAAAACATACTACTAGATTATAACCCAAAGGATAATCTAAATATCCATGAGTTCATACTGAGATAAATGAATGACTGAATAAATAAATAAGGGAAGGAGAACAAATCTCCCATGCGGAAGAATTTCAAATAATTTATGTTCAAGGGAGTGATGCATAAACACCCCACTCTAAGTGTGGTCTGCTCCTACTGACTCCCTTTCAAAGAGTAATATATAAAAATGGGAGGAAAAATCTAACAGACATTACCACAGCAAGATGGCCAATGTTAACATCAACAGTGATAAGTCATCTTGGTGGTATGTACCCTTGTTATGATGTGATCAGAGTGGCACTTTAGCTTTGTTATCTTCCTGCCAAAAATGCATAACCCAGTTTAATCATGAGAAAAGCATCAGACAATTTCCATTAGAGCAGCATGCTACCCAATACCCAACCAACATTCCTCAAAACTGTCAAAGTCATCAAAAACAAGGAAAGTGTTTGAAACTGTTACAGCCAAAAGGAACCTAGGGAGGCAAGACAGTGAAAGGTAATGTGGTAACCTGGAATCCTGAACAGAAAAACATTAGGGAAAATTTAAATAAAGCATGAACTTTAGTTAATAATAATACCAGTGTTGGTTCACTGATTATGACAAATGTATTATGCTATACTAATGTATAATGTTAATAAGGGGAGACTGACTGGGTTTGGGTTATATGGGCACTCTCTGTACTATTTCACATTTTTTCTGTAAATCTAAAACTTTTCTAAAAGTAAAAGTTTTTTTTTTTAAACTTATTCTAATTTATCTAGATCATCTTATAACAAAGTTTACCTCCAAATTTTGGTATACACACTTTTGTACTTCTTTATAATCATGTTTGTGCCAAGCAATCATGGGTACATTTAAGTTTTGGTCAATATATCTAGGATCCAGTAGCAGGTTTTATCTAAATTATTGTTCTCATACTGAATAATTTTACTAGAAATACATATGAAATGTATCTTCTACATGAATAATTTATATTTGATAGATATTTCCATAATATAAAATTTTAATTTCTTAATTTTTAAAATAAAGTGAGTCTTCAATTCTATATGATGAATTGACAACATGTGAAAATGCAATACACTACATTTATCCTTGTAGACTACAGAGGAAAAAACAGTGGCTTAATCCTAAAATAAAATGTTCAAGTCAAGTAGAAGCCAAATGCCAAATAGTAGCTTCATGAGAGTTTGAATATTACAAACACAAAACAATAGAGGATCCATTTCTAATATTTAGTGATTTCCTTCAACAGCCCAATGATGTACTTTGTTGAAAGTATATTTTCTTACCATCTTACAAGTTGAAACCAACTTTAGATACTATTTTCCAGTTCCCGATTCTAGAAATAATTGTATTACCTATGAACTGAGTACAAATCTTAATGTACCCATATACTAATTTTATCTTGAAATGAAGAAGGCAGCTTTAAAGATTTAAGAAATGACCCCTCATTAAAGCAACATTAGAATATTGAATAACAGATTATGCTGAACTTGAATTTACTGCTATCTGTATACTATGTAATGCTAACATACATATTCTGAATTTGTTTGACTAAAGTCAATAGATAATAATGAAAACAAAAATGGATCCAAAACACCATATTCTCATTAAAATTTGAAGTTCTTTATGTTTGTTATTTTGTATTTAATTTGTAGATTAGTTTTTGGTTGTATAGAAGTATAGAAACTATAATCATGGTAAATTTATATCAAATTTTATGTTATGTATATGTAGATCATATTATGATAAAAATAACAAAAGGCAACATTACATGTCTAGAAGATTGTTTCTTTGTGAGAGAAACTAATACATTACTCAAATTTCAGAAACACTGCATACAGGGCTTATAAAAGTAGCCACAAAGGGAGCAGAGATTTGAAGGATTTACCTGGATTATTCAAAGAGAAAACACTTTAGTTTCAGTTCATTAAACATCATTTCATATTGGTATAACAAGAATTTGTAAGAGATTCCTGAAGTAATTATACTTCTAGAAGTAGTCATATTTCTAGAATCTTCTTTAAATTCTCATTATTCCAATATGAAATGATTATGAGTTAGTTGAATGAATAACTGTATGCATGGAGAATATCAAATTTAAATGTACATTAAAACTAAGTATATTTGTATTTATGTTGATATAAAATATTATTTTATCGTATAATATTAGATTCATATTGTGTATTTGGATATGTGTATTTTAAGTAACTAAACTTTGAGTTTCCTTTAAAACTTGGGAGTATTTTATTACATAAAAAATGTTCAGATGGAACAGAATCTAGATATGGAAAGCATATTTCCTTCACTTCTAAAAATTCTGATCTAATTTAGCAGTCATATGTGGTTACATCTAGAATCAAACCCATAGCACCTAGATATTTTTCCAAATCTGACAACAAAATTTAGTCAGAACTGTAACAGTATTATAGACTTGAGAAATCTCAAGTCTATAATATTATGTGAAAGAAACCCAGTATAAAATTTTCTTTATTTTATTATGGGCAAAAATGTATTTAATTTAAGACACAAGACTAGGGGGGAATGTTCATCTCTTTAAAAAAAAAAAAAACGAAACTGTGCATTTTACCATCAATTTGTGCTCTCTGCATTCCAATTAATATTGTCATTTTGATAAAAGGCAGCTACCATTCTTTGGCTGAAATACATCAATCACCAGTTCCTTCCTGTTTTCAGGCTCTTCCTGCAGAGGCTCATCTTTTGCATTGCATCCAGATTTTTTCCCTGTTAAAACAACAAAATAATTCTTAAAAGGTAAACAGTGGCCTCCCTGTCAATAAACACAAAAGATATTTATCTGCCTTTATGCTTCTTGACATGTCGGAGATTTAAAACTGTTAATGATTCTTTCCTTCCTGAGCCACATGCTGCTTCTGCCTCACCAAGCGTGACACTCCCCTGTTTTCCACCAGGGCTCTGGCTGCTCCTTCTTTGCCCCTCTGGCAGGTTTATCTTTCTCTACATGCCCTGAAATTCCTCAAGGCACTCTACTCAGCCTAGACTTTCTTCTTACAAGTTCTCACATATACTTTAATTACCACTTCAATACAGGTGATTTATACGTTTATATTTCCATCCTGGATTTCATCTCTGATCTCCAGACCAGGGTATCCAACTACCCTTCTTGGACAACTCAAAGACACCTTAAAGTGAGAATGTCCCAAACTGTACTGAGTTGGTTTTATAACACAGTTGCACATCCTTTGAAATGCTTTCCATTAAGAGATAGGGTTTCTGTGCCTTCTCTTTGAATCTGTGTGGGTTTGTGATTGTTTCAACTAATAAAGTACAGTGGAAGTGAAGTCATGTAATTTCCAAGACTAGAATATAAAAGGTCATGTAGCTTCCACCCTCTCTGTTGGAATGCTCATGGGAAGCTAGCAGGCAAGAGATTCAACAACACTAAGGCTGCCATGCTTTGAGGAACCCCACACTGCATGTAGAATCCGTATGTAGTCATTCCAGTAAACAACCTCAGCTGAGCCTAAGCCTTTGAGTCACCCAATGTCAGGTTTTACACATGAGAATGAAGAAGCTTCTAGATTGTTCCATACACTAGCAATCCAAGCCATTTCCACCCATTTGATTTTCTTTAGCTGAAACTCCAGATACCTTAAAGCAATCCCCATGGAGCTCTGTCTAAATTCTTGATAATTTGGTAATGCCACAGGTACAACAACAGATTACAGCCCTGGTCTTCTTTCAATATCGCCTTCTGTTTCAATTCCTTCATCAACTCCTGTGGCTTTCACCCCTTAGATAGCCTTTGAATCCATGAACTTCTCTCTGTCTTCATCAACAACACCCCATCCAAATTACCATGATACTTGGCCTAAATTATGGCAATGTCTTTCCTGTTTATCAACCATTTTCCACACTGCCAGCTGAGTAATCTTTTTAAAACTCAAATCTCTTCATATCATCCCATGCTGAGTAGTCTTCAGGGGTGTCTGTCCACTGATCTTGGAATAAAGACAAAATCTTTTATGAGGTTTACAAGGCTGCATGATCTAGCCATGCCCTCACTCCCCCACTCTGCACTGTCCAACAGGGTTGAAACCAGTCTCACTTGTGACTATTTGTCACTTGAAATGTGACTAGTGTGACTGAGGAACTGAATTTTTAATTTCATTCCATTTTAATTAATTTCAATTTCAATTTAAAAATGACTACTCAATTCAGTTCATTGGAAAACTTTTAAGTATGTTTGTAACAACTTGGGCATGTAAATGTACTTTTTCAACAATAAACTTTCTGAAATTTAACTACAGATCAAGTATTCCCAATGAAAACTTAGTATCTGAATTCAGAGATACTGTAAGCTTAAAATGCATATTGGATTTCAAACAGTGTAAGAAAAGGAAGGCAAAATATCAAATTAATATTTTTTACATTGAGTATATGTTACAATGGCAAGATTTTGATATGTTGGGTTAAATAAAATACTTTATTAAAATAAATTTCACCTGTCTTTTTATGTTTCTTTTTTTTTGCTTTTTTTTAATGTGGCTCTAGAAAATTTGATGTTACGTAAGTGGGTCTTGCGATATTTTTATCAGACAGTGCTGCTTTAGATCTGTTTCCTCCAGACTCTCCAGCCCTCAACTCACTGCACTTCCTCTCTGCACAAGGTCTGTGCGTGTGCTCTTCTGCTCTGCTCTCCTTCTAGTCTTTGCCCAGTCAGCCCCAACTTATCCTTCGGCTCTCTGTTCAAGCCTCATTTCCTCAAGGAAAACATTTCTGACCTCTTTGTCTTGGCTGAATTATCCTATTATCTGCTCTCACAACACGTTGGATCTCATCTTTGTAACATTTGTCACAGTGGCAATTTTATCTTTGTGTACTTATTAGATAAATCAACACCACACACACACACACACACACATAAACACACACACACACGAAACTGCCAATTTCACGAGGGCAGAGACCATGTCTGCTTTTGCTCGCCATTTTCCCCCAGTGGTTAGCACTGTGTCTGGCACATGTAGCTTGAGCTACAAAGATTAATCAAACATGAGTCAGGACCCAAGAATGTCAGACTAGAGCTGACAGGAGAGCTTTGTATTCAAAAAGCAATGAAACCATGATGCGCATGTTTTACTGATTGAGTGCCATATGCAACTACTAAATGAATGAATGACCATGTCATTTCCCCAAGAAAAATATTTCATGCTTCTCTACTGTCGAGGGAATTATATCCAAACTCTTTACCTTACCATTCTAGCGCTTCACCATTTGAGCTCTGGCTTTCCATTCTGGGTTTACTTCCAACCAATGACCTTTTCAGGAGGGCATCCTGGCCAGCCTTTAGGGTCAGACAAGACTAGGTGTGGTCCTACTCTTCTCTGTGATCTTCCTAACATGCTTCCTGATCTGTAAGAGAGGATAATAATATACTCACGTCACAGGGCCATCACAAACATTAAATGTCATGATGTATATTTATGTTTGTCATGTAGAAAGCTTAATAAGTTTTAGCTATCAATATTATCTCCAGGCCAAGTACAAGATAATAATAACTACCTCTTAGTAAATGTTTGCTTTATACCAGTTCTTGTATTAAGTGTATCATTTGAATGAACCCTCACTGCAGTTACTACCATAAAAAGGAACTGAGGTTCAGAGAAGTTAAGTCACTTGCACAAAAACCACACAGATAGTGAATGGAAGAGATGAGATTCACAGCTAGACAATTTGGTGACAAAGCTCACCTTTTTCACCACATTCCCCTACCTCACAGTAGGCACTTAATTTCCTTTCTCTTTCCATTTGCCTTTGTCCCCATTGTGTAAATAACCATTCCTCCAACACAGCATGTATGATCACAACTCCATTTTTCTGTTCACTCTGTTCTCTTTATCTAATTTACTATCCTTTGCCTTTCTCCAAAGGCTAAAATTCTATTTAATTTAATCATCATCATCTTCCTCTATTGTCTACCCTTCCTCTGAATGTGTAAGCTCATTCTACCTGCTAGCTAAATACTTTGTTCATAGAATTAGTAAAAACATGCCTTTTATTTCTTTACTATATTGTTCAATGTATGCAAAGTTATCTCTACTGCTCTTCTCTGATATTCTTAAGGTCTGAAACAGGGTCATACTCATTTTTGCATCCCATGTGTCTAACAAGATGCTAGGGACATAAGTAAGTGCTCATTGAATTTTTCTTGGCTTGAAAATTGCCTTAGTAGGTGGCCTGCACGAATCTTTCCTGCTTACATATACATACATACTCACACATACACATGCCAAGGCCCACATGAACACACACATACATGCACTTGCACACATACAAGGGCCCACATGAACACATGCACGTATGCACTTGTACACAAACATATGTGGCCAATACACAAAAACACAGGCACACACACAAACACAAAAGTATGTGCACATGCAAAAGCATGCACATGCATTAATATTCATACACATGCATGGTGTATACTCAGAGCTTAATTCAGTTTTTGTTTATTTATAGCTAGACAAACAAAAACTGAGGGAAGAATGAGTTAAAAATGATTTTGTGGAAATAAATGTAGCCTCTTTTCCCTGATTATGCCTAGTAGAACAACAAAAGTAATTCATATATTTAATTTTAATAAGAAACAATAGCTGAAGGGGTATTTTTGTTACTTTATTTTTCTACTTTTTATTATAAAAATGCATTTCAAAATAAATATAATACCATCTGATAGTGGAAAACACTTCTTTTTCTTTCTCCTCTCTCCCTTTCTCTGTCTCTCTCACACACACCCTTAAATAATGTTCACTCATACATTTTTGGTAAAAGAACAGAAATATTAAGGAAATTCAAACAAGGATCATCTTTAAAACATAATACCAGAGGCTATATATCTCAATATTTTTATACAAACTATTTGGCTTTTGGATTTTATGCTCTATTAAGAAATCATAAACTTCTAGAATAGTTTACTTTATGATCTGAACTTTTAAGGCAATAAAGCTACCAGTAAAAAATGTCTTAAAGAATTAAACAGATACTTTCACCTTTTAAAAACAAATAAAAAAGTACCACTAAAGGAGGAAAGGAATGCTCTATTATCATTAAATTTTTAACAAAGCACATTATAAACAATGAAGTGTACAACTGCACATATAAAGATAATTCTGCCCCAGATTGCTGATAGCATTACTAAATCATGGTAGCATCACTTCCAGGCTAGGATGTGCTGGGAGCCCACAGGGGAATTATGGCCCTATTACCAATAGTCAAGTGCACATTACTATCTGTTGGGAGGAGGTTTGGAGGTTATAAACATCTCATATGGTCTGCACTCCATTAGATAAGGATATTAAACCCTCAGATCAATAAGACACCATGAAGCTAGTATGATTATTGTCAGTTGAAATAGGCCAAAACACTTGCTTGTGCCCACAAAGACAGGAAGAGTATTTTAATATCTTTGTGTATCAGATGCGGCTGCATTCTAAATCTTTCCATTTGAGGCTTCACCCTCTCTGTCACTAGGAAGCACCACTTACATTTGCATACTCCGCCTGGTGCCTGCAACATGAGTGCTTGAAATGGTGATGTCAAATGGGCTTGATTTATGTCACTTTAAGAGAGCCTAGTAATTTCAGATCTGGTAATGGGGTTTTCATTCTTCCAGCTACATAATGCATGCAAACATTATCCTGATGCCTTTTAAAAAGTTGTCAAAATGCATGGGGAGAATCAAATGTATTATACGTTTGCCTCCTATAGGCTGCAGCAGGGAGAAGAGTGGCTCAGAGAGATTTCAACTGTGTATAATTATGAGTAGCTCCACAGCTGAACAGCTATTGTGATGCCTGCAGTGCGTGGTATCTGGGAAAGCATACGAATAAATGTGCAGCACAGTATTGTTGCCTGATATATTAAACACATATTCGCACACACTGCGTGATGGGATCACTACTCATCATCACTCAACACAGGAGAAACTGGCAGTCGCAGTATGCCCATGTTCCCACCGACATGTGCCTCCCTCCGTGGCTCACTTGCCCTCTGAAACAGGGGGAGAGGGACAGTGGAGCCCCGTATTTCTCTTTGCCAGTCTGGTCCACAGCTTTCCATCTGGTCTTAACGATGGCATGTGATTAAGTGGAATTATAAATCTGTCAGAAAACAATTAGGCCTCACAGGCCTCTTCTGTGTTTTCACAGTAGACCGTACTGAGGGGGGCAGCTCTAGGGAAATCACCCGACTCCTGTATGAGACCACTTAGCAATTATTTCAGCAACTTTTGTGCTGCCAGAGGGACCTGCACACACTGGCATTTCCCCAGTCCCCAAAGCCTGTGGAAGATGTGAGGGAGGAAGCCCAGCCCCTCACCGCCCTTTCCTCCCATAGCCTCATCCTTACAGTGTCACATATTTTCTAGAATCCCAGCCTCCAAGAAATATACATCCATTTGGGGGATACAGAAGTCTCATGTATCAAATAATTAGACAGGAGGTAGGTTAAGCAAATAAACTGCTAAACTGAACACCATCAGGGACTAACAGTACTGACAAATAGTACGAGATGAGAGGGAGAATGGTCAAAATGCCTAGTTTACTCAGGAAATTTTATAGAGAAAATGGAATTTGAGATAAGCTACCAAGAATAGATGGAAATTAGATAAGTTGACCAGAAGGGAGTAGAAAAAAATAGCACGGAACAAGGCCCAAGGCCAGATCTCATAGCAACACCTTCTCATGGAGCAGAAAAGAGGATTAGGACCATGCTAGACAGGCTGAAGCACAGGCCAAGGGGGGAAAAACTGAGAGCTATTCTGAGTTCCTGAGCACTTGCTATCCATCAAAATCACCTGCAGCCAGGGCCCACTTCAGGGACGTGTGTATGAAGATGCACAGGGCCTCGTGCTCAGAAAGGCTGCACGTGGTTTAAAGCTCTGCTGTGGATATCTTGAAATTCTTGAACAAAAAGCCCTGCAAATGCTGTAGCCAGTCTTACCTGCAGTTGCCACTCCTCATACATTTTATTAGATGTATAAAGTCTCTGTTCTCACACATCTCAAAGCTATCATGCTCGCTAATGCCTGGGAGAGAGAGTGGGGGAGAGAGGGAGAGAGAGAGAGAGGGAGAGGGAGAGAGAGAGAGAGAGAGTGTTTGGCGTGTGGAGGGTATGAGGCTTGTCTGTGAGGGCTTTTCCTGATACCTTTTCACAATAGTCTTTCCATAACCATATCACCTTGGAAAATCGGTGCAAAAGCTCGATCTTGGACAACATGGTCAGACAAACCACCACTTTCTGATCTTCCCCCTCTTCCCTTTGGTCCCACTGTCTGTGACCTTGGGAAATTTTCTTAATTTCTCAAAGTCTTTGTTTCCCTGTCTGTAAAATTGGGATAATCATATCTAGCTTAGGAGTCTTACAAAGATTCAAAGAGGACAATGTATTTAAACATATTTAGCTCAATAGTGAGCATGCTGGACCTCCTCTTCCATAACTGTTCCCCATTTTCCTCCCTTCCTTCTCTCCCCTTCCTTTTTTCCTTCCTTCTTTTCCCATTCCTTGCCTTTTTAAATTTTCCTCTATGGAAATACATTAAGACCAGAGCATTCTGATGATTGGTTTCCATCTGAAATCCTTTTCAGTTTAGAAGGAGTAAATATCGGTAATAATGAGGAAAGGAAGAGACCTCAGAAAGACTCAATTCCCTTCACAATAGCAACAAAGAAATTAAAGTACCTAGGAATATATTTAACCAAAGAGGTAAAAGACCTCTACAGGGAGAACTATGAAACACTGAGGAAGGAAATAGCAGAGGATGTAAACAGATGGAAATCCATACCATGCTCGTGGATCAGCAGACTCAATATCATCAAAATGTCTATACTACCCAAACTGATCTACAGATTCAATGCAATACCTATTAAAATCCCATCATCATTCTTCACAGATATAGAAAAAATAATTTTACGCTTCGTATGGAACCAAAGAAGACCCCGAATATCAAGAGCAATTCTAGGCAACAAAAACAAAATGGGAGGCATTAATATGCCAGATATCAAACTATACTACAAAGCTGTAGTAATTAAAACAATATGGTATTGGCACAAAAACAGGAATATTGACCAGTGGAACAGATGTGAGAATCCTGATATAAAACCATCCTCATATAGCCATCTCATCTTTGACAAAGCAGACAAAAACATACGCTGGGGAAAAGAATCCCTCTTCAATAAATGGTGCTGGGAAAACTGGATAGCTACCTGTAGAAGGCGAAAACAGGACCCACACCTTTCACCTCTCACAAAAACCAACTCACGCTGGATAACAGACTTAAACCTAAGATATGAAACTATTAGAACTCTAGAGGAAAAAGTTGGAAACACTCTCCTAGACATCGGCCTGGGCAAAGAGTTTATGAAGAAGTCCCCAAAGGCAATCACAGCAGCAACAAAAATAAATAAATGGGACATGATCAAACTACAAAGCTTCTGCACAGCCAAAGAAATAGTCATGAAAGTAAACAGACAACCTACAGAATGGGAGAAAATTTTTGCATCCTATGCATCCGATAAGGGACTGATAACTAGAATATACTTAGAACTCACGAAAATTAGGAAGAAAAAATCAAATAACCCCATTAAAAAGTGGGCAAAGGACTTGAACAGAAATTTTTCTAAAGAAGACAGAAGAATGGCCAACAAACATATGAAGAAATGCTCAACATCTCTAATCATCAGGGAAATGCAAATCAAAACCACAATGAGATATCACTTAACCCCAGTGAGAATGGCCTTTATCAAAAAATCTCCAAACAATAAATGCTGGAGTGGTTGCGGAGAGAGAGGAATACTCCTACGCTGCTGGTGGGACTGCAAACTAGTTCAACCTCTGTGGAAAGCAATATGGAGATACCTTAAAGCGATACAACTGAATCTACCATTTGATCCAGCAATCCCATTGCTGGGCATCTACCCAAATGATCCAGTGACACTCTACAAAAAAGACACCTGCACTCGAATGTTTATAGCAGCACAATTCATAATTGCAAGGCTGTGGAAACAGCCCAAGTGCCCATCAATCCAAGAATGGATTAATAAAATGTGGTATATGTATACCATGGAGTACTATTCAGCTCTAAGAAACAATGGTGATATAGCACACCTTATATTTTCCTGGTTAGAGCTGGAACCCATACTACTAAGTGAAGTATCCCAAGAATGGAAAAACAAGCACCAGATATATTCTCCAGCAAACTGGTATTAACTGAGTAGCACCTAAGTGGACACATAGGTGCTACAGTAATAGGGTATTGGGTAGGCGGGAGGGGGGAGGGGGGCGGGTATATACATACATAATGAGTGAGATGTGCACCATCTGGGGGATGGTCATGATGGAGACTCAGACTTTTGGGGGTGGGGGGGAAATGAGCATTTATTGAAACCTTAAAATCTGTACCCCCATAATATGCCAAAATAAAAAAAAAATACAAAAGTAAAAAAAAAAAAAACTGTTAATAAGACTTTCATTTGAATTACTTTGATGCGGGAAGAAAGAAAGTGAGGGCTCTCCTGCTAAAGGCTGGAAAACACCACACTCAACTTCTTTAAAACATCAAAATTACAGAATTTTTCTTAACAAGGTTCAATCTAAGACCTTTGGCATGCATTGCCCTGTTGTTAGCAGGAAATTGGAGTTCTCCAGATGACAGAGAAAGAGAGAGAAGACCAGGCCCTGGTGAGGGCAGAGGAGTTCACTAAAAGATGTCAGAAGGGTTTTGTCTAAGTTTGAAAAGCATTATGGTGTTTGTCCCAGGAAATATTAATAATTATTTGTCATTTTCTCGACTGACTTATTATTATTTGTCATATCACTGAGGGACAGTTTTTTCACCACTAGACAGGATGATGCGGAGACAAGTAGATCCATCATCGGCTTTAGTTCTTTCCCCCACCTTGCCTCTTGAATTCAAAACCCCTGTTTGCCTTCTGCCAACTACTTATTTGTTCCCAACTTGGATTTTTCTCTGACTTGATCTCCTCAAGCTTGGTTCCTTGGCCTGCTTCCAAACTTAAAAGCAAGGGCTGCTGAGTTTCTTCTTTTAATCATCCATCCAGTCCCTAAGTTATTTGTTTTCTTCTGATCCTAAAGCAAGGGTGGATGTAAGATGGTTCTGAATGTGGAGCTTTACCCGGGACACTGGAGGTGCTGGATTAAGACTGAAGCAGGAAGTTCTTAAGGTCCCTTCTTTATTCAGTTTTTGGGGAAAGCAAGACAAGAGGCTAACAGGAAAAGCTCAGGAAAACACAGATGTTTTATTGCCATAAAAGAGCTGGGAACAATTCTTACCTTTTAAGAGCATCTTTACCTTTCCTAGTTATCAACAAAGGGTCAAAAAAGGACTGAAGTGGGCACAGGCAACTCCACATGTATTTTGTATGTGAGGGAGAGAGGTGAGAGGGCACAAGGACAAACTGACAGAGAAGTCTAAAAATTGCTATTTAGAAGGATGGGAGACTTTTGTGACTAGACTGAATTTATTTCACTATAGTTTATAGAGACTAAAGCTGTACTTACAAATCTAGCATCTGTCCTCATCTCTTGTTTCTTCATTTGAAATAACACACAAGCAGGTCCTTTTAACCTAAATATTTCATCACTCATTACAATATAGCAAACATGTCGACTCTGCTACAGTTCATCTTGATGAATATAGGTCACATCAAAATATCCCATATTCTTCATTCATTCAATGTTAATTGATAAGAAACACAACAGCAAGCTGTGAACACAGTAAGATCTGTGTGGTGTTACATATTACGGTTAAAATCCTGAAGATTTTGCCTGCACTGTGAGCCTGATGAAGTATGTATCTAGAGTGGCTTCCTTCTGGAGGAGGGACTTCAAGGCTACTCACAAATGGACAACAATGGACTATGTGACTGGGAGAATCAAACCATAGCCTACCATCTTGCGAGAGATTTTAAAAGCTCCTCTGTTAGAAGTTCTTTTGTTCAAAACCCATCACTAATAAAATTCATTGCAGATTTTTCCCTGCTTTCAGAAATAATATTGCTTCACTCACAGGGAAAAAATTAGAGAGAGATTGCAAACAAACTGTACATCCTCTCAAACTCTTAATGTGTGTTTACTAAAATTTTAAAAAGGAGAATTAAGGGCCTGCTTACAATACAGGGAGTAGTAGGTGAAAAGGCAATGTTCCCATAATTTTAAAATAAATCATAATATCAGATGGACCATTTCCTTGCTTGAATTAAATTCATTTTGACAGTAAGTGCCATTTTTTTTTTTTTTTGGCTTAGAGAAACTTCTGAATTCCTACCTGTTCCTTTCACTGCTTCCCTAGAGACTAGATTCTGATTGACTCAGATATTTTGTCCATCCATTAGTGCTGGCGGTGTTGAGTGACAGCCTCAGCCTTGCTTTTAAAAGACTTCTTACCTTCTAAACTCTCCTTACCTAGGAGTTCTTACTGCATACACTTTTGCCAGTGCGCCCATGATCCATGGTATCACACCACAGCCTGTAAGGAAAAATCTTCATTGCTAAGTTTTACATTCACTACTACACAGAAAGCAAATGATCTGAATTATAATAAATGCCATTTCCATCAAATAAAATACTCCATCCTATGTAAGACAGGAGTTTTATTGTTAGAAGTTAGAATACATCCCAATCAAATCTGGAAATATTCTGATATACGTTTTTCTTCTTCTTAAAAATATTGCATTAACTTCCAAAAACTCATGTTGAGCAGTGATGGGGTGAAATATAACACCAGACAGGACAGAAGGAGAGTTTTCTGGTGACAGAGGGTATTACAAAGGGTGGGATTCAAAATCTGCCCACGTGTCAAGAACTCACCATGTCCTAAGCAAGGGAGTAAGACTTAGGATCCTAAGTAAGTGACTGCCTATATTAGTGCTATTAACCCACTTACTTTAGTGAAAAATGCATTCAATTAATCCCTAATGGATATTAAACTGAAAGTAAATAATGAATCTAATGAGTCTAATTTGGTCACTAAATTGGTTACAATTCAATCAAACTAATTATATGTGTATATATCTTCCCCCTTTTTGGTGTGTGTCTGAATGCCCATGCATGTGTACATTACTTAGTTTTTATTTCATATGTGGAAGGTTTGGAATGATGGGCAGAAATTGTAAAAAAGAAAAGGTTACATTTCTAAAACACCACAATTTTCATAGAGAAGGCTAAAATTCACTTTTAAATAGGAACTTGAGATTGTCTAAATAAATCAATCATGTTAAAATTATACCATGTTGTCCAGTGTGGGGGAGGAAGGGTGGTGTTGGGAGGGAACATTGATTTGGGCCTTTTATTCTCTCTGCCATCTCCTTCATTAATATTATATATTAAGTCTTTAAAATTAATCTGCTAAAATTTTAATGTTCAATTTTATAAATCAAGCCAATAGTCAATATTTTAATATTTTTATCTTGAAGTAAGAAATCAGATAACGTGTTTGTACATATAGTTACTTAATGCAGTGGCCACATTGTCGGGTAGAACAATACATTAAAGTATCACTGATATACATATACCACATTTTATTAATCCATTCTTGGATTGATGGGCACTTGGGCTGTTTCCACAGCCTTGCAATTATGAATTGTGCTGCTATAAACATTCGAGTGCAGGTGTCTTTTTTGTAGAGTGTCATTGGATCATTTGGGTAGATGCCCAGCAATGGGATTGCTGGATCAAATGGTAGATTCACTTGTATCGCTTTAACATGGAGTACTATTCAGCTCTAAGAAACAACGGTGATATAGCACATCTTATATTTTCCTGGATAGAGCTGGAACCCATACTACTAAGTGAAGTATCCCAAGAATGGAAAAACAAGCACCACATATACTCACCAGCAAACTGGTATTAACTGAGTAGCACCTAAGTGGACACATAGGTACTACAGTAATAGGGTATTGGGCAGGTGGGAGGAGGGAGGGGGGCGGGTATATACATACATAATGAGTGAGATGTGCACCATCTGGGGGATGGTCATGCTGGAAACTCAGACTTGTAGGGGGAGGGAGGGAAAGGGCATTTATTGAAACCTTAAAATCTGTACCCCCATAATATGCCAAAATAAAAAATAAATAAATAAAAAAAGAGAAAAGCACCCCCCAAAAAAAATAAAATAAAGTATCACTGAGAAAGTTGACCATCTTTCCCGTTCAGCTGAGACCAGCACCTGAACCAAATATGTCAGCGTTACCCCTTGATCTGTGCCTGAGCAGGTCTTTGGAAGTTTATGTACTTACTTGCCCCTCCTTTTCAGGAAGTAAGTACCCTGCTGGTACCTCCCATGGAGGAATTCCAGGTTCTCGATTCCCCCAGCAGACAGCATCTGGATCGTCTCCTCTGTGGCTCTGGCGCCTGAGGAGCCCCGAGGCCTTGACCTCTGAGGGGGCCGCAGCCTTTGAAGGGCAACCCAGCATCTGGGCTGTCTCAGGGGCCCAGCAGGCCTAAGGGCTGAAGTCGCTTTTCACTAATGAACGTAAATGCAGCTTTCACATCATTTCCGTTTTGTTAATTAATGTGTATCAATGCATGTATCTTTGGAATAAAGCAAATTGAGGAATAATCTTGTAATTGTGCACATTTCATAAGCCGAAAGCTCATCAAAACTTTTATTAGTTCATCAATATTCTTGTTTGACCTACTTTCATAGAGGGTATCAATGCAAACAGGAATGTTTTATGCATGTATATAATGTGTAAAAGTGTATAGGCTACAGAAACACATATGCCACCCTGAACTCTTTCTGCAAAGAGATGTTAAGCTGTCCATCTTTCTATATTCTAAATCTACAGATAGACTTGAAGATATTACTTCTCAACAGTCATAAACAACATTGTCTGTTTGAATCACTGCTATGTCCCCAGGACCTAGAAGCTAGAACACTGTCTTCTGGAACACAGTGGGTACTTGATAAATTTTTTAAATCAAATTCTTATTTTATGTAATTTTAATAACAGACAACATAAATTGCTATGTTTGCATTTATATATATGGGTCTATAGTATATACATATACATTAAGGTCTTCAAATCATGTAAATATTTGGGCATGTTAAACTTGTAAGGGTCTCCATTTGCAGTGCCATGCAGCTATATTACAGGCAAAAGCATTAATATTTTGTTTTTTTCAATTTTGTTTTTGTTGTTTGCTTTGGTTTTGATCTTCATTTCAGCATTTAAACCATGACATTTTAAAAAAATATTTAGAAAAAATCTGAAAGTGTAAAGCTTTGTATTGTAGGATAGTGGAAGAACTAGCAGTTAGGTGACTCCATTCCCCTAAGCACAGCTGATGGATCCAAATTTGGATTACTGACCAAAGCTAGGCCCATCAACTGTCTTGCTGAAATGGGGAGGGAGGAGAGAGAGAGAGAGAGAGAGAGAGAAAGAAACAGGGAGAAAGGTTTGACCGATAAGCAGTTGACCTTAGGATCTGATGTAGACCTCTTGCATCCAGCAGGAGCTGAGGAAACAGAGGAAGTCAGTCACAGTAAAATGGAAAAAGGAAACAAGATCTAATGAGCAAGAGATAGAGAGTTTGATCCCTTTCCAGGCCCCCTTCCTTTGGTCGACATTACAGTCTTACCTCCTACAACCTCAAAAGAATATCCAATCATTTTGCTGAAGATAGATGTCTATGAATTAAAAGGAAAGGAGTTAGAAATTAGTTCATTCACACATGTACTTGCACATAGACACACAGCATTTTCAAAAGGAATTTGAAGTGTCTATATCACAAATAAAACATATAATTATTTCAACAATTAAAAATAGAAGAGCCAAATAATATGAAAGCCTGAGAATGAATGAAATTATTATACCAGAAAAAATTAAGAAAATCCCCAGCAGTCATCCCTGAGCTTTCTCCAGAAGGCAAAGCAAAGAAGAAAACAGTCTACAGAATACCCATTGCCAATGAAAGTAAGCATCAAAATTCAGCTCAGAAAGGCAAAAATGTAAGAGAACTATGTGGTCATTATTACAAATAACACTAAATAACTTAAGATATTACATTATTCATAGTACATATATGTATATATAATATATATATAAGATATAAAATATATACACATACATATCTTATATTGACCCTTGACTAAATCCTAGGTAAGATGTACTTCGCTAAGAAAAAAAATAAAAAAAGTCAGTCAAATAACCCAAAAGTATAGTTTATAATTTATGTGTGGGATCAGCCTAAAGAATTTTGAAGGGTGACAGCTTGCTTAAAAGCTAGAATAAAATTTATAACACATCTCTAGTAAATAAACATTATTTTTGCCTATCTTTATGTTATCTTTCTGGATTTTATTTTCTCATTTCGTGTGGTTTTCTCATCTACTTACTTCAAAATATATTTTACCTTGTCATGCTTTCTATATTATAAAGCTGCCATAAGTTCTTTCTGGAGCTAGGTGGACTGTACACACATATATGCACCTACAGAACAGCAGAGAAAGGGAAACTCTCTTTATTCATGCCTGCTTAGCTTCCTTGCTAAACGAACCAATGTTCCCCATTTCTTCTGTAAATCTTCTGGCTTTTTCCCAGAGCACGCTAAAATTTCTGCTGGAAAGTAATTTTGCATTATATGAGGATATATTTGTCTCTAGTAATATATAAATTTAAATCAGTTGTGTTTGTTCCAAAACTGGTTTCATCCTGTTTTGCTTGTTATTTTAATAACCCATTTAATTAAATTGTATTTATCTTTATGAAACTGTATTTATCCTATTTAAGTTACATTTATCCTTACAAATATATCCTTGTGAAAACAGATTATGTCTTAAAAAAATAAATTTAAGGCTTCAGAGAGATTGACAAAGCATCTTTGTTTTTTTTAAAACAACTGTGACATTTTCACAATATACCCCAAATCTGGTCCTTTCTCACCACTTCCTCTGGTGCATATAGGTCTAAGCCACTATTTGTCATGTGGATTACTACAATAGCCTTCTCATGGGCAGTTCTGTTCCTTTTCTTTTGCTTTTTGAGCCTATGTACATTGGCTAACACCCCTGTGGAAATATGTTCCTCCAGATATTTATGTAGCTAATTCACTCTTCTCTTACTAGAGAAAATTGTTTGATTGATATAAGCATCTTGCTTTAAAAAAGAAAGAAAACCTGTGAAATTTTCAAAATGTATCCAAAATCCAGTTCTTTCTAACTGCCTTCACCGCTATTCTGATCTTTCCAGTAACATTGCAGACACTTCCTCATGTTCCTAATCTATTTTACACTGATTTTTCCTTTCCTGTAGTACTTTTCATTTCTGTTATAGTACATTTTTTGTTGTTGTTGTTTGTTGCTTGTTTGTTGTGTCTATGAGGTAGACAGAATATAGTCTCCGTGACAACATTCTGTTTCCTGACCTACCCCTAAGTGCCTAGAAGAGTGTCTGGCACAAAATAGATTCTTAATACATATTATTTGAATTAATGAATAAAATTGAATGTGGACAAGACAATTGTAAAATTCAGGGAGTGGGCCGATGGGCACTAAATCAACTTATGAAAACCACCAGTGTTCATGCCAGAGCAACAGACTACTGAATCAATGGTACAGAATAAAAAACTTAGAGAAGACCCTATTTGCAATAAAGTTGGCACAAATTAATGGAGAAAGATAGATTGTTTAGAAAATGAAGTTTGGAAAACTGATTTACTATATGTAGAAAAATAAAATTTTATTTCTTCCTAACACAATGCATAATGTGGATTCTAGATAGATTAAACACTTAAAGTGAAAGATAAAACTATATATTTAATAAAAAAAATAGAGAATATCTCTGTGATCTAAGGGCAGGAAAGGACTTTCTAAAACTTCAGCTAGTACCATAAAAAAGATAAAAGAATGTGATTACATAAAATGAAGAATTCATGAATAAACAAGTGGATATGCAAATATGGAAGATATTTGTGACATCTAAAACTGACAAAAGACTAATATCTAGAATAAGACAAAAATGTCTCTGTATCAACCATAAAAATGTAAGATCCTCAAAGGAAAATGGGCAAAGATATGAACAGGCAATTTACAGAAGAGTAAACATGAAAGATTATTCATATATGAAGACATACTCAAACTTATTAGTAAAATGAGAAATGGAGTTTAAAACAATGGGATTTCTTTGACTTAATCACCAATGACAAGTTGGGTCATGTTGATATTATGTATCCACTGATATAACATAACGAGAAGGGAATCTTGTCTCTGTTATATTCTTCCCAAATACAAAGCCCAAATCTAATCAGGAGAAAAGATCACAGAAGCCTAAATTAAGGGCATGCTACAAAATACCCTGCCAGCACTCTTCAAAATATCAAGGTCATGAAAAACAAGAGAAGACTGAGAAAATATCACAGATAGGAGGTGCCCAAGGGGATATATTAATAATAACTAAATGCAATGTAGTATTCTGGAGTGAATCCTGAAATAGGAAAAAAAAAAACACATTACTGAAAAAAATGTGAATTCTAAATAAAATCTGTAGTTTCTAAATAAAATCAGTAGTGCATAGTACCAGTTTTGATCCCTTAGTTTTGACAAATATACCATGATTATGTTAACATTAGGGAAACTACATTAAGGGTACATAGGAACTTTCTGTATTAATCTTTGCAACTTTTATGTAAATCTAAAATTATTTCAAAGTACAATGCCTTTTTAAAAATAAAAATAAAATATCATTTTAAATCTATTAAAAATTAGAACATTGGAAAATGTAAAATTTGGCAAATAAGTTGTTTTGGGTTAAAATATTTATGTTTTAGATTAAAAGTTTATATTATATATGTATTAGTTTTTATTGAATCCCAATTTTATCTGTATATTTCAATAACCTAAATAGGTTATATTATTAAATAGATTTAGTGCTACTCCTCTGTATGCTAGAAGAAATCTACTTCACATTAGAAGTTTATTTTTGTCCTAATTGGTATTTTGATTGCCCTACAACCCCCACTCTTAGGAACTAATAGTTTAAATTTCCTTTAAGGACAGTCTTAGAATATAAATAATATGGTCATGCCTTTAGAATAGGGAAGGATATCATTCTTTTTGTTGGCTTTGATAAAAGAATTAGTATACATTTTAGTCACAAACAGAATTGGTTGAATAATGGCTTTTTAAAATTTATATATTCCCATATAAATGCAAACATTTTTCACTTACTAATGGCAGAGATATTTTTAAATGACCAAATAATTTCAGGTTTATTTGTGCAAAGAAAATTCAATTTGTGAATATTTTAGTTTATCTTCATTGTGTTTTCCATTAGGAAGCATTCATTATTTAGCTATAATGTACATGCTAGTTCCTTGTGAAGGTATTTATTGCTGTTCTGTGGATAGTCATAAATTATAAACCAAAAATTCACCCACCCATAATTCTATCATCTTGAAATCAACATGAAAAGAATGCCAATTAAATTTGTTTACCTACTGAAAAGTTAAATGTAATTTTTTTGGTTTTAATTCATTTCAGATAGGATCCCAATCTAATGTTAGACTTTTCCTTATCATTTGGCATAATTTTTAAAACCTGAGCTGCTTCTCTACAAGCATTTCATTTACACAGGTTACCATTTCAGTAGTTCAACGGTAATTAATGGTTAACATAATTAACCTAAATACATATGATTATAGGATTTTCAACCTGTAATTACATTGCCTAATTAGGAAATTATGATGCAGAATGAAATAATTATGAAAGGTGATGACTTTAAATAAAATCTATCCTAAAGTATTCTTTGTTTACGTAGTAGAGCATGTGATTAGCAAAATTATACAGTATTCTACCCTTTGCAGGTATGTATTTTTGAAGGAAAGGAAATAATGTACATTCAGCATTGACTTTTCCTTTCCAAGGTTAGGAAGAACCCACTTTCCCCAGGAAGGTGGGAGAGATTCAATCTCATTCTCAATTCTCTTTTTCACACAAACATAGCAGAGAGTATAAACAGGAAAGAACAGCACTACTTGCCAGAAAGCAATATTGTAGTTTCAGTAGAATTTGTACCCACCTTTTTCTTTTGATTCCATGAGTCAACATGTACCGTGTTTCCCCAAAACTAATACCTACCCATAAAATTAAGCCCTAGCAGGATTTCTAAACATTTGTGCAATATAAGTCCAACCCAGAAAATAAGACCTAGTGATGGGGATGGCTACGTAGTGTATCTGCACAACCCATGCATTTCATTTTTGGAGTGGTAAAGAAGATGAGCAGCCCGTCTCATCTGCCCCATCATGACAGCTACTATCCCAGAGGTGACCAGAAAGGTATGAGCTCTATTGCTCGACATGAGAGATTGGGGCCAATAGTTCTAAAGGAAATTTAGTTGCAAGTTGCAAGTTGCAAGAAATTCAGGATGGAATTCGGGGTTTGGAGAGTTATGATGATGTTCCAGAAGAAGACGACTTAACTATATTTGAATAAATGTAGATTGTTGTACCGTACTTAAAAAAAATATAACACATCCCCTGAAAATAAGCCCTAGGGTGTCTTCTCAAAGAAAAATAAATATAAGACCCTGTCTTATTTTCGGGGAAACACGGTAACTAAGACTTCTAGAATTAAAAACTAAATTATATTATTGAGTGTGAAGAAGAAAGAGAATAGTTTACTACTAATAATTTTCCTTAGCACCTACATGAAGGAGTCTCTCAACTCCTGACTGTTCCCTTATATCAGGGAACATCAGCACGATGTGGTCCCAGACAAAGTCATGATCACGTCCCCTCGCCCATCCTGGACTTCCACACAGCCGCCCACACAGAGGACTATTCCTCTGGCGCAAAAGCTTATGGGCTTACAATCATTTGACAATGATGTCTATCTCACTGGTTTATTTGGGAATCAAATATGAAGGTATTTTAAAGTACTTTTGAAATGTAAAAGGTTATGAAAGCGAAGGGATTTTCGTTGTTTTCATTAAAATCTATAGCTGCCATATGATGAGATTAAGTGCAGTGTCAATCGCCCTCTCTTCTGAACCATTGACATTTTCCCGGAGAAATGTTTGCTAGGTTGAAATGTCCCTCCTCCCACATGCACCCTACCTGGGGAAATTATTATTCCCTTCTCTGTGCTGTCATAACATATTGTATATTCCCCATTTTGCATTGTTGTGAAGGTGTAGGTCTTCTTCCTTAAGTTGAGGGAGGGCAGAGACCACATTATTTCTATCTTCCCTGGCACTTATTAAAGTATAATACCTGTTAAGAAGAAAGTGTCCCATGCATATTTATTGAATAAGTGAATAAATAATGAATTAATTTGTCCTTAGCACATTTTACATTTAACCTCTTAACAAATTTACAACTAGAGTTATCCAAAAGTCATAAAAGTAATAAAAATCAAATTAGGATTTAAATTCTACATCTAAATGAAATGTAATCCTTCTGCACAAAATAAACTTGCCCATTTTAAGAAAAATATATATTTTTTTAATTTCAGGTAACCTGAATTTCCACGATCATAATACAAAATTATGACCACAACTTCACTATTCTAAAGAAAATTATTAATAAAAGGCTTCCAGGGAAATAAACATACACACAGGTTTTATTTTACCTTTTAGGAAATTAATAAAAGATGCTGTTACTGTATTTATTCTTTCCAGCACATCTATTCTTGAGTAATCTACAGTGGCACAGAAAATATTTTGGGACAGACCCAAACATAATCCTGGTCTAAAGCGGTAATGTGTCACAGTTGCTACTCTCTGCACGATGCAAAGCAGCTCCAAAGCATCTGGGGTTGTGGAAATTGTGAAGTGGGATCAGACGATTATCCAGCAGGAGGTAAGTCCAGTGTGGAGAGTCATTGAAACTGTCTCTAACCACTTTGTAAAATGTGTTTTAAAATTTCAATCCTTAAGACTTAATTTTCATAATGCCAACATAATTTAGTCCCAATCACTGAAGAGTGAATTCTCTTTTTTATCTCTTAATTTCTGATATATTTCTTTCAAAATGTCTGTACTAGAAATAGCTGATCTCGTATTAACTGAAGGATATCTTCTTCAAAATAGAACCTCCTCTGTAAGTGCATTTTCTAGTTTTTCTAAAATTTGGATGTCATTTGTAGCTGAGCAAAACCTTTGCATTATGTTCCTTTTTCGCCGTGGTCAGAAAAATAAACTCCGTAGGCGAACGTTCGGACTCAGTGATGCTGTCTAAATGCTACGTCCTCAGAGGCACTCCACACTGCACCCATTGCTGCTCTTCTGCAGCAAAGCCCAAAAACGTGGACTTAGAGAAAATACACTGTGAAACCTGTGACTACCTTTGACTTCCTGCAAAATCAGCAAGTTAAAAATCTAACAAATGAATAGATACAACAGTCATTTTAATAGTTACACAAGTAAATATTGTTAGCCTTTAGTGTAATTGGAAATCAAACTTTGCTTTATCAACTAATTTAGGAGTTTGCATCCAAAATGCCTCCTCTGGGAAGTGTAAGGGATAATCCTCCACTCAGCAGACTGCCTGTTATCTGGGACAAGTTGGGAGGACAGATGTGATCTGAAAAATTATCCTTCCAGATGCTTTGCAGAAATTACTGTTAGCTGCTGGTTTGAAATAAATATTATATTGGCCTAAACATTCAAGATAAGATTGCTGACTTACATGGACTTTGCAAGATAAGTCTGTTCTTCTAATTGTGCAGAAGGTTTGAATCAAGGGGAAATATATATATAATATATACGTATATATATATATTTCTAACATATATACATATATATTATATTTCTAATATATATTTCTAATAATATATAATTATATATCTAATATATATGTATTTCTAATATATATTATAATATAATGTAACACCAAACATAATATGTTATATTATATATAATATGTCTAATATATATTTCTAATAATATATATTATATATCTAATATATATTCCTAATATATATACATATATATGTGTATATATATATTTCTAACAAAAAAGACTTCTGTGAGGTATTGCCAAGATCTACCAGGACATTCAAATTGACTTTTTAGAAGTTGGAAATAAAACTTTCTTTCAAGATCACCTTTAATTTGCCTTCATAACTAGATAGAGACATGCATGTGATAAAAATGAACTAAACAGACTCTTTTTAAAACACATTGGAGAATAATTTGATCAGGTTTTCTGATAAGAGGACAACATCTTAGGAAGAACAATCTATTCCCAACACCAGGTTTCTTGAGAGAAGGTTCCTGCCTTATATTTGTATCCTTTACAATAACCAGTATGGAGCCTGGTATGCAGTATGGGGTGATTTCAGTCAAATCACTGATGAGTGTGTGTACTATGCATGAATGTATTACATGTTATTGAGTTCCTAAAGGAATATAAGACAGAAGTTCTTTCCTTATAGAGCTTATTGTCTTATTTGGGAAATCAAGCTCATAAATATGAATTGTTAAATGACAACAAATAATAATGTAACACCAAACAAGGGATCTATGTAAGTTATCATCTAACTTTAATAACTATAAAATTAAATTACAAAAATATAAGATGATATGTAATTAGGCATATAATAGAAAGAGAAGAAAAAAATCAGTCTTGATGCTAGCAGAGGGCATCAAAAGAATGGAACTGAATAAAGTTTGCTGGTGGGAAAGATTTGCCACAGAAGCTTAAAGAGAAAAAGACTGATAAAAACTGATGTGCTGAACAGGGTTTGGAGACGTGAGGCTGAAGGCTAAGTACTAACAATCTCTGAATGCAAATGATTTCAGAGAAAGTGTCCATCAACCCGCTCTTTCACTATACACTGTTGAGGGGCTGATCTATTTATTTCTTTTTAATGAGTGAATACACAGCAACCAATGTTAAAATGTCAAGGACACTACCAAACCTTTTGCAGCGTCATTATCTTGCTGTTGACCATGATTTTTGGAAGCAGGATATAGGGGCATCATTTACAAGTATGCTCTGGTAATATGCAACTCCAGACGTTTATACCTACCATTGCCTCTATCTAAAATTTCCTCTGATGTCTGCTGCAGAGAAAGCTAACTCAACCCACAGGCAGAGCCACCTCCAATGCAAAGCTTTAGCTCAATCCCCCCAGTGGTGTGGCTCTACTAGGGCCCTTGCCACATAGTGCCTTTCACATACGCTGAGTTTCTCATAAGCAAGAGAGTATTTGTTAGCTTGTTTTTTGACTTCTGCTGCTCCTCTTCACTGCTTTCTTCCCCCCAACCCTCATAGCTAAGGATATAGTCCCCACTCATGATGTGTTAAAATGAAAAGTACAGAAGTAACAAAGATATATGTGTAAATAGGTTAAACAATTCAGGTAAGAAGAGGGAAGGGTAGATTAACCTCCTCCTTCTCTGACCTACCTGAAGCTTATTCCTGTAGCTGGTGCAGCAAGTCATTGAATTATCTGAAGTCAGTTGCCCATATGTCATGCTCAGCACGCTGTTATGTGGCATATAGTTTATATTCGACATATGTTGGTTGAATTAATTCAAATTATTGCTGTCTTCTAAACATCTAATATAATTTAATGATGTAAATTGTTATTCCAGTTCTGGGAAAGAAATAAGCTAACAGATGTGGGTCAGTGAAGCTAAGAAATGGCATTTAAAACTAGCATAAATCAAATCCCCTAAAATAAGTGGCAGCGCACTACAAGTCAGTGAATAAAAATATAGCCAAACCACAGGTAGTTTGCTTGGCTCAACATATTTCTATGACACTTTCAGGGGTAGCATATGAGCAGCCTTCTTCAAACGCACCCCTCCCCATTGATTTACGCCAGGTCTTTTAACACACTGATGTTAACTCCTTGGCCTCTTCAGGCATTTGAATTTGTGGCCTTCCTATTAATATTATAACTTGTCTTGACATCATAAACATGATCAATCTTCTTTTTCCCTCAAGTATCTTATAAAATTTCTTTCTTTAAATTTTGGTTACTCTACTAAACTTTTAAAATTATAAATTGCATTTCTAAATCAAAGTAATGCCCCATAGATGCAAAGATTTGAGAATTTGTATTGATAATGAATATAGTACATTTGCTTCTGCACATATATTAAAACATGATACTTGGTTACATGTATAGGAAAAACTTCAATTTGATTATACCGAACATCATGGACATGATTGTTTTCTTATTTAAATTGCTCCCTAATTCTTTTTTTCTTTGGTTGCTTTTGTTGTTTTGTTGCTTTTTAGCTTTATGAAGGAATAATTTATAAATAATAATTGCACATTTAATATATATATTCTGATGAGCTTAAACATTTGTACACATCCATAATATAATCACCACAATTAAGGTAAGAAACATACTCATTATCTTCAAAAATGTTGTGTTCTTTTGTGGTTTTTGTTTTAGCTGTGTTTTTTGCTGCTGTTATTTTTTTGTGGGTTTTCTTTTTATAAGAACACATAACATGAGCTCTATCCTTTAACATATTTTAAGCCTATAATACTGTATTGTTAACTATAACAGTGCTATTGTACAGCAGATGTCTAGAACTTATTCACCTAGCACAACAGTAACTTTATACCTTTTGAAAAACAATTCCCCATTTTTCTCTCTACTGTCTTATTCTCTGGCAACCACCACTCTGTTCTCCACTTTTGTGTGTTTGACTATTTTACAGATCTCATGTAAGTGAGATCATACAGTATTTGTCCTCAGTGACTGACTTATTTCACTTAGCATAATGTCCTTTAGTTTTACTCGTGTTGTTGCAAATGGCAGGATTTCCTTCTTTCTTAAGGCTGAATAATATTCCATAATATGTATAAACCACATTTTCTTTATTCATCTATCAATGGACTTTTGGGTTGTTTCTATATCTTGGCTGTTGTGAATAATGTCACAATGAACATGGGGGTGCAGATGTCTCTTTGAAGATATACAATTGGCCACTGGGTATATGAAAAGGTGCTTAATATCACTAATCTTCAGAGAAACGCAAAACCACAATGAGGTATTACCTCATACCCATCAGGATGGCTATTATCAAAAACCAAAGATAGCAAGTGTTGGTGAGGATATGGAGAATTTGGAACCCTTATATACTATTGATGGGAATGTGAATTGGTTAAGCCACTATGAAAAACAGTATGGAAGTTCCTCAAAAAATTAAAAATAAAACTACCATATGATCCAGCAATCCCATTTCTTGAATATATAGCTCCCTAACTCTTTAAGTAGCATGAATTCTTGGAAGAAAAAAATAACATCTCTAATCTGTTCTCTCTACGTGAAGTAATAATCCTTTGATCTTGGATCATGGAATTAAAGGCATCCTGAAATAACTAAAGAAATAGATATGCAAATAATGGTTAAAAATAAGTCCTTGAACTCTAGGAAACAAGTCCTATTTTTATGCAAAAAACAAAAATGTAAACAAAGAGAATGTCATCAGTAGAATAGTGTTTGGATGATTAAAGCTTTCTCCTTGCTGTGCCTCAGGGATTGGAGGTACAGGTTAGTTGCTGATGATTATAACAGGAGGTGTGCAGAGTGTCAAAAGTTCTATAGATTTTTCCCTGAGAATTAGAATATGATAATTTTTGAGCAATACTCTGTTTTCTCAGAAATAAAATTAAGAAAAATATCCACAATTCCTATAACAGAACTGAATTTATGATTCACAAGTCCTCTTTTCATCTTGTGTCACTGAAGTACCAAGAAAGCATTTTATTACTTCAATTATGAACATGCACTGTACCTCTTTGAGGAAAATGTTTGCTATAACTTTCAGTGTGAAATAAATTCATATTTAAACATCAACTTTGATTTTGTAGAGTAGTCCAAAGACTAAATGGATTAAAATCTGAAGAGAGATAAGAAAATGAGAAAAGCATATGAACTGATATAGTCATCTCTCTCAGATAATTTATGATTATTTTAACAGCCCATATTCCTGATTTCAAACAATACTTCCCTAAAAGATATTGATGGTGATACTAATATCTAACATTTCTTAATTTCTCACTAAAAAATGATATTTGACAGATGGCAATAATAGATGATTAATAAATGCTAGTTACTATTGTTAGATATTAGTACATGAAATTTACATATATTAATTTATCTATTCCCCCAAAAAGCTCTACAAGGTGGGTATTATTGCTATTATCCCCACTTTATATATGAGGACACTAATGCTCAATTTCCCAAACTAGTATCTGAACCTTGGCCAGACCCTTAACCACTCATGGAGCAGATCCAAATTGAAGATGTGCATCATTATTTGGGGTTTCTATTCTAGTTAAGTCTATCAGTACATCATGTAGGTAAGGGTCATTGTTTGAGACAGAAAAAAAGAAAATACTCACTTATTTTATCTACTAATTACATGTCCTTCCAATAATAAGTTAATCCAATTAAGTTTGATTAAATTAGCATATCAAAGGAAGAATTTTTGATAAACTTTAATGATTGTATATAACATATTCTCCCCATGTAGGCTATCATTTTACTGAGGGTGAAATTGTTGACATTGAATGATCAAATTACTTCGAAATATTTAGACTTGTGAGACACATGTAATCAGTTGTAACTTTGTCATCTCCTGTCTAATTATTTTCACTCTCAAGACAGTGTACATACAAAAACTTCTTAAATGTGTGGCAAACTCTTGTCAGTATTTTTAGCCTTGACGTTTTTCCTGGAATTCAAGAACATAGTTTCCAATTGTCTAATGATTGGTGTGATCTATTGATAAGCAAATACAAGAAAACCTCTCATTTTCCTCTTAACTTCCTCTTAGTGTTAATGATACACCATCACTTTCTTATTCACTCAAGATTAAAACTTTAAAGTCATGGTCTCTTTTAGTCTCAGAGCATTTGTTCAGACTACTAGGTTTCTCTAGAAAGTCTTCTCACCTTAATGCACCTATCAAAATCCTACCGTCCTTTGAGGCTTAATCTCTTCAGTTGCATGTGGCCTCCTTTTCTATTTCATGATATTTGTTTATCCCTTCTTACAGAAGCATATATGAGGAGTGGTGAGAATGAACCCCAGAGAAGCCAATGCTGCTTGGGTTTATTTTCTGGCTCTACTACCTACTAAGCTATGTGACATTGAGCAAGTTAATCTATCTTTCTAAATATAGTTTCACATACATAAAAAGGAAAAACTATAGTATCTACTTCATAGGAAAGTTTGGAGAATTAAATTAAAGAAAATAATTTTTATAAAATACTTGGTACCTTCTAAGTGCTCAATAAATGTTAGTTTTTATTATTTTTATTAGATTCACTATTGTCATCATCACCCTGATTGCATGACTATATAAAGGTCCTATCCTACCTAAGAACGTTTTATTTTCAACAGGCACCCAGGTGCATTACAGAATTGCATATGGTGTCGGGTAAGTGGATGTGACTGATCAGCCTTAATGAGAAATCAACTCAAACAATAGATGTGACTGTCAAGTTATCTTTAGGCATTATTTCCTGAATGTAAGTTTCCATGAACAGTAGTACAAAATACATTATTTGTAGACGTGGCTGTCTAATTCATTTGCCATCCCTGTATTACCTGGCATAGCCACTGATACGTAGTTGGATCTACATATAAATGCTGCAAATAGCTAAATATGTCAGCATTATGACGGTATCATTCAAAAAGCCATAACACTGAATACATTTTGGGCAATGACCTCTACCTTAATTTACTACTGGACTCTGGATCTCTTAATGCAATAAACTGTTAACTTCACCAAATTGTCAGGATACACTTCGATTCTTTCATTCGACTAATATGCATTGACTCTCCTACATGTTGTTTTCTTAGGATCCTAAAAATATAGATGAAGTCAGTGTCTAGGACCTTGCTAGCCAAAGTATCACAGCATTAGCAACACCAGGGAATTTGTTAAAAATACAGACTCTCAGGTTCTAACCCAGGCCCTAATCCAGGCCTCCTGAATCAAAGCCTGCAGTTGAACAAGGTCCCCAGGTGTTTCATGTACACATTCAAGGAAGCACTGAGCTCATGCATGTAAGAATCCCTTACGTTTATAAAAACACAGATGCCTGCAATCAAAGTGGAGGGTCAATGATATTGAGATCTTAACCAATTAAGCAATTCTCTGATAATTCGAGAAAGCCTTTATAATACAAAGAGCTTTTATAGACGTACCATCTAACTTTGCTACAGAATAAGTTTTAATGATGTGACAACTATGATTCCATAGCATAACTTTTCATGATAAAGAAACAAAAGATACTGAGATTGTATGAGGTTGTTTGCTTTGGTTCCTCTGTTGATATATTCTTGGGAAATTGTATCCAACCAATGTTGTTTTGTTTTAAAAGAAATGTCCTTCCTGAATTTTTTTTTTTTTTTTTTTCATTTTTTTTTTTTTTTTATTTTGGCATATTATGGGGGTACAGATTTTAAGGTTTCAATAAATGCCCATTCCCCCCCTCCCCCCAAAAGTCTGAGTCTCCATCATGACCATCCCCCAGATGGTGCACATCTCACTCACTATGTATGTATATACCCGCCCCCCTCCCCCCTCCCACCTGCCCAATACCCTATTACTGTAGCACCTATGTGTCTACTTAGGTGCTACTCAGTTAATACCAGTTTGCTGGAGAATATATCTGGTGCTTGTTTTTCCATTCTTGGGATACTTCACTTAGTAGTATGGGTTCCAGCTCTAACCAGGAAAATATAAGGTGTGCTATATCACCATTGTTTCTTAGAGCTGAATAGTACTCCATGGTGTACATATACCACATTTTATTAATCCATTCTTTGATTGATGGGCACTTGGGCTGTTTCCACAGCCTTGCAATTATGAATTGTGCTGCTATAAACATTCGAGTGCAGGTGTCTTTTTTGTAGAGTGTCACTGGATCATTTGGGTAGATGCCCAGCAATGGGATTGCTGGATCAAATGGTAGATTCACTTGTATCGCTTTAAGGTATCTCCATATTGCTTTCCACAGAGGTTGAACTAGTTTGCAGTCCCACCAGCAGTGTAGGAGTGTTCCTCTCTCTCCGCAACCACGCCAGCATTTATTGTTTGGAGATTTTTTGATAAAGGCCATTCTCACTGGGGTTAAGTGATATCTCATTGTGGTTTTGATTTGCATTTCCCTGATGATTAGAGATGTTGAGCATTTCTTCATATGTTTGTTGGCCATTCTTCTGTCTTCTTTAGAAAAATTTCTGTTCAAGTCCTTTGCCCACTTTTTAATGGGGTTATTTGATTTTTTCTTCCTAATTTTCGTGAGTTCTAAGTATATTCTAGTTATCAGTCCCTTATCGGATGCATAGGATGCAAAAATTTTCTCCCATTCTGTAGGCTGTCTGTTTACTTTCATGACTATTTCTTTGGCTGTGCAGAAGCTTTGTAGTTTGATCATGTCCCATTTATTTATTTTTGTTGCTGCTGTGATTGCCTTTGGGGACTTCTTCATAAACTCTTTGCCCAGGCCGATGTCTAGGAGAGTGTTTCCAACTTTTTCCTCTAGAGTTCTAATAGTTTCATATCTTAGGTTTAAGTCTGTTATCCAGCGTGAGTTGGTTTTTGTGAGAGGTGAAAGGTGTGGGTCCTGTTTTAGCCTTCTACAGGTGGCTATCCAGTTTTCCCAGCACCATTTATTGAAGAGGGATTCTTTTCCCCAGCGTATGTTTTTGTCTGCTTTGTCAAAGATGAGATGGCTATATGAGGATGGTTTTATATCAGGATTCTCACATCTGTTCCACTGGTCAATATTCCTGTTTTTGTGCCAATACCATATTGTTTTAATTACTACAGCTTTGTAGTATAGTTTGATATCTGGCATATTAATGCCTCCCATTTTGTTTTTGTTGCCTAGAATTGCTCTTGATATTCGGGGTCTTCTTTGGTTCCATACGAAGCGTAAAATTATTTTTTCTATATCTGTGAAGAATGCTGATGGGATTTTAATAGGTATTGCATTGAATCTGTAGATCAGTTTGGGTAGTATAGACATTTTGATGATATTGAGTCTGCCGATCCACGAGCATGGTATGGATTTCCATCTGTTTACATCCTCTGCTATTTCCTTCCTCAGTGTTTCATAGTTCTCCCTGTAGAGGTCTTTTACCTCTTTGGTTAAATATATTCCTAGGTACTTTAATTTCTTTGTTGCTATTGTGAAGGGAATTGAGTCTTTGATTTGGTTCTCAATTAGATTGTTGTTGGCGTATATGAATGCCTCTGATTTCTGTGTATTAATTTTGTATCCTGAGACTTTACTAAATTCATTGATCAGTTCCAGGAGTTTCTTGGTTGAATCCTTGGGGTTTTCTAGATACAATATCATATCATCAGCAAACAGTGAAAGTTTGATCTCTTCTGCCCCTATTTGGATACCTTTGATTCCATTTTCTTGTCTGATTGCTGTAGCCAAGACTTCCAGCACTATGTTGAACAGAAGTGGAGATAGTGGGCAGCCTTGTCTGGTTCCAGTTCTAAGTGGGAATGATTTCAATCTTTCCCCATTCAGTATGATGTTGGCTATGGGTCTGTCATATATGGCTTGTATCATTTTTAGGTATGTCCCTTCTATGCCTATTTTCTTAAGTGTTCGTATCATGAAAGGGTGTTGAATTTTGTCAAAAGCTTTTTCTGCATCTATTGAAAGGATCATGTGATCTTTGTTTTTGCTTCTGTTTATGTGGTGAATTGCATTTATAGATTTACGTATGTTGAACCATCCCTGCATCCCTGGGATGAAGCCCACTTGGTCGTGGTGGATTATTTTTTTGATAAGTGTCTGTATTCGGTTAGCTAAGATTTTGTTGAAAATTTTTGCATCTATATTCATTAGGGATATTGGTCTGTAGTTTTCTTTTTTTGTTGCATCCTTTCCTGGTTTTGGTATCAGAGTAATATTCGCTTCATAAAAGGTGTCGGGGAGGTTTCCGTTCTTCTCGATGTTGTGGAATAGTTTCTGCAAGATAGGTACTAGTTCTTCTTTGTAAGTATGGTAAAATTCAGGTGTGAAGCCATCTGGACCGGGACTTTTCTTTTTAGGGAGATTTTTAATTGCTGTTTCTATTTCAGCTGTTGAGATTGGTCTGTTCAGGGAATCTATTTCTTCCTGGTTGAGCCTAGGGAGGCTGTGTGTTTCTAGAAATTTGTCCATTTCCTCCACATTTTCCAGTTTGTGTGCATAAAGATTTCTGTAGTATTCATAAATTGTATCTTGTATCTCTTTGGGATCAGTTGTGATATCTCCTTTTTTATTCCTGATGGAGCTTATTAGAGATTTCTCTTTTCTGCTTTTCGTTAGCTTAGCCAACGGCGTGTCAATCTTGTTTATTTTTTCAAAGAACCAACTTTTTGTTTTATTAATCTCCTGAATAGCTTTCCTGTTTTCAATTTCGTTTAGTTCTGATTTGATCTTGTTGATTTCACTTCTTCTGCTGGGTTTGGGGTTGGTCTGTTCTTCTTTTTCCAGCTCTTTGAGTCGTTTCATTAGATTGTCTATTTGTGATCTTCTTGCCTTTTGGTTATAGGCATTTATGGAGATAAACTTTCCTCTCAGAACTGCTTTAGCTGTGTCCCAGAGGAGTTGATAACTTGTCTCTCCATTGTCGTTTTCTTCATAGAAGTTTTTTATTTCCGTCTTGATTTCTTCATTTACGAAGTAATCATTTAGTAGGAGGTTGTTTAATTTCCACGTTTTTGTGTAGAAATGTGAGTTTCTGTTAGGGTTGATTTCTAGTTTTATTCCACTGTGATCTGAGAAGGTACATGGTATGATTTCTATTTTTTTAAATTTCTTGAGATTTTCTTTGTGTCCTAGGATATGGTCAATCTTAGAGAATGTCCCGTGAGCTGATGAGAAGAACGTATATTCAGTGGATTTTGGGTAGAATGTTCTGTAGATGTCTGTCAGACCCAATTGTTCTAGAGTTTTGTTTAAGTCCATTATTTCTTTATTAATTTTCTGTTTGGAGGATCTGTCTCGTGCCGTCAGTGGGGTGTTGAAATCTCCGGCGATTATGGAGTTGCTATTAATCCATTTGCTTAGCTCCAGTAAGGTTTGCTTTATGAATCTGGGTGCACCTAAGTTGGGTGCATATATATTTAAAATTGTTATCTCTTCTTGTTGGACTGTGCCCTTCACCATTATATAATGACCCTCTTTGTCTTTTACTACTTTTGTTGGTTTAAAAACTAAATCGTCTGAAATTAGAACTGCCACACCAGCCTTCTTTTGGCTTCTATTTGCTTGGAATATTGATCTCCACCCTTTTATTTTTAGTCTATATGCATCCTTGCAGGTTAGATGTGTTTCCTGAAGACAGCATATACTTGGCCTGTTTTTTCTTATCCATTCAGCCAGCCTATGTCTCTTGAGTGGAGAGTTTAAGCCATTCACATTTATTGAGAGAACTGATAGGTAAGGTAGATTACTGATCATTCTGTTGGGTTGGATGTTGTTGCTATGATTTCTGTCTTGAGCCATTGTAATATCTGGCCTTTAATATCTTTGGGTTTTGGTTGTTTTTATATTCGTGGGTTATTTTTATGATGTTCCGTGCATAACGCTGTTTTAAGTACTTCTTGTAGGGCTGGTCTTGTCTTGGTGAATTCTCTGAGCCTTTGCTTGTCTGAGAATGTTTTTATTTCTCCTTCATATACGAAGCTTAGTTTTGCAGGGAATAATATTCTAGGCTGGGCATTGTTTTGTTTCAAAAGAGTGAGAATGGGGCCCCAGTCTCTCCTTGCTTGTAAAGTCTCATTAGAGAAGTCTGATGTTATTCGAATTGGCTTTCCCTTGTATGTTACTTGCTTCTTTTGTCTTACAGCTCTTAGAAGGGCCTCTTTAGTTGATACTTTGGTTAGTCTGATGACTGCATGTCGTGACGTCTTCCTGTTTGCGTTGAATCTCCCAGGGGTCCTCTGAGCTTCTTGAACTTGTATATCAAGATTTTGAGCAAGGCCTGGGAAATTTTCCTCTATTATATCTTCAAACAGCTTGTCCAACCCTTGAGTGTTGTCTTCTTCCCCTTCCTGTAACCCTATGACCCTCACATTAGGTTTCTTCACATAATCCCACAGCTCTTGTAGGCTTTGCTCTTTTCTCTTGTTTCTCTGCTCTATTTCTGTGACTGATTTATTTAATTGGAGAGTGTTATCTTCAAGCTCTGAGATTCTTTCTTCTGCTTCATCTACCCTGTTCTTGAGACTTTCCACTGTATTTTGTAGTTCCTTGAATTGATTCTTCATTTCCAGGAGTTCGGTTACACTTTTCTTCAATGTGTCTATTTCTTTTCTCATATCCTGGAGATTTTTTGTGGTTTCTTGGTGCTGGTTGTTGAGTTGTTGTTGCAGCTGGGTGAGTGTTCTTATGTTCCACATACGAAATTCCTCTTCTGTCATATTGGTTGCCTGATTTTGGTCGGTGTCCGTTTCTAGGGGGCTGGTGCTCCTCTTTGGGGGTGTGTTTTCCGTTTGGTTCTTCATATTTCCTGAGTTCTTTCGCTGATTTCTTCCCATGTCGATCAGTTGTTGTTTCTTTCCTTTAGGTTATTGTTGGGTATTCACACACCTTGTTTAGTTTCTGAGGCGTTAGGTGGTGCCTGTGGGTGAAATTGGACCACTCCCTGTATATTGAGTCAGTGGGTGCCGTGGAAAGGCTGTGCAAGATGCCGTCCCTGTCAGTAGGTGGCGTTTGCTTGGAGGAACAGGCTATGGTGTTGATTTTGAGTCCTGTTATCAGCTCTCCTTCTGGGCGGAGCTGGGTTGGGTAAGCCTGCCCTCAGGCCGTTAGCAGGAGTCAAAGTTCTGTTCTCTGCTGTCAGGGCGGGGCTGGAATGGAATGGTCCTGCTCAGCCAGAAAGTCTGGGTGTGGGGGTGGGGCTGTCTGAGACCTGCAGTCTGCAGCAGGCCTCGCTTCTTTCCACCCTCCCCAACTCCGCAGCTACTTCTGGGCCTCTGCCAGCAGGCCAGACCACAAGCTACCAGGCCTCCCCGGACTGTGATGCCGGCGGGGAGGTTCCCTGCACAGGAACGCCACCTGGGTTGGGCGCACGGCCTCCTCCTGGGAGGAGGGTTGCCCTCTAGGAAGCCGATCCGCCCCTGGAGGCACACAGACCTCAGTAGGCTGTTCACGTATAACCCTTCTGTGCCCCGGGCAATACTAGCCCTCGGTGCAGGGGATCTGGTCTGCAGGTCCGACCTCTGGGTCCCAGAGTTCAAACTGTATTCCCACCAGGGAGAGGATTTCCGGTCCTAATTCACCCACAGGGAGCCCAAGCTGGGTCTATGTCTCTCAGCCTCTGAGTCGGCACCGTTTTCCTGGGAACACGGTGCCAGCAGCACCTGGGAGGGCGGGCGGGGTCCCAAACGGGAAGGTCCCGTTCCCTGGAGGTGCCTCCGGCTGGTGGCTGTATTGTCTCTCTGGGCAGCAGCGGGTAGGGTCGGCGGAGGGGAGGAGGAGGCAATATGGCGCCTGCCGCGCGGCTCGGGTCCGTGCACACGGAGGTGCCCGGAGGAAGTTGGGAACCTGGTGCCACGTCTGCTACAGGCTCACCGTTGGCAGGCGGCAGCAGTCTCTGGGCTGGTGTCCGCAGGTCTCTCCACCCGCTGGGGAGCCCACCAGCAGTCCCGAATGCAGGGGAGGGGAAACAACAGATCCACCTACCCTTGCCGCTGGTCTCCCTCCTTCCTGAATTTTAATGATGATAGATTCTGTATGGGAAAAAAAAGATATTTGGAAGAACCAGAAATACTAAATCTTCCTCCATCCCAAAGAGTTAAATCACAGTGATCCTTCTATGAGGAGGCAGCCATTTCTGTCACCTGGAAGAATGTGGCAAGAGACAGAGATTTCCACAGAGGGACAGCCAATAGCCCAGCTCACCAGGTGAACCATATTGGGGCAAAAGCATTTACCCTGAAATCTACATATTCAAAGTGAAAGCCAAAAAGTCAAGAGAGAAGCTGACTCACAGCAAGGGCTGGGTTTGATGAGAAACCAAGATGTGCCCACCAGAAGCTTGAATCAAAAGGAAGCTATAGGTGGAAACAAATGTCAGTAGGGGTGCCCAGTGGGACCTGCTCAAGGGACAGGGACAGAGCAGGTTGAAGTAGCACCAAGTGTCAAAGACACCAGAGGCAAATTGGGCTTCACGTGCTAACTCAAAAATTCCATCTGAGAAAGAAACTTGGGGCATCTCAGCTGGTCCTGTGGAACTAGCATTTGCTTCTAGTACAGCTCAGGAGTTTCTAAGGCACATTATGTTAATGACAAATGCATTCTAATGTGTTCTAATTAAAAATCGTTATAATCATTGTAATCAGATCAGCTGAAAGGAAAAGTTCTCTCCAATGCCTTCTCAAGGTTTTAATGATGTTCTGTGATCTGCTCTGGAGCAAGCTTTTCCAGGCACTTGGGGTGCCCAGAGATGACCATTTTGTATATTTAAATTTTATGATAGGAAAGTTTCCTCAGTGTGTTTCTTATGTGGCATTTCCTGGATTAAGGGTCATGAAATAAAATCACCAATAAATTAGGGAAAACATAAAACACCACTGGGTACTGTGAAAATGGCCTGAGTCCAAGAACAGCATACTAAAAAGCAAGCACTTTGCACTCCTTAAACCCTCCTAAGTTTTCAACACTTTTTTTTGCACTTCTTTAAGGAAAACTTTTAGATATACATCATAGTGAGAACTTTCTGTCCCCTTGGGTTTTCTGGTTTCCTTATTTATATATTGATTTAAGAGCTGCCCGAAACAGGCTGACTACATGACAGGTAGAACACCTTTTTAACACACTTGACAGGGCACCAACACTGTTACATTATAGCTGCTCTATGTTCTGGTAGAAGCCTATTGCCCATGTGAACAGTGGAGATGTAAACGGCTTATAAAAATCTTTTTGCAGACTTCATTTTCATGACAGAATAAGCGTGGAATTGTGTATCAGCATTCTATGCTAAAAAGATAAACATTCCTATTTCTAAATTTACATC
The DNA here is from genome assembly GCF_040939455.1 of Microcebus murinus. Classification (NCBI taxonomy): domain Eukaryota; kingdom Metazoa; phylum Chordata; class Mammalia; order Primates; family Cheirogaleidae; genus Microcebus; species Microcebus murinus. The sequence continues at coordinate 46,015,379 of NC_134108.1, read as the reverse complement.
TTCAGCTGAAACAGTGTAGCCAGTCTATTCATGGAACCCAAGGCATGCTTTCACCACCGCCTTGCCTTTGTTAGGACTTTCCTTCCCTAAAGGGATTCTAACGTTTTGTCAAGGTCAAATGCAAGTCTTTCTTCCTCAGGGAAGCCTTCTCAGATCCCTCCCTCATTTTCTCTTTCCACTTAGAAAGCCTCATTTACTTTATAAAGATATAAAAAGAAGGTCACTTATTATATTTGCATCTATTATTTTTGTGTATAAATGTGGTTTATAATCAGCCCCACATGTCCCTGACCAAATTCCCACAGCTCTGGCTCCATGAGGTAAGCTACCTATCTCTGCTTGTCAGAATTTAATAGGGAAGCCCCCTTCCTCCTCTTTTCCCCCGTCCTGTCACTACCCATTGTCACGCTTAGCACTAAAGAGGTATTTAAACAATATTAGATAAATGATAGAGTAAATGAACAAATGGATTGTAAATAATGTGAAAGCATAGAGTATCAAAGGACAGGTTAATTCTAAATAAACAAGACATGAATAAATGTCCTTTGTAGAGTGCCTGCTCAGGAGAAACCCTCCATTCTGAAGGTAACTCTATATAAATGCTCTTGCCTCTATCCCTGAATAATCACAGGATAGAGATGCTCAAAACCAGTGCAAGAGAGGATCATCTGTGGGGATGGTTTAAAAATGCTTTGGGGTCCCAGACCACAGACTTACTGTATCAGAATCTTCAGGGCCATGGGAGGGAACTGGGGATTGGGGAAGGGTATTTTATCAGGGACCTAAATTATGTTCCCAGGATCCATACATAGGCTTTGTTTCCTCCAAGCATTTGTGAGTAGCTCCAGACTCTTTGTGGTTGTGGCTGTACCAAGCCTCTCATCCTTGTAGCATTAATCCTGGTAGAAAAGAATCTACGTTCCAACATTCGGAGCAAGAAGAAGTCTGAGATTCACTTTGATAACACCAGCCTTGCTTTCATTACCAAATACCTTCTCCCAAAATCAATCCTTAGACCAGTCATAGAACTAAAGTAACTATAAAAAGTAGTAGGGCATTAATCTCATCCAAATATATTTATCTGGGAAATTCAAACCCGTGTTAGGAAAGCAGGAGAAATGGATACCGGGGAGGCAATCAGGAGATACCCCCTAGACATTGTTATTTTCTCTTCTAAGAAGTAGGTGGGGATTTCTGCTCAGTCATCCAAGAGGTAACCTCAGGTTCTTTACTTATAAAATGATGATATAAGGATATTTATAAAATGATGATACAAAAATAAGTCCTAACTTCTTTACAATCATAACAACTTAAAATTAGATAGAATCTATTATAATGATTTTGAAAACTGTGAAGCTATTTAGGTACATTATCATAGTGGCTTCTCACTAAATGTCTATTAGGCAATGAAAAAACTATTGGTCTCCTTTAGTCAATGAAGAAACTGAGGTCCAGAAAGGTAAAATGTTTGCCTAACTTTATACCTGTGGCTGAGCCAGGAAGAATACCAGTCTTCCAACTCATACCCTAATAATTTTCTCATTTTATCACTTTGACTTTTCACATTTGAAAAAAACAGTTATAATAAAGCCTTTCTATCATACAATGGCATTTTTATATCTATAATGGCTAAAGCAAAGTAACATTTTACCTAGAGTCTTCCCAAGAGCTTTGTATAACTTAAATTATGCATCTGCCATACACAAAGTGGACAGCCAGTTTAGAAAATAAAATTTAAAAGATGATAACTGGTCTGAATCCACACTCCATGTTTTAATCTCCATGTCTATGGTGACATGTCAAAACAGTGCTGGAGAATCATATGGTGTCCTTTAGTTGTCACCCAGAATAAGAATCTCGTCCTCCACAGCTGGCCAAGGAAGTCTAGGGGAGACAGCAAGCAAATCGTTTGGTAAAATTTGTCTTATCTTTCCCACCTGTCCCTTCCTCTTGTCATTGATATCCAGCTCCCTCCTCTGGTGTTAGACCCAGCAGGACTGTCTGGGCTTGGAATCCTACAGTGTTTGAAATGACTTTTGCTGCTCTCTGTGGAGCACTGGTACTGACCCCTCCTCATCCCTCATCGTTTGTACTCCCCCTCCCCCAGCGCCACCTACTTTTACCTCTCCTGCAAGGCCCTGGCAGCAACCTAACTCTTGGCCTCACTTCCCTGTTACTAACCTGGCATGCCTGCCCCCTGGGTTTGATATCTGACTAGCCCTGTTGTGCCAGTGTCTGGCAAAAGCTTTTATTGACTGAGTTTTAATTGGGAAAATGCAAATATGCCTCATGTTCATTTGTTTGAGACAACGGGCAACCTGTGCAGCACTCCTGAGACAAAGAAAAAAACCTAATCTGCATGCCGAGGCATTTGTAGATACCTAGACATACCTTTCTTGATGCTGTCTTCATACCTTGGAAATCTCTAGCAGCAATAGTTGCTCAGAAGCAAAAACACACGCACCCACATGCCCAACACTGTAGAAGTTCCTATGCTCATTTCCAGCAGAGCTTTGTTATTTCATCTGTGATCCGGGATATTAATGAAGCAGCTGGATGGGAGCTGTGCTTTTCATAGGGTGAAGGGAAGGAAACACTGAAGCAGAACCCATTTGCAGCCACTGCATTTGCAGAGGGCTGAAGTCCATGTCAGATCTTGGACCCACAATCACTCCCCTGCTGTGGCTTGTACTGTCCTTGGAAGACGCATCCGGATGCTGTGCTGCCAACGTGGTCAGAGGACGGTGCAGGCATTAATGAGTGGGTTTCAACCAAGTCTTATGTGTTTCCAAATATGAGATTAGAGATATTCTTTCATTTTAATCAACCACTAGAAAGCAAAGTTATAGTCAGAGAGTCAGAGCTAGAGAGAGTCAGAGTTAAAGAAAGAGTTGGGGAGGGAGTAGGGAGGAGAGAGGGGAAGGAGGTAAAGAGCAGGGAGGGTAGAGAATTAATTGATTTCTCATATTTTACAGAATAGTGTATCTTAAGCCTCATTCAAACCACAATCTAAAACAGGGGTCCTCAAACTTTTTACACAGAGGGCCAGTTCACTGTCCCTCAGACCGTTGGAGGGCCCTTGGAGAGTGTGGCGCACATTCCACACATGCGCACTGTGGGCCAGGACAAGTCGGCTGCTAAGTTTTGCTGCAACTGCTAAGTTTTGCTGCAGTTGCAGCAAAAACACCCGGCGGGCTGGATAAATGTCCTTGGCTGGCAGCATGTGGCCTGAGGGCCATAGTTTGAGGACCCCTGATCTAAAAGATGCAGCTCATCTGATTGTATATCACCAAATAACTATTTGTGAGATTGAGGAAAGTTGCAGGACTAGATGAGGAAATTGTTCCTGTCATGTTGTATGATGTCTATTACCACCTGTTCCACTGTAAGAACTATTAAAAGAAATTTGCCACCAGAAATATATAACTATATTTTTGGAAAGGCAGGAGTCTTATTGCCAGGATAGCTCCATTTTAAGTGATATTAAATCTGATGACTATCATTACCAGTTTGATTCCTTCTTTGAAAGATGCAAGGTGGGTACCTCTTTCACCTGAAAGTTGATGCTAAAAGTAAGTCAAGGATAAAAGGTACTGCTCTTTGGGGATTGATTCTCATTTCTTTCTCAGAGAGGGTGAGCTTGTATCTAAGACTATCTAGGCCTCCTGTGCCCAGAGAACAGGAAAGCCGTTTCTTTGGAAATAAATGTGGGAACTGAGAGACACTGACCAATGGCTCTGATCCCTTCTCTTCACCAAACTATCATGCATTTTAGAATTATATGGGAACTCATTAAAAAATATATATGCAGGACAATTCCCAGGAGTAAGCCTAATTGAACATGCCTGGGAGGTGTTGGGCATCTATATTTTAACAAGCTCACATATAATTCTGAAACACACTCAAGTCAGAGCCATAGCTCTAGGTCCACACTTCTGCAGTTCCCTTAAGTGGATATACTATACATTATCACTTCATCAAGTTGGTTTTCCCTATAAATTGGTGTTTTCTTGGAAGAGTCATGAGAAACTGGTGGGAAGTAAACAAGCCCCCAAATAAAGCTGTTTATGAGATAAAAACTCTGCGCCAGGTAAACTCCACCTTTAATCACTGCAGCAGCAAACAACTGCAAGAGCACAAAGGGGGACAGAGAACTAAACAAAACTCAGCAAACCAATACATATATTAAATCTCATATATTAAATCTCACATCATTCAAGCCTTTAATCCAAAACAGCAGAAATGTCATTTATTGAGGCTGTCTTAGTCTTAGACCATCAACTATAGAAATACCAGGTAAGCTCATTTCAGCATTTGTCCTGGCAAAGGAAAAAATCTATTCTTTTCATTTTTGTGAAGACTCTGAGGGGTCTTCATATGGGGACAAAATCATTGATACTGAAGAGTTCTAGAGGTGTCACTGCCTTTAACTATGCTATTGTCAAGATTTGCTGCAAAAAACAAAAAACAAAAGATCTATTTAAGTTGATTTTGATGGAAACATTACACTGGTCCATTTGTACCCTAGCCTGTGACCTTGTAAACATCTTTATAAGGAGAAGTGCATACGTTTTTGGTGATCAGGGAGGAAAAATTTTATTTTTATAGCTTTGGAATTTAAGCATTAAATTGTCCTGTATTAGCTGATAAAAAGTGTTAGTTTTAATTCAACCAATTGTTAGCCCTGTGCTGATGAAATACATTTGTCTAGGTTCTTTGGTGTGTAAACCAGGATATTTATTTCTAGAATACCTCCAGTGGAATAGAATAGTTCCTAGATGGCATGTGCCATTTGGATAGGGAGAGATTTCCAGGAGATTATAAATATGTTGTAACAGCTGCTTTCGAATATTTTATGACATACTCCAGCATTGCTAGGTCAGCTTGATAAAAATGAACTTGCTTTAGAGTTGGCCTGGGAGTAGAGCATGGCTTTATCATCTCTGACCAAGCTAAATCATCACATACTAATAATCTCTGCCAAAACCTATGCACTTATTTGTAACCAAATGGCTTATCAACTGATAAATATCCTCTATGTGATGTAAATTCTGCTTATTTTCCTAGAAAAAAGTAACATATCTGTTAATACAGTATGAGTTACGGTGATTCATGGATGCTGTCATTGTAAGAGAGTTAAAATCGAAAGTTATCAGTAATGCTTGCAATGGTAAAGGGCATTTTATTTGATGCTGAGTCTCTTCCATTTCCTTCAAAACCTTTTGCTTTCCACGGGAAAGTAATAGGAATTGACCTTTTATTCTTTGAAGACCCATATAACTTTGTTATTTCCCTTAATTATATTTTCCTCACTCCCTGCCTGGATGCCTCAGTCTGTGACTGCTTCTTTTGACTCCTGGTGTTGCCTTGTTGTCACCACCATTATTGTTTATACTCCAAGATCATAGATAACTGTCTCTTGTTAAATTCTTTTAAAAAGGAACCTTGCTGTTACTTCCCAAATTATTTTTCCTGATGTCAACATTAATGATCTACCATGCTTTTCATATCAAACTCAGTAGTGATCTTTCGAAGGTAAGAGTTATCCTATTGTTGCATATCAAATTATTCTAAAACATGGCAGCTTAAAACAACAACATGCACCTATATTTCACACCATTTCTGTGGGTCAGGAATCTGAGAGCAGTTTACCTGAGTGGCTCTGGCTCAGAGTCTCTTATGACGTTGCATTCATGATGTCAACTGGGGCTGCATCATCTGATGGCTTGAAGGAGACTGGAGGACCCACTTTCAAGGAGGGTTCATGTTTGTGGCTGGCAGGTTGTACTGGCTGTTGGCAGGAGGCTTCAGTTCCTCACCACATGAACCTCTCTTTAGGGCTACCTAAGTGTCATGACATGGCGGCTGGCTTCACCTAGAGCAGATGATACAAGCCAGAACAAACTGGAAGCCACATATCTTTTATTATCTAGTTTGGAAGATACAAGTCATACGTTTTCATTTCTGCAATATCCTGCTTGTTGTACAGTTCAGCCCTTCTTAATATAAGAAGGTAATAAACAAAGGCGTGAATACCAGAAAGTGAGATTCATTGGATTCATTGGACTAGCGAGATTCATTGGTCATCTTGCAAGCTAGCTGCCACAAGGTTCGATAACTCAATTTTCTATTTCTTCCTTCTGTAAAAATCTGTGACAGATACTTCTGGGTTTCATGACAGAATGTTTCAATGGCACAAAATTTTACTTATAAACAATTAAGTAGTATCTTAGGAAGAAGAAAAAGTTTATGAAGCCTTTTCTGTAGTAAGGTGACTGCCATGCTCACCCAGGGCACAAAACCGGAGGATAGACTCTCACTTGCTGCTAACTACAGCCTAGTGCTCTTTACCTGAATCTGCTTCACTATTTATCTTAGAAAGAAAAATGTTGGATTCTATTAAAAATGGAAGTCCCAGCAATCTACCCTAGCATTCCAACATTAATCCATGAATATGCAAATTAGAAACCCTTCTGTTACTCTCTTTTCATAGATAAAGATAAACCTATGGATCTTATCATTTTAATTCCTTAACTCCTAAAACATCATAACTTAAATGTGTAATTGAATAGGCGAATAAATAATACAGTGAATGCTATGGTTGTTCAAGTACATATGGTTTGGGTAATGGACCATGGCTCAGTTTATGGAGAAGGAAAGGCAAAAAATAAATAAATAAATAAATATTAAGAACAATCAATGGTGAAATATGGAAAACAATTTCTTTTGAGTTTGGGCATTGGACAAGAATATCTGCTATTGTCACTTCTATTCACCCCACCCTCCATTTGTACTTTTCTAATAATCTATATTTCATATCTCATGGGGATCAATATTTTATATTTATATGAGAAATTATAAAGAGGTACTAAATGCTTTCCTGTTTTTCAGACACCAGATAAATGTGAATCACAAAATTACATATGTCAAAACTTGACTACTTTTTCCCTTGCACTAAAGTTATGATTCCTAGAGAGACTGTTTTCATAGCCACCCACTATTTAGAAGTTATTCAGGCCCAAAATTATAAGGAAAGATTACGGTCCTTTCTAGAGGGCTGAAACCAAAGAGAAATGGTAGGAACTACTGAGGTCCAACTGTCGTAACTGCCAGTAAGTTGTGACCATCATGGGATCCCCACAGGTAGGTAGAGCAAATGGTCATTGTGGTAGATGTCAGCAAGATCAGAAAGAGAGGAGACATCTAAGATTACAGACCTTGTGGTCATGCTATTAAAAGAAGCTTTCTTTAGAAGACTTCTAAGAGAGGTTAAGATGCAAAAAGCAGCACATAATGAATGCCCAGTAGTGTAGTGACACTTAAGAAGACCAATCCTAGCAAAGATTAATGCAGAGTTCTAGTCAATGCATGAAAGATTTTTATGAGTAGACAGAGAGAAATGTTTCCCACTCAGAAGCCTAATGCAAAGCACAGGAGTGCAAATATGCAGAGATAAAGATACAATATAGTTTCAGAAAGAGTAAAAGCAGATGCTATAATAAAGATGTGTAGCTTAATACACTGGGAACTAGACCTCAGCAAGTACAAAGGCATTTTTCATAGGCCTGGAACTGCCGTGTTTAAACACATTATTGTAGTAGAAGATGCTTTATCTGTTCATTCAACATACCTTGAGCACCACTATACACCCAGCATATGAAGAAAATCATTATCCCCACAGAAAGAACCACATTAAAACTGAGAACTGAGGTCAGGACTGTTCATGCATCTAGTCATCAATGGTGGAAAAATGTACCCATCCCTCTTAAAACTGGAGAGCAAATATATAAGCATTACATCCAAGTGTTCCGCATTTTATCCATGTTATTTAAATTCCCAAGCTCAATATGCAGGGAAGTCATCACAGACTTACTTAATTGTGGTGCCAGGGTCAAGGGAAATGTTTATTAATTTTTTGCCTATAATTGCTCTGATTTTCCTTAAGCATTCCCATTGTCTGGTAGCAGGGTATAAAATAACAAATGTCCAACCTAATTTATAAGTTAATGTGATAAAGTTAACTAAACAATCCCTTTAGGTAATGATTAGTTTTGGGGACCATTGCTCAGTCTCTTAGTTCTGCACTCTTCTCTGTAAGATGGAGCCTGGGGTATGTCAGGAGGAGATTAGTGTGACCTTGTGGGTAGAGAAGAGTCAGCTGATCCATGCAGCATCAGCCAAGTTCTGGATGGTTCCGGTTGCAGCGTGTGGTCTGCATCCCTGAGTGCACATTCTGCTGCCTCTGAGACAGTGTCTGCCTCCTTTCACCTGGGATCCATTTTTCCCCAGCTCAATGGCCTCATTATGCAGACTCAGGCTCCCCTTAGCTCCTGCTGAGTCTCTGCCATATGCCCCGTTGGCCTGGTTGCTCCTACCCCGAATTCTGAAATAGAAGGTCCCCTTGCTCTTGCCCCAGCAGAGCCCTCAGCAGGTTTGCTGGCTCTCAACATAGTTCCCCTATGTGACCAGCACATTGAACACGCTGGCCTTGTAGACAGCAATCCATTGGAAAAAACATTATGCTCTTTATTTACAGTTAATTTTCTTTCTGCTTCCAGTTTGGAACTAAGGCAGCAGGCTGGATTCTTGCAGACGGAAATGGGTGTGTGGTTGGTTACCTCCTTTATTTCCCTCTCTGAAGCTGCTTCTCTCTCTTCCTTCCACTCACTGGGCTGTGGAAGGAAGGAGGGGGAAGGGAAGGAAGGGCTGGATGCATCTTATTTGGCTGGCACGGCTGGCATTTGGCACTGGTTTCCTCTGGCCACAGCAGCTGTTTAAAGCTTCTTGTGGGCACTTTTGTCTTCCTAAGTCTTGGGCTGGCTCCTCTGAATACAGCCTTCCCACTCAGCCAGGGCCCCCCATGGCTTCCTGTCCATCAGCCCACCTTTAGTTCTTTCTGCCACAGATGCTGTGCCCTCTGGCAGAGGCCTTCCTTAGTGTTATCCCTTTTAAAATAGCCCCAGGCCAATTTTTCTACTGTTAAGATCCACATCTGGTTTTAAAGAAGCAGGGCCTTTGATCCTCTCTCAGTGGGAGTACAGTCGGTTTCCCCAGCCAGCCCTCTCCACTTACTGGTCTCTTCAGGCAGCCTCTTAGCATTTTTCAGGCATGAAACATTAAGTCTACTGTGTCCCCCAAACTTTATGGGGAAATCTTAAACTGAATTTAGAGGCTTTATTGTTGATATTGCAATTTTTATTTTGAAACTATTTGCAACCAGTCTGTCTCAAACTGGGCCTCAGTGGTTTCTTCCCTTGTGACATCCCACCAATACACAGAGGAGGGAAGCTCCTCCCCGGATGTTGAGGCTGGCAGATAGCTGCCCCAGTGGGAGTAAGTTAACTGGCCCTTTGCTATCCCTACTGTAGCTCTCATCATGGCGTATAATTGTCTGTTTGTGGATCTGTCTATCCTACTAAACAGTCAGTGCTCTGAGGACAGAGACTTTTTCTGCCCGGGTCACCATTGTTTCCAGAAAATAGCACATGCATTCTCACTGGAGGCGATATCACCTTCACCAGGCCAAAAAAACTTAGGTAATGTAATACAATGACTTGACACCCTCCAAAGGGCCAAAATTCATAAGCAGATATACAGTATATCTGTAGTACTAGAAGTTTATTGGAAAGGAGTACAATTAAAGAAGAACGTTGATAAAAAAGGCTGACAAACACTGATCTAGTGCAATGTAGAAAATAATAAATATGGATTAACTAAGTGTCCAAATGAGTGTGTATGACTCTAGCCTTTGTTCACTGTCATTTTCCCTTTTAGTGCCTCCTCATGGTGTTTCATGAGGTCGATAGCTCATTCTGCACAGCCATCTCCTACTCTGATGTACACCCAGCAGTTTGGTGTGTATTATTTCAAGAGCAATGAGCAAAGGTAAAACGGCCTTTTCCTCTATTACTGTACATGGGTTCATAACATCTCTTTTATAAATATCTCTTATTTAGTGTCTATCTCAAGCATGTAAAGGCTTTCAACCATGTTGCCCTATAGTTATAATTTCAGTTTCACTAGTAGACTTGAAAATTCAGATATGCATGTGACATTTTTCTTTTTTGTTTTTTTCAATTAATTTTGGTAATTAATGAGTGCTTGAGCAGTGTTGATGTATGTGAACGTATTTATATACTCATATATACTTATAGGTACTTGTCAACATTTATCTATAGAATCTCTAGGAAAACTTTGAGCTAATACCACCCATAGAAACACATAACTGCTAAAAATAAATATTAGTTAAAGGTGGTACTTCAAAATGCTATAATTCTCACAAATAATAAGTATTTGGAATATTTAATGAAATATTATAGATAAATACATCGATTATATATTTCTTAGAAGCCAAATTTGAACAGAGTTCAATGTCAGCCAAGCAATTACTGAACACAGCTTATTTCAAAAACAGAGAAAGAATGGTAATGGTACCTAAAATTCATATAGTATTTTTTGACAAATCATAGTGCTTTTATACAATGATTTTTATTAAGTTTGAAAAACCACAGCTATAGAAGAAAAATGTAATTGACCCTAATTTTATAGTTGATAAATTAAGTTTCTGAAAAATTAAGTGATTTTCCTAAGGTCACAGTATGAGTGAGTAGCACAAAGTAGATTAAAATTTAGGGACCCATGCTGTTTCTTCCATGCTTGTATATCTCAGAAGTGAATCTTCCAACTCTTTGTGTAGATTTTTCCTAAGCTAAGACCCAAGAAAAGTGCAATTGTTATAACAATCTAGAGGAATTACATTTTAAATTTGTAAATGAGATTGCCCTTGACTTAGTCACATATGACCTTGCCACATTGGGGTAGCAATATTCAATGTCTGGGGAGATGAATGATGCAGCAGAATATAAATATCAATTCTCAATTTAAAATTTTCAAAATAATTTAGGGCATAAAAAAGATTTTAAAGAATGAAAAATATGAACTAGAAAAATTTTCTTGCCTTCTATTAACCTTTCCCCACCACGGATTATATAAAGGTTTGAGAGCCAAATTAGCCAATATGGTTGCCACAACCACCAGTGCTTATTTATATTTAAATTAATTAAGGCTAATAAAACTCAAAATTCAGTTCTTTGTCTCACTGGCCACATCTCAAATGTTCAATAGCCAAATGTAGCTAGTGGCTCTCATATCAGATAGCACAAATATAGAACATTTCCCTCATCACAGAAATCCTACTGGACAGCACCTCTCTAGAAACTGAAAGATACTGAAATAAAGTTGAGGAAGAGGGAAGAAGACTAGAGATTGAGTGACAGAGTGATGCATAATTATGTGTTCCTGAGAAAATACTTGAGCCCTGCCAACCAACCACCACCATGGGGTAGACATTTGAGCTGAGAGCTGAAGGGTCTCATATTTTGGTTACAGATAGTCTCTAGAAAGAAAATAGCAACATTTCAGACCTCTCCACACCTCAGCATAGCACAGAGGCAGGAGAACATCAATGACTAAGGGGCTTATCTTGGCAGACGGCCATGAAATGATCTCATGGAGTTCCCATGTACACTGGCATGGCCCAGACAATGGTAAGACATGATTTTTTTCTAGGCCCAAAAGTCGAACAAGTATTCAAGCATATCTCATTTTGTTGTACTTCACGTTATTGCAGTTTGCACATAATGCTTTTTTTTTTTTTTTTTTTTTTTTACAAATTGAAGGTTTGTGGCAACTCTGCTTCAAGCAAGCCTATCAGTGCTGTTTTGCAACAGCATATGCTCACTTTGTGTCTCTGTGTGATATTTTCATAATTCTTACAATATTCCAAACTTTGTCATTATTATTACTAATATCTCTGTTACGGTGATCTGTGATCATGATTTGGGGATGTCTACAAACCACACCCATATAAGATGGAATACTTAATAAATGTTGACTGTTCAACTGACCAGCTATTGCCCCATCTGTCTCTTTCTCTCCCACCTCAGCCATCCCTGTCCCCCAGGACTTAGTTGATAAAGCAGCAGCAGCAGGGTTTGAGAGAATTGGCTCTAATTTTGAAAGAAGTTCTACTGTAGGTAAAATACTATCAAACAGCATCGCATACTACCCGGAAATCTTTCATGAAAGGAAGAGTCAATTATGTGGCAAACTTCATTGTTGTCTTATTTTAAGAAGTTGTCACAGCCAATTCGACTTCTGGCAACCACCACCCTGATCAGACAGCAGCCACCAACATCAAGGTTAAAGATTATGACTCACTAAAAGCTCAGATAATTGCTAACATGTTAGCAATACAATATTTTTAATTGAGATATGTATATTGTTTTCTAGACACAATGCTATTGCATGCTTAATGGACTACAATATAGTGTAAACAACTTTTATGTGCACCGGGAAACCAAAAAATCTTATGACTGGCTTTATTATAATATTTGTTTTATCAAGGTGGTCAGGAAAGAAATCAGCCACACCTCTGTGGTATGCCTGTAATTAAGTTTCCTGCCACTCGAATAGGACACCAAGATGACTGAGAGAGGACAAACCATGATGAGCTTTGCGGTTGGGAGAAAAGATGCATCAGCCACCTGTAGGTACCAATGATTAGTAACTTCTCAGCATCAGATAGTTCAACAAATGCCTGCATAGCCTGGTGATAAAGAAAAAACCAGGTGCCACCTCTGAACCTTGTGTTGAGACATCTGTAATTTTCATTAGAATAGTCAAGCATAGATATTATGATATTCCATGTACAGCTAACATTCTAATTAGGGATCTCCATCCCAGGAATGCCTAGCTAGCATTGTATTAGAAAGGCCACTATCCAGAGGTGGTTATAATAAGTGCTTCAGCTATTGTTTCTGATTACAGCACATATTTAGCTAATTAGTTGACTGTCAAAAGTGAATTTTCCTTAATGAAATTAGTGGGTTTTTTTAATAGCATGAAGAATGTTAAAAATATACTTTCTTTGGTGACGGTAAATGTATAAAAGAATGTGGATTGAATAACATATTTTAAAGACACTCTTTCCCTTGCCTTCTTGGTGTCATTTTGATAACAGTGTGAATTAAATGCTACATAAGGCAAACTGAGTAGATTTGGTCCCAACTCCTATATGTCAGATTAATCAGAGTTGCTGATAACATGGCATACTCATAGGAAAATCCACAAGAAGCCAAGATTGTCTAGAAATGAGAGGTGGATATTATTAAGAGATAATTTTCCATGAGTGTTTCAGGCTTCTGCACATCTCTGAGCAGAGGCACTGACTACCCTTGCTTTGGACTACCTTGTCAAGGATGACTGTATTTTGAACGGCCTTGGAAGATAGAGGTGGTGGTGCCCCCTTGAGCAATTGGCAGGTTTGTTTATAGCAGGCGCTGGCAAAAAATGACCAGTTGGCCCAATTCAACCTGTGGCCTGTTTTTATATGGTCTGTGAGCAAAAAGTGTTTGTTAAGTGGTTAACTAATTGCAAAACAAAGTATAAAGAAGTATATGCCACAGGGGCTGTATTTGGCCCACAAAGCCTAAGATACTTACTATCTGGCCCTTTACAAAAAAAAAATTTGCTAATCCTTGACTTACAGTCTTGAAAGATAAAGATAGTATCTCTCTACAGAGCATAAAGCAGTCAGGCTTACTTTTCAAAATGAAAGATTCAAAGTTCCTTAAGTTCAGGTTTACTCTCCTATAATATACCTGATGGTGTATGCAGGTATTATCTGGTTCTCTACACGTCACCTTTTGGAAATAGGGGGTCAGAAAACTGGTAAATGCTGACACTCTGGCTAATACTATTGTTGTAAGTAATAAACTATCCTTTGTCTCTGATCTAAGAGTCTCATGTCTTCTGCCAGTATTCTTAAAACAATGGTAGGTTAGTAAGTGAACTTGCAATTAGGATGCATTTCAGATCCTTCACAATTCTTGACATCTGTTGCCAATGGAAAAGATCATGGAATCCTGCCTCTGAAAAATGACATCTGCATTGAGGGACCTTTTCATGTAAGGTAGTAATTAGAACACATTAAGTAATAAAGAACTGAGAACTGGGACTTTGTGTGATCACAGAAGGGTTTATGTTCTCTTTACATCTGCTTATTAATAAAGGTTTGTTTGGTCTCCTTCTCTCCCTTTCTCTCTCTCTCTCTTCCTCCTCCCCCCTTATGTGTGTGTGTGTGTGTGTGTAAAATATTTGGTCTGAGGTTTACTTTCATTTTAAATTGGAATTAAAATTTCTTAGAAGGGTATCATTATCTACAACAAAACGGGGTCAATTTGTAATATCTTGGCACCTTGTGAGCCTCTCATAATGGAGGTGCAACTTTAGAATATATGTCCACCAGCTGGCAGGATGAAGTAATTAGTTCAAAACGAAGATGGCATTCAATTGTAGAAAAACTAAGAGTTTGTAGTTTAAGATTAGCACATGCTATAGCAGTTATTAATGACTGAAGAAAGAGATATAAAGCTTTCAAGATGAAAACTAAAATATGCATTATTTTAATTTTCTATCTACCCTATTCTAACCATCCAGGCATTTGGATTAGTATAATTAACCAAAAAACTATTCAACAAAATGTTGTGAATGATCCCACCTTAGGAACTTCAGGATGAGATTCTTAGTTTTTCACAAAAATGGAAATGATTAAGAGAATTCAAGCATGCTCTAAAATTTACATTTTATAAGAAAACATATAGAATGCAAACTACTAATCAGTTATGAAATTTATCCTGGAATGAAGTTTTGACACCATATATATGTCTAGCCTATTGTCAGAAAATGGGATTCAGGAAAAAATTCACATTAAAAGATAAAACTATATGAGAAAAAATGTTACTGGCCTTATAGAGAATTTGCCATAATTTTTTAACATTTAAAATGTTCATCATGCTTAACAATATTTCCATTAGAGTTTCTTGACTGGCTAGCACCATTTCCTTCTACCTGAGCCCCCTAAGCTTTGTTTGATGTACACATTTCCAGTTATGAAACAGTGTCAGTCCTGGTGTGTGTTAACAGCTGAAGAAATGCTGCATTTAAGAATGTTAGCTTTATTCCCTATTTATTTATTAAATTGTAAACATAGTTTACGCTTAGTGAGTGGATACTAACAGAGCAGCATTCTAGAGCCAGGGCCATTTCCATAGATCTGTGTGAGTCCCTGTCAACACCAAGCACAGGTGGCTTGGACTCCACAGAAAGCCATTCTGAGTCACTTGATGATGACTCAAAATTTTCTCTTTTCCTTTCTCTCATATCCTTTCTTCTTTTCTGTTTGTTTTCTCTCCTCTTCATCATGCAATAGATGTGCTTATGTATGCATATGTGTTGTTTCCTGTTTACATCACCTACAAGCTATCCAAAACAGCACCTAGCATCATGCAGCTCACATATCTGGATGATTGACAAAAGTCTCAACTTTTCATTTGAAATGTTGTAAAGTACTATAGATACTAATAATGTTCAGGGGAAAAAAAAAAAGAAACCCTTCAGAAAGGACTCTAATACTGCTCAGAGTACAGCAAAACAAAGCTTACTCATTAGAGGAGACCACCAAAAGAGGGAGGCCATTTCTGCTGGAAATTTACTTTGCATCCAATATAGGTAAAATTTCTGCCTAGAAGGCCCATGAGCTACACTTATTTTACTGCTTCTCAGTGTCTAATCTCGGGGAAATGAATTCAAAGTTTCACCACTGTGTGAGTGCTCTGCAATTAGCGTCTTCTTTGCATGTGTTTTTAATAATTGCTCCAGCAGAACAGAGTTCCTGCTGGCTACTCCAGTAACAGAGATGTATGTTAGGTGTTTGTCCAAACATGCTGAATATTGGCTCTGGATGCCTTTTCCAGAGGAATTTGTATTGTTACACGAAGGATTTTTTTTTAAAGTATAGAATGTTGTAAACTACTCCCAGGCATACCAAACCTTGAACTCTAGGGAGATGTGGTCTGGAAGATTGAGAAGGCATATTACTTCCTCAACTTTTCTTTACTTTTTGTTCCAGATGGAACTACTTAAATGAAGTCATAGCCTTATGTGCATGGAGCAGAGGCCAAGAGAAAGAAATATAAACACTGTTCCCATATATGTGTCTTGATATAGATATATGTGCACACACGCATATGTATTTCTCCCCAAACAAGAACTGAATCATGCTCTTTAATGCTTTAAAAATGTTGTTATATAAATTCTTATGATTTTCAAAGTGCTTATAAACACACACTCATAAACATGCATATATGGTCTTCCCATCTACTCTATAAAGTAATTAAGCTATATTAATTATCCCCATTTTGTAAGTACAATATAAAAAAGAAAATAATTTGCCTAGTATCACAGTTAACTAGTAACAGAGTCAGAATTAAAACCCAAATTTCCAGATTCTTATGTTAGTGTTCTGAGCCCTACACTTTAGAATAATTTGCTGCTGGAAGAGGCCATGATAGTTCTCTCCTAATCTGATGGCATGTTGATGCCAAAGGATAGAGTTTAAAACAAGGGGCTTTCCTCATCAATCACTTCCACCTGTTCTTTGGAAATAAAGACAGTATCAGTGTCCAGGCGAGTCTGGTGAATTGCTGTATATGGGAATTCGATTTTCAAATAGATCTTCTCAAAGGAGGTTGTTAGCAGAATAACTAAATCGATTTACCAGGCCTTCCTTTGACATGAAGGCAAACCAGAAAATGGAATATCTTACTGTATCATGAGAAATATGGGATGTGTGCAAATAAATGGATAACAAGATGGGATACTGTTTAAATAAGTTATTTATGTGCGGACCCAGTCTTAAGTTGCTATCTCCTCTCAGGAAAGCACAATGTGAGATGTTGGTCCCATTGCCAAGCAGATACCCCCAAACCCTTTATGGCTAATAACACGGGTTTCACTTCAAATCTGAATCACAGAAAATCATCTGTCAAGGGTAAGACTTAGCAACATTTTATCCACTTAAATTCACTCATTATTATCTTTCTTTTAGGATCGTTAAGGAAATCCATTTATGGAAGATGATTGAAACAGTAAATATTGCTGGATTTAATTCTTAAGAGGTAATACTGTTAACTGCTGCTCTTATCAACGTGAGTTATTTCCACTTACATTGTTTGGAGGAAAAAATAATACTGTGAAGAGCTATTACATTTGAGTATTCCAAGCAGCTTGGAATAGAGACAAAAATCAAGTCTGGCCTATGACATGACAAACGAACTAAAAAAAAAAAAAATATGAATTTATCCCTCCTAACATGTAATTTCTCTTTACCCTTATCACAGGTGTTCAGCATATTTCATTTTTCTTCCTTCTACTTTATCTCTAAAATGTGACCTTTACCCTCAACCCATGAAGAAAAGATTGGTTTATCTAGTCTGCAAAAGACTGGGCTATCTTTTGCGTGAATTATCACATCTTCTGTTTTTGTCTAGTCAATAGAAACTGCTGCCACAAAAACAATAATTCCTGTTCAAAAACTACTATCTTCACCATCACTCTTGAACAGGAATAGAGGCATTTTGAGAAAAAAAAAAGCCAGAGAAAAAAATAACAAATACTTGAATTGAAAAAAGTATAATTGAAGAATCTTCTTTGGCAACTCTCAGAGACCTTGCAGTCAAAATATCATCAATATAAAATTACACATCAGCTGAGTCTATGCATGTAAACAAGTGGGGAAAAACTAAAGCAAATTTAAACAAATAGCCTGCTATTTGAAAACAATTATAATTGAATTGAATTTATATTTGTTAACTTTGTATTAAAATACATGATTGCTACAGAGAATTCACCAGTTTTCCCATACTCCACCCCGTGAACTGATTCCTATTTGCAGATAGTCTGTATAAGGACTTCTTTAGTGCACACTGATGACACATATATTTATGAATAAATACTGGTTTCTCCTAGCAAAGCAAAGTGTCCTTGAGTTTAATGAGGAGAGCTTTACATTTTCAGCAAGCAAGAGAGGCTGAGTAATTTACCGAAGGCTGGTGAACACCTATTGAGGACTATGCAGTCCTTGACAGTATGACCTTTACCACTTTCTGTTATTTCCAATGCCCTAAACTTTGCTAACGTACTTGCGAGAGAAAGTAAAAGACAGTCATTGTGATGAAAGCCTATGGTCTTTCGCATCAGTTACTTGGGAGTCTTTTTCTACTCCCAGAACTAGATGTCAAATGAAATACAAATAAGGTGCCTCCCCACAAAAGCTTTTATTTATTCTTAAAAAAAAAAACAAAAAACATTTAATTCTCATAAAGTGAAAAAGTCTACCAATGTAAACCTTCTTACATTCCGTATAAAGAGCTGAACTCTATTACTATTGAATATTTTAATATCACAAAACAATAAGGGTTAAACAACACTTAGAAAGTATCGTAGCAGGTTAAATAATGGCCACTAAAGATGTGAATTCCTCATCCCTGAAACTTATAAATGTGAACTTATTTTGAAAAATGGTCTTTGTGAGTGTAATTAAATTAAGGATGTTGGGATGAGAGGAGTCTGGATTATCCAGGGGGTCCTAAATGCCATCACAAATATCATGACTTCACAGAGAAGGCAATGCAAAGATGGAAACAGAGATTGGAGTGATGTAGCCATAAGCTGAGGAACACCAAGGCTTCTTAGCAGCCATTAAAAACTAGGGAAGAGGCATGGAATGGATTCTCCCTCAGAGTCTCCAGAAGAACCCTGCCAACACCTTGATTTTGAACTTTTGTCCTCCAGAACTATGACAGAAGAAATTTCTATTGTTTTAGGCTAACAATTTTATGATATTATAATTTGTTATGGCAGCCCTAGAAAACTAATACAGATATTTATAGCATATAATATGAATTCTTAAGACAGTCATTCTTATAAATGAATGTGTGAACTCTTATTACTAGAATACCATGTCTATAGTATTTACTACCCAGCATTACAAAAGTAATAAACCAAGATGGCAAAATTAAATCCTGAGATCAGGAAATTAGAAAGTTTCAGGGAACAAAATATGAAGATTTGGGGAAAAAAAATACAGATGCAAAAGTGAATTAAGATATTTTAAGCATGGCTTTTAATGAAAGTAGAAATTAGTTATTATATAATTTCCTCCAGTCTTTCCCGAGGCTGCCTTTCTTTCAAATCTATTTACCTGAGATTTAATTTAGTTTTGCTTCTTACAGATGGATAAGGTGCATTTATTCATAAAGTCAAAATTTTTGTAGGCTCTAGAATGAAAAAGTAAATTATACTTGGACTTCATGAAAGTGTTGGTATTCTTCCTCATTTAGAAGAGGGAGGAAGGAAGGAAGGAAGGAAGGAAGGAAGGAAGGAAGGAAGGAAGGAAGGAAGGAAGGAAGGAAGGAAGGAAGGAAGGAAGGAAGGAAGGGAGGGAAGGAAGGAGGAAGGGAGGGAGGGAATAAGTATAGTGCATTAATATTCAGGCTGCCAAGAAAAATCATTTTCTAATCAGACATCTTCTCTGGGCTAGCCTAAGACAAAACTTGGGAGGGGGTAGAATTTTTTCAGTGGTGTCCTTCTTTACTTTTGCTTCTACCTCACCTACTGAAATGAAAGAATGTGTTTAAAAACCCATTCACACCCAAGCACTGAAGAATTCATTATTAAAGTAAACATCTGTAGCAGAGAATCCTATTTTATCCCCCCAATATTCATTCTCCTCTCAGTGAGGGAATTACCAATTTTTACTGGGTACGTGGCTACTCAGAATAAAGCCTACATTTCCTAACCTCCTTACAGCTAGGTGTGGCCACCTAGTTAGGGAAGCCTATTTAAGATAGAAATGTTCTTAAAGGGGGAAAAAGTATCCCCTTATTTATTTATTATTTATGGGAATCCCATTAATTGGATTCCCAGCAGCCATCATATGTCAGGCAACAAAATATGAGGAGCCCTGGTTCCTGATGCCATAATTTACAACATTTAAGCCAACCACTTAGCATAGTTCCTGGTCCAATTATTAAACCACTTAGCATAGTTCCTGGTCCTGCTTATTAAATATATTCTATTCTCATTAGTTTTATAATAGCATTACTTATTGATTGATCACAATGTACTAGATGCATTACACATATCTCATTTAGTCCTCACCATGATCCAACAAGTTTCATTATATATAAAGAAACAAAAATTCTGAAAGATAAATTGCCCAAAGTCACAGAGCTAGTAACTGGTACGAGGCAATCCCCCCAGGACTGTCTGACTCCCCATGGAGTCTTCCTTCCATGACAGTATTCTTTCTTATCATAAGATCATTGATTTATTGTCTCTGATTATCCCAAAGTTGCTCTAAGGTTTTATTACTTTTATAAGGGTAGCAATTGTATTGAATATAAAAGGGAAAAAATGCACTAAAGCAGATAAGATGTCGTTTTTAAAAAATAAAAATAATAAGTGGAACAAAATGAAATCTGTAGGTAAAAGAATATTTTGGATGAGATTTCTGGCATTTCCTGCTACTAATCATGCAGGAAATGTCTTTTCCCCACCCCTTAAACTCAAGATTTCAGTGCTTCTATTTCAGACTGAAGACAATAGTTAGGGGTCCCAGGAGAAAAACAAATGTATGAATTTAAAATGAAAAAGAAAAAGAAACCCTCCACGTTGCATTTAGAAAGCTTATGCCATTCATCAGTATAAGAACATTTGAAGGAATTTTTCAACCATCCAGTAGTTTCCTTCTTTTTGGTTCCATTACATGGAACAATTTGACTGCCTTTCTCAGAAAAGCTTGAACTGTTTCATGAAGATAATTTATTTGCAGATATTTTAAACGTTCTGAGCAATGGTAATACTGTGACATTAGAAAGTGGAGCATAATCCTCCAGGCTAATCAGAAGGCAGAAATATGTTAAAATTACAATCTAATTCTATCTTTTCTTCCAGTGCAATTTATCCCTTGCAAATTGTCCTATGCATGTAAGGTAGAGTATTTAATAGCTGGTTGAACAAAGAGGATTGGCCAATGTCAACATGAGAGCTGTGTCTCAGAGCTCTTTGTTTGCTTAGAATCTATTCAATAATTTGGAGATAGGAACACACTGCCTTTGTGAGTGATATGAAAAGTATAGCTGTTATGTTAGATGTGGTATAGATTAGCTTTTGCTGCAAAAAAAATTTACCCCAAAACTTTGTGGCTTAAAGCAACAGGGATTAATTAGCTCACAGTGCTAAGGGTCAGTGTTTTGAACTGGGCAGTTCTGCTGACCTGGCCTGGGCTTACCATATCTTGGCTGAGGCTCCCTTATGTGTCCATGATCAAGGGCAAGTTGGTTTGGGCTGGCTGACTGTGGGATGAAGTGCCTCAGTTTTCCACATGACCTTTTATCCTCCAGCGGGCTAGCTTGGGCTGATTTACCTAGGGATTTTGTGGTTCCAAGACCAGCTAAAGAGAAGATGAGTCCCCATTGCAATCACTTCTCAGCTCTCTGCTGTGTTAATTTTACTCTTATTTCACTCACTAAAATGAGTCACAGGGCCAAGCCCAGAGTTAGGAGGGGAGGGAGTACAAAGTCCGGGGATGAAGGGAAATATAAATAAATCGGAAGCCATTACTACAACAATTTAACACAGATGACGAATAATAATTTTTTTTAAATGGCAAAAGTGGTGAACAATAAATATAAGGAGAAATCTCATAGGGTTAAATATAGAGTGTAGCAGAGACATTCAGAGCACTCTTGTGTAGGTAGAGAATAAAAGAGACCTGATGAAATGTCAGTCCCATTGAAAAAGTCTTGGAAACTTTGATTGGTAACAGGCTCAGTATAAATCAGCAATGTGAACTGACTGCCAAAAGAAAAAGAACTAAAGTAATTTTAGGGGGCCTGATTGGAAATAGAGATGTCAAACTAGCAGAGTCAATAGTCTCCCGGGATTTGCAGAGGCATACCAAAGCTGTAGTGGGTACAATAAATGACAAGGGGAAGTGGAACACAAAGTGTGTCCAGAGGAGTGTATACAATTTTTTTTAAAGCATAGGAGAACGTCAGAAAGAGTCTGCAAAAACAGTCTGCAGAAGAGAAGATTTAAGATTTGAAGACAGTATGATGATAGCAGTCTTCAAATACTATAAAAGCATTACAAAGAAGTAGGATTAGATGTATATCCTATGACTTTGGAAGAAGAGGGAGCTATTAAGTAGAAGCTAATATACAAAAAGGCAAATTTAGGCATAGCAATATGAAAAAATAAAAACCTCTCATAATTATTAGAAGTATCCATAAATGGAATGATCTAGTGCCAGGTGATGAGCTTCCTTTCACTTGAAGCATGCAAGCAGAGAGGATGGATACAACCGGTGAACAAGCTAGGGAAGGCTCTCTGTAGCAGTGGCTCTCAAACCTGGCTGTGACTCAGAATTACCTATGGAGCTTTGGAAAGTACTGATGCAATGGCACATCTCTGGGATGGAATCTGCACGACTGTACTTTAAATTACCTTGTAGGAGATATTGACACATGACCAGGTTTTGGTGCCATTGTTCCAAAGAATCAGCAAACTATGGCCTGCCATTTGTTTTGTATGTCCCTAGAGCTAAAATGGCTTTTACCTTAATATTTGGTGACATGTGAAGAGCATATGAAATTAAAATGTCAGTGTCCATAAATAAAGTTTTATAGGAACACAGCCATGCTTGTTCTTTATGGATCGCCTACGGTGCTGCAACCATTGAATTGAATAGTTGTCACAGAGACCCATCGCCCACAAACCCTAAAATACTTATTATCTGGCCCTTTACAGAATACAATCTGCCAACCCCTGCTCTAAGAGCTTGCTATCAGAAGTGTGGTATCACCAGGAAGTTTGTAAGAAATAATGAATCTCTGGTTCTATTTCAGATCCACTGAAGGAGAAACTGCATTTTAAATGAACTCCAGATGACTAGTATACATGTTGACCACTGAGAGGCACTGCTCTAAGGTGTTGATCAATTCTCATTTCTATAATCTGTGCACATTTAAACTTCATGTTGCATTGTTCAATCACATAAGAATAAAAATGTAACCACAAAACGAGGGTGATATTGGATAAATTTACCATTCAGTAGAAATAATGGGATATTTCTAGTCTGGAACTTTCTTTTAGCTGCCATATTCAAAACACTTTTAAATGACCCTGGAAATCCACTGGTAAAACACAAGTCTTTTTCATCACATGGAGAAAATTAGGATTATAAAAATTGGAGCAATCTTCCCAGCACCCATATTAATCATAGTTTCTAAAAACATTGTCCAATAAACTAGAAGTTCTCAGAGCAATGGCTGATTCTAGGGCTGGGGCAGGCAATATATAAGATAAATAAAAACAAAACAAAACAAAAATGAGGATACGAATATGTCAAAGGGATACAGGAGACAACTGAAAGAGCTCTCAAAGGCCAAAGCTGGAAGAATTTGTTACTCAAAAGCAACAAAATGAATAATGTAGTATTTGACTATAACTCAAAGTATAAAATAAATAGTCATGAGTCCATACTAAAATAAATAAGTGAACAAATAAATGAGAAAGAAGACACAAATTTCTAATTCTCTGCAATTCAGAAGAACTCTCAATAAAATATAGGTAGTCTGCCTTCAAGGAGGTGGAGCATACTCCCTGCTCCTTAAGTGTGGTCTGCACGTACTCAGCTCCCTCATAAAAAGCACAGTATGGAAAGGGGTACTTCTTCCAAAGTACAGTATGGAGTAGCTTTACAATTAAAAAACCTAAAAAACATTGCCTGAGCTGGGTGATCAGGATTAATTTCCACGGTGATAAGTCACATTGCTAGTGTGTGCCCTTGATAGGATGTGATGGTAGCACTCTACTGCTATAGTCTTCCTCCCCCAAATGCATAAACTCAGTCTAATCATGAAAAAAAAAATCAGAACAATCCCACTTGGGGAAGATTCTACAAAATACCTAACCAGTACTCCTCAAAACTGTCAATGTCATCAAAAACAAGGAAAGTCTGAGAAACTGCCATAGAGGAGCATCAGAAAATAGGACAACTAAATATAGCATAGTATTCAGGATTGGATCCTAGAACAGAAAAAGGACATTAAGTAACAACAAGGAAACCTAAACAAAATATAGATCTTAGTTAATAATAAAGTTCATTAAGTGTAACAAATGTAGCATACTACTGCAAATGCTAATAATAGGGGAAACTAGGTACAGGGTATATGGAAACTCTGTACTGCCTTCATAATTTTTCTTTGAATCCAAATTATTCTAAAATTTAAAAAAATTAAATTAGGGCTCTTCTGAGCTTTCACCTTTGACTTATATATTCAATTTCATTTCCTTAAGAAGTTTCCTTAACATAATTTGTCTAGAATCCTTTTTAATTAGGTAGAATATATATCATAAGTTATTAATTATATAATTAAATCATGCCCACAATGACATCTTGGTATATTTTCTGTCTAGTCCTTCAGGACACAAACCCTTTTAATTTGATTGAATGACTGAATATGTTCATATTCATTGCTCTAACAACATAGCTGTTCTAACCAGACAGTAAATCCTCGCTGGGTTTCTGTTTGAGAAGCAAGAATGGAGACCCATGTGGTCTGAATATAAGTTGAAGTCATGAAGTGATTCTGACACATGGAGATGCAGAATTTTGACCTTCCTGCTTTTTGGAAATGTGAGTGACTGCTGAGAGCTGCAGGGGAGACTCGGCAGGACTGAGGAATGTTAATGAAGTCTGCCTTTTTATAAGTAGTTGTTAGGAAAAAAAAAACACAGTTATGAATGATGAAATATTATAGAAAAATTTTTGTAATGTAAGCAGTTCTTCCTCTTACAAACATCCCCCTCACAATCCTGAGATAGCCACTAGTACAGAGGGAGACATTGTGAAGAGACATTGTGAAAACACATTGTGTTGAAGCTTTTAGAACATCTGTGGTCTCAGGAGAAAGCAAAGTTGCTGTGAAATGTGTGAAATGCAGGCACAGGGGTTGCCCTCGTGGCACAGTCTCTACCTGCAATGGCCTTAGGAGATGGTGGCACCTCCCTGGGCAAACAGATCATACGCACACCACTAGAATTTTTAAGTCAGTCTGCTACATTTTTAAAACTCTGCCAATTTACCTCATTATGAAATGTAAATATATCTGGCATCCTTGTGAATCTCTGTCTTTCACCACTCATGTGGATTAATTTCATCGGAGGATTGCTACCCTGTTAATGCCTAATTGGTATTGGGTGGCTGTACTGAGGGCAGGGAGGTTTCCTTTGGCTGGAGAAGCTCTGGTATGTGCCAGCATTAGGGAGGCCATATAGCAAAACGGTTAACAATACAGTTCTGAATACATTCATAAATTAGTCTATAAATGTCTAATAATAATAAAAAAAATTCTGTTGGAGTTTTTTACCAAGTTAGCTTTAAAAATCACTGCTTTGGGTCAGAATATGCTCTCCAGCTACTTCTTTCTTGCAGCTGGTTGTCTTCCTGCCTCGCTGTGTTGGAAGATGGGGGTCCCTTACTGCATTATCAAGGGGAAGGTCAGGCTATGGCGTCTAGTCCACAGGAAGACCTGCACCACTGTCGCCTTTACGCAGGTTAACTCAGAAGACAAAGGAGCTCTGCCTAAGCTGGTGGAAGCCATCAGGACCAACTACAGCAACAGATAAGACGAGATCTGTCACTGGGGAGGAACGTCCTGGTTCCAAAATCTGTGGCTCGCATCGCCAAGCTGGAAACGGTGAAGACTAAAGAACTTGCCACCAAACTGGGCTAAATGTATGCTCTTGTCCCCTGTACATAAAAGTAATAAAAGTTATCCTTCAAAAAAAAAAAGTCTCTTGGAGCTTTTTATTTTAATTGTGTTAGTTCTATAGGTGAGTTTAGGAAGAAATAACATCTTAGTATGAGTCTTCCAAACTATGAATATATTATCTCTCCATTTATTTAGGTTTTCATTAATTTCTCTCATTAATGTTTTATAGTTTTCAGTGTACAGGTTTATCACCTACTTTATTAAACTCATCACTAAATATCACATGTTTTTGATGTTATTATTAATGAAATATTTTAAAAATTGTTTTGCAATTGTTCAATGCCAGTATTTAGAAGTTCAATTGATTTTTATGTTTAGTTTATTGACCTTATATGCTGAGACCTTGCTACATTCCCTTATCAATTCTAGCAGTTTCTTCTGTAGATTCCTCAGATGTTCATACATGTTCATGTTATCTAGGAATAAAGACAGTATTACTTTTTCTTTTCCAATCTGTGTGTCTTTTACTTTACTTACCTTATTCTTCTGGCTAGGAACACAAGTATAATGTTAAATAGAAATGACAGTCTTTCACTTGCTCCCAATTCTACAGGGAAAGCATTCAAGTTCCCATCATTAGGTATGTTGTTAACTGACATTTTTTTTAAGGGGCCTTTATAAGAGTGAGGACATTTTATTCTATTCCTAACTTGTTCAAAATATTTTTATCATGAATAGGTTTTGAATTATGTCAGATGTTCTTTTCTGCATCTATTGAGATGATCATATGGCTTTTCTTCTTTATTCTGTGTATAGATTAATTACAGAGTGATTTTTAAATGTTAACTCAGCTGTGTAATCTAGGGATTAATCAGACTTTGTTATGACTTGTTATTATTTTTATTACATACGGAGTCTGGCTCTGTAGGCCTAGAATAGCCTATCATAGTTCAGTTATCATAACTATAGTTATCATAGCTCACTGCAACCTCAAAATCCTGCATCCAAGCACTCCTCCTGCCTCAGCCTCCCAAGTGTCTAGGACATGACACCACACCCAGCTAATTTTTTTTTTTTTGAAACTGTTTTATTTAATAGAAATGCCCTTTTCTTTCTTTTTTTTTTTAAGTTAGGCATATTATGGGGGTACAGATTTTAAGGTTTCAATAAATGCCCATTTCCCCCCCTCCCCCCAAAAGTCTGAGTCTCCAGCATGACCATCCCCCAGATGGTGCACATCTCACTCATTATATATGTATATATACCCGCCCCCCTTCCCCCTCCCACCTGCCCAATACCCTATTACTGTAGCACCTATGTGTCCACTTAGGTGCTACTCAGTTAATACCAGTTTGCTGGAGAATATATCTGGTGCTTGTTTTTCCATTCTTGGGATACTTCACTTAGTAGTATGGGTTCCAGCTCTAACCAGGAAAATATAAGATGTGCTATATCACCATTGTTTCTTAGAGCTGAATAGTACTCCATGGTATACATATACCACATTTTATTAATCCATTCTTGGATTGATGGGCACTTGGGCTGTTTCCACAGCCTTGCAATTATGAATTGTGCTGCTATAAACATTCGAGTGCAGGTGTCTTTTTTGTAGAGTGTCACTGGATCATTTGGGTAGATGCCCAGCAATGGGATTGCTGGATCAAATGGTAGATTCACTTGGATCGCTTTAAGGTATCTCCATATTGCTTTCCACAGAGGTTGAACTAGCTTGCAGTCCCACCAGCAGTGTAGGAGTGTTCCTCTCTCTCCGCAGCCACGCCAGCATTTATTGTTTGGAGATTTTTTGATAAAGGCCATTCTCACTGGGGTTAAGTGATATCTCATTGTGGTTTTGATTTGCATTTCCCTGATCATTAAAGATGTTGAGCATTTCTTCATATGTTTGTTGGCCATTCTTCTGTCTTCTTTAGAAAAGTTTCTGTTCAAGTCCTTTGCCCACTTTTTAATGGGGTTATTTGATTTTTTCTTCCTGATTTTCGTGAGTTCTAAGTATATTCTAGTTATCAGTCCCTTATCGGATGCATAGGATGCAAAAATTTTCTCCCATTCCATAGGTTGTCTGTTTACTTTCATGACTATTTCTTTGGCTGTGCAGAAGCTTTGTAGTTGGATCATGTCCCATTTATTTATTTTTGTTGCTGCTGTGATTGCCTTTGGGGACTTCTTCATAAACTCTTTGCCCAGGCCGATGTCTAGGAGAGTGTTTCCAACTTTTTCCTCTAGAGTTCTAATAGTTTCATACCTTGGGTTTAAGTCTGTTATCCAGCGTGAGTTGGTTTTTGTGAGAGGTGAAAGGTGTGGGTCCTGTTTTAGCCTTCTGCAGGTGGACACCCAGCTAATTTTTTCTGTTTTTGGTAGAGACAGGGGTTTCACTCTAGTTCAGGCTAGTCTCAAATTCCTGGCCTCAAGCGATCCTTTTGCCCCAACCTCTCAGAGTGCTAGGATTACAGGAGTGAGCCACCACACCTGGCCCTATTATTTTTATATGTTATTGGATTAATTGTGTTATTATCAAAGACTTTTTCTCTGTGTTCCTGAGGAATATTGATAGCTTACTTTCTTATAATGTATAGGTCTGATCTTGATATCAAAGAAA
This sequence comes from Microcebus murinus, assembly GCF_040939455.1. Lineage (NCBI taxonomy): Eukaryota > Metazoa > Chordata > Mammalia > Primates > Cheirogaleidae > Microcebus > Microcebus murinus. Next base: position 45,987,080 of record NC_134108.1, on the reverse strand, counting down.
TGCTAGCCTCATATAAGCTGCTAACTCAGAAGTATTCCTCTTCTATTTTCTAAAAGCAAATTACATAGAATTGATATTTCTTTTCATTAATATTAGATAGAATTCAGCAGTAAGGTTGCCTTCTCCCAAGGTATTCTTTATGGAAATATTTTTTTCAAACAAATTAAAAATTTTAAGTTGGTGAACACTATTCAGATTTTCTAACTTTTCTTGAATAGTTTTTATAATTTGTATCTTTAAAGGCATTTGTTAATTTTATGTAAGCTATCAAATTTTTTAGCATAAAGTTATTCATAGTATTTCTGATCAACCTCTAAGTATATTCAGAACCAGTAGGTGCATCCTCTCTTTCATACCTGATCTTGCTAATTTATATATACTCTCTCTTTGTACCTTTGAGTCAAGCTAGATGTTTACCAACGTATTGATCTTTTCAAATAGATAGCTTTTGGTTTTATTGATACTATTTATTATTTTTTCACTTTCTATTTTACTGATTTCTGCTTTTATCTTTTTATTTAATTTTTAAAATTTAATTTGGGTTCAATTTGCCCTTTTTTTCTTGTTTCTTGAAGTAGAAACTTAGGGCATTGATTTTTGGATCTATCTTCTTTTCTAAGATGAATATGACTAGCATGTAAATCTATAAATTGCCATTCAAGAATAGCTTTAACTTTCTCCTATATATTTTCACTATCACTAATTTCAAAATCTTTTTAATTTCCATTGTTTTCTTTTTCAATTATGGATTATTTAGAAGAGTGTTCTTTAATCTCTGCTTATTTATAAATTTTCTGGATGTCTTTTTATTATTTTATAGTTCCAATTTAATTCCACTATGATTAGAAAACATACTCTCTGTTTTTCAACATTTTGAATTTATTGAGACCTGTTCCAGGACATGGACTATCTTGATGAATTTTCCTTGAGCTCTGAAAAAGTATGTCTTACTGTGCTGCTTGCATTCTAGAGAGGTCAACTCATCAAATTGGTTTATAGTATTGTTGACAATATCCTTACTGATTTTTCAGTCTACTATTTGATCAATTTTTGAGAGAGAGTATGAGAACATTCAACTATAATTATAGATTTGTCTCTTTTTCCTTTCAATTCTGCCAGTTTTGCTATATGAATTTTGAAGCTCTGTAATTTGGTGAATACATATTTAGGGTAGCTATACTTTTTGTAGGTTAGCTTTTAACATTAAGGTTTTTTCTTTGTTATTGGAAATATTCCTTGTTCTGAAGTCTCCTTTGTCTGATATTAATATAGTTATTTCATCTTTCTTTTGATTAGTGTTTGTATGATGTACATTTTCCCATTATTTTATTTTTAAATTATTTATGCCTTTATATTTAAAGTGTCTTTCTTGTAGACAGCATGTGACTGGATCTTATTTTATATCCAGTTTGATGAGCTGTGCCTTTTAATTTGAGTAGAACATTTACATTTAATATAATTGTTAATATGGTTGTATTAAACGCTAACATCTCGCTAGATGTTTATTATTTCATTCATGTGCTCTGTGTTCCTCTCTTCCTCTTTTCTGTCATTTTTTGGATAATTGAGCATATTTATTATTCTGTTTTACCTCCATTAATGGCTTATTAACACACTTCTTGGACTGATTGATTTGTAATTGCTTTATGGTTTACAATATGCATCTTTGACTTTTCATAGTCTACCTTCATATTATATTTTGCTACTGCACATGTAAGAACTGTATATGCTCCCCCATCTTTTTTGCTAGTGTTGTCATAAATTATACTTCTAACTATACTTTAAAATCTCAAGTCCATTTCCACTATTTGCTTTAAGCACTCAACTATCTGTTAAAAATTTTCTTAAATGAGAAAAAATTTTATAGTAATTCATATATTAACCATTGGGGCACTCTTCACTCCTCTGTGTAGATCTAAGTTTTTATTTGGTGTCATTTCTTCTATCTGAAGAATTTCTTTTCTTGTAGAATAGGTCTCCTAGTGACAAATTTTCACAAATTTTGTTTGCTTAAAGCTATCTTTTCTTTTTTTTTTTACTTTGAAGGATACTTTTGCTGATTGATGACAGAAAATTCTAGGCTGACTTTTTTTTTTTCTTTCTAAAACTTTAAAGATATTGTTCCATTGTCTTACATCATGTGTTCTCAGATGTCAGACTATTTTTTTCAATGTTTCTTACAAGGAAATTATTTTTTTCTCCCTTACATGTTATGCTCCATTTGTCTCTGGCTACTTTTGAGACTTTCTTTTTATTGCTGTTTTTCAACAATTTAACTGTTATATACTTTCATTAGTTTGGTTTATATTTATCCTTCTTGGGCTTCTTTGAGCTTCTTTGATTAGTGGTTTATCATTTTCATTAAACTTGAAAATTTTTGACAAGTATTTTTTCAAATATGTTTCTGACTGCTCCTTCTAGAAAGATTGCAACTATACAGCTTTTAGATGGTTTAATGCTGACACACAGATCATTGAGGCTTCTTTTTAGATTATTTATCTCTGTGCTTCAGTTGTACACTTTCTATTTCCATGCTTTGAATTCACCAATGATTTTTTTCCATAGTGTCTATCTGCTATTTAGTCCATCCATTTGGTTTCTCTAAATAATTGAGCTTATTTCCAATAACTGTTTAAGGTTCTTGTATAATAATTTCATCATATCTGATATTCTTAGTTCTGTTTCTATTGACTAGCTTTTCTCTTGATTATGTGTCATATTTTTCTTCTTCATGTGTCTAGTAATTATTAATTGAATGTTTGTCATTGTGAATTTCACTCATGAGTGTCTAGATTCAGTTATATTCCCTTAAATAATGTTGAATTTTTTTTTTTTTTTGAGCTGGCAGTTAATATACTTTTAGATCAAAGAGATATTTTCAGGGCTTGTTTTTTAGTTTTGTTAGGGAAGGTCCAGAATACTCTTTACACAAGGACTAGTTTAACCCTATTCCTAAAGTGTGGTCTTTTGGGGTCTTTACTTAGTATATGTTGTGTTTAATGAATTTTCTTAACTCTGGATGGTAAAAATTTAAACATATTCCAGTCCTATATAAACTCTAAGAAATTTCCATTTGCAGCGCCCAGGCATTTGTTTGCCTTACCTCATAGAATTTTAATGCTTACTCTTTAGCAAAATATTCAAGGGAGTCTTTAGGAAGATTAGCTTTTTTTCTGCATAGCCTTCTTCTTTCTAGTACTTTTTCCTAAATATTCCAGCTGCTTCAGCCTCCCTTTACTGTGTTCTCTATTTTTTCAACTCAGAGAGACCATTGTGCTGAGTTTCCCTTCAGTTGATCAAATCTGAAAAATGCCTCCAGGTAGAAAGATAAGGTCATCACAGAGCTCACCTTATTACTTTCCCTTCTCTCTTGGATATGGTAGTCCTGGGAGCCTGTTGTTTAAAAGCAGTAGTTTCAGTTTTGCCCTGTTTTCCAATTGTTTTCAGTGGAGAGGCAAGTTTGGTACTGTTATTCTGGCATGGCACAAGTGGAGGTTCGCCTTCAATAACATTTTTTAAATGTTACATCCTGTGAATTGATAAACAAAAGGTGGTATGTCAATACAGTGAAATGCTATTCAGTGATATTAAAAACAAAGTACTAATACATGTTACAACAAAGATGAACCTTAAAAACATTCTTCTATGTATAAAAAGCCAGACATAAAAGAGCACATATTGTATGATTCTATCTATATAAAATGTCTAGAAAAGGAAAATATAGAGAGACCAAAAGTAGATTAGGGTTCATCTAGGGCTGAGGATATGAATGGGGAATGTCTTTTTTAGGATAAGGAAAATATTTTAAAATTAAATTGTGATGGTGATTGTACAACTCTGTAAAATGTTCTAAAACTCATTGAACTTCATGTTTAAAATGGATGAATTGTATGGTATATGAATTGTATCTCAATAAAACTGTTAAAAATGTTATATGCTATAGGGAATTATGTTTTAGAAAATTAAGAAAGGACTTGTGCCTGCATTTGTGGTAAAGTAACATGGATGGATAAGTAGATGCCTGGAGAAGCCTTTTGGAGGGCAACAAAATATGACTTCAAAACTCCAAAGCTTCTGCTGCAAAGTTTTAAAGTCATATTTTGACAATACAGTGTGGACAATACAGCTGGTGGAATAAGGATGGTAGCAGTATTTATTTGTAGACCGTATTAACATTGTGGGTTACTACCATATATTTATTACACTGTATTTGGCTGGAGTTTTTTGTAATTTAAAGGGAGAAAATGTGGGTTCGTGTTATTTGGGCATTAAATGGAATTCCTACTGCTGATGACTAGAATATGCAGGGACATGGACATTAAAAAATTATGAAGATTAAAAAATATGTTTAAGCAAAAGCTAGCTATAGTAAAAGCTTTAGCTCTCATAGCTATAATAAGAAATAGTTGTTTAATTAAAAAATAAAATACTTAGAAACCATTCATAATTTAGCTAATTTTGGACACTTTTTAAAGACTCTAATTTTGTTACAGGAATATCAAGGCACTACTGAAAAAAATCTTTGTATACATTTCTGAGATTGCTACAAACCCTTGTTTCATATAACATGAAGAAAGTATTAAACCACTTCTCAGCATTCATAGTCAGCTTGTGGCTTTTTGAAAGGATGTTGAATGTTCCTATTGTTTGCCATTGCAAAACTGTACTGTTGGTGGTACTACTGTGTACCAGGAAATTCCCCACCATCAAAATTCACATCCACATAATGAAATAATGTTCAATAATTAGATGGGTTTTACTTAAAAGGTAGGAGTATTTCTTGAACTGTTCTTGGGATTAGAGAAATAAAAATAGTTTTTTAAAAAAGATGAATTGAATCTACGTGCACAAGAAAGTTAAACAGTTGGAATGGATTTTACATATTCAATCATATTTATGTTTTAAAATCCAATTAAAATTGAGTTTGAATAAGGATAATTTTTGTCATGGTTCATAACCAAAATACACTAGAATTGAAAACAAATAACTGATTCTTATTAATAGACTCATGGTGTTATATCACCCTTCAAGAGAAAAAATTGTGGCTGAGTACGTCCAGAACGTGTTTTGTTCATTTCTCAGTTTTTTACCCTTTGTAACGTATTGCCTCACTTGCTGCTGCTTGCAACCTTTTTACACTTGGCATAAGTATGTACATTAAATCTATTCTGATTATTATGGACATCCTACTGTGCAGTTCCCATTACAGTGGTGTCCATTAAGCAGTATTTTTATTGCCTAAGTTATCATGATTTTGTATTGTATTAAGTGCTACCTCTCTCCAGTACTTTGAGGCTCTATAATTACCCAAGAAGGCAGCCACTTGATGTTTGCAAATTTACACAGAAGCCTGAACAGGGACACCGGCTGCTACATGGCAACAACAGAATTTATGCCTGGGGATCCTGCTGAAAATGGTAATTTCAGTTCAACATTTTTTATTTCCAGGGAATTGTTTGAATATGGACTTCCAGGTTACCACAACCATCCTCATCAGAAAAAAACAAGATCACTGTACTGACACATGCAGCACTGACACATTCTACAAAATCCTCTCAGAGCATTCTATCCTACAATATCGAGCTTCATGCAGCTTTTTGCTGCTTTAATCACACAGAGCCCATTTGTCTTTATTTTTATTGTTTTGCTTTAGTAATTTATCATTTTTTATAACTGAAGACAATTTCCTCATCCAATTTTACAGTATAAGTGTGAATAAAAAGTAATAGGGGCAAGCAATCTTATCTTTCTGTTTATATAAGCTGCTTCCTGCTCATGAAACTCTTTCTTGATATTCCAGCTTATTTTGCATACACATAATGAAAGAGTTATTCTTATTCAAATTCCTTTCAGCTGACTAAATTAAAAAATTCAAGGTCCTACTGGTATAAACGAGGTGTGTAAGGATATGGCCAGCCAAAGAGGAAAGACATTTGGGTCATGGTGAACCAAACACAGCATATTAGCACAGTATGGGGAGATCAATACAGAGGGTTCTAGATCACAGTAGCCAAGCTTAACTTGTACACATCATCCTGATAGAGAAGACAAATTTGCCCAGTACTTCAGTATAGGATGAAACAATTTTAAAAATTTGCATGACCCAAATGGGGTAAAGGGGTTGAAAAAAAGTTTCATGAAATGGGGAAGGGAGAATTGGTCAGGGTATTCCAGGAAGCAGAAAATAAAAGCACAAAAGAAGTTTAACATTGCTGAATTATATGATATGTGTTTGCTGGCCAATTGTGATTAGATGTAGACAATAATAAAAAGGGATTTCATATAGCACTTTATATTTCACGAGATACCTATCTCATATTGACTCATTCAACAACTTCTTGACATGAAGCCAGAAGGTATCTCCAATTTTCACAGGAAACTAAAGCTCAGATTAGTTAAAAAGCTCAGTGGTGAATATATAGCAGAGACAATATTGAAACCTCAGTCTCCTGAATTCTAATCCAATGCTTTTTACTGTTCAATACATTCATTTAAAATTTTTTCTTAAAAGGTAAGAGTATCTGGAATTATATTTCAGACCCCTTTTGGAAGAGAAGCATCTCAGTAGTGATTGTAGCTTGGGCTCGTATTTTCATCCTCCTCCACTTCACCATGCTGGAGTTTTGCTGCTAAAAGGAGGCAAGAAAGGTCAGGAGGGGGATCTGGGAGTGAAGAAACTGAAGGAAAAACAGCACCATTCCTTGTCTTCAGAGTTTCAGGCTAAAATCTGGCCAATTTGCCTGGAATTTTCTAACTCTCATCAGCAAAAAAAAAAATGCCCTTTTTATCTAACTAGACAGGCCTCCCTAAAGGACTCCTCATTACTATTGCATGTGTTCTATTGGTAAGATTGCTAAGGAATCCATGTTTTTCTTCAAAAATAATATTCCCTATATTTAAAGCCTATTTAACAATAGAATGCATTTCCTGTTTTTACTCTTTGCCCAGACATCAAGTTGATAACCATATGGTCATCAGTCATATATGCATCAGCTCATAATTAACCCTTTGGTGTATGAACATGGGAATTTTTAAACACCAGGCTCTTCAATATGGATTTGTGTTACAGTCATGTCATCATCTCACCCCTTCCAAGATTTCAAAGGATCAGATGGCTGTAATTGCAGAGAAGTAAATGAGTAATCTTTAGTCTATTTTAGAAACAGAAGGCCAGATGATTCCTTTTTCATAAAGGACTGCGATTACATCCAGTGCCGATTCTGATAAGGCCTTAGTCATTTCTGTGGGTGAAATCGGAACCGATACAAGCAATGTTATTTTCATTTCTGAAAATTGTCTATGTCCAGTGCATCAATCATCTAGTAGGTCCACACTCCAGTAAAAAGATTTGAAATGGAAGAATTTCTTTATTTCCTTCAGTTCCTCTCTTCTTTCTTAAAGTGCATCTTGAATCTGAATGAGCCCCAGACAAACCTCACATACAACAGACAGGGGAATTCAAACCAATGCATTTATTATGCTCAGGAATCACAGCTGACTCCCAGCGTTGCCAAATCCAGCAGGGTTTACACAAACTGCTCGTGGTTTTCATAAGCATTGATTGCAGCCAAAATGCTGTTTTGTGAGCTGAATGTTTACCCAATTGCCAAGTGACCAGTGTTAACTTCACATCAATATGAGGGTTTATTAGGCTTATTTTATGACTTTTGCTTATGAGCTTATTTGGTTCTGCAAAAACGTAACATAAACAAGAAAATTTCCTTCCAAATTACAGTCAGTGAAGACAATGTTTTGTTTTGTTTCATTTTGTCTTGTTTTCATAAATCCTGAGCAGTTGGGCTACAATCAACATACCAAAAAAACAAATAATACAAATCAATCCCTTTGGAGATTTGGGAATATGAAAATATATTTTATCTATAAAGAGAATTGTGTCCCTGCATCTTTATCTATAAGACCACTAAAATGATTACTGTAGTAGAAGCCTGTAAAAAAATAATGAGTTTTCCATGTACCATATTGTAGAATAGATAAAAATAGAGTCAAAGGCCCAGAGGAATTTGAGAGCATAAAGTTCTGCATGTAGATGGTTGGAAACAATGCAGGACCCAGGCAAAGTAACAGAATTTAACTCTAATTGAGGATGCTCCCTAAGGAGCTTGTTAGTACAAGATCTAGCTAAAGGGTTTCCAAAAACCATCTGAATGTCAGTCATCTGGCTGGTATTCTACAGTAACACTTCTTCCCTGAAAGTCATTCTAATTTATATTTATTCATAATTTTTTAAATAGGAAAGGAAAAGATTAAGAGGCAGACAATAAGCATAGAATTAATAGTTTGAATGAGACTCTCTCCTTTAAGATTTGAATCTGTTTAGAGTTGAAATGTTATCTCTATGAGTGACCCTCTCCTTATTGTCAGTCTCTGCTAAGAGAGTGAGAAAAGGTGAGGAAGGAAATGGGAATTAGCTTCTCCTCTTCTGGATTGTAGTTCTAGGAGAAAGAGCTCCCCAAGGGAAGGATGGTTACAGACATTCATGCTGCCCGGCTTCATGAAATACTAGAGGCCTGTAAAGCGGTATACAATTACCAAAGCTTGCCTTAGAAAACAGAAGAAAAATAATTAAGTTGATTTAAAAACCAAAACTTGAGACTTGTATGTATTCCTGAGTATTTGACAAGGTGGCCAGTATGTTGTACCAAAGGCAAAAGCAAAAAGAAACAAACATTTCAGTTAGTCATTAATCAATAAACTTATACCTCATGGAGATCCGCTTGATTCTGATAGAATTTTCGGTTTTATGTTTTAACAATGTGACATCAATGTTGTTGTTGTTGCTCTGGAACACTTAATGTTTGTGTTTTCATGTGGAAACTATTAGCTCACAGGCAGTTGGGCCAAACCCAACTACTTTCAAAAGTCCAAAGAGTACACTGTAAGACATTATAAGTTTTCATATCCTCCAAATTTATTTTATCATCATTCTGGAGAATACTCATGTTCTGAAATACATTATTAATATCAAAATTTAGTATTGAAATTTAAAAGTACAATTTAGTTTAGTGATATTTAATACTTTAAAACTTAATTTCGAAATACTATAAAAAATGTAATCAAATGTAAAGATTCATTTTTACAGGGTCATTTTATTCAAGCTAATCTTAGGAGCCAAGTCCCAGAAAATTTTTATTAGAAAACCTAAATGATGTTATATGTACTTAATAATACCTCTTACTAAAGTGGATTTAATATCTTAAGCCTATCTAATAATTACTGTTTACAAAAGCTGTAGTACAAAAGTTGAAGATCCAAATTTGTAAATTTTATCATTCTTTTTCTTTGTACAAAAAGCATATTTATTTTTTCCTAGTTCATTATAAAGATAGCTTTCTGTATTTTCTTTCAAATATTTTTTTAAATTTTTTGTTGTTTCACATTTTGTTTTTTATTTTCTCATGGTATTTTTATATAAGCACTCCATTTTTTCCCCTTTCTCCAATTTTTAATGTTTACTCTGTTATAGAAAAAGTTTCCATAAATTCAGATTTTTTCTATTTCTTTATTGTTTATTCTCATTCATTAATCTATATGTCTATTCTTCTACCAATAGCAAACCTCCTAATTAATACTATAGTTGGATTACTAAAGCTTGACTTAATTACTAAAATCTTGATATCTAGAAGAGTGTATCTTCACTATCTTTTTCCTCCACAAATGATTTTAATTTGAAGTCAATTTATTAATTTTCACAAAAATACTGTTGAGATATTGATTGAAATGACATTGAATATATATATGAAATTATCAGAAAGAATACATGTTGACAATATTTATTCTTATAAGTGGCATGATTCCTTACATTTCTTTACTTTATCTTTAATATCTTTCAACAAAAGATATCTTTAATATCTTTCTTTTCCTATGAAGTTTTGCATATATTTTATTACATTTATTCCTGGGTACCATAGGTGTTTTGGTTTCTATTGTAAACGGTATACAAAAATACTTCAAATTGTTTGTTATTAGTGTGTAGAAACACAACTGATTGATAAATATCAATCACAAATCTTCCTACATACTCATCAATTCTAATAATCTGCCTATCCATTATCTAAGATTTTCTTTGTAAGCAAGTATGTCAACTACAGATGACAATTTTGTTTTGCATTTCCTTCTTTTTTTCAAACTGACTTAAATATGACTCTGAGATCTTATCCTGCTGGACTGGTGGGAAAAGCCACTTCAGTCATTATAGGTCATTGCCACCTCACCCACATACACCTAAAGTTATGCCATGGCCCGGGGTCTTATACATCACCAATGAGTCAGGGACACTACATTGGTCAACAGTTATGGGTCCCTGCTAGTTACCACTCATACAATATACTTGATGTCCCAAACCACAGAGCTCCTTCAGGTCTGGTGGCTTTGCTGCTTCTGTGCCATACTTGAGGTACAGAAATCTTTGCTAATCCTGGGAGCCCAGGTCCAGCCTCCATAGGCTCTGCGTGCAACCATCTTCTCTGAAATCTAACTCCCTCTCTGGTTGCTGCCATGCTTTTAAATGAACAAGCAGGGTGGGAGCTCTCCACCAATTCCTCCACTCCCTGTTAGTCATTTAAAAACAATCAAAGAGTCAGTCTACCTGAGTGTAACTAAATACACAAATTCAAGTCTTAATGAGTTACCCATCCATGTGCTAAAATTAAGTTCTTTCTGCCAAATTTCTCCGTAGTTGCCAGAGGCTAGGTATTTGTCTCTTGACCCTCAACTTCCCTGTCACCTCATTACCCCATAAGTACACATACCCAGCCATCCAGCTTATTTGGCTCCGGTCTCATCCACTCACATATCTAATCTTTGTCTTCCTAGAACCTCTTCTAACATAAAGAATTTAACACTAGCATCTCTGATTTGCATTCTCACTCCCATCACTTCATTCAGTTAGCAAAAAAAAAAAAATTAGGAATTGCCAATAAAAATAATTTTCCCCTTCACAAACATTTTTTTCCCAGTCAGGAGCATATTTACCCTGCATTCAGCAGATACTAACCTGGAAGGACGCAGAGAATTATACAGGGAACTGGCCAATTGTGTGAGTCAGGAAAGGACTACAGAGAGAGGGAAGCCCAGCCACATACAGAAGAATGGACAGACATTTTGCCAGGATGAGGAGACTGGGGCAGAGGGGAATTTCTAGCTGAAAGATTCATCTATGCAAAGAAACAGGGTTTTGAGAAATTATAGCCCATATTTTAAAAATGTAAAAGAATAAAGTGTGCCTTGCAACAGAAAGTAAGAGGTAGTAATTTTGGCTACAGAATTCAAGTCAGACAACTAGAAGTTTTTAAAATTCATGTTAAACAATTAATATCCTTTTATAGATGATGAGATTCATTGAAAACACTTCAGTAGGAAAGAGGGGAAGTGACATGTTGTCAAGCATGTTTGTCTTCTTAATTGATAATGTGATGCTAATGATTAATATCAGCTATATACATCATCCTTTCTACAATTTTTGCATTTTAAAAGAATATGTTAAGTCATTAAGGAATTGCAAAATTCAAACAATAAAGAGATACCACTACGCATTTAGTAGAATGACTAAAATCTTAAAAACTGATAATATCAAATGCTGGCAAAGATGTGGAGCAACAGGAACTCTCATTAATTACTAGTGGGAGTATAAAATGATATGGCCACTTTGAAAGATAGTTGGGCAGTCTCTTACAGTTAAACATACTTACTATGTTGTCCAGCAATCACAGGCACAGGTATTTTCTCAAATTATATATATATATATGAGTATGAGTGGTTATAGCATCTTTATTCATAATTGTCAAAAACTGAAAGTAACCAAGATGTCCTTCAGTAGGTGAATGAGTAAACAAACTATGGTGTATCCATAAAAAGAAATATTACTCAGTGATAAAAAGAAATGAGCTGTCAAGCCACAAAATATCATGGAGGAATCTTAAATACATATTGCTAAGTGACATAAATCGGTCTCAAAAGCCTGCATACTGCATGATTGCAACTGTATGACATTCTTGGAAAAGCAAAACTATAGAGACAGTAAAAAAAAATCAGTGGTTGCCAGGAGGTTGAGGATGGGGAAGGATGAATAGGTAAAGCAAAAGGGATTTGTAGAGTAGTGAAACTATTCTGTATGATACTGTAATCATAGACACAACAAAGTATGCGAACAGTACAACACAAAGAGTGAACCTTGATGTAAACTATAAACTTTAGTTAATGTTAATGCATCAATACTGATTCATTAATTATTACAAATGTATTGCAAAATGTTAATGGGAAGATGGTGTATAGGGGATAGGAGAATGGAAAAGAGGCTGTATGAGAACTCTGTACAATCTGCTCAAGTTATCTGCAAACCTAAAGCTGTTTTAAAATAGGAAGCCTATTAATGTTTTAAAATGCAAATAATAGCAATAATAATAACATGCTGAGAGAAGAAAATAGCTGCATCCAAATCAATGAACATTTCCAGTGAACTATCTCTATATACATTCCATTTTTCTATATGTACCTCCCACCACAATACACACAGTGTGTCCCAGACACCATCAAATTAATTGAGAAAAAAGCTTCCTCAGGTCAAGGATTTCTGCCACTGAGATTTGTGTTATCAATACATCCCAAGTTTCTGCCACAGATAGGCCCTTTATAATTAATCAGCAATATAATTGTTAAAATCAGTGCATACATGAATACAAATATGCAATGGAGAAAAGAATTGGGGTTGTGATTAGAAAGAATCCCCAAGGGAGTCTAGAAAGGCCTTTGCAGTGAAGCAACGGTATTAGGTATCAGTAATCCATTTCAGAAAGGAGGAAAGAAACAGGGCCGAGCTGGGAGGCCCCACTGGTCCGTCAGCTTCCTGCAGCCTGTGGGAATGTGAGCATGACTGGGACTCCTGGAAAAGATCCCGAGGAGGAACTTTATCTGTTTAGTCAGTCGAGTGAGGGACTGAACGCACCAATTTGGCCTTTGTCATCACAGATAATCCAAATTCCAAACATATTTGCTGTGTCAATGCTCAAGATGGGTGTATTCCTTAAATATGAACTTTCTATTGAGATAGTCCTGTGGTAAGAGGTTCTGTCCCATATTTTGCATATGCGGGAGTGATAAAAGAGTGAGACTGGTGACAACTAAACCAGGAAAAATTCAGGGAATTTTTATGACTGCCCTGACATTGGTTTGTCTAAACAAGTGTTCTGCTTAACACGCTCAAAACCCAGCTTAGAAGGATTGCATTGTAAGTGAAGGAATGTTACTATAAAAGCACTAGAAAAAATAAATGAATAAAAAATAAATGATTAAAGAAAGAAATATGAAGCGCAGAAGCCATAAAGGAAAAAAAATGATCTGTTGACTGCATAAAATTTTAAATGTTTCTTTGATCAATGATGCCATAAAAATACTAAGACACAGTCACAAAAATATTTTCAATGTTAAATGCTAGACTAATATTCACTAGTCAAATGATAAATAATGTGAAAAGAACACACATATAATTTACAATAGAAGAAAATTAAAGGATCAAATATTTACTAAAATTTTTCAATTGCTCTACTAATGAAACAATGCTGACAGGGATCACCATTTTCATCTATTAGATGGGAAAAGATTAAAAACATGGATATTGTCCAACCACCCAGTGTTGTCAAGCATGTAGGTAAATAGGCTCTCACAAATGTTCTTTATGAAGAATAAATTGTTTCAACTTTGTAGAGGTCAATGGGCAATTTTATGAATAATGATGATGATAGTAAGTACTTATTATATCTTATGTATGATCCTAAGTACTTTATGCTTATTAACATTTAACCCTTACAATGACTCTGTGACTATTCCCTATTTTACAGATGGGAAAACTGAGCCACAGAGAGGTCAGGTAGCTCACCTAATAACAAATTACACACCTAGGTAACAGAGACATTGGAATTTAAACCAAGATACTCTGACATCACAGTTTGTGGCCTTTCTGTAATATAAAGTCATGGTATTCCATATGTTGTTTTAAAATGTTCCCAAGATTTTGTTTTTCTTCAGAGATGGTGAAGCTAACAGATCAGGAGACAATTGCTACCGAAAAGATATTTTTTACTCACAGCTGCCAAGGGGAAGGGGCATGCCAAACCACACACAGCCACACCGGGAGGCGCCAGGGCCCATCGGGAAGTGGAAGAAGCAAGTGAGAACTGTAGGCAAGAGCCTTTACTGTGGTTTTTGCAGGAAGGGATGGGCAAGGCCAGGGAAGCAGGTTTAGGATTGGGTAGTTTGAATAATTTCAGTGGGCCCTGAGCTATAGGGGCTGTCTCTAGTTGTCTGGTACCTGGCCCTGGGATAACTGGAGCAAAGGAATATTGCCTCCTGGAGTGTAAGAGCCAGATATAGTAGGCAGCTGAGAGTATGGGCTCTGGATTGGTTGGTTTGTCTATCAAAAGCATGTTTCCAGGCCACTTGTTCGCTATCTCTAGGAATTAGCTAACCCTGGAAGGAGTTAGCTGGAAGGAGCAGACTGGAAGGAGTAATCTGTCCAGTATCAGCAAAGCCCTGGATGCCAGAGCATCAAAAATACAGAAAATATGGTAAAGCATATATGTAGTCTCTTTGAGTCAGAAATTTACCATCTAGGAATTTATACCATAGAAGTACACAGGTTAGAGATGTGTAAACAAAAGTGCTCAATGCAACACTGCTTGCAACTGCTAAAATTGGAAACAGTATATGTGGTTATCAATAGCAATTGGTTGGATTGACTTTAGTATAAACAGATTGGGTAGTAAAGGTGTTAACAGGAAAAGAGAAGAATTATGTGTATTAACATGGTAGACTTGTCTGTGATCCTTATATTTATGTGAGAAAGACCAAGAAGGGTGAAAATACCTCTTGTTTCACACTTCAGTATTATTTGGATTGTGATTCACAAATCCAGAATTTGTGATTCAGAGGGTGTGTGATGGGGTCCTAGTGTGAGTATCTCACCAAATGCTGCTGGTTGGAGGACCACACTTGGAGAGGAGGAGCTGTGGAAAGAGGAAACTAATTTGGAGAAGACTTTTTAACAGCTATAGGTAGAGGCTAGCTCAACTGACCTTGACAAAGGAACAACTTGTGAGACCGAGCAAGCAAAGCCTGGTGGCAGAAATGACGGACACCTCTGTGTGGACAGAGCTACTGTTCTAATTGGATCTGACTTCATCCCATGACAAGTATCCAAAATGATGCTCTATTTGAGTAAGGTTAAGTAGTGATTCTTTAACATAGCTGGTTTAAGCAATTGGCTGCAAGAAAAATATTTTGGCGTCAATCCTTAAGGAGGCTTGGAATGCTCACAGGGCCAAATCACATGTGGGCTACTAAGGACCCCAAAAAGAAAAACCTTATAGCTTAAAAGCCCAGATGTCAGGGATATTGTTTGGCAAAAAATGTCTGTCAACTTCTCTATATAAGTATCTTCAATATTCATTTGGATACATTCTTATGGAACTTGACTCCATAAAAGGTGGCACTAAATTTTATCTCCTTTGCAAAGAATAATGCCATGGGAGTGGTGTCTTGAAATATATCACTTTCTCATTAAGGATAATAGGAAATCCTGAATCTTTAAACTTTAACTAAACTGACTTATGAAGTTGGATTTTAGTTTTCATTTTAGTTCCAGAATTTTGTACAAAATAGTGAAAGAAAATACCAGAGAGTAGTTATCTTACATTTATTTGTTTTATCATCTCAAATCGAATTTCTGCCACAAAATATATAGAGAACTTGCATCAAAAATAATGTCATCATAGTGATCTGAATTATAGAACAGCAAGGAATTGAGCATTTGGTTCAACTTTGTCACTAAAATGTAGCTTTGTTCTGCTAATTGAAGACCAAAAAAAATAAAATAAAATAAAAATAAATAAAAGAAAAAAGAAAGGGGCAGTATGGAAAAAAAGGAATACTATTAACATATGCTGTTTTATAAATAAAGTCCAAGAATGAATCGAAGTAATTCAGGCTCAAACACTAGAATTTTGCTTAGAGTCAAATATTATTCCCAATGTGAAATACATTACAAAGTAGAAAAATAAATTGTCTATTGCTATCAAAAACTAATATCTATATTCTGTTGTTCAATGTTTAAATCAGAAAGTTGAACCTCCCAAATCTGAGAAATTAGGAACTTTTTAGATAACTATATCTTTTTTTTCTAAATTATGACATGCCATGTTATTTGATTTTAGCAATAATTGTAATTGCTTACCTCACAGATTTTCATACTCACTGAGGGATGGTTGGTAAAGGATGGCAATGGTTGATTAATAGGGACAAAGCATGCAGACCAATGAATATGCAGGATAGATGAATGGCATTCACAGATGAACAACACAATTCCTCACTATTAAACCAAGGACTGAATCACAACTGATACATCCTTGCTTTTCACAGCCTGGCAAAGGACCTTGGCACCAGAGAACTGAGTTATCTTTATCTGTCCTGTTGTCATAGGATCCTATTTCCCTGGAGATCCTTCTACCAGAGGCTGCAGCACCAGCAATGAACGTCACTCACACTGAGAACACTCCCAGGGCAAGAGTGAAGGTGGTTCACTTGTGACCTCTTTTCAAATCAGAAAATGTCATTTCTGCAGTGGTTAAGTGAATTCTCTCTTTTCTATGAGTGAGCTATTTAGCTTGATCAGTTTTGCTTTTAACCTAATGTCATTGAGTTGTGTGTGTGTGTGCCTGTGTGTATGGGTAAGTGTAACTGACTTCTAATGTATCAATAAGACAAATGAATTACTATGTTGACCCACCTCTTCTCTGTGTATAGAACACTATCAGTATATCATTAAGTCATGGGCTCTGCCTCTCTGTACTGCTCATAAAAACCTGAAATAAAAAGAGTAAAAATCATAAAATAGTCAAAATAATAAATTACCAATTAATACATTTTAAATGCCTGAAATGCAAGTATTGTATGTTTTAGGGCTAAGAATGAGTCCATCTATTTGGGTAAAACTTCCATGAGATGGCATTCATTTGCTGATATTTTAATGATTACTCAGAGGCCAGGCTGAAATTTAGGTTTCACTTTCAATAAAAAACACTTTTCTTGGCAAATTAATAATATTACAAAACCAAAGAGGAATGTTTAAACTTTTAAAAAAATAGATAGCTTATCAAACATGCTAAAAAAATTTAGAATTGATTTACATTTAAATAACCTATATTAACACTTTTATATGTTTGATAAAATTTTATCTGTTCACTAAAAAGATCTTTCTATAATAATTCATTAACTTGATTTGAACAATTCTTGGTATAGAAAAGTCATTCACCATCATTTCGTTAGAATTCATGTCTATACTAATTTATGCAAGAAATAGTAAAAAATGGAGTAGAGTAATAGAACTCAAAGGTCAATATTTTATTTCTCTACAGTTCTATGACAAATGGATAATTTTATGAACATTTAAAATTTTTATTCAATTCATATTTATGGAACGTTTACTATGTTGCTGTGACAGACACTGGAATGTATTTATCCAATATTCTATCTTTACTTCTTCCTAAGCAGAACACTGCTTTCTGTTGGATGCAGCAATGGCAGTATATCCAGCTGAGAAACTACATCTCCCAGCTTCCGTTTGAGACAAAGATGGCTCCCTGACTAACACCTGGCCAGTAAGATGCAGAGAAAGTATGGTGAGCTGACTTAGCTGGATATTAGCCCTCCCATCTTTTTTTGGTTTGTTGCCTGAAACACAAAAATGAGGGCTGAAGCTTCAGGATAGAAGATGGAATTCAAGAGAGAGAGAGAGAGAAAGAGAGAGAGAGAATTTATTATAAGTTATTAGCTTATGACATTATGAAGACTGACAAGTTTTAAGATCTAAGCTGAAGACCCAGGAGAGCCAGTTGTGTAGTTCCAGTCCAAAGTCCAGCAGGAAGAGCCGATGTTTCAGCTGGAGTCCAAAGGCTGGAGAAGACCAATGTTCCTGCTTGAAGGTAGCAGGGATTCTTCTATTCAGCCTTTTTGTTCAATACAGAACTGCAATTGATTGGATACGGCCCAGAAACATGAGGGGGGACAATCTGATTATTCAGCCTACCAATTTAAATGTTAATCTCATCACAAACACGCTCACAGCACACCCAGAATAATGGCTGACCAAATATCTGGGCACCCCATAGCGCATTCAAGTGGACACATAAAATTAACCATCATGGTGATATTTGACCACACTGTGGCAGCCCTGAGTGTGCCTCTAGATTTCTGTGAAAGAAGAATAAACATCTACCTTGTTTAATATCCTGTTTTATGGGTCTCTTACAGCCAAATACAATTTTAACTGATATAGTAACTATAACCACATTTGAATATCCAGATATTCCAAAAATATTTTAGAATTTCAAACATCATTTTCGCATGATGACCTCTCAGCAAATACATACTGCATTTCCCTCTGAGACAATCGTGCTATCTTCTATTATTTTGATTACTTACTCATCCAGTAAGCTCTCAGAGGATTGGCTTTATCTTTTATTGAGGTTTCTTTTCTTCTAAATATTTTGGACCTGATATGAGGAAGTCTGAGGTAATCCTGCTTCTGAGTTCATTGCACATTATCAGTTACTCACTTACATAATCCCTTTAATCTCTATATAACACTCCAATTTCTCTCTGCCATTCCATAAACAGCCTACATAATCTGTTAATACATATCCTCATATTCATGTTCTTATATATTGTTTCCTGTTTTATGTTCATATATTTAAATTTTTATAAGTGTATTGTACATATTGTGTTTTAATTTACTGATTAAATTCATTCTGTATTTTTATTATTATTTATCTATTTATTTTATTTGTTTACTCAACAGCATATTTTTAAGACCCATTCATGGTGTCACGTGTACATTTAATCAATTGTTTCTAACTGGTGCATAATGTTCTTTGTTGTACAGCTACCACAATTTGCCTATTCCTTCTCACAAGGATATTTTACTAATTGTTTCCAAATCCTCATCACCACAAAAATGAAACGACATTCATTTACACCCCTTTTGAGTGTGTAAGAATTTCTTGTGTGTGTGTTTACAATGTATGTATACATATATATTATATATAACATATATTATATATACACATGTGTATAATGTATGTATTTATATACATATATTAAATATATAGGCGTGTGTGTTTGTATAAATATAACTATCTCCTAAAAGCTGCATTGCCAAATCACCGGAAACTCACATACTTAATTTGACTAAGTAATATAAAAATACTTTCCAAAACAACTGTACCTGTCAACCCTCCTACCAGCAGCATATGAGACTATCAATAAGCCAATGTCCTCTCCAATGCTTGGCATTACTTACCTTCCAAAGTTTTAGCTGTATAGCAATGTAAAATTGTAATTCTGTTTTTAATTTGCATTTCTCTGATCACTAATGTGTTTAAGAGTCACTTTATATACTTTTCAGACTTTTGGGGTTCCTTTTTTCTACATCACTGCCCATATTTCTATTGGGATTGCTATCTTTTTGTTATTGTTGGTGATTTTCACAAGTTGTTTGTGTAGCCTATGTATTTAGTTATTCCCAGACTTAGACATTTGAAATATATTCTCCCCTTTTGCCACTTATTCATTATATTGTCCATTAAATGTTTCTGAACAGAAATGCTTAATTTTGATGCAAAACAATTAATATTTTACCTCATGGTTTGTAGTTTTTGAAGTTTTGTTTTAAAGATGCATCCTTAACTTATCTCTTAAACACAAAGATATTCTCTTACATTTTCTTTTATTAACTTTCCAATTTTGTCTTTCATATTTAGGTATTCATTTGATCTGGACTCTACCATTGTATGGAGCAATACATAGGGGCCCAACTTTATTTTTTCTCCATATAGTGAATCAATTTTCCCAACATCAGCTTTTAAACAACCACTCTTTAACCCATTATTTATGATACCCTATTTATCGTATATACATACCTGATCCTGTCTCTTACCTTTTTATTATATTTTATTGTGTGTGTGTTTTACCTTTTTTTTTTTTTTTTTTTTTTTTTTTGTGGAGACAAAATCTCACTCTGTTGCCCAGGCTAGAGTGGGGTGGTGTCAGCCTAGCTCACAGCAACCTCAAACTCCTGGGCTCAACCAATCCTCCTGTCTCAGCCTCCCAAGTAGCTTGGACTATAGCCATGTGCCAACATGCCCGGCTAATTTTTTCTATATTTTTAGTTGTCCAGCTAATTTCTTTCTATTTTTAGTAGAGACAGGGTCTCACTCTTGCTCAGGCTGGTCTCAAACTCCTGACCTCCAGCGATCCTCCCGCCTCAGTCTCCCAGAGTGCAAGGATTACAGGCGTGAACCACCACGCCCAGCCTTGTTTTATCTGTTTTTATTCATCATACTGATCTCTATATTCTGAAAGCCTAGTAGAATACCTAGAATATTTTTGTAGAATAAGTGATGATGACCGATTTATAAGATGGCTTTTTTAACCAATGTCCACTTAACGTAACTGTCAGATCAACCAGAGCTCTTTTCCCACCTTAAACATAGACTGCTTCTCACAGTCTCTGAACACTCAGAGCTGAAATCCCACTTGCTTTTGCACCCACCAAAGTGTATGCTTATAGGAATTAGGCATCTTTGTTCCCAAACTGTTTATGCTCTCTATACTTATTGTAACCATACAATTTAAATATTACATAAACAAATGGAATGGGAGTACAAAGAGTTGATTTAATAAAAACTATTTTGAAGTATTGAGATAAAGTGAATTGTCAAATAATTATTGCAAAAGAGGTGTGGGCTAGGCAACTGCGAATGACTGGGACAAGAGGATGGAAATATAATAAAGATACAGAAGAATTCTCCACGTAGAGGGCTTTAAGTTCTTGTCCACTTGAGAGCAAACAAAACTTAAAGACAGAGATGATGTCTTATGGACATGGTCTATGTAATGCAGATGAATTACAAGCAAGAATTACAAGCAAGCCATCTATACTAAAAAAAAAAATGGCCCTTAATCAAAAGAGTGGCACAAGAGTATACATGTATATATCTACATTGAAGTAAGTTGTATGCGTGTATCATTTTTATTTCTTGTTTTAAACAACTTTTTCACTTACCAATTATGAGATTGGATAAAAGATCATCTGTAAGGTAACCATGTAAAGGGGGCCATAGGTTCTGAATAAGCAGCCCATTCAAAATTTGGTGACACATTTAGGAAACTATTCTCCAAGAATTTATTTAAATCATTAAACATTTTTCTCCTTCAATTATAAAAACTAGAGGTGCTAGGATAAAGATTATCTTGAGATGGGGACTGATCACATACATCCATCTTTCCTACTACTTAAATGTTTTTTTAAAAAATGAATTCACAACAGCAGTTACCAACAGAAAGAATACCACCAGCTCCTGGGAAATTTTGAGGAATTCCTGAAAATAGGAAGCAGATGGAGTCAGAATGTCAGAGAAGTAAAATCAGAGAAAACAACAACCCAAAGCACACAGATGAGAAAATCACTTTTATAAGCAATTTCACATGAAATCCAAGCTCAGAGTAAACAAACAAGAAGATGTTTCAGGATAACTGAAACATCACATTCCGATTAACTCGGCCAGTTTTACCCCTTCCCCCATATGCCCACTCATATTAAGCAACAGGCAGTAGCTATGATTCCTCCAAATATCTTTTTTAAACTCCCTCCATATGAAATCTAGGTCCTTAATAAAGTGAGTGATCTTCCAGGATAAGGTTCTTAGCACTGATGATGGGAACATAGAGAAAAACAAAGCAAAGCCTTAAAGAAACTTCACACCCAATTAGGAAACCAGTTAAAGAAATAAACAAGAAGAACAATAGACTTCAGCTTGCCCATGCTAAAGCCAAAAATACATAACTTTCTGAAGTGTGTATTTTTGGCATAAAAGATTCCCAGAATAAATTTGGGGCATTATCCCAACTAATTTAAGACTACGGAATTAGTAGAGAGTTCCCATACTCTGAAGGAATCCTCGAAATTTGGCAGAACACATGCCTGCCCCTCCATACAATTTCCAGAGAAGGCTACCTTAAATAGAACATATGTTCACAAACAATTAAACATTGGTCATCATATGTAATATCAACAATCAAGAATCACTGAAAATTTGAGTATTCACTAAATAAAAGAAAACCCAAAGCAACAGAGTTAAAAGAAGAAACAGAAGACAACTATCATGTTTCCCTGAAAATAAGACTTAATTGTAAAATAAGCCCTAGTAGGATTTCTAAGCATTTGGGCAATATAAGCCCTACCCTGAAAATAAGACCTAGTAATGGGGGTGGCTATGCAGCAGCGGGTCTGCACAACCCATGCATTTCATCGGGGAGCAGTAAAGAAGACAAGCAGCCCTTCTCATCTGCCCCATGAGAGCTCTCTTGCTAGACGTGAGAGATTGGGGCCAATGGTTCTAAAGGAAATAGGATTGCAAGAAATTCAGGATGGAATTTGGAGAGTTTGCATGGGGTTTGGAGAGTTATGATGATGTTCCAGAAGACGATGACTTAACTATATTTGGATAAATGTAGATTGTTGTACCATACTTAAAATAAATAACATATCCCCTGAAAATAACCTGAATGTGTCTTCTTGAGGAAAAATAAATATAAGACCCTGTCTTAATTTCAGGGAAACATGATAATGTGCAATTTATATCCTCAGAGAGGTTTTAGATCATATTGTGTCCATAAGACAAGAGAAGGACTTTATGAAAAAGAAAGAGACCTTAGAAAAGCATGAACATGGAAGTTAAAAATAAAAGCAACTCAATAAATGTGCTGAGTGATACACTGGAAATAGCAGAAGATAGAATGTGCTGGTGTATCTCCCTGAGGGACACTGTTGGAATGCAAGAAGAAAGGATAAAGAAGTGGAACACATGCAAGAAATGTTCATAGATCTTTAGACTATGTATATGCATTTATATCCATTTTAATGCGATCATTATAGCCACCTGGTGAGGTGTATTTAATTATGTTTGTTCATTTGGCAGATGCAGAAATAACGTCACAGTGTCACATAGTGTCATGGAGCAAGTCAGCGGTACTGCCCAGTCTAAGACTTGGGTCTCTTAAGTTTCAGGCCAAGTTATTCCTGGCCCAGTGTGTGGGTGACTGATGAACTTGGATAACTAGAAAACACCTGTTTTGTGCATTATAATACCAAGGACATCCAAGAGAAGAGCATGAGCATAGCTGTGTCTCAGGCAAAGTCAGGGAAGATGCTGAAGATGCAGAGAAGGCTATTGGGTTTGGCAACTGATACACTTTAAGAAAGGTTTCATCAGGGCTGTGGTTTTCAGATGTCAATAGCATTACTGTGAGCTTATAAGCCTGCTGAATTCTGGGCCTCATCTACAGAAACTACGATTCAATTGGTGTGAGTATCTCAGAATCTGCCATTTAACAGGCACCCTGGGTAATTCAGAAGCAAGTTCAGAATTGAGAGCACAGAGTAGAAGATTGGAGAGGCTCAGGTAGCTAGAATTCCCTGGTTGGAAGACCAGCAAGAAGAGAGAGCTCTAGAGACAAGCAGAGTTTTCCTCAAGTCTTCAGCTAAAAATTAATCAGCACATACTTGTGAGCAAACTATATCAGGCTGGGGAAAGAACCACCAAAGCAGTTGGAACAATTTCTGGAGATCACACAACACCAGGAATAGTTCATGTCCCACTACCCAGAATTAAGGATTTTCCTATAGCAATATAGGAGCTTAAGTGGAGTACTCAGAAGGGCATTGCCTCAGTAGTGGAACTAAATTAGCCTTAGCTCAAAGAGTGTTCATTTCCCGTCTAACAAAGCAAAAAAAGCAAGCCTTCAAAGGATCTGAATATTTCTGAGTAAATTAGCTGCATCCTAAAACAGAGCTCAAGGATATTTAAAGAAATGTTCATTACTCAAAAGGTATATCTGGGCTATAATGAGAAGAAAAATTAATAAAAACAAACTTAGAAAATACACATATGATAAAATTAGTAGAGAATGACATAAAAACAGTTATTATAACTATATTCCATATATTCAAAAAGGTAAAGGAAGTCATGGGCATGTTAAAAGAGCCATGGAAGATCTAAAAGACATAAAGAGAACATGAACAGAGATGAGAAATACAATGTCTGAAGGATGGGATTAACAATGGATTAAACACAAGAAGATAATATTAGTTAGCTTAAAGAACTAGCAGCGTAATATCAAAAAGTGAAATATTAAGAGAAAAGAGGCTCAAATAAAATTGAATCAGCAAGCTGCAGACTAACTTTGATCATATATTCATAATTGGAGTCCTTGGGTTGTGAGGACAGAAATATAATTGAAGAATTAAAGGACAAAACTTATTTGATGAAAATGATAAACTCATAAATCAAAAAAAAGCTCAATGAACTCAAGCACAAGAAACATGAAGAAATATATATCAAGGCCTAACATAATTAAATTGCTTATGACCTGTAATAAAGAGAAAATTTTAAATGAAGGCAGAGAAAAAAGTCATGTTATATACAAAGGAGCAAAGATAAGAATGACATTACGGCTCTCATAGGAAATACTGCAAGCTAGAAGAGAGTGGTGCAACGTCTTTAAAGTACTGAAGGAAAAATAATGAAAGGGGTAAGGTCTTCCTCATCTTTGAGACAGAACCCAGAATAAATGCCCATAACACAGTCTGGGTGTAAAAATTCTCTGATAAATAAGTGCATAACTAGACCCTGTTTCCTACAATCAATGGTTTGTTTAGTATAGTTGTGTTTTTACAAATAAAATAATCAAAATTGGGAATAAAATATGAATAGGAGTACAATCTATCACTGTACACTCTTGCAATATTATATTGATATATGAGAAATCTTTTAAAACCATTAAGTTATAATTTCAGGGGGGAAAGTAGAAATGATGAGTTGAAGCAAGAAAAAATAACATGCTTTTAAACACTTTGCCAAAACAAAGCTGGTTAATACCAAGGGAAAGTCCCTGTAGAGACTCTGGCATTCAGCTAAATCCAGCCATGCTTTACCTACAGCTATGTTAATTTCCTTTTATTTCCTCTCTTTTCTTCATTCTGGTCACTGGGCCTATCTTCCCATAAAAGTGGCTGGAAAGCAGATGAATGTCCATGCATGCAACTCCCCAGAGTGTTCCCAGGTCCCCAGAATTCTTGTTAACCTCTCTCAGAGTACAGATGGTTGGGTGCAAAATCTCACAAGAAGCCCACAGGCCCAGCAGCGGAGTTCAAGCCCTTATGAATAAATCATGCTCCGCCACTCAATATTCTGGCCCTGGGTACTAGGTAGCATTTGTCATTCACCTGAGTCCTGAACATCTCATTATAGAGCTGAAGAAATTTGTGATGATATGTTCTTTATGAACAGCCTATACAGAGCACTTGGGACTTCTTGGGCATAGGCACATCTGTGCAAAGAATTCTAAACTTGCTCTTGGTATAATGGCCTTGACAGTGACAGAACCTCCCACCTGCCCCTCAATGAAAAGATGCATTTGGCTCAATAATAATTAGCATCAATTACGGGAGAACTCTTTTTGAGGACGGAGTATGGCCCTCCCAGGCTGCAGGTGCAGAATTGTCCTCGTGACCTTTTGCCCCAGGATCAGTCATCAAGGAGAGCAGTGGGAGTAGTCAGGAGGGAATCGCGGGCTGTTTATCTTCCCTAAGAATCATTGTCCAGCTTCTGCTATTCATGTCAGCAGCAGCATTCTCCTCTTGGGAAACCTACAGGAGAGGCCGAGATGGCTCATTTGCGTTCCTGCTTGCTGCAGCCTTGGGAATGGGCACCTGGTTTTATTTTCTGGATATCTTTATGCTCATTCTCAAAGAAAGAAAATCCACTTTATTACAAGGAACAAAAACATAATGGAAAGAACCCAGGTGGCTGGAGGCTGACTGACAGGCAAAGACATAAGGAATAAAATGCCAGACAAGGCCCCTGTGTTTCCAAAGGGCAGCTCCAGCTGCCGGGGTGCCTGGAGGGCTCGCTGTGCTTGGAGGAACACTAACCCAAAGTAGCCAAAAATCCATTCCCTCCTCGCTCACAGGCTGCAGATAATGCAGGTATTACAAGATACTATGTGGAAGCTTGTCTTTTCTCTCATCTGCTTTAGGTTCTTGCTTCATATCACAAGAAAAGAAAGAAAAGCATCAAAAATAGCTGTGACCATCTATTTCTCTGAAGAACCATTTTGAGAATTCTGTAGTTGAATGCTTTTCTGGCTCTTTGCCATTCTTGATGACAAACAGAACTCCTGCTTAAGCACTTAGTTTCCACCGATTGTCACAGTGCTTTAGCAATGATTTTGTACCATACATTACAAGAACCTGCACCCTGCCTTCTCTCCACCTTCATAAGCTGCTGGGGGGCAGAGTCAGCATCTGAGCCCTGTTTGCTTTGCCCACTGCCATTCCTGATGTTCCTGAAAGTGGCTGCAGCTACAGTGGGACAAAGGGACCTCTGGGGCCAGAACCGGTCCCAGTCAAATAGAGCCTTGTTAAGCTTCAGATTTCTACCATGAAAAGTAGGGCTAATAAGATCTTTATTTGAATGCCACCTTTTCAGTGAATTTTACCATCAGAAATTTCACCCCCCCCCCCAATAGTTCATATCACTTTTCCCCACTTTGTTTCCTTTGTCTAAAACACCACCTAGTTTGCTCAGATATCTGGTATATTGCCCACCACTCCTTTATATGGAGCCTTGTTTACTACTTACTTCACAGTGGCTAAACAGTGCCTGGCAAGTAGACCCTTAATAAACATCTGTTTAACTACTTAATTAAAGAGCAAAAGCATGTTAATTGTTTGTATGTGTTAGACACTTAAAAATTGTTTATTTAAAAATGACTTTGTTGATGGGCAGATGGGAGGAGGGGTGGGGATGGGTATATACATACATAATGAGTGTAATGCGCACCATCTTGGGGGATGGACACGCTTGAAGCTCTGACTTTGGGGGCGGAGGGGCAAGGCAACATACATAACCTAAACATTTGTACCCCCATAATATGTGAAAATAAAAAAATTACTTTGCTGAGTGAATAACTCAAATTAAATTTAATAAAAATGTCTGTGTATTTGTGGAAGTTCTTTAGTAAATTAGATGTTTAGTAATATTACAAAATGTCTACTGGGTTTTAGTACCTATGTCTAAAAACGGCATTATTAATTCATTTTATTCTGACTTCAAAAATACTCAGAGTGGTATCTGTATCATTAGCGGAAAGGAAAACAAAGATCCAGATTAGTGTGCACATTGTAGATCTTACTCATTGATTTGTTTGCAAATAGCCATGGTAAACACACAGGTGAATGTAAAGGCTAAGCAAATTGTTTGAATACAATTTAATCTTCCATGAGTTCACAGCTTCTAATAATATTTAGTTTTGATTATTTTAGACTACTCATTTTGACCTGTTTTCACTGCAATCGCTGTCATTAGGATAATACTTCGTATTATCAAGCCTGAAATACGTTGTTGAAGCATATTTGGCAAAATCCTTTTATGATTTAAAACACCTGTAGTAGGCACAGTACTGCTTCCCCTCAACCCCCTGCAGAGACATCCACTTCTTAATCCTAGAGGAACCTTGTGAATGTCACCTTACATAGAAAAAGGGAGTTTGCAGATGTGATTAGGCTAAAGACTTTGAGATAGGAAGATTATCCTGGATTATCTAGGTGGGCCCAGTCCTAATCACACAAAAAGTGGAAACCTTTGGTTTTGATCAGAGGGAAATGTAACCACAGAAGAGCAGTTGGAAGGTGGAAGGTGGAGGAAGGGGCCTGCCTAAGGTGGAAAGGGAAGAAAGAGAGTTCTCCCCACAGTCTCCAGAGAGAAGCACGATCCTGCTGGCACCTTGATTTTATCTCAGTAAAACCAGTGTCAGGCTTCTGACATACAGAATTGTAACACGATACATTTGTGGTCAGTTTGCGGTTATTTGTTACAAGAGCAATAGAAAACTAACATACTACCTGTTCTGGGCTCACTTCCCAGCATGTCCCTCCCTGTACTTCATTCTAATAGCTGTACCACCCACCAAAAACGAAGCATTGAAGCAAGAACAGAGGCTTCCCTACTTTGGCTCTAACTGTTCCTTCCACTGGGTATCATCTTCCCACCTTTGAAATGATTACCCATTATTCATAGTCCAGACTGAATCACCCCTGGCTCCTAAGCCAAATGTAATCACTTCTCTTTCATTTCTGTTCACTGAGCTCTTACACACACCAGTGGCAATTTTTCCACTTTGGTTTGTATTATATTTATTTTGCTCTCCTCCACCATCATAGTTCTCAAAGGGCAGGGCCCTGCATTTCTCATCTTTGTCTCCTGTATTGCACTACCTTAGAATCCGACACATAATGCCCATTTGATGGATTTGCAATGACTAAATGAGTCATGGGGAATAGTTTTGCTTATTTGTCCTCTGGGTTTGATAGAGACATAGTCTGGGATGCACATTAAAAGATAGATGGTAAATATCTATTATTCCCAGGTGCCAGGAAGTAAATTCAGTATGAGATCTCATAAGTGGGTGGAAATGCTTATAGAAAACAGCCTGAATGACTCTGAATTGCTATCAAAAGAGAAAAAAAGTACGTAATGTAATCAAAGACAAAAAACTGAATAAATAATAGCACAGGTGGCTGTGTGACACAAATCAAAAAGAAAAAGGTTATTTCCTAAGAGTAAAAATAAACAAGGTAAAGAGTAAGGAGATTTTGTTAAAATGAGAATGATCAGAAAAACCACAAAACCCTGAAAAGCAAACATATCCAAGAAGAAAAGATGAGAACACAGCTAAGCCATAAAAATGGCAGGTGTCTTAATTATTCATCAAGCTCAGAAAAGTCACTGGGCAAATAGAGCATTTAACTTAATTTTTCTTTCATTCAACAAACATTATGTGTGTGCCTGATATCTGTAATATATTCTGAGAACCATTTCTGGTTCTGAACATGAAACTGGATATGAAATCTGGATATGAAATTAAAAGAATGCACTTCTTTCTCCAAAGTTGTTCTCAATACAGTAAGGGCAGAGGTTACTCTACAGGGAATGGCTATGGAGGTGGAAAAGAGAACACAGACATCATTCAGTGGAGTAAGTGCTAGGGTGCCAGTCAGTTACTTGTTCCTACGTGTATTAGTTAGGCTTGTTTTGCTTACAAGTGATAGAAAACCTAACTCAAAATAGATTGAAGACAGTGAAAATTTATTGACTTTTATAACTAAAAAGCTCATGGGTAGTGCTCCCTTCATTCATAGCTGGATTTGGGATTGATATAAAAATAAAAGATCCCAGACTTTTCATCTCTGGGATCTGGTCTCTTCTAATGATTGGCCTTGTTTTCAGGCTCCTTATGGAAGCAAGATGGATCTCTTTTCTCCCAGTTTTATTCCCAATGTAACTGAAAGTATATTCTTCAAGAACTTCCAGTAAAATGTTGATATTGTACTGGCTCCAATTGGGCTATTTGCTTCATCTTTGAACAAATTGTCATGGCCAAGGGGAAGTGATGGTCTAGTTGACCAGGCAATGAGCCATGTCTCCCCTCGGATTCAGGGGGGGCAATCAACTCTCCCCAAATGTCAGGGACTGAGAAACAGAGAAAGGTGGTACCCAGATGCAATTCAGGGTGCAACTTCCAGTAGAAGGAAGAACAAATGCTAAGCAGCATAATAAAAAATGAACATCCACTAAATGATGGAAGCAGAAAAGAAGAATAACTGAAGTAAGTTGGGAGTACAATGTCAAGAAAGACTTAATTGATAAAATAACTACTAAACTGAATCTTCGATGACAAGTAAGAGCAAGCTAGATGAATGTGCTTCCTTCCTCACCCCATTAGTGAAAGCTAGGTGAAAACTATTAATACTAGGTGAGGTCACCAAGATTAAAATGATATAGTTCTACTTCTGTATGTTTTTTTTTTAAGTATGGATCAAAGACTGCCTGCACCAATATCATGGAAGATGCTTTCTTTAGCTGGCCTCATTTCACACCACCTGCATTTTGAATCCTTGGGGCTGGGACCTAGAATCTGTGCTATTAAAAAGCTATAGTAGCCCATTCTTGGATCTTGATATACATTAAAGTTTAAGAACCACAGTTCTATATCCAAATAATTTATACAGTTTCTCTGGAGAGCATGGGTACAGTATTCATTTATCCAATGAACAGATATTTATTGAGCACATGATATATTCCAGGCAGTCTTCTAAGCACTGCAAACATGGCAGTGAGATACACTTACTGCTAATAGGACATTCTTTACAGTTGTGGGGGCCCAGTGCAAAATAAAAACATGGGGAGCCCTTGTTCAGGAATTAAGAATTATAAGACAGATACAGCATAATATTTAACCAAGTATGACTGCCTAGGTCACATGCCCATGAAGCTGGCTCTACCTGCCAGTATAACATCTACGATCTAGTGAGCTAAAGACTGTCCCTCAGAAACAAGAAGACAATATAAGCTTTTAAAGGATTCTTTCTCACACTTAGAGATAATAGCACACACACACACACACAAACACACACACATACATGCACACACCCCTCCATTATGATATTTTTGGCTCTCGTTCCCTTACTGAAGTAGATTTTAACAAAATAAACTCTGGCTCTTATTTTTTTAAGCTGTTGATGTTTTCAAGAGGAAAGAGTATCTTTGAATTTGGTACAGAGCAATAGGATTAGCCTTTCCACTTTATTGCACCAATGGTTCTCAAAATTTGATCTTTGTACCAGCAACATTAGCACCACCTTTGAACTTATAGAACTGCTGCAGTCCCAGTGAACCAGAAATTCTCAGGGTGGGCCTGGCAATCTGTGTTTTAGCATGTCCGCAGATGATTCTGGCACATGCTAAAGATTCCAGTGCATTACACCTACAACACCTGGGGCTAACTGAAATGAGGCATTCTTGGTGTATATTTTTATTTAAAAAAATTGTATTTATAATTGACTTATGATTTATTTGTTAGCAGAATTAAGATGTGCCCAATTAAACAATTAAAAAGAAACATACCTAAAGCCAAGTAATTCAGAAAGGTTAAAAATAAAAGAATAGACAAAAATTTGACAAGTGAGAACAAAAGGAGCAAGTGTTAAAATCTTAATAGTAGAATTTAGGTCAAAAAAGAATCAACAAGAAAAATAATGCCACTTTATAATGCTAGAAAGTATCATTTAAAGTGGAGCGATGACATTTCATCAAGTAATATATCAGTAATATTCATGTAACATAAATTATGGAAAAAACAGGAAAATAGATTTTTTAAACTAATAAGAGAGGTCTTTAATTCACCTATTTTTAAAAATCCTCAGCAATCACCTGAACAAAACATAATAAATGTTTTACAAAATCTAAATTGTGTAATTAAAATAGTATATCTGATTGATAAAATTCAAACATCATCCAGAAAATAGAGACTATGTCTTCTTTTCAAAAGTTTATGGAACAATCACACCATGAATAAAAATCAGGACACAAACACATTGATAATTTACAGAAGGAGAAAGGGTATGGACAATATCCTTCAATTGCAAGGCAAACAAAAAAGGCACTAAAATCAAAAAACCAAAAGTCCCTTTCACTTGGACATTTAAAAATTTTTCTCAGAAGGAACTATGTACTGGTATTTCAGCATTTTTAGAAAACATGGTAACTAACACACTACATACTAGAACTATTGGATACAATAAAGGAACACTCAACAGGAAACTTATATGCCTAAATATTTCCTTACAAAAAAAGAAAAACAGAAGCAAGAAGCATCCACCCATAAAGTTGAAAAAAATTGAAGGAATGTAAAGGAGGCATTAAGTTATTAAAGATGAGTGAAGTAAAAAAATTCCATTAAAATAGTGACACAAATAGATAAATCTTAAACAGGCTTATTGGAAAACAAATCAAAAATGGAGGGGAAAAAAACACCAAAGAACCCTACTTTAACTTAATCAAGGCAAAAAGGTAGGGAAGGGCAAAAGTATAAATAAAATAAGAAATAAGGAGAAAATAACTACAGAAATAGAAAATATTGAGAGAAATACAAGATTACTTCATCAATTCTATATATACAAATTAATTTGAAAACCCAGATAAAACTTACCAAAATTTGCCTCAGAAAAGATAGAAAATCTATAGGAAAATTCCATTTATTAACATCGTAAGTAAAAATTTCTAAGTAAAATATCAGCAAACAGAATTTAGTAGCACATTTAAAAAAATAATTTACATGATAAGTGAGGCTTATCCCAAGAATCCAAGGATGGTTCAATATTAAAAATTCATATATTTTCACCATATTAAAAGATCAAAGACAAATAGTTTATTATTATCTCAATAAAGGATAAAGAGGTATTCGAACAACAATTTTTTGTTTAAAATGTAATTAAGTAGGAAGTACCATTCATACTACTTAGGGCCACTAAGTTAGCACAGTAGCTTTGTAATGTGCCACCTTGCCTAGACTGAACTGATTTCCCACGATGGCCTTCCCTGTAGGTTCCAGTTAAGGTGGGCCACAGGGAGATTCTTGTGTAAGATTTGGAGGGCAGAGATGATGCGGGAGCCGTTCTGTAGCTCACACATGTTGTACTGATACACTAGCTCCCCA
Organism: Microcebus murinus; assembly: GCF_040939455.1. Taxonomy (NCBI): domain Eukaryota; kingdom Metazoa; phylum Chordata; class Mammalia; order Primates; family Cheirogaleidae; genus Microcebus; species Microcebus murinus. Next base: position 45,954,398 of record NC_134108.1, on the reverse strand, counting down.
CATGGGGATGGGACAGTATCCAGTACTGCAACTGCCCTTCTTTCCTCGAGACTGCCCTTCAGCTTCTCAGACTGCTGGACCAGGTTATCTACCTAGCTCTAAGGTGAAGGGTGCCAACATCTTCTGAGAATTGAAGTGTGTTTTAATCCATTCTCATGGGTTCCAGATCATGTGAGTGGGTTCTGGCTTGTCCTCATTCTCCCTTCTTTATATCTGCCCTCTCTTCCTGACTGCCTGCTTTGTGTTTCAAACTCTAGCATCAGACATTCTTAGATATTCTTAGAGACTGTTTCACAATACCGTTTACGTATACTCTTCTATGGTTAGGAGTAAGACAAAGATTCCCTTAACCTCTCTATTATTTAACATTGTACTAGAGGCACTAATCAATACAGAGAAGAGAAAGAATTCACAATTATATAATTTTTAAATAAGTTATTTTCCAAAATACAAAGAAGCCAATGAACTCTATTTGTAGATATACCATTTTATGCTTGGAAAACCCAAGAAGACACTACTCCCATTTACAAAAGGAACACAAAAGAAAAATTACCTAGGAATAAACTTAACAAGAAATGCTTAACATCTATATGAAGCAAACATTTAAAACTTTCAAAGACTCCAAACTAGCTTTAAACAAATAGAAAGACATTATGTTCTTGAATAGGACACCCTTGTATCGTAAAGATAGTGATTCTCCCAATATTAATTTCTACATTTTTTGTGACCCTAATGAAAATACCAACTTTTTTGTGTGCAATGTGTGAATAAATGAGATGATTTTTAAAGTTTACATCAAAAAAATTAGACAAATAAGAGTGGCCAGAAAAGCTCTGAAACAGAAAAACAATGAGCAGGTGCTAAACCAACTTAATATTTAAATAGATTGTAAAGACTTACTATTTAAACAGTTGCATACTGACACATGGATAAAGAAAGACTAATGGGGAGGGGGGTACCCTGGGGGCCACTGAACAGGGGGCAGGGCAGCAGAGTGCAGACTGAACACATGCAGCCCATGAGCACTACTCATTTTCCCAGCTCTGATCCATTGTCATTCCAGGGGCCAATCAGGCCAGTGTCTGCCTCCTTCCCAAAAGCCTTCCCACAGCCTCTCCCCACTCCAGGTGGCCAGAAAGGAGTTCCAGACCAGGGTCATCTCCCAGAACATTGACACAGTGCTAAGTTTATTAGTGCAGAGGCCATCACAGTTGATGTGGCTGGTTCAGAGAACCTGTCTCCCAAGCAACAGTTCTCCTGTGCCATTCTTGGTTTTGCTCTGAGGCCCTGGAGCTCTTCTGTTTGATGGTCGCCTTCCTCACCCTCTTCTCCGTAGTGATCACCTACTGGCCCCTGCTCCTTTGACTCCAGACCATTCCCACTGCTGGGGTATACTAAGCTTTACCATTAAACACAATGTTTCTCTAAATCCATTAAAAAACAAACTAATGAGACAAAATAGAAAGTCCTCAAATAGACCTAAATACAAATGGTAATTAATTATATAATAAATGTAGCAATTCAATAAATGATATTTCCATAGATCTGTTGTTTCCCACTGCACATTAAGTTCAACTCCTAATATAGCTGAACTCGAATGTGAAAAACATCAAAGCACAAGAATACTAGAAGAAAACTTGAGAAAATGATTTCATAACTCTACAGAAGTAAGGACCCTTTTAATTGACTTGTAATAATTCATAAACCACAAAAAGGAAAGATTTAAAAATTTGATATTACACAAGAAAAAAGTACTTTATGGCAAAAAAAAAATTTCAAACAACTAAACAAACAAACAATATGTTTGCTTTTCTATCATAGCCGGTGTTAATCTCCTAAATTTACCAAGAACTCCCAGAAAAGGATAAGACCAATAATCCAGTAGAAAATAGTCAGAGTAGAGATTAGCAGGAAAAAAATGCAATGATTTGCAAACATGTAAAAAGATGCTCAACTTCACTTGCAATAAGAGAAATGCAGGTTAAATCTACCATATGCTTCCATTTTTCACCTATCAAAATGGAAATCATTTGAGATTTGGATTATCATTTTGGAGATACCAGTGGAAAATAAAAATCCTCATTCATTACTGGTGTGAGGCCCCATGGATGATAAGTAGGCAATCATTATCCATGTTACAAATGCATGTACTATTAGACACAGCAGTATCAATTTCAAGAGCTATATCTGTGCCTGTGTAAATGATATGCACAGAAAATGACTCATAGTAGTGTTGTCTGTAATAGCCCAAGTTCAGCTACAACCCAATTGGCCATCCATAGCACACAGGTTACCCAAATTAGGTTGCTTCCAAACAATTAAATACAATGCAGCTGTAAAAAAAAAAAAATGAGGCATCTTTCTGTCTGAGTATTAAATGAAATATGAAAGCTATAGAACAATGGGTATCATGTGCTATCTTTTATATAAAGAATATATATATTCTTTTTATATAAAAAGAAAATAAAGGCATATGATTATTTAAAAATAGTAAGCACTATGTGTTGCTTGTTTTATTTTTATAACTTATATAACTCATATATCAATACATTTTGGAAAATTTTATTTTTTACAAATGTACCGTAAATATTTTTTTAAATACCCTATCATCATGACCCATTAATAAGTGTATTTATTTACAAACCAAACTCACAATTCCTTGTTGTGAAGTTACTCATCTCCTACCCTCTCCTACTTATATCATAGAGCACCCAGCAGAAGACTTTATACATATCAAAGATAATATCAATAGTAGTAATATCAATTATAACAATTGCCAAAAAGTATAAACTGCCTGCTATTCTTAGCATTTAAATTTTACAAATGTAAACTAGGTTTAATCCTCAAAACAACCTTCTAATGAGTTAGGTGACAGGAGAGTGGCCGGGTCTCAATGATGTAAAGGTGGAAGGACTGCCCAGAGCCTGTGCTCTTCGTTCCCACTCCCCTCTGTCCCTACCTCTTCAAAGCACTCCATCAACCCTTCTTGATTGAGTAAATGAAAAAACAAGAATTTGTATTGCAAGACAGCAAAATTGAAATGGTGTCACTGTATAGAGCTCACAGTCCTGGGAGCCACAAAAATATGAGTAAGAAATCTTTTGTTTGAAAACAAGGTGACTTAAGAACAAAAGGGATATGGATTCACATTATCTAAAAAGTTCAAGGGGGTACATCAGACATGGCTAGATCCAACATCAACAAATGATGTCATCATGACTAGATCTCTCTTCCTATCTGCCCCTCCCACCAAACGCCTCACTATCCACATTCTCTTTACATCCGTCCACGTCTCAACTCTGCTTTCCTCTACGTTGACTTCATTCTCAGTCTGACTTAACTGTACCCAAGGGATCACAAGCCACTCCATAAAATCTAACTTTTCTTTCCTCTGTTCACTGTTTAGAAGTGAATTAGGTTTTTTTCTGACTTCATATTACATTGTATCTTTCTATCCTAGTGCCACATATTTGCAGAGGGAAAATAATATGTCAGTGAATCTCCACAGAACAGGGAAGGCTGATAAAACACCAAAACTTTTAAGTTCCACAGAAGAAACAGACTATTTTAGAGTAATGCAAATTTTTACTAAAATAGGGCAAGAAGGGGTCATTTTAAAAGCAACACCCATTTTTCTTAAGCAAACTTGCTCAAATCATAACTTTTAAATGCCAAACCAGCAATTTCACCTTTTCACCTCATCTGCTGAGGGCACTGAAAAAGAAAATTGAAATGAGCCAGCTATCATCAAAAGGAAAGTGGAGAGAATTTGGATAGTATGAGGTTTGGTTGCCAGGTCAAAAGTTTCTCTCTCTGTTGTTTTCCTTTCTGTGCCAAAAAAAAAAAAAAAAATTAGTAGTGTGAAAGTCAAATTGAAACAAGTTGTATGAAATAATTCCTTACATTATCTTAACTTAAAATCAAGTAATAAGCTATTTGAGTATAAAGTCCTAATTGTGAAAACTGGGTAAGTTATCTGCTTTGACTGAGATTTATGGTGAATTTCCTCTTCCAAGATGAAACCTCCAAATCCCCCAAATATATTTAGCAGGAATTTATTTGGATGAATTTTTTTATTTTCTTCCTTTGGCATATACCTAGAATACCACATCATAGTGTCTCTTTCTTATTCATGGAACAGGGAACAGAACCTGAGATAAAAACACAAACTCAATTAGAAGAAACCAAATCTGTATTTCAAGGAGGAACATTCAGAGGTTGAACAATTCATTGTAGTTCGCATAGAATTTTCCCAGTTTTAACTTTGAAAGTACTATGTTGCGAGAACCTTCTTAGTTCCTGGCAAACCATTCTCTATCTTTGAACTGTGTTTGGTGTGAGATTTGAAGCAATGATTAGAAATAGGTCACATAAACCCCGTATTAATATTTAACGCTCCGAAGGAGTGGCTGAAGATTGCACATTTAGATTAATTAAAGGCCAAATTTTACACTTGGCCTTGAGAGTTCCAAAGACAATGTCCAAGAGTTCACTAAAATGAGTAAATGTTAGCTACTCCAATAAATTTTTTTAATCTTGTCAATTAAAGAAGCAATATATTGACATAAAATACACAAAGAAGAAAGTTAAGCTTTAGAAAACTGAGCGGTTTATTGGCTAAAATATAAAAATGCCATGACAAATTTCTCTAATATTCTTTGAGAGTTCTCTGATTTAAATGCCAAGGAACAAACATAAGGAGAAATCTGACAGCCTTTGTTTTAGAGAATGCTCTGCAAGTGAAGCAGCTCGACTACACTGAGGATTCTCTTGTCAACTCGACTTCAAATTGTATTGTCTAAATCTTGCCATTAGGAAAAGAATAGATATATTCTTAATGAGTCATGCTTCATTTGTTCTTGCGTGTTTGGCAGACAGAAATCTACTTTGACTAGAGAGTGAAGTGAGAGTGGGTGGAATAAAAGAAAGCTTTTGTACGCTATTGGTACACAGGAGAGACCGTCCCTGGCACCAACAGTGTATGTGCTGCCCCGCAGTTGCAGGTAGGTGTGGCCGTGTGGTCGAAGTTCACTGGCTCGAATGTGAATGGAGGTCTGATCTCAAGCAACTGAGAGCAGATGTGACTTCTTCATGGACTCCTTGGCTGGAAGTGGAGAACTCTGAAATTGAGTCTTTAAACACTGGAAGCACTGGATTTCTGAGACATCATTAGAGAGCCACCAAGCCACTCACACTTGACCTGCATCAGTTTATGATACGAGCAAGAAGAAAACCTTGTTCACCCAGTGGTGGTGTACTAAACCATTCAGATTCTGGGGTTTGTGTTCCTGACCTATAAAATTGCTTGTTGGAAATGATAAAAACCAAGAGTCTCCATTTAAGTCCTTCTAAAATTTCCTCTTTGAAAGATCTTGACTCTATACTACAAAGTATTAGGTGAGCAGCGCATAACATGATCAACTCAAGAACAGATGACATAATGAACAAAAGGCTACCAAATGAGAAAATGGACTTAGAGGGTTCAAAAGAAAGAAGGCAAAGATTCTCTGCTTGGCCAAATTTTCATCAGGCTCCCAAACCATCTCCCGGGCCCATCTGTGCACTTCTTTATAAAATCCAGTGTTAGCAAAGAAACACACTAAGACAATTTTACAAGAATTCCCACCCCCACCACAATATCTGATTATGCTCAATGTGATCAGCTTCCTCATCCTCCTCCATCCCCCAGGGGATGTCTGATCACTCTGACTTGTCTTTACCAAGAGTCCTGTTAGGTTGGCTTAGCCACATCTCACCCGGGATGTGTCCTCTTAACCATTTTCTAACACTGACCCCCATCCTGCTCCTTAACTATAAATTCCCACTTGCCCATGCAATATTCGGAGTTGAGCCCCATCTGTCTTTCCACTGCAAAATCCCATTAGAGTGGTCCCTACATCTATTGTGATTGTCCTGAATAAAGTCTACCTCACCGCACTTAAAAAATAATAATAATAATAGGTGCCATCAGCTGTTTTTGTCCTTGGTAAAATTCTTAATTGGAAACTGCTCAAGATGATGCAACTGTATTGCCCCGTTTGTAGTGCAAGGACATGATGAATAGTCCCCCACCATGAGACAGCTGGTCTGGATTGCCACTTGCTTTGTCCTTTTCCCTTCAGCTCTTCTTACCTTCTATTCTGGCCTTCATTCTTCTAGTCAACATTATAGACTTTCATGTCGCATCCAAATGGATGTGTTGATTATTCATTCAAATGAATATAGCGGTACTAACACAGACAAAGCAGCAGCAGAGCTTTCATAAAATGCTTTCCCTTGACTATAACCCTGTCCTGGGCTATCCCTGTAATAAATGCAGCCATGGTATTGTTAAGAACAGATTCAGGCCATGTAGAGTCAAACTTGTATGCCACTACTCAGTAGCTCTGTGACCTTAGGAAAATTACATAACTACTTTAAATCTCAGTATTTTATCTGTAAAATGGGAATAATGATACCTAGCTTTCAGCTACTTTATGAGATGTAAACTAGATAATGCTAGAAGAAGTGTGTATGGCAATACCTGGCACATAGTTGAAGGCTAAATATGTGTCGTATGCTTGTGAGCTCATGTAAATAGAAACCATGAAAGAACTGAAGTGTGCCCGTTATTTGTTAAGAGCTGTGCAGATTGGTGCACTGGTAAATGTGAATAATTTGCTCTTCTGGGATGCAGGCCAATTTCAGGCTACCAGTGTGAAGTCATTGAATGTGGAATTAGAGGTCACGTGCAGTAGCACACCACCATGTGGTTTTTCCACCAGATAGACACAATAGACATAAATAATCTTAAAAAGCACAGTTAATGATAAAATGTAGAAAAAATAATTAGGAAGTTATGAGTTTTGAATTTTTATTACCTTTTAAAATATAATTTATTAACTTTTTAGAATTTACTTTTTATTGTCTATGTGTAATAATGTGCATTTGAAAATTTAACTACCAGTTCTCATGAGCTGGTTCGAGGCAGCTCAAGCACATTCTGTGTGAGTCTACTTAAGTTTGCTTAAATTAACTCTTAGTGAACTGCACATAGTTTATTCTATTATATGACTCAGTCTTAGTGTGGTCAGAGGTCACATGCTACCATAGGGAACGTGAGCTGAATCCCACCTCTCAGATGTGTTAGCTCTAGGACCTTAGACAAGTGACTTACTCTTTCCAAAGCTCATTTTCTTTATCTTTACGGTTAAGGGTTGAGGCTAAAAATAATGCCTAACTTATACAATTTTTATGAATTGAAATAATTCATGTAAAGAACACGACATGATGCCTAACATGGCATGAATTCAATGCTAGCACCATTCTCCTCTTCCTAATCCTTTTTGGTCTTCACAAGATCTAGAGAAAAAACAAACTAACCAAAGAACCAAACAACAATACCCCTTTGGACCTGATTTTAGAAAGTCCTTGAACCAAGTAACCCCACCCAGATTGTGTCTTTGTGTGTTTTTGTGTGTCTTTGTTCTCCAGCCAAAAGCAGGTGACTAGAATTATCTAGAATTGGTGCATACAGGAATAATTACCATTTACATGAAACAGTGCTTACATCAATGTGCAGATAAGAAACACCTACCCTGAATCTTTTGAAAGGACTCAGTCTTGAATTTGGGTCAAGTGGGGTGTTGTGTCTGGGTTGTAGATGTGTACAAGAAAAAAGAATCTTGAAAATGCTAATGTAAAAAGAGAATCCAGGACTCAAACAGAGAACATCCTTTACAAATGCATTCTTGATTTTTACTAATTACAAGCATAAGAGATTGATATTTAATGTAAAAATATTCCAAATTTTAAAAATGTGAATTTATGCATGTATAAAAATTATTATTAATTGAATATTATACCCTTTCCTTTTTCATTTTATTTTTAAAAGGGTTTATTTTAGATTTAGCCCTTAAAAATAACATGAAATCATAAAGGTCATGCATTGACATCTACTGCATCAGCTGCTCAAATATTAAGAATTTCTATTTAAAGAAAACCTCAAATGGGTCAATTTTAGCCTTTGCCACAGGAATGTGTTTAAAGAATGAAATTATCCTTTACAGATGACAATTTTACCTTTGTGTTTTGTTTTCACTCTCGTTGGTGTACCCAACTAAATGTCATCAACATGTCCCATCACCAGACTACCTGGAAGCAAGTTGCAACTTATTTAATGCTGTTTCTCCTTAAAAATATACTACCTATTGCCAGCTCCGAAACTCAATATCTAAAAATATTAATAGCATTAACTCTAATTAAATAATAAAAATATCTTTATTGCTACTGGAATACAGAAATAGTGACTAAAATTTAATAACTAAATAGGGATTTATAATTACATATGATATTTTTCAACTGCCCTCATTTCTTCTTTTTCTAGTTGACTTGCCTATTTTGCTGTCCATTGGTCATCACCAAAATTTGAGCTTAGGAAATTAGGTGAGATAAAACCCAAAAGAGCCAATATTTCTATTTATCAATAACTTTGTTCAAAAGATTTAATTAAAATGTGGTTCACAGTATTATCTAAAACTGAGTGTTGGACAGCTTAGTGATTTCTTTCCAGCCAGAGTTGTACAGGGTTGATCAAGGTGTATTTAGTTTATAACAAGTTGCCTCTGCCTCTGTGTGTGCACATGCCACTCTTTTGTGCACGCCCTTGTGTAGGTGCTGGAGCACGGGGGTGTGCCTGGGCTCTGGACTCTGAGAGTGGAGGATGGGCTGCAGCTTCAAAGATGTGAATCTCGTAGGCCAGAAATAGTAATTTCAACTTAAAAGAAACATTTGTAGAGTTCCTCTTATATTCCAATCCCACCTCTGGGTTGTGGATCCTGGATCCTAGGTTATAAGGATGAATAAAACATAAAATCTGCTCTCACGAGGTTACTAACCTATTGAAAACAGATATGCAACTACGTGTGTCTATAATACAATCTGCTATCCTACCTATATTAACAGAAAGAAATGGACATGCTTTTTTTGTGTTTGGTGGCATGTACTAAAGCAATTTGGGGGCCTTTTTGAAGGACACTTGTCTGCTAAATAAGTTAACAATTCCATCTCAACTAATTCATTTAAGAAAAGAAAGAATTTATTTAGCCAGTGTTAACAAAGCAGAAGAAAGGGGCACAGAAAGGATCAGGAGATGCATTTCCCAATGCATTAGATGTTGAGTACCAACGTTCTTCAAAACGCACACCTACACACACACACACACACACACACACACACACACACACACATACACACACACACACACACATGGGTGCACAGAAGAGACAGAAGGAGGGAGAACAATAAGGGCCTCCCAGAAGAGTTTCTGGTTGATTTGTATTAAGAAAGAGTTAAGAGTCAAGTAAGACTCAACAGCAAGGAAGGGGTACTGAGGGAAAAAGGCATTCCACATGGAGGGACAAAGCCCCAAACCAAAGTGAAGAAAGTGCACAGAGTCTTTAGGGAACCGAGTGTGGCCTGTAGCACTGGAAACAAGGTACAAATGGGGAAGCTGGGAAAGAGAAGGCTGGAAGGATGATTGCACAGCACTTGGTCGCTTCATTGAATATTGGACCAAGGGGGTTAAAATTGAATCCTGAAATCTGCAGGAGGTCTCAGGAATGACATAGTCAGATCTGTGTTCTCAAACCACATGGACAGCCACGGGGAGAATAGGTAGACAGGGTGAGAAGTTGCAGGTAGGGAAATAGGGTAAGAAGCCCTTTGGAACCCAATGTGGGGTGGTAATCATGAAATTATAGAAAATAAGAGGTTTGAGACACTTTGGGGTCAAAATTGACAGGGGGTGGACACCTGCGGGATGTGGGGGTGTGAATAAAGCCCAAGATATAGAGCCAAGACGTTGCAGGGGCTCTGGCTTGGATGGATGCCACTGGCCTTAGTCCAGACGGAAAGCTGAGAAAAGCAGGTGCATGGGGAGAAAACTGGGTTTGGTTTTGATGATCAACTAGTTTAAACACAATAGCATCCATGAGGTGGGAAATGCATGTAAGGCCATATTGTACAAGACGGCAGCTACTAGCACACTGAGCATTGAAAAGAATGCACAACACCTCTAGGAATTTTTATGCTGATTACATGAGGGAATAATAAGATTTTGGATATAATTGTCTAAATAATACATATTGCTGGAATTAAATTCATCTATTTCTTCTTACTTTTTTAATGTGTCTACTAGAAAGTATTCAATTTCCACGTGTATCTTGCATTTCTATTGGACAGTGCTGATATAAGAAACTTGTCTTGAAAAATATATTGAGTTAATAAAAACCTCCGCCGTAAATATAGGATTCCTATTACTGAATTGTGATAAATATATGAAGCTGAATGAGTATTTCATTCTGTTTTGTCTTTGTAAGTAACCTTGTACCTCTCATGTGTATTCAATGACATATGTATGTTACTGTGTGGAAGGACTCAAATTACTAAAATGAATGATAAGAACAAAATCTCTAAGAGTTTCAGAGAAGGGTAAAAGTACAATGGGACCAGAGACATCTGGGAAGTAGAAGAGACAGAAAACACAGTAGATTCAGAGGCAGAGCTTTGGGGTTCTATTATCTGCTCTTAGAGTAACCCCCATATGACCTTGGTAATCAATGCTCCCTCTGGTTGCATTATCTTCAGCTGCAAAATAAGAACTAGACTAGCCTCATCCAATTTTTATTACTTGATACTAGAATTTCATGAAGCTCAAAGGACTTCACTGGGTTTATAAGCATTGGTAGCACTTGACTCAAATAAAGAGATGGAATTCCATAAGGGAGGAGGTGGGTATTTACAAAGACAAGGACTTCAAAAGGGGAAAAACTGTCAGGGGGAATAGTAAATAGATGAAACATAAAAAGTTAGATTTTTGGAGAGAAAGGTTGGAAAAGTTTGAGGGTAAACCATAGAGGATTCCCCATGCCTAACTAAGGAAGTAGAACTTACCCTTGAGGTCAGTGGTCCTCAATTCTCCCCACCCTCACCTTCATCGCCTACTCTCAGATACAATTTGGCAATCTCTGTAGATATTTTTGGTTGTCATGGCTACATGAGAGGGGGTTGCTTTTGGCAGCTAAGTGGTAGAGGCCCGGAATGATATGAATTAAACGTTCTACATTGTACAGCCCCCCAACAAAGCAAAGAATTTTCTGGCCCAGAGTGTCAACTGTGTCATGGTTGAGAAACCTGGCTCTAAGGAATGGGGAGCGATCCAGGTTGATGATTCACTCAACAGATTGCCTTTCTTTCTATTCACACCTATGTGTAGTATCTATGAACTTTAACCAAGAGAGTTGAACAGTTTATGCTATGTCTCCAGATGTTGCATAGTCCATGATTACAAGTATGCCTACTTTTAATAGAATAATCATTACGGTGCCAGGAAATTTGCATGACTGATATCCTTCAGGTTGATGCTTTGTAGAATTTTATTTAGCCTTGGAAAGAGAACACCAACCAGTGGGATGGACTAACCTGTTCTGATAAATGGAATGTTAATTTAGAAGTGACCTGAAAGTGAACTCTTATGAAAGTCGGGAATGTGTGTGTGCTAATTTGGGATTTTATTTGCAATTTCTCTCTGATATAAGAGATGTTGAAATAGTCGAAGCCAGAAACTGTCCTCATTGAATTTCCATTTAGAATTTTTAAAAAATGATAGAAATGTTGGAGTAACTCCATCCAAATATGGCCAATTCCAAAGCACAGCTGTGGATTGAACTATTGTTTGTAAGATCCCTAGAACATAGTAGGTTTTAAATAAATGTAAATTCTCCTTTTCTCTTGTTTACCCATTCTGAGAAAAAAATGTGCCTGGGTGAAATGATTCCAACTTCTTCACACAGACATACATCTTATAGGATTTTTGCTTTTCAAAACCAGGCCCAGTGTGTCATTTTTAAGTTCCCAAATTCTCTCTTTCCCACTTACTTCAAATTAAAAATAAGATCAAGAAAATGACTCAAATAGCTATTAAGAAATATGCAAGGGCCAGGCACGGTGGCTTATACCTATAATCCCAGCACTTGGGGAGGCTAAGGCAGGAGGATTGCTTGAGGCCAGGAGTATGAGACTAGCCTGGGCAACATAGCAAGATCCCATCTCTAAAAAAGAAAATTAACTAGGAGTGGTGGTGTGTGCCTGTCATTTAGTGCCTAGATAGCACTAGATATAGATGCTATCTAGGCACTAAATGACTATCTAGGCACTAAATGACAAAAGTAAATGGAGCAATAAAGTCATGGAAGTATTCTCTTTGTGAGTTTATTCTGTTTCATGGCATTAAACCTCACCTATATGTTGGTAACTATGAGATTTTTATCTTCAGCCTAGACCTCACCCTTGAATTCCTGACTTGTTGGCATGTCTATTTCAGTAGCTACACAGTATCTCAAACTTACTATGTGCAAACCAAACTGCTAATTTCCATCCTTACACCTGCTGCTCTGGTAGTCTCTGCATTTCAGTTAATAGAAATTCCATGATTTGAGCTGTTTAGGCCAAAATTCTTCACTGTAATAACTTAAAAAGTACATCCAGATAACAAACCTATTCTTACCACTTCATTCTTGTCTTTACTGTGCTGGGCTGATCCTCTCTCCTCTACCTCACTGCAATCACTATCTAACTGGTCTCTGTGCTTCCACTCTTGCCTCATGTCTATTTTCATCATAGTCATCAGAATAATGCTGTTAAAACATAAGTCAGATCAAGTTACTCCACAAACCCTTCATTGGCATTCCATTTCATTCAAGATAAAAATCAAAGGCCTCAAAATAGCCTTTGATAGCCAACATTAGGAGCCTCAAACTTTGTTGTAAAGGGCCAGAGAGTAAGTATCTTAGGTTTTGCAGGCCAGATGGTCTGGGTCTCAATTACTTAACTCAAAACAGCTAATGAGAAAATGTAGATGAATGGTCATAGCTATGTTCCAATAAAACTTTATTTGCAAAACAAGGCAGCAAGCCAGATATGGCCAGTTAACCAAAGTTTACTGACCCCTGTCCAATAGTCCTCTTTCTTGCTTTATTTTTCTTCATGATACTTAGTACCCCACAATTTATTTGCATATTTTATGTCTCCTCCAATTAGAATATAAGTTCCATAAAGGAAGAAGATACATTATCTCTTTCCTTTATGCAGTATTTTCAGTACATGTAACAATGCCCAGTATATAGTAGGTATTCAATAAATGTTGTTGAATGAATGAAGATGAAAATGCAGCCATGCAGGACATCATCAGTCTGCTGGCTGACGAATCACTTTACATGCACTCCAAGCGCTAAAACATACAGTCCACTGCACATACTGCCATGGACCCACCTGATTATATTCAGCAAATATTTCCCAGCACTATTATCTAAATTTCTTAATCATGAGGATACATGAGCATAACTCTAAATTAGGATAATAAAAAAGAATCTCAAAACCGCTCTCAACAGCTATTATTTCATTTCATTCTGATAATAGTTCTATAACGAGACAGAGAAAAAATTGGTATCCATATTTGCTAATTAAAAAGACAAGGCAAAGAGGTTAAATAACTTTCTAAGGGTCGCAGAATTAATGAGTCTTTCACAGAGCCAAGACTAGAATGTAGGTCTAAGGTTGTGTCCATTGAGCAATCACTTTGCCATGAGGTATTTTTCTCTTATGGTATATTAAATTCTCAGAAGTTAAGGTTTTATGTTTTACAATAATAGGGGTACATATATTCAGGGGAAAAAAAGAGGAGAACTTTGTCCCCTAAAATATTTTGCAAGGTTGTGTGAGAGAGCAAGGCAGTTAAATTCACCCATCCCTGAAAATAATAACTCTCTATGCTTTAATAAGAGAATTATTGGGTGCTAAATGACAATTTGCTAGTAAGAATGAAGAATTAAGGTAATATTTAATGGGAAAGTAATAAAAACTTTAAAAAATAACCAAAACTTTAAACTTCTATGACCTCTGCTTCTCTAGAGACCTTTCCACCAGGTTTTGGCAAGGGCACTCACAGTCTTGAAAACTCTTCTGCAAGTTCTTCCAGCTTCTTTCTTAATCATGGGTTTGGGGAATCGGTATCTGTTTTCTTAATGGCATAGAGGCAGGCGGGGAGATTTCTGAGTTCCTATGTCTGAGGTCAGCCATATCCTGAGGGAGAAATGGAAATGGGAAACAAGGCTTTTCCAGCATGACATTCTGATTTATGACATTTGGGGTGCTATGGCTTTGCTTCTTTTGGAGATAGAATCAATATAAATTCAATGTAAATACTCCTTATGTTTTCCAAACAGTTGAAACATACAGTCTCTTAACAAGTGAAATATAATTTACATGTAAAAGAAAATGTCAACATTTTCTGGCTTCCACCTTGGGGATTCTCCCCTCTATTCATTATCTACAGCTACACAATCAGAAAAATCTTTATAATCCACAATTCACCAGTCAAAAACTTTTAATGCTATCCAAGAGAATAGATTCTGCTTGCAAATGGCTCATTGAGCAATGGTTTGAGAAAGAATTAGAGCTGCCTCTGGGCTCACCAGGACCAAGAGAGGCGCCTGGTTGTGGGAAGGGAGTGGAGGCACAGTGCCACCGGTTTGCCAATCCAGAAGCTCTGTCCTACATTCTTAACCTTCTCTCTAAACTCTCCCTTTCAGCCCAGGCTCCCTCTTGCTGCCCAAGAATCATTCTGTGATGGTGCTTCCCCTTTTCTAAAGGTGGCTCATTCTGCTCTTTCTCTACAAAGCAGCCCCTCCAGGGCGCTAGGGCTTGCCCAAGTTCCACCTCCTCCCTCATTCCTCCTTCCCCTCTTGCCCTCACACTTCAAGGCACATTTTGGTCTTTACCATTCAACTTAATGCTTCTTGTTATTTCCTAATATCTTAAATATTTCACACATGATCATCTCCCCTCTTTAAACTCCAGGGCAAGTCTGAAGATGTGAATTTGTCTGAATTCTTTAATAGTAGATTCCACATAGTAAATGATTGAATATATGTCCCACAAAAAACAAATGATTAAACTTCTGACTTTCTTTAACATTTTGTTTCTTTGTGTTCTTTGAGTTTGTACTTGCCCATGAAATAAAATTCAAACTTTTTAGCATGACACACAAAGTCTGTTCTGGGCTGGAGTTGGCCTACCCCTCACCCCTCATTTTGGACTAAGGCTGCCTCCTCCTCTATCCATATAACCATCCCACAAACACACACATACATACAGCCTTCAGGTTCAATGCCAAACACTTGGCATTCCTCAAGTTCACCTTGTTTTGCTTTACATATTCTTGACATCTCCTGACATTTTTCCTCAGTCGGTATTGCCTTTTCCTCCCTAACATAATGGATCATTGCTCTCTTCATCCTTGAAGACTCAACTTAGTGACAATGTCTCCAACCTCAACTCCACCCAACATGGGGGTGCTACCACTATATCTTCCACATTGTCTAGACCAGTGTGTATCATACTCGAATAATGAAAGTTACTTATTAGTATGTCTTTCTCTCCTAGCAGACAATAAGATTCCTAATGTCCATGTCTTACTCATCATTTTCAGTCAAAAGTGTTTAATAAATATGGACCACTATTTAAAATCCTGAGGGTAATTTTTAAAAATTAAAAATGTGAGGATTCCTTTCACAAGAAATTTAAAAACAATTTAGGTAGGTTAGGTATGCATATATCGTAAAGACTTATAAATAACTTTATATCAGTCAGGGTCTTGTCAAGAGACAGAAATCACATCAGTATTTTGCACAGGAAAAGAAATGTAATATAAAGAATTGTTAATTAGTTAAAGGTGGTTGACAACTAAAAGGACTAAAAGAGAACTCTAAAAAAGCAGATACTACCTCTAGGCTGAAGGAAATGGATAATCAAGGGACCACAGACTAAAGAGAGGGCTTCCTAAGAGTCATATCTCCTCTAAGAAGGTTTGGTCAGAGGTCTCAACCAAAGCTACCACATATGTCGCCCATCAGTGCTGCTCAGAAGCTACTCCAGAATGGGGAAAATGTGGCCTAAGGATGTGGCCAGAGCTGCTTTACTCCAACACTGAATTAGAAAATGGAGAACTGGAACCAGTCCTCTATTGACAAAGCCAAACATCATGCTGGCTGGCAAAAGAGAAATGTTTACAATGTATAGTTTTATTTTCACAAAGTAGGGCATAAAGCAGGTCAAGGAAGGGTATATTTGGAGCTGAAAGATAATAAATTGAAAACTGAGGCCAGGTGTGGTGGCTCATGCCTGTAATCCTAGCACTTTGGGAAGCTGAGGCAGGAAGATAACTTGAGGCCAAGAATTTGAGACCAGCCTGAGCAAGAGTGAGACCTGTGTCTCTATTAAAAAATACAAAAATTAGCTGGGGTGGTGGTGCATACCTGTAGTCCCAGCTATTTGGGAGGCTGAGGCAGGAAGATCACTTGAGCTCTGGAGTCTGAGCTTGCTGTGAGCTATGATGATGCCACTGCACCCTTGACAGGGAGACAGAGCAAGAACTTGTTAAAAAAAATAATAAAAAGAAAGAAAGAAAGATAGACAGAGAGAGAGAGAGAGAGAGAGAGAGAGAGAGAGAGAGAGAGAGAGAAAGGAAGGAAGGAAGGAAGAAAGAAAGAAAGGGAAGGGAAAGGAAAGGGAAGGAAGGAAAGGAAAGGAAAGGAAAGGAAAGGAAAGGAAAGGAAAGGAAAGGAAAGGAAAGGAAAGGAAAGGAAAGGAAAGGAAAGGAAAGGGAAAGGGAAAGGGAAAGGGAAAGGGAAAGGGAAAGGGAAAGGGAAAGGGAAAAGGAAAAGGAAAAGGGAAAGGGAAAGGAAAGGAAAGGGAAAGGAAAGGAAAGGAAACCTGATATAGTTTTAAAGCAAAATCAAGCAAGGGAAATTAGTATATTGTGTATGTATATGATATAAAAATGAATAAATAAGAAAGTACTAAGGGGGAAGTTAATCCATCCTATTACATTCCTGAAAAAAAATTAGAAATTTTTAAAATTTTTTTATATATAAAAATTTTAATATAGGACAATACAAGAGTAATACTGCTTGGGTTGAATTGATTTCAGGGTTTTACATCCCAGGAGTTAAACATATTTCTTTCTTTCTTTTTTTTTTTAAAGTTCTAGTGTCAAAAATGTGAAAAGGTAAGTTTATACAACCTGAAATGATGAGATTAGGGGTAATTGAAATATTATCAGTATTGTCCCAGAATATCTTAACCAGAACCTGCAAGAGAAAATGTATTTCATAGAACAAAGTTATTTCTTTCCTCTGTTTTAGAGTGGTAAGAGAAGACAGAAGGCTTAAAAACAGCAACAATAAACAGAAACACATCAATCTGTTTAAGTTTCGATAGCCAAACATTGATAATTTTATTTAACAGAATGAAAGAATAAAACAAATTTATATCATAAAAAGAGACAAATCAAACTTACCTATTAGATACTGGACATAGGAAAGAGAGTACTAGCAGACCATAGAGTCACAACTTGGGTTTGTTCCCTCAAAACATGTATAATATAAACTCTGTCTATCCGATATCTGTTGTACTTTCCCTATGTTTCATTGCCAACATAGATTTAGATATTGTGAATGCAGTTCTGCATAATGTGTATGTCATTTTCAGGATGTATAATCTAGAAACATGAAAACAATTATGAAGACAAAAATTGCATTACCAAGTTCATAAGATGTAAAGAACACTAAGAAATCTGTGGGATTGACAAATCACAAAAGCTTTCTTAATGTAACTCATATTGAGTACCAAAGTTTCCTAAATATAAGCATAAAAACATTCCCAGACTGATACTTGTTTCCAATTGACATGAAAGAGTTTGAGACCTGACAGGCTGTAGATATGAAAGCACTGGCATAAGGGACAGGAGCAATGCCTTGTATTTTTTCCATCCTGGCTTTTGTAGCAAGGCTATAACTGACTGTGACATGGCTCAGCCTGCTTAGGTTTCTCTTCAGTTTAAAATCAACACCATACATTCTCAGTGTGTTCTTTCTTCCTTATCTCCTCAACATCAGAAGATTTCTTTCTTTGATTAGCCTTGGATGACCTCCAGACACAGGCCACTGGTTTTTACTAACAAATAGGACAGAGCTCATTAGAAATGCTTATTTTTTCTGGCAAAATGGCACCCACAATGCATTGCTTCTTCTCAGAGAGCTAACTAAACTCAGTACCTATGCCACAGGACTCATCTTGAAAGGATAGGCCACTGAATGAAAGTTGCTCTTTCCCTTTGGGGAGCATCTGGGAGTAATATTCCCATGTGTCAAATCTGTTAGCTCCTGTCTCACCCACACCAGGACACCTGGCTGCCAGATACACACACTGGCTTGTCAGATCCCGTCAATTCATCAGCAGCACAGAGGGTCTTTGGATGGGGGTGGCCCAGGGGTGGAATGCTTACCAGAGAAAATATCACATTCCATCCTTTCCCACTGAACAGTGATTATCAGAGAAAGTTGATCAGCCAACCCTGCTTATTTTTCTGAGTGTCTGGTAAACACTCATTTGACCCCTTCCCTGCTTTGTTGAGCATCTATTGCAAAAATGAACTCAGATCCTATTTCTAAAGTACTCATCAGACTTTCATGAGCACCCAGATGTATTTTTCCCATGGTAAATATAGGCAGCCTCTATTCATCCCAGAGAATGAATATTCTTGCTGTTTTTGATAAGATTCATTACATGACCTAAGAAGAATTGTTCATATGCTTAGATAATGTGCTGGAGATTTTTTAATGAGTCTCAGTCAGGTACTTCAGCTGTTTCCCAAGAATGCCCCGTAGTTTAAATTCAAACCAGACTGAATTCATCAACACATTTCTTTGATGAATTATTATTTATGTGAACTGACAAAGCGGTGTGATTTTTCTATCAGTCATCAAATCAGCCCTTTCACAGTTAGCCAAAAATGTTTATTCTCTTCAGTAAGAATGGTCTAAATATGCTTGCAACCTGCTGTTTGTTATGACTTTTGGGGTAGATCATGGTAACTGCTTTTAAAAGAAAATCTTATTCAAACATTATACAGTTCTTCACTGGGTTCAAAACTAGAAAAGTCACCTTTCTGCAAATTTACTCCTATGATAAATGTTCTCCAAGGACTTAATAATGCCAGATTGCTTTATCTCAATAGCTTCTCAAGGCTCAAACACACTAAAGGAAATTAAAAAAGATAAGGAAATAGAAAGTCTCTGCCAATGATGGAAACAAGATGTAATCGATCACCTCTCAATGAACATGACTATATGGGATACCTGTGGGATAATCAAGCAGATATGTCAAATAATTGCTTTCAAGTGTTAAGATATTGCTATTTTTTGATAAAGTAGAAATTCAAGGATTATATCTTTTTTTCTCTTTGTATCCCATTGATCCATTATTAAATATTTCTTAAATGAATAGTTCTGCAGTTTGCTGCATTTCAGGGCTAGTGAAAATATTAAGATCACAAGATTGCAATGAAATTTGTTACCTAAACTGGATAAATCTAAAGAAGAGTTTCTCAACGTTGGCACTATTGACATTTGGGGCCAGATCATTTCTGGTTGTGCAAGACCATCCTGTTCACTGGAGTATGTTTAGCAGCACCCCTGGTCTCTACAGACTAAGTGCAGGTAGTACTTTCCCTCCCCTAGTGTGGCAAACAAAAATCTCTCTAGAAATTGCCAAATGTCTTCTGGGGAGAAAAATCAGTCTAAAACCCCTGATCTAGTGAAAGATCTCCATTCTACACCAAATGAGAAAAAAAGGATCAAAGTATAAAGCATTCGCAAGTTGGCATTCCCCCAGGACATTCCCCCTGAGACAGGGATGGGAGTGTAAATTCCCCGTTTGGCTGTTGATTTCAGGAAGTGTCACTAGGGGAATTCAAGTGGCACAATGATGAGAATGAAGCTAATAAAGGGTGTGTTGCCATGCTAGGTACCTCAAGGGTGATTAGGGCTTAGTCCTGCTTAGAATACACTGCTAAACACTTCTCAGAATTGCCCAACGACAAAAAAGGGAACCAGGGTATTTGTCCTAGGCCTGTTCCCAGGAGTCATTAACTATCCTGCCTTTCTGGCCTGCTCTTCCCTGGGCCACAGAGATTCTGACAACTACAGAAAGCCTCAATCACAGAATTTCAGGGCTTGCAACTGGAAACCGTAGGGTTTGCTTGCCTGGTAAGGTGAGAGCCTAGGGAGTAGGGTGGGCAAAGTCAGCTGCACCTGTCTGGATTGCTCTTAACTCTCCAGCCACTTCTCCCCATTCTGAACCATCCCTCACCCCATGCACCCTCCGTGGAGGCAATAACACTCCAAGGGGGGAAAATTGCATGTTGGGGGCAGAAAAAAAATTACAGTCTTTTATGAAACACTAATTTTTAGATATAGATATAGATCACACAAGCAGACATATAGCCTATCTGTATTATTAAAATTTCATAGGGATAGGAGTAGGGAGACCAAGTAGGGAAAGAAATGTCTAAAAATGATCTTTAGAGAGCCAATAATGAAGAAATATTTGAAGAACATTGTCACATACCTTCCCAAAATGATAACTACTACAGTACTGGTCATTAACACATATTTTCCTGGTTCAGAAACACTCAGTGTTTCCCTATTAAATATGATTTCCTATTAAATTAAAGATCAAACTCATTGGCCTAACAACCAAGGCTCTTTGTGCTCTCATAACAAGCTACCTTTTTAGTATTCTCTTTCAGATGAGATTGGGCGCATTCAGGGTGGGGTGGCCATAGACTAGCATTCTCTTTCAATTCCATTTTATAACCCACCCATTGAAGAAAACTAATCGTCATTTCTTAATCACACCCCAAATTCCTGTTCTCTGTGACATCGTTTATATTATTTATTCCATCTGAAAATGTCCTTAATTTATATTTACTTCCTTAAGGTTCCCTATGCTCTTACTCTAAGAAGTCACTGCCCCCTACCTTAAAATTTCTAACCAACCTCGAATGCTCATCCCATTCTACCTGGAATTAAAGTTACCTGTGGCCCTTTCATATCCACCAGTTAAGTTCCTGGAGAAAAAAGGTTGAGTATTACACAAGGCCATCTTCCCCAGACGGTCTAACTTAGTGTCTTGAACATATTAAATGCTCAGATTTATCAACTGAAGGAAAAATATTTTTATTCTTTAACTATTTTTTTTTTTAGAAAAAATGCACTTTTTTTCACAGCTTGATTCCTGGCTCAATGTAGGGTTTAGTTTGAGCCCTTAGTGCACTCTTGCTTCTTTAGAAGTGGTGATGTTTCTGGGAAAACTCCACTGATCCCTCTTTAGGCATTGCCCCAGAAACATTCCTCTTACCTTTTTAATCAATACCAATTATTCATTGTGTCATTATGTGTATGTAAAGTAATGTGCAGATGGCCCTGTCTCAAGAGTTACAAAGGATTACCCATTCCCTTTTAATTTTCCAGGTGTTTTCTATTTTTTCTACTGCCAGGATTGCTTGTGTTAAATCTAGGAAGACAGATGCCTTAGCAAATGCAAATTGACTCCTGAATGCATAGTGGACAACAGTACAGTGATGATTCCTTGAATTTCCTTACTTAGTGGTATTTTTCTGAGCAGTAAAGGAGCTGGCATACCAAGGAAGCTTTTCTATAGCAGATAAACACTGAGCCTATTCTGCATTGTGTGTCAGTGCTGGTATAGTTGGTCAATGATTAGGACAAACAAATAGTTCTTTCTGCTATCTAAAATGTCTAAAACTTGGATGGATTATATATTTAAAAAAAAAAAAGACTTGTCAAAATTGCACAGGCTGTAAGTGGCAGAACTGCAATGGGAACCTACGCCTATCTGGTTTTAGAGAAGGACAACTTTGGCTATGTGTGGTTATGATACCCACACATAACCCTCTCCTACCAACATCTTCACCATTCTGTTAATCTTTTCCTCTCTTTTTGGTCACACGTGAAAGTATACATTTTGCTGGCAGGGAAAGCACACAAGATGTGTGTGTTTGGGATGGGCTGCAAGGACAGTCATCAGCCCTGGAAACACTCCAAATGACTATAGTAACTACTCCTCACTACAAGAAAAGAAATTAACATAATGTTCTTCATTGATATTATTGTTTGTTAATCCAAACTGTCAAATTATGAAATTAGTTTCCCAGGAAGGCAGGTTGAACATTATCCTCGAGTACTGGACCAGTGTTCGTGGGTCTTCAGTGGTCTTAGTGGCTTCAGAAAAAAGCATAAAGACAGAGACCTCTGCAATGATGTTTTGTCATTCATCTTTAACTGTATTCATTTCATTTTCAAATGGGTGATCACACCTACAATTATTTTCAAAATTCTTTGCACCTTCAATATAATTTATTTCAGTTATAATTTATTACACCCATAAAACTATTTCTAAAATTAATCTTTATTGAAATATAAAATCAATACCATGCAAATTCACTCACCACTACATCCACTGTGCATTTCTGTGTGTTGATTACAGTCTTACAGGGGAAGAAAAACTTTTTGGGAGATGCTATATGTACATTCCAAAAAAACTGCCTTTGTTATTCACTCTTGGAACAGGATTCCCTCCCTAGTTTCCTGTGATAGGAAAAAAAAGAGGGATCAAATGCGTAGTGTTTTGTTTTTGTTAATGGTATTAGGTCATCAGCTCTTCCGCATTTCACAGATTCATACTTGGGAAAGGATGTGGTAAATTATCTATTCCTAATTCCTTCCTCGAGAAGCTCCTAGAAATAGTCAGAAACTTGAGATTCTGAGTGAAATGGAAGCAGCGAGAGGAGGCTAACATTTATACACATGGGTCATAAGAAATACATCCTATTTTATGTCTAATTGGCAACAAAACAGGGAGTGTACGAATTTACGTAGACACACAGTGTACTATTTCCTTACTTTGTGCAGAACATAGCATATCATAACATGTGTGCTTAATATTTCAAACCTCTGATTATCTAGAATTGAAACTAGATTGTAAAAGTCCAGAGGATTAGTTCCCTCCCAGCTCTCGCCAATACTCGATTACCTGGAGCAACTGCAAAATCTGTGTAGATCTTAATATAAGATCTACTTATACTACATGCATACACATATGTACATACATTATAATATATACATTATATGCATTATGTATAATATATATGATTTATGCCTAATATTAGACATAACTCTCCTAAACAAAATGTTTAGTTAGCTAAACTACTCCATTTACTGAACATTCTAGAGAGCAGAATTTGACTTTTAATAATTTTCTTCAAATTTAAATTATATTTTACTATAAAGTTTGTGGTATCTCTAGATTCACCAGTAGAAAACTTGTATAAGTGCATACTTCTGGTTTTCTACAACAGAACATAGAAAACTCCCATGCACTAAACAAAGGGGTTGGGAAAACGGCTGGTTGCTTTGCTTGTTTGCTTGAATGTTGAGTTCTTTGCTACACTTCTGTCCACAGGGGATTTGCAAGGACTTAACAATCATAACAATAAAAAAGATGAAAGTGTAAATAAGATTATTGTTCTAGAAATATAACAAAGTATATATTTAAGGCCACATTGAGATAAATATCACAAATAGGGGGCTCTAAGGATCTATGTAGTTCTGTGGTCAAAACTTTATTCCTTGCAGTTTTTTTGTTTTATTTTGTTTTTGAGTTTTGGCAGTGGAAGTGATAAGAAATGAAATGAATTAAATAAACTTTTTGATAGTAATGAAGAAAATATTAATGTGTATTCCCAAACCACGCAATTGTGAAAGAATTTTGCTCTCTGGGTATTATATTAGTAAACTCCGTAACAATCAGTGTGATCTTTCCACTATGAGAGATAGTAAATAAAGTATGTGTGTGTATGTGTATGTGTGTATATAATACATAAACTATAGACTTGAGGATATCTAAAACTTCAATTAAAGTGAACTGAAATTTATCATAATGAGGCAAATGTAGGATGTTATTGGGTATATTAAGAGAAATCCTAAAATATATGTGTGTGTGTATATATATATGTACACACACACACATATGTATATTTTTCCTGGGGAAACACTGCATGATTAGAAAGGTATGGTCCTCCCACACTAACTTAAGGAAAGGCTAAAGCCACAGAAGCTTCTGGCACAGTTTTATGCAGCACCATTCTGGAAAGAGAGAGAAATTGGCCTTGAATTAAAAAGAAATGTGTGTTTTCTGGCCAGGATAACATACTGGGTCCCAGGCTCTGAAGAAATTTCTCTTAAAATTGTCCATCTCTCTTGGCTCTACTTCTTAAGAAAACTTAAATATTAAGGAAAAGCAGACCCCGGATGGAGGACAGTGGCATTCCAGGTTTTGAATCAGACTCTGATGAGTTTGATAAGAGTGAGTCAGCCTTCCCAAGTCTAATCAACTTGGGAATATTGACAACTCTGTGAGAATTTTAGTAGAAAGATAGCTTGCCTGTCCATAGATACACCCAACTTCATCCTCACCCTCCACAAATATTCTTAGAGACAAAGAAATAAATCACTTCAAGCAAGACTTTTTTTTCCCTAGTGCTAATTCTGAATGAAATTTCTCAGGTAAGATTTTATATTGTGGATTTTGGCCTAAGTAGTAGATAACACCTGGAAATGCGTTAGAGGGTAGTAGTTTTCATAATGTCCTTCCGTAAAAACTGAAGGCACGCCATTAGAGTTTGTGGAAAAATAATTCTGACTAAGGCCAAGATAATGTGGTCCAAGTGGTCCTGCTTCTCAGTGATCTGGCCTGATACATGAATGGAACTTCGAAGTGCCCAGGGAATTGCCTTCCAACAAGCCTCCAAATTGTCACTTCTTCAGCAAGGCTTTGGGATGAGGCTTAGAGGCAACCCAAGATTGTGTTCTCTATGGAAATTCCGGAGTCTGCAGGGAGAATTTAGAGTCTAGAGGGAAAGCCCAACATCCAGATCCTAAATTTGTTGGTTGAGGGAGTGTCCTAGACTTTAGGATTTGGAGAAAAGGGGAACTTACTCAGGTTCAGATCCTTGTTTGGAAATAAAGAAGCCTAACCAAGACGCTGCCTCAAAACAGAACTGCTCAACTTCTATAGAGTGCGACTAAAAAGACAACTGATAGAAAAATAAGAATTTTTCTCAAGCAGTTGTCTATAGTCTCTTCTAGAAAATAAGCAAATGACTGACTCAGTCCCTGAAGATCACCACCAAGAAAAATTTTGCCTGGAAGATTTTCAAAGCAGAAGTCACCATGAGACTTTTTCATAGTGCCTATGGAGACACAGCCAGGAAATATGGTAATGATATCAACATATACTCTAAATGAATAAAAAGTATTTAGTTGAACAAATATTATGATTTTATATTGAAGTTACTCTTTGATAGAATTGTGTTTTATTCACTGATTTCATCAGGCTATCTCAGCTGTTACTATGAATGAGTCATATTTCATTATAATGGCAGTGGACATTATAAATTAATATCAAATTCTTCCAAGTCTCTTGCTCATAGCTTTCATTTGTGCCCTTTGTTTAGTAGAAATGTGATTGTTCCAGAGAGATTTAACAACCTGATAATTGATTTCTTAGAAAGGTGAAAGTAATTTAAAATTATTTTATTATATAATTAAGGCATGCTTATTATAAATATGCATAAATGTAAGACTAAGGTAAGACTAAAATGTCAAATCACTCATGATTGCAATACCCAAAGATCAAATTTTGGTGTGTAACTTTATCCTCCAGACTATTAAAAATATATTTTATAAAACATATCAAGAAAGAGAAAGAGTGTATTGGTTTCAAGTAGTAATTAAAAGCAGCCTCCCATAGCTGGCTGTCTGATACTTACCAGCTAAGTGAACTTGCACACATTGTTCAATTTCTCTATGCCTTCACTGTCTCATCTCTAAAACAGATGCATATTGTCTGATAGAATTGGTATCTAGCCCCAGATTCCCTTTCACCAGGCCAAGCCTTAAGTAACTGATAAAAGGGGTAAAGTGCTAGTCTTTCTGTAGTCCTTGTTTTTTTTTTTTTGTTATTTAGCCTCTCTGTATTATTTACTACTTCCCTTCAGGCTTCCTTCTCTCCTAGATTTTCAAAATATAAATCAATTAACCAAACCTACGTTCTTGATGATAATCAGTCTTATAATTTTTTGCTGTTCAAACCCTTTGAGAATATAAGTTTTAGACTATCTTTTCAGGAAAAAAAATGTATTGTACATGGGATCATATAAGCAAATATTTAGATAACATTTCAGGCCATTCAGAGCCCTGACTTAGTCCTCTAAAGAAGCTAGAACCCCTATTTGAGCTTTCTTGCCTTCCTCTGCTCTCTGTCATTTGAGTTTCTTGCCTGGCATTGCTCTCAATGACACGTCAGAACCTTTCCTCTGTCCCCGGGTAGAGCACATTTTCCATCTGCTCCTGCAGTTCACAGTCAGCAGCTACGGTGCCAGTCAGCAGGGTTGGGGGAGGGGACAGATGTGTTAGGAATGGGGACCACATCACCAGCTGCTTCCCACGACTTTCTGGACCCACAGATGATCAGTTTAGTTGCCTATGCACCGTCAGTCTTAAATTTCACA
This sequence comes from Microcebus murinus, assembly GCF_040939455.1. Taxonomy (NCBI): domain Eukaryota; kingdom Metazoa; phylum Chordata; class Mammalia; order Primates; family Cheirogaleidae; genus Microcebus; species Microcebus murinus. The sequence goes on along the minus strand of NC_134108.1, from coordinate 45,927,868 downwards.
AAAATATTTGTGAATCCCAAACATGTGGGGAGAGAACCAAAAGAAAGAATAGTATAAAACAATGAGAGGACAGCTTCAAAACTAGCAGAAGGTTCTGCATAATATGGGAAAGTCTTTGTGGGTTCTGGCCACCAGATGCTCACTGTTCAAAGATCTAGTTACTGTGCAATTCACAGAAGACCGAAATACCAGGAAACAGACTAATAGCATTTGCAGTCCATCCCAAACCAGGAAGATTTCAAGAGCATTCCATGTGAGCTCAGCCTTTTGCTTTGTTCATACAGCAACCTGATCACTTGCTTACGAGGGAAAATAGACTGTTTTTGAACCTTGCCTTGGAATCATGAAATTCCTGCCATAAAAATAAGAAATAGTATATGAAGCCTTGGGGGTCAGATCACCCACTTGTTTCAGGAGTTCTCAATAGGGTTATTATGCTTTGGAGCAACAGGTAAAGGTAGATTATGGTTTTTTATTAGTATTTGAATTTCCTGAGATTTGTTTGCTTGAGAAAGACCCTTATCATCATTTGAAATGTTTAAAGAATTGAAAAAACTGTTGTTTGCCAATCCAGTTTTTGAAATAGAAAACTCTACAATAGAATGAAATAGCCACAGAACTTAAAAGTGCATTTTATATGTTTTTTTTTTAATCTGGTACAAAATACCAATTCACGGATTCATTTTGTATAATTCTTCTTGTCATACCCTGGTAACATCCTTAAAAACTGGAAAATCTTTACTTTAGAAGGGGAAAAATAAATATAAAAGATGATCCACCACATGGTATCCCATGATATTTTCCTCAGTTGTTAGTCACATTGTCCTTTTGGCTATGCCCCAGAAACCACAACCCTCAATTACATTTGTTTTCAGACATGTGGAAGGAACACATGCTAAAATAATTAACAAAATTATGACATTTACATTTTTCCCCTGACTGTCAGTCCTTGTGATTCTTCAGCATATGATTCTATGTGAACCAAAGCAATTATAAATCAAGCTGACCACGTTTATCCTTACCTAGCACTTTGAAAATGTCAAAAAGGGAAACAGAAGAAAGCAGTTTCTCCATAAACTGAGCATACTCCACTCCCTGTTTGGCAGCTAGAACCACACACGCCAATAGCAGGAAGGTAAGGCATCCCAGCTTATCCCACGGCTGTTGAACTCGACAGCCAGCCAACTGTAAGTTTGATTACTAGTAGCTCTGAGATGTCTCATTTGTCTCACATTTGCTGTTCCTCCTTCTCTGTTGACAGATTTCAGTGCTCATTAAATAGAACATGTAGTATAACCTGAAATTGATGGCTTTTAAGTGGAAAATGAAAGTGAAACATCAAGTTTTCATAGTATCAGGAGATTTGTTGTAGCAAAGGGTAAGTGAATTCTCTAACTCCATCAGCCCTTACGTAATAAGCCATCTTAGAGAGCAATAAGAATACTGTGTATTTGCTTATGCACCTGTTATCCAATTTGTTCACCACTGACTTCATGTATTTATATAATAATTCCACAAGCATTTGTTAATCACCTACTAGGGGCCAAGCACATAGGTACTGTGTGTAAGAAGATGAATAAGACATGGCCCTTGCTCTCAGGAAGCTCATGAAATAGCAGGAAAGACAGACATACACATACATGGTAGCACATAATGGGATAGGGTTATAACCAAGCTAGCTAAAATACTCTATGAAGCACAGATGAGGAGGGAACAGATGTCATCTGTGAGTCACAACAGAGCCTGACCACAGCCAACAAACGGGTCTTTGGTGACTGTGCTGCCTATCTCCTTTTGGCCTTTTAGAAATCCTTTCTACCTTCCTCCTCTGTGTTCTTGCCCCATGAAGCTGACCCCTGAGGACAAGATCAACAGGCTCTTTTGCCCTCTTGGCTAGAGATAAGAGGATTGGAGGGGAAGAGTTCAGGCTATTTATTCCCCCTACTTCCCCACCCAGTTTTCATGGATTGGTGGCTTCTTTCTACCAAAGGCCCTTTCCACATACCTTCCCTCTCCAGGTTCCCAGCCACACTCTCCCCTTCCCCCCTTTTCAATCTAGGAGAGGTACGGCATGATCCCTTGCTGGGCTCCCTAAACTCTACCCGTAACTTTGTAAATAAAAAATGACTCTTGATTAAACTGTCTCCAATTACACAGTTTGAGAACATTGTTTCTTGCCAGGATTCTGACGGCTGCCATAACCTTCTTAGAATTTAAGGGACTCAATAATTTCAGTGTTACTCTTAGGGAAGCCAATGCAGAAGCATAGAACCAGGGTTTTACCAGTCCCTGAACAAAGTCCATCATATATGCCCTCAATTAGAGACTCCTCCTAATAATTCCAGTTCTTACCCAGGAGGACAACATGACTCTAGAACAGATACCATCTCATCAATCTTACCACAGGCAAATCAAACTAATGACAGAGCTCAGGGCATGCTATGCCAAAAATTGGCATCCCGAGCATTTGAGAGAACAGCAGAAGCAGACCTGGAAGAATTCTTCTCATTGTTTCTCCCCTAAAGCAGGCCATAAAACTTAGCTGACCTGCCCCTGAAAATAGGTCATAAAACCCTAAACCTAAAAATAGGTTTAGAGGGATCCTCCTGATACCTGGAGAAAGGAATGTCTTTATCCTCAAAGTCACAGAAACACCAAGAAGATTCTGAATAAACAGGCCTTGTTAAGTTCCTCCCGTTTATTAGCATATACTTTTTTGTCCTCCAATTTTACTTCTGCACAACTGTCCATAAAAATAAACAGTTTTCCCTGTTTCTTTAGGTCTCCATTTCTGAAGGCTCCCATGTCACATAAAACATATAAAAAATATACATATGCTTTTTTCTTGTTAATCTGTCTTTTCTTATATGTGCCTCAGCCATGAACCTTGTGATGGGTAAGGAAGAAAACCCACTCTACAGCGGTGCCCGGTGATAGAATTCTAAGAGACCTCCAAGTTTCCCAGCCTCAGGTTTAAACAAATTTTATATCAGTAATTTAACCAAATGCTAATCTAGTTACTGCTACGAAGGGATTTTGGAGATGTGACTAAGGTCCCACATCAGCTGTCCTTAAATTAGAGCTATTACCTGGTGGGCTTGATCCAATCAACTGAGCGTGTTTTTTTTTTAAAGCAGAGACTTTTCTCTAGCTGGTTGAAGAAGAAGAGGAAGCCCGAGAGAGATACAAGCTCCAGCTCACCTGGAAGAAAGCAGACATCCACGTTGTAAATTGCCTGTGGCGGCCCCATGGTAAGGGATGAAGGGTGGGCTCTAGGAGCCAAGAGAGGTTCTTAGCCTACGACCAGCAAGAAAACAGGACCTCAGTCCTACAACCACAAGGAAATAGACTCTGCCAACAATCAGTGAGCTTGAGAGAGAACTCCAGGACTCAGATGAGAACCACAGCCTGATTTACCCTGGTGAGAACCTGAGTGGAGGATCCAGTTATGCCATGCCAAGACTCCGACCGACAGAAAAGGTGGGATAACACATTTGTAGTATTGTTTAGCTACTAATCTTGTGGTCATTTGTTAGTCAGCAACAGAGGACTAATACAGGCCATATTGTAACTGCGCTTTGTCTTTGGAAAATTAGTTAACTCAAATACGTCCTTTTTTTCAGAAAAAAAAGTATATATTCCTTTAAAAGCAAACACTTGGTAGATATATACTATCCATTAATCTGCCTTATTAAATAGTACTTAGTACACTATCTGATATTTAAAGAATCTAATAAATAGTTGTTGAACGAGGTACATAGGAATCATTTAACTTTTTTTTTCATTATTCAGACAACTTAATTCTATAGCGTCAGTTACTTACAGACCTCTATGATAGACTGCATTCCTAGTTACCAATATTTGCTGTCCTCACTGAGAGAGGGTTATATTAAATAGTTTGCTGCTCCTTTGCAGTGAGGCTTGGCATTGATTTACGATGAACAATAATAAGCAGAAGCAGTGTGATTATTTCCATGCAGAAGCCTGAAGAGTCACTTTGTGCTTTGCCTCTCCTTTTTCTTTTCTGCTCTAGTCACTGGCATGTCTCCAGGTAGGGATGTTCCACCTGAGCTGAGGGCCCCAACAGTGCAGATGAGAGCCCGCAGCCAACCCACAGCTGACACACGCTATGAGCAAGAAATCCACCTTTGCTGTTCCAAGGCACTGAGATGCTAGAGTACTTTGGTACCGTGGCATAAGCTAGCCTGTGTTAACTGATACAGCTCCAATGATACTGATGCCTTCAAGAGTTGTTAAGAAGTGCATGATCTCACTTATATGCAGAATCTACATATAAGTATAAATATAAGTCTGATACATGGAAGCAGAGAGGAAAACAGTGGTTACCAGGGGCAAGGAGGTGGGGGAAATGGAGAGATGCTGGTCCAAGAGTACAAAGTTACTGTTATGTAGGATGAATAAATCTATAGATCTAATGTACAGCCTGAGGACTATAGTTAATATTGTATTGTGTACTGAGTGTACTGTACTGTGTACTAAACACGTGCTAAGAGAGTAGACTTCAGGTATCTTACCATGCATACAACACACACACACACACACACACACACACACACTCTGTGAGGGGATGGATATGTTAATTTGTTTGTTTGTAATGATTATTTCACTATGGATATCTATATCAAAGCATTATGTTGTATACCTTAAATATATGCAATTTTTATGAGAACAAAAAGAGAATTGGATACCCATTTTGCCTTGGGCTGGTATAATTTCTGATTTCTTCCTACGCTGGATACAACTCTAAGTGTATCCTTTTAAAATATAGGCTTCTTTTAAATGCTATTATTTCATACACAGTGCCAGGCTTAGGATCCTGAATAAAGCTCTTTCCCAAACAAAAACATCCATAGGTTTTAAGACATTTTTTTCCCACTTACAGATTACTTTCAGAACCATGTTCATATTTCAAGGTTTAAATGGAAGGTTGCCTTCCATATGGGTAAGTCGTTAATTATAAGAACGCATGAACTTGTACATATTTTTTTTAAAAATTCTATGTGCAAAATGTTCAAAATAATTTTGGTTCTAACATGGTTTAATCTTAGGAAGTTGTCAAAAAGTAACTTTCCTTCTCAAGAAGCCCTGAAGGCCTGTGCGTACTGCAATCAGTATGATTTCGGGCACTTCCACTCTCATCTTAACGCCATACCTTCACTGTTGCCTTGCTGAACTGCTAATGTCGGTTGGCTACTGAGGGCCCACAGTGCTTTCATTGCTCTGTTGATGGGGTATCTTCTCATACTTTATTAACCATTCTTACAGTAGATGCTGTTGGAATTCAAAGAAAATGTAGTCTTTGCCCTTCACAAATTTGTAAAGTTTTATAAGCTTTAATTTTTCAGCTTGAAAACCTATAGAGTTTGAGGAAAGGCAGAAAAAAAACTTTGCTTAATGAGATGAGCAGCCATTAACAATTCATTTTTTATCGTTGCTCACTGTTTCTTTATCTACTGTCTAAATAGAACATGATGTTGAGAAAGTCACAAGAGATAGTAGGCACTTTCCATAGTTTTGAAACATTGTCTTACATTCCTCAAGACCTATTTCCCCTGTGAATCCTACCTTTCTTTTTTCCTCCTCGATGATGAGAAAATACCCCTACAACATTTTACTTAACCACCTTCCCATAGTTCTTTCCTTCTCAGAACCCCCTAAGGACTTTCAGTGTCCTTTCAAGTCAGGTAAAAATTGGCTAGTAGCTGATAAAAGGTTCTTTATCAAATGACCACAGTGCCCTCTTGTTCAAGCAGAAGATGAGTTTCTGGTCCAATTCATGATCTCAGAATGAACACTCAGCCTCCATGTGGCACCAAGAGTAAGGTCCTTGCCCTGTAGCACCAGGTGAGAAGCCTGCACTTATTTTATGAAACACGGGCCAATTGACATCTCCCCAGCTCAACATTAAAGACTCCATGATCTTGAATTCCTCATCCGGTGTTCCTCTAATATGGTTCAATCCAGACAGCCAAGTCTCTTTGCTTTCCCCTCAAAACTTCCATTTGTTTCTCGTACCTGAAATACCCTTTATCTTTCTCTTTCATTTTTTTCAAGCCTTCTTGCCCATCCTCAAGCCCTCGTTCAAAGCTCATAAAGCCTTCCAGGCCTGCAATGCAACTCCCAATAACCCCCCCTTCCCTTAATGTTCTGTGCTTAGATTGACAACTTCAGTCATGAAGCACAGTATTTGTATTTATGGTGGGCCAGGTGCTGGAGCTTCAAGGAGCTGCAAGACAGTGCTTGCAAGGCTTCCCATGCTACTGGAGAAGATGAGAATGAGATGGATATTTAAGAAGGTAAATATCAATATATTCCCTAGGCATGTGCCACAAGCATTGTGATATGACAGAGTGATATGTGTTATTCATTTGCCATTTAGTGTTTACAAATATACACACATAATGGCTTCTGATAAACACGGAGTTATTAGTGAAAATATGGTAATATTAAAAAGCTTATCTTCAATAATCTAAAAGTTGTGTGAGGTCAGGAACCCTGTTACACTGCATTATGGCCCTACTAGTTCCTGGGTCAATACAATGCACATGACTCCACAACATTATGAAAAGTGCAAGCTCTGGACTTTTCATAACATTGGTGATGAGGTTTCAACATATGAATGTTAGTGGGAGACACAAACATTTAGACTAGGCATCCTCAAACTACTGCCCGCCACTACGGGCCATGTGCAGCCCACCGAGGACATTTATCCGGCCCCCTGGGTGTTTTTGCCATGCTGCCTGTCCTGCTTAGCAGCCGACTTGTCCTGGGCCCACAGCGCGCATATGTGGAATGTGCGCTGCACTCTCCAATGGCCCTCCAACGGTCTGAGGTACAGTGAACTGGCCCCCTGTTTAAAAAGTTTGAGGACCCCTGATTTAGACCATAGCAGTAAACTTCACTCATTGGTAAAATAGGATAATGATACCTAAGTATGTACCTACCTCATATGGCTGTTATGATAATTACATGAATACACAGGACCTGGCACATAATTGCTGTCCAAAAATGTGAATTCCCTTTCCCTTCCTTTCTACCCTACATGTATGAACAGAAAATAATCTCAGTAGTGCCCCTTTTTCTGAGGTTACACTGCAAATGCAAGGCACCAGCACACGGCCCTTGCTCTGCTTGCAGGTTTCCCCAGGCAATGGGAAGGGAAAAGGCCCTCCTGGGGCTGTCCCAGAGCACTCAGGGGAAAGAGAGAGACCCTATAGCTCCTGATTACAGTTCTTAGCTGTAATCATTCAATTACACCCTTTTATGTTCTATTTTACTGCATCTGAAAGGGGCAGGGATATCTGGATATCTAATAGCTGCATTTACTGGGAGGTGAGCTACTAAAAATAGTCCCACAATCTGTGGGCGGGTTTCCAGGAAATGCTTGACTTGTTAGAGCAGAACTGCAAAGAGTCTGTTAATCAAGCCCTTGATCTGAATCACTTGCCCATGCTGCTTTCAGAGGACTGAGGGTTTAGGTCTTGTTTTTACCAAGTGAAATAGAATAGAGTAGTAGACTCTTAAAGGAATATAGGCAATTATAAGGTAGCTGAAGATTAATACTAAGACATTTATGAGGGTTGCACAAGAGTGACTTGACACTAATTTTAAATATCACACCGCTACCAGCACCATGACCAAATGTGATTTATTAGGCACTTCCCTCTGAATGAGACTATCTCTAGAATTCCAAGCCCTTAGTGATGATACATGATTTTCATCTGTGGAGCCTCTTACACCTCAAGCTAGAGAGGCAGAAGACTCATACCTTTTTTAAATATAAAAAGTAGATATGGTGAAAAGTCTTTTAACTTCACAGATAGATGGGTGCTATCGGCTATATTTCAGAATACTGAACATAGAAGATGTTCCAGTTTTCTTGCAATTCTTACAAAGGGCAGAAACAAAGGTGATTAGGATGAATTTTCATTGTCAGAAATTTTGAGTCTGGCATTTTGCTTGAGTTTAAGTGGCATATTAATAAAGGGTGACTATAGTTTAATGCCACTGTTTTTTTCTAATTTGAATTGAAGTCACTTATTAAAAGGTCAAACATTATGAATGCTTCTTAGGGAAGATTACTATGGAAATGAAATCCAATGCACACATAGTAAGCAATTTTTTAAAAATAGTAGTACTTCAGTAAGAAAGAATAAATGACAAAAATTTGAAATTGAATTACTAACTTTTTGAATTTTAATATAATAAATGAAAATACAACATGGCCTGAAATTAATATAGGGTAAAATGATTCATGTGCTAGAAACACAAAGATAAAGCTCTTTTATTTTTTTAACTAATTAGACTATAACTTCAGGATGCACTAAAAACATTTTGCAAGGGATTTTTCCTGCTTCACTTTTGACAACACAAATGGTGGATTTAATTAAGGGGATACTTATGGAAGTAAATCCATAACAAATGTTTTGTCATGAGGAAATAAACACCTTTACATGTGGTGGACAGCACTGTTTTGAAGTGGGAATTCGTTCCACCTTATACTTCAGTTTTGCTTCAAATTGTTTATTTCTACAGAGGGGAAAGGGAGAGTTTCTGACAAAAATCTTTCAGTCAGCTGTTAATGAGTCACCTGTGGTCAGGTCCACAGACAAAAGCCTTTTTATTGACTGAGTTGGGTCAGGTTTCCAGATTTTCCTACCCTTTCTCATTCTGTGAAGACAAAACAAGGGGGAGGGGTGTTGTGAGGCCACACATCATTGCAAGTTTTGGAAATAGGGGGAGCAATCAAGAAAGGTGCCTCAAGGATGGGCTGTATTTCCAGATTTGCCACGAACACTGTGACATTCTAGTTCAATTTTTGTGTGTTGGAGGCATAACATTTTCTTTCTGACAGTGATGTCACATTTGGGGGCATAGTTGCAAGTGAATAGGACTGGTCCCCAGGACTGTTCTGCTCTGGTTCTAGTCCTCCCTCAGTAGCCGTGTGACCTTAGCCATGTCCTCCAACCTTCATTTCTGTCAAATGATTGCTGAACAGTCCTCTTTTGAAGTCTTTTCTTATTAATTACTGATTCTATCTATATTTCATGCCATATACATATAAATATAATATACACACACCTATACGTATATGTGTATACATATTTATGTTTACTTAGATAATTATTTATACATTGGTAAAAATTAAGAACTATATTATATGTGATAATGAAGTTTCAAAATTCAAAACAAACTTCTTAGCTCAATTTTGGTCTCATGAAAGTCTGATAAATCACCTCTTAACACCTTTTCTTGAGGCTCTAATCTTAACTCTAATCACAACGGAAGTGGTAATTTGTAGGGTCAAACATCAGAAAATAATAAAAACATTTAAAAAAAAAGGTGAGGAGAAACAAAAGGCAAACCAGGGTCAAGTAAGTAAGAGATTTCTTTTTTTAAGCGACATAATGATGTTTGGTAAATTAGAAAGTGGGTTGATACACACTGTGTGTGTGCGTGTGTGTGTGTGTGTGCGTGTGTGTGGAAGAGCAGGTGATATGTTACTAAAAGAGAGTCCAAGAGATGATTAAAGGTCAAATGTCAACCATTTGGCTGTGGCTTTTATGTACCTTTTACATTCATTGCTTCCCCATAAAACTAAAATGTAACTAGTTAAATAAGTGTTGCTAAAACAGGATATTGAGGTTGTAATAATATGAAAGCATGGCAGAGAACCCTTAGAGAAATTCAAAAGTTATTTCACATATTCATTTCTTAAGATTGAGTTTTTTTCTTTTACCTTTTTCAAAAAGAATTCACTTTGAAATAGTTAGAACTTTTTAATATAAAGCTATTTATCACTTATCACTAAGCTAAGTTTTCATGAAGTTGCTAAAAAAAAAGTTTGAAATAGAAAACTGTCCTCAAATCCTTTTGGTATGCAAAAGCATTGCATTGGAAGGGAAATACGCAGCTGTGCATGCTGTGATTTTAATTTTATGTTTTAAGTTATTGTAATAAAATACCAGACACTGATATTCACACATTTTAAAAAGCAACCTAAGACCTTTGCTCACATCTGTAATAACTCCTCTGCTGGGGAAAGGCAACGTGGCAGGGCCTTGCTTCAAGAGCCCAGAGAACTGTCCTTTCCCGAGTCTACCACTTGTATTACTTATTGTGTTGCTGCAAATGAGATTCCATCTCAGTCTTCCTGGTTTCTAATTACCATGTCTATAAAACAGGGATAAACAAACTTCACAAAAACAGAGAACCTGATCCAGAGTCACTTGATTGCACTTCCAGCCCTAAGATCTAGTGAATGTGCTAACTCGAAAATGCACTGAAATTTTAATTCCTAAGGCACTGAAAGGCAATTTAAAAAAAAAGCAAATCAGCTCCTGGCATTCTGTAAAAGAGTCATCAGATCATCAGAGATTCCTCTCTCCAGCTTTCAACCACACTGGATCTCTGGTTCTCCTGGTTCTTTCCCACTATCACTACCTAGCTCACCCGTCCTGAAGCTTATCTGCTAGCACCAGTCATCAGCTGGCTGTACCCCTTGCCTTCCTCTCCCATATAGGGCTCACTCTTCCTATAAACATCTGAGATCGTCATATTCCTGTACTCTCAAATCTTATGTTAGAAAGTTCCCATTTGGTCTGGTACTCAAAGCTCTCCATAATCCAGCCTCATTTTTCCTTTTCAGCTCTATAGCTCTTCATTCCTTGACCCATAGAAATTCTTGGCTCTAAACAAACTGTATTATTCATTAGCCCCTGAATTACAGTGATCATATCCTTTTGCTGCAGTCTTTTTTCATTCCATTCTCTCCTTCTCATGCAACAAGTTGGAGAAGTGCTCTCCAACTACTGCAGAATTACCCATGCTTCAATGTCAGGTTCAGATCCTGCCACTGCCATGAAGTTCTCTCTCTCTTTCTCTCTCTCTCTCTCTCTCTTTCATCTGAACTTTGTCAATGAATTAAGTCTTTATTATTCATCCGGTTTTTTACATTTACTTTTTTGTTAAGAATTTTCCTGCCCATGACTCACATTTCTTTCCCCAACTGTGCCACAAAGGCCTCAAAGTATGGCCCCTTAGACTGTCTTTCTCTGTCTCCTGCACACTTACCCTAGCCTGGTTCAGGACTTCTTGAGTAATATAAAAACAATTCTAAGATGTGTCATGCTCTTGATGGTATGCTTACCTTTAAAATCAAATTGCCCATCGATTTGAATATTCCTTATTCCTTGACTAGGAATCACATGAAATATACTCACTGGCTAAAGTGTGAAATGTGTAGCAATCCAAATGTACTTGTATTACATATTCTTAGATGTCAATAGCCTTTCAAGTTCTTGCACTTAGAAAGATCAGTGAAAAATGATAAGCAAATGTATTAAAATATTCTCTTGATTTCCCTTGAAGATATTAAACAGAATTCTAATCTTTAATTTTAACATTTATTACATTTATTACAATTATTTTCAGTACCAAAAACTTGAACATGTGTTACATACCTGGATCATGCTTTTCTGCAATCCATCTTGTTTTTACATTATGTTTTATGACCTGTGAGGGAAAAAAAAATAGAAAACTATAATGAGAAACTAGAGAGATTGAAGATGTCGGCGATTTTCCTGGCTTTTCCTCCAGTAAATTTCTGGGTTTGTACCCAGAGCCTTTAAAACTATCCAATGGGGAACATTGTCTTTCTCTGAGGCTTCCTGCTGCAGGGCCCAGGGAGGGCGCTCCCCAGCCTACATTGGTACCCCTAACTTGAATTACCACACTGTCTCCAAACCCAGCCGTGTTTATGCCTCTCAAAGTCCCGTCCTTGGAGATGGGGGAAGAAGACGTGGCATGCTCCCTCTTATATTTCTTTAAAGAGTACATTTGCCTGATTTTCTGAATGCTTATTAATTATCATTGCTTTTGCATTAAAATTTCTTAAATAACAGACTTTTAAAATAAACTTCCACTTCATCTGTCTTTTGACACCATTGAAGCTTCTTTGGGACCTAAAGCTATGCTTGGAAATTTCCCAGCAGGTGACCCTTTAGTCCAGGCTGGCAGACAACACCCATGGGGAAATCTTTCTAACCAGGCATCAAGGAGAATTTGGAAATCCCACTTCTCGAATAGGTGCGGTGGCTCTTGCCTATAATCCCAGCACTTTCAGAAGCCAAGGTGGGAGAATCTCTTCAGGCCAGGATTTTCAGATAAGCCTAGGCAACATTGTGAGACCCCTGCCCCACCCCGAATTTTTTTTTTAATTAGCTGGACATGGTGGTACATGGCTGTAGTCTCAGCTACTCAGGAGGCTGAGGCAGAAAGATCACTGAAGCCCACGAGTTTGAGGTTACAGTGAGCTATGGTCAGTGAGCGGAACACCAGCTCGGGCAACAGAGTGAAACCCAGTCTCTAAATAAATAAATAACTTAAATAATAAGAAGGAAATAAGAAATGAAATCCCACACCTCAGCCAAGAAAGTATATGCACTAGCACAGAGCTCTGGAAATGTTAGGGGCTTTCAAGCCAAGGGACTGACTTCTATGTCAAGAGATCATTCCTAAATCCTGCAGCCTTCATCAAGCTAATTCTTCTCTTCTGTTATCACCATCTGGAAACATCCTCCACCATCCTTTATATTACCTAAATCTCCCAAGGAGGAGACAGTTAAGTTCTTCAGGCCAGTTGTGTACATTTTAGTTTAAAAGCTTAATTTTCTAAGAAGTTGTTATGAACGCAAAACTGGTATCTCGTATATAAGAGGCATTTGTTCTAATGCTGAGACTACAGGCGTGCAAGTTTTTGGAATCCAATTAATTTACACCTAAATCACTTCTAGACTTAGCTGCGAAGAGTCTTGCTGCTGTCCATTTAGCCAGCCATTTCAGTGGGAAAATGTGGCTCTTCTGTTAGCTGTCTTGAGCCTGTGATCTGCCTGGGTGAGTCACTCTTAATAAGTGGCTCTCCAATGAGCTAGCCCACATTTTTCAAAGGAGTTTTTCTGGCCCTAAAAATGACCCTACAGAAAAAGGAGAGTGTGTATGAGCTGTCTTTCTCCACTGAGGAATTTACAGAACCTATTAAATACTAGCTTATTAGAGTCTGGAAAAGTCCAGCAGTGTAGAAATGTGATTGGCTTTGAGTAACAGTGCTTCCCAAACTCATCTGGACATGAAATTCTGAAAATTTGGATTCTGGAATAATTGAATTTCTCAGAATACAGTCTCATAGTAGATGTTGAGTTGAGCATTCTGCCTTAGAAAAAAAAGGGAGACTTGAATTTTTTTTCAACATGAAGTATAACTGAAATAAACAGGGATTTCATTTTTTTCCTACAATCATCTGCCATAGTCTGACCACAGGTTTCTCCCCTCTATATCTGAATGTGTGCTCTCGGGTATCCTAAGTACACACTATTCCTTTTAGTCCAGTTTTGAGGAATGTGGATTAAAAACTGGAGACTCAGAAGAGAGAAGATATGAGGGAGGTGAGGGATGAAAAATCACTTACTGGATACAATGTACACTGTTTGGGTGATGGGTCCGCTAAAAGCCCTGACTTCACCACTATACAATTTATCCATGTAACAAAAAACTACTTGTACCCCCTAAATCTATTGAAATACAAAAATGATGTAACTTTAAAAATTCGTCTTGGAATTTCACATGTTCTCTGGAACCAAGAAGAAAGACACACAGTATTGGATTACACCCACACATGCAATCTGTCTCATTCAACATTTTTGGTAGATTGATAGTGGGTCAGCAGGACGTAGGCTAGATAAGCATCTCAAACATCAATGGAATTTCTAATGAGATGATTGAAGCTACACTCTATTAAATATTTAAGGCCCCAAACAAATGATTAGAAAACAAACCCTTCTACATAAAACTGTAAGGGTGAAATCTGGGAGACTTTTTTTGTTTTTATTTTTGTTTGTTTATCTATTTTATTTTTATTGATATATAATAGTTATACATATTTTGGGGGTACATGTGATATTTTTATACCTGTATATAATATGTAATGATCAAATCAGGGTAAATGGGATATCTATAACCTCAAACATTTATCTTTTCTTTGTGTTGAGAGCATTACAAATTTTCTCTTCTAGCTATTTTGAAATATGCAATAAACTATTATTGACTATAATTTCCCTACTGTACTATTGAGAACTAAAACTTATTCCTTCTATCTAACTATATTTTTGTACCTCTTAACCAAAAGAAAGAATTTTGAATTATAAAAATAAAAGTCAATCAAAGGCAAGAACTGCAGACGTAGTGGTATTTCCTTTGTTACTATATTCTGACATACTCCTAGCAACTTCCAGTTACTTAAGGCATAGGACAGAAAGTAAACAAGATTAATGGCCTCAGTGTCTTAAAAATGCCAAATAAGAGGTGGAGACTCTTCTCTGCAAGGAGAGCAGAAGACAGAGGAGAACCAGGAGCTGAGTAACACTGCAGAGCATATACTAGAGGTGCCAGCACCTGTGATCACCAATGTCAACCTGTGGCCAGAAAATGGAAGGTCCTTCCTCTGCAATGTAGAAATGACCCTAGAATCCTCTGGTTTATTTGAATACTTAATAAACTTCCCAACTTTCTAACCAGTAATTTTTTCAATGCTAAGGTTTTGGTTTCCAGAGATTAACTATGGGGGAGCCAGAGAAGGACCACCAGTACATAATTTTGGCCATAGTTTACAGGTTATTTTAGCCCAAACCTTCATTATCCCTTGAGCTGTTTACTAGCCCACTAGGGATGTGGACAGAAACCTGGATTCCCTGAATCAGGTCCTATTTCTTTGCTTTGGAAGAAAAAATAATGGTGGAGATTGGCCTGTGAGCTTCATTCTTTTCTCTCCTCCTTCTACTTGATGATATTTTAATTCCAGATGAACATACCCAACACCCAACCTGCTTCCTCAGGCTGTCACTACCCCGCCATGTCAAGATGTATTAATGTCTCTACACTCCACAGGATGCAGCAACAGGAAGACGTGCAGGGCAAGAAGGACCCAAACACAGAGAAAGGGCATGTGATGGAGTCTTGGGCAAGAAGGCCTAGAAACTGCTGGGTTTGGGGGGAGGTCAAGCCCATGGTATATAAAAATGAGGGAATATATTTTAAATAATATAAACATGTTTCTTAATGTAAGCAAAGAGAAAGGTCATGAATGAGACAGACTTTTCTTTGGGCCATATTTCAAATGAATTCAAGAACTGGAAAGCAGGGAGCCTCATGGAAAGGGGGCCCCCAGAAGTACGTGGAGTATCACACCCTTCGGTGCTGATCACCAGGGCCTGGGGAAGCAGGGAAATGGTTTGCTCAGAATCTGCAGAAAGTCAGATTCTTCCACAAACATGAGAACAGGTCTGTGAGTGTTAAGTTTGTAAGGTAGCCATGTGGGTTAAAATACAAAGTAAATGTCTAGATTTATACAGGGAAGTGAAATATAATAATGAGAATGGCCAATATTTATTTGGTGCTTTACCTTTTAAAAAGAGCCTCCTCATTCATTGTCTTATTTGATCCCTACCCCCCTACCAATAGGAAGGTTCTATGCTTAAGTCATTGAGAATGGTCTAGAGGAATCTTTGCTTTAAATATCTGAAGCCATTCTAACATATTCACTTGGTTCCCATCCCCCAAACAAATCAAGCATTATAGCATCCAATCTCTATGAGCTAGTTTGTTTTTCATGCCTGGAAATACCACAGGAATCCCTGGATAGACTTTATGTCCCAATTTTGCATTCATAAAATATTATTCTCATTTCACAGTTGAGAGGACTGGAGCCCAGAGACATTAGATTTTTTGCCAAAAATAACACATGCTGAAATACAAACAGAGGTCTTTTTGGTTTTAGAACTATGTTCTGTTCCTTGCACCATGCTTTCTTTATGGAACTCCTGCACATCCAGTTGGGTTATGGTGAATGTCCCTGGTATAAGCCCTTACCCTCAAAAAGCAACCACAAAATACACGCTGAATTAGTTAGAATGAAGTAAAGCTTCTAGCAGTTTTTCAGGTCCCAACTCAAGTCACCTGTAAGAAGTAGGAAATGAGGCAACCCTTCACAGCCTGAGTCTATGGGCCCAAAATTGGGTTGAGCAGGCACTTAGAATACAGCCTTCTGAGTAGAGGAACCACCTCCATTAATGAAGAAGCCAATGTTCCCCAGTCTTACTGTATCATGGATACAGATGTGGTCAGGCTAAGTGGAAATAGTAACCCAAATATGACCTCCCCCCACACGTCAATGAAGCCCCTGCAAAGACTCCCCTGGACATCTCTGCAAGTATGAGGAGCTGTCGTAGGTGTGCCCATCTGACCACTATGGGCTCTCTCAGGCATTTTTCTTCATGCTCTTATGTCCTTCACCAATGTGCCACTGTGCCACCATTGCTGATGAAACAGGCCCGGACACAGCCAACACTGCCAGCCACAGCATACCAGAACCAGAGCATGCTGTCCTCCCCACAGAGGTGAGATCATGCTGCCCCACACCACGTCACACTGAGTCCCTGCATGTCCCTTTATCCCTTGCTCTTGTGATCTCACAGAGACCTTCCAGTTTCTTCAGTCTCACC
Organism: Microcebus murinus; assembly: GCF_040939455.1. Taxonomy (NCBI): domain Eukaryota; kingdom Metazoa; phylum Chordata; class Mammalia; order Primates; family Cheirogaleidae; genus Microcebus; species Microcebus murinus. Next base: position 45,911,294 of record NC_134108.1, on the reverse strand, counting down.
CCTTGCCTGCCTCAGTTCAGCAACAGAGAGGTTAGGAGAACATGTTGCTACATAAAGGCTCTAATGCTAATGCCTCCACCCTCCCCTTAAGGCAAATAAATCCAAGTGGAAATCACATGGTGGCCCACCAACTCCTCAACCTCATAAGACAAACCCAACAAAGTCTCAGTTTCCTTTAGGTCCAGCCTAGACCCTCCTGCATCCACATAGAGTTGCATATGCAATGGCTAAGGCAGACATTCCCACACTTCTTGGGTCACAGATTGTTGATGGCGTATCCATTCCCTGGATGCTCCACTAGATGTTTGTCTGAACCACATCTTACCAAAAATGCCTAGAGCACTGTGTCATCTGGTGTGCTCTGCCCCAGGAAAGCAATGTCCTCCAGAGATAGCCCTTGCCTTTCTCAGAGGGTTCTGAGCAGATCCAGACTCTACTCTCAAGCAAGACTTAGAAAATACAGGAGTGCATTCAGACAGATGTTGGAGGATAATTAAATATTTAAAGCACTGAGAATACTTAGAGGAATGCAAAAGGCTCTGGGGTCACTGGCAGCATCCCATAAGAGAAGGGCATGAGTTTTATAGTCAGAGAGACCTACATTTAAATCTCAGTTTTGTCCTAACACTCTGTGACCAGGAACATTTACTTTGAATTTCTGAGTACCAGTTTCTTCACATCTGAGGTAGAAATTGTAGATCGTCCATATTGCCTAATATCTAATAAGAGATATTAGAAATGATGCGGAAAAATGTGTATAATAGAAGTCCATTTATGTCACTCACAATTAAAGGAATGTTGACCCTAGAAGTTTGGAAAATTGGAGGACTAGAATTCTTACAAAAATAATAGAAACAATACCTTGCCCCCAACTCAAACACAAGCCTGTCACTGTGTAGGAACCCCCGAACCGAAAGATCTCTCAAAGTCTGGAAATACAGAAATGTTAAGATTATTCACAGCAACTGTTCTACAACAAATAGTTCCTTCTCTCTATCATCTAGTAGCTTCATAATGTGAATTCATGTAGGAATATATCATGATCCTGCATTTGAAGCTAATGTATGATGATTTAAGATTAACAAGCAAAGTTTTAAATTAACAAACATTCATTTCTACATTCTGGGTTGAAGTCTACCTTATTTTCATCACTGTAGAACAGAAGAAGAAAGAAAGTCTAAATATATGTGTATGTGTATTAGAATATATTTCTATAAATGTGTGTGTGCATTTATATAAAAATGCGTGAGTATGTATGTATGTCTTGGAAGTCACAGTTTATATTAAAATAGAAAGAAAAAACCCATTATGGTTGATCAATATTCTCCTTGAGCATTACCTTACAATAAATAAATGGCTTTGTTGTGCAAAGCTTATTTTTGATTTTCAAGGTACACTTTGTATACAAAGGACCATGCAAAAGAAAAGAAACTGCCATAAAAATGAAATGGTGTTGCTACATGAATAAAATTTTTGCTTTAACTATTTCCAGGAAGTGGTAATAAACACAAACATTGTTATATTATATGTAAGTAAATAACATTGACTATAGTGTACGGAATGAATAATACTAGAAACTAGCAAATTGCCCCGAGTTGTGGTAAGATAGTAAGATGCATCTTAGTGGTCACCTTAAGACGTTGCCTGCTGTCAACATGGATAGGCCGTACAGCCAGCACGGGCCTCCAGTGGGTCTCCTCCCCTGCCCCGGGGCAGCCGGCCACAGCAGCGCCGGGAGAAACACACACCAGCTGCGTGCTCTGCTCCATCCCTGCTCTTACCACGTTACAATTCGAGGATCATAAAAGAGATATTTAAGTCAGGATGAATGTGCCAGGTATAAGTAAATATGATTTAAGATATAAATGATCTTGACTCAACTGTAAACCCCTAAATTTTATACTTTTTTTCCTCTTCATAAAGGGGAGTTTCATGAGGCTAACCAGTTTCAGATGTAAGTGTTCAGGAAGAAGTGAGGTGTTTTTTTTTTTGTTTTTTCTTTTTTTCTCTAAAGGTCTTCAAAACTTTTATGGCTATGATATAAATTTTAAACTGAAAATTGAAAGAGTTCACAATCCATAAAATGCCCATGGCATTTCCAGAAAGACTTTTTAAATTGCTACAGTATAAGTCGAATATGTATTTATGCATTTCTCAGTGGACTATTCTCCCTTGTTAACTAGACTGAAAAAAGGCAATAAAATATTCAGCTGCCTAGTGAAGTCTTTCTGATAAAGAATTCAGCTGTAATAGCCACTCAGCCCACAAATGTCTTATTCAGGGACAACCCTAGAAACTCTAATCCCACTAATCATCGAGAAAAATTTCTGTACTGAAGAACTGCAAATGGATAGACACTGAAACATCTCAGATTTGTCTAAATAATCAAAGAACAGGTTTTCACTGTCTTTTTTTCAGTGGAGAGCTGATATTAACCAACTCACTTTATTCTGCACTTCATTTGCATTTTCTTAAGTCACAAGATTTCTCTTTTGGAAGTTTCATTAGTTGAGCAATATAGTCCTGAGAATGGTGTATGAAGATGCCATACAAAGCAGTACTCCCTAATGATATGAAAAAACCCCTGCAGTTTTGACAGGAAGCTCTTAGAGAAGGCCCAGAGATCTTACTGAAGAGCTGTGGAGAAAGGGTCACAGCACATTCCAAAAACTTGCCAGATAAACTAAGTCGGGACCCAGTTCACAATTATGGGTGATCTCAAATGAGACCAAAGGCATAGACAATGAAAATCACTAAATAACCTAAAAATCTTGCTTAAACAATTGATTTTGAATTTCTCTGTTTCTAAGATTTTTGTTAGAGCTGCTACACACTAGACAAATAAAATAAAATAAAATAATGAAATCAAATAAAATGACTAGGTTGAGTTTCTCTTCATCTCCTGATTACTGAAATGAAAAAAGAGAGCAATATATGTGAAAAGGGAAATAGAGAAACTAGGTAATCTTTATTTGAAAAATCAAGCTCCGAATAATTTTTAAAAATGAGAACAACACTGCACACAGGACTGAAAGCTATTTTTTCTCATAAAAATCTTAATATCCAATGATGTAAGAACATTCTATCCCTTAGTCCATTATTTTAAAATTTACAGGATACATTAGTTATATTAATTGTTACTAATTAAATATGGCTCAACTTTGGAGCTCACAGTACTTTTTGCAGAAAAAAGAAAAAAAAACTTGAATATTTAGTTCCAAAGCTATTTTGTCCCAGCATCACCACCACCCCTGTGGTTTTACATCTCTTGGTAAAAGTGGGTGAAGACTTCCCTAATCAGTTACTCACAGTCATTCTCTTGGCTTCTGAAGTCATCAGTGTCTTTATCCCTTAGTTGACACTTTTGCACACATTGTTACTTTGTAAGATTTCTTAAGTTGTTCCCTTAAAAAATTATTTCATTTTTCTTGGGTACATGTCATGCCTTCCCAAGTGTATTTCAAGCTTTTCAAGATCAGAGACAGAATCTTGGCGTGCCCTAAAGCACATAGATCTGAGTGTCCTCTGAAGGCTGGGGTCCTGTGTGCATGCAGAGCAGAGCAACTCATCTAAAATACACCCTGGCCATTCCCCAAGGGGTCCCAGTGACACAGTAACAGCCCACCAAGGCACTCTCAGTGTGGGCTGGATCAATGTAAAACAGCACAGTAAGAGAATTCATTAGGTTTTAGATGGAGACCTTGAATGTGCTGTTTGGTTTTCTACTTCTAATGGGTTACTTCTAATATAATTTGCCGTGGCATGGTAACCTAGGAAAGTCAAATGAGGAAGTGGCATGCAGAGGCCCCTGCATCAGCATGCTGGCCTCTTCCCACACACCCTGGTGTCTGGCAGTGGGTGGGCTGGATAGGTAGAGAACTGAGGGCACTTTTTAAACCTTTCTTGTCTTCTCTTACCACAATAATTAATTTTCATATCAACAGGGCCATCATATGCTTCTCACCAAGGGCAGAGTTCAGAAATGGAGCTGGAAATGTGCAAGTGGACCCATTTATTTAGTCCTCAATTAGTTGTGCAGTCCCACCACGCACTGGGTACTGTTCTAAGCATTAGGACTGCAATGAGGAACATGACGTGACAGGTTCTGCTCACAGGGATCTTCCACTCTAACAGGAAGCCAGGTGACGTGGCAGAAAACAAACAGTAAACAAGCACAGGGAAAAAAAAATGAACAAACAATAATGTTTAATAGTGATAAATTTTACAGATAAAATAAAACAGGATGCTACACTAGTGATAAGGGGTGTTGGAGTGGGTGCTAATTTAGGCAGAGGGCCTGGTAAGACTTGCTGAGAAATGGACATTTTGATTGACACCAGGCTGATGTGAAGGAGCCAGCCCTGAGGCTCACCGGACAGAGAATTTGCTGCTAAAGGAAGAGCAAGGGCTTGACTGATCCTTGTGTACGAGAGAGAGAGAGAGAGAGAGAGAGAGAGAGAGAGAGAGAAGGCCCACGTGGCTGCAGCATGGTGTGTAATGGTGGAGTGGTACCAGGCGAGGACAAAGAAGTGAGACAAGCCAGGACATGCAGAGCCTCATAACATCAGGAATAATTTGAATTTTATTCAAAGTGCAGTAGAAATCCAATGGAAGGTATAGCACAGATGAGGCAAATTCAGATTTAACTTTTCAAAAGCTCATGCTGTCTGCTAGGTGGGAATGGTTTGGGTTGAAATCAGGACAAGCGTTGAAGTTGGAATATGCTACCACAGTCGTCAAGCTGGCTTGAACTAAACTGCACACGAGAGACAGAAGAGTTGGTGATTTCAGGGTAAGTTTTGCAACCAGTGATGAAGAACTAGAAGACAGAGTAAATGGCAAAAAAGAATCAAGGACAGCTCTTGGAGTTTACACTGAAAAACTGGTAGATGGTTATACCAGCTATTGAAATGGGGAAGAAACAGACCTGGGAGAGGTAGAGGGAGAAAGCAAGAGTTCTGTTGATGCCAACTTTGAGATGATTGTTACACTTTGGAGCGAAAATTTCAAGTCAAGATAGTTCAGAGACCAGAGGATTAAATAATATCAGTAATCAGTATTTTAATCTTTGGAACAATAGTTATGGAGGGGACAGAAATAAACAATGATGTTCCCTTCCTTGAGGAACCAAAAGAGCATTGGAGAGACATAGGCATGTCCATAGCTAAAGGTATGATAGGGGATATTTGGGACAATTACTCTAATAGTCCCCAAGAAAATGATCTTAGGAACATTAAGAAGAAGTGACTAAGTCTAACAAATGTCATCTTTGATGTACCATTGCTACTTTATCTTGCTCTTCTATAAAACATTTCTACCTTCCCACTTTGGTTCCTTTGGGTCAGAGTTTATAACTCTTCCAGGCCCATCATTCTTTAAAGACTACTAGGGGTAAATTACAATTATTTTTCCATGGCTAATTCCTTAAGGTTATCAACATTTGTTGGAGTCAAAGATGGTCTGTGACAGGGCTACTGGGTTGAGCTTCTTCCATGGACTTCCAGGTTTCATATTTTAGGGGCTTCCAAGTGCTCATAGAGGTTCCAAACTAAAGCACAGCCTTAAGTGAATTGTAGCAGCTTTAACACATTCGTACTATTCTGCTTGAACTGTGAGTGTCAAAGACCATTTGATCTTTGGTCTTTAAATTCTCAAAGCACCCTAGTTTCTGATGTAACATTTTTGTACATAATTTCTTTAGTAAATGGATGGTTTACAAGTGTCAAGAAAAGTGAGGGTCGGTGAAACCAATTACAAGAAAAAGTTTCTCTTAATACAAAACAATCTCCAATTCCTCATGCTTTTCTTAACATAAAGTTTTAAGGATGTGCCTTAATGTATGTAACGATAGCCGTTACAGATTGTGAAGTCCAGAATCTGTGAACTAACTAGTAAAAAGTTACATCCTGAGTGGGGTAGACTTTAGAAGAGTCACAACAGGATAATGAGCAAACACACACACATACACACAATTGAAACATGTGCCAAACTGTGGGTAGTACTAACTTATAAATAATAAGTCCAAAAGAACATGTCTGATAGATAAATAAGTATAGATTCAAATAAAAAATAAAGTCATTAGGGAAACCTGGTCTTTATCAAGATAAAACCAAGTCCCATAAAGGCTCAGTGCCACTTCCAAGACTCCTGCCGGCCCCAGTGTCTTGTGTTAAGCCTCCTCGCAGAGATCACTCCTTCGTTAGAGCATCATGGAATGCCCGGCCTAGAAAGAACCTTAGAGATCATCCGAGTGGTCCTCCACGTCCACCCATTCACATGCACTTCATCCACTCACTCACACTCCTATATTCTCTTGGGGAGAGTGTTGCTGCAGCTCACTGGGTGAGCTTGGCTATAAGGCTGCGTGTCCTCGGGGCACTGCCCCAAGTGAGTCCAAGAGAGATCCAATCCAAAGGGAGGCGTCCTCTGCCCTGCCCCCATCCTGTGGAAGAACGTGGGAGCTGAGGGGGGGCAGAGGGGATAACAGGAAATTCTGAAGGGCAAATATGGCTGTTTTCTTAGCTTCACTGAAACAGGCTTCCACTCTTCATTTATTTCTCAGAATCTGGAAGGCAGCTCATGGAACAGAGGCATCTGCTCCCATTTAAAAACAAGTTAGAGAGTATTAGATTCAGCTTTGTTAAAAAAAAAACCAAAACTTTAAATTTGGAGAAAAGCCTTTGTTTAATCATATCAAGTCTATGTCACCAGCTGAAAAATGCCAGGAAATTCCAAGCTCAAGGCAGATACTCCATATATAACTCATGCCATGGGGCTTATTTTTATTCTTTCATATGCCTGCAAACAGAAGATGAAGCATCAGAAAAACTCTGATATTTTTTTTTTGATCTTGTCAGCTCATGTCATAACCTTTGCATTTCTCTCTCTCTTTTTTAATTTAATAAGAATATGAGATTATACTGATCCTGTTCTCCTATTTCTTGTTAATGCTGAACAAGCACTTCTGGCTCTCACAATTCAAATTCCTGCCATGTTGCTCTGTGCCTTAGTATGTTTGGCTATGCAGTAAAGTGTCTTGACCTATCATCTATCTTTAAGGCCTGAGAAAGAAATTATTTTAGCATTCCTGCTCTTAGCTCATATATATAAATCTGTGATCAATGACATGTCTGCAGCTCTGAAGTTAGCACACAAGTATGAAGAACAAAAAGAGCAGAGGGGTGGGGTAGGATGGAGTGGGGGTGGGTGCAGGATGGGGGAGAAAAAACAACAAAGACCCACTAGCAGAAGAGTATTAAATCTCCTGCTCTGTGCCCAACCATGGGTTCTGGATTTTATAAATGGGATGAAGAATGTATGTAACTCTAAAAATATGTAATTCTTTCCCTTTTAAATGTGGCGAGTGTTCATTTTTCAATCGGAGTGTCCTGAATTTCTGTATTGTTTTTAGAGATGTGTGGTACATAATAAAAATACAGAGCCTGCCCCAGACATAGCGCAGTTCACCTTTTCAAGGATTTGAAAGCTTGATCATGCCAACTGTCTGGGAATAAAAGAAAAAATAAAGCATTAACATCAAGCATAGCCTTTCCTGATTATGATTGTCAGTCATTACAGCAGAAGAACAAAGTGTGCTAGAGAACAGTGGCAGGAATATGGCTTTGGTGGAATAGAAAATGCTCCAAAATAGGTTAAATGTTAAGATCAGTTCCCTGCAACCAGTGAGTATTTATTGAGGACCAATGAGCTACACGTTTCACTTACTATATATGAAAACTACAAGGCCTGCTTTTGATGAGCTTCCAATCTACTTTCAATATGCCATACAGGAAACAGAATGTAGGATATAGGATAGTGTATATGTAGCTCCCAAGTCTTGGAAATCCATGTATAGTAACTGGTGATGAGAACCCCACAACCACTCCTGCAGAGGATACATCTGTGATTTCTATTGTACATACTTGGGTTTCAATCTCATGTTAATTCATTCTTTCAACAGTATGTACTGAGCGCCCACTCTGCATCAATTTCTGTGGTGCTCGTGCGTGATGCAGCAGTGGGAGGGAAAGAGATGCAACCCCCCACCCCCATGGAGCCTGCAGGATAGCGCATGACATATGTATTCAGTAATCACACGCATGCACAACCCCAAATTGTTGCAAACGATGAGGTGAAGAAGAGAGTTCTAACAAAGACCCAACGTACACCAGGGAGTCAGGCAAGACGTCACTAAGGTAGAAGCCAGGTGGAATGTCATCAGGCTTGCTGGACAGTCGCAAGGCATGGGAGTGATCAGAGGCAAAGAACACAGCTTACAGGCCAAAAGGAAAAAAAAAGTACGAATGCATCACATGGGATTGAAATGATCTTGACCACGTATCAATCTTCCTGAGGCTCAATCTTCTCATTAGTGGAACTGAATCTATTAATACCTACCATAGATTTATATTAGAAAATAAGTAACAACTAACATCTTTACAGAGACAGTAGAACATTCTGGGGAAAAATACTGAAACTGTAACAAAGGTCAGCCAAATGCCTACTGAGGAGTACCACAGTCAGAATAGGAAAAAAACAGATAAATATTTACAGTACCATAAGGAAGAAACAAATTCTAAAGAATAAAGGAAGATGTGGTGTCTGCAGTGGGAGATAATTAATGGAGGGTCCTCAGAGGTCAATACTGTTTTTAGGTTCAACCAAGTATTAGATTTATGAGGCAGTATGTTCAAAAGTTCATATAACTAAATACACAAACTGGCTTGTTTGTTTTGGATCATTCAGTGTCTGGGAGTGAATTATTCATTCAAGGATTAATAAATTAGGATTTTTCTATTTGGCAGTTGAGAAATCTTACTTCAGGAAATAAAAGAGATATTCACCATGTTTGGACTGGCTTATGCATTTTTTAAAAGCTGGTTTAAATCTCGAATCTCCAAGAGTAAAAGCAAGTTCAAGTTATTTATTAATGTGTGTCTTTTACTCTACTGATTTATGGCGCATGTAAAAACGAATCCTGAGGTAAAGTATGAAAACAGAAAGAATTTACCTGCATATTATCTAACCCAATTATAGCACTGACTATGGTAGGAGAGAGAATCTGCTATAAGAATCAAAACCAGTGGAATTTTCCTCTATCATGGAATCACTTTTAGTGACACCCCATTCCCTTTCAAAATGCCACTTCTGTATCTTTTTTCCCCCTGGCTTAAAAATACTTTTTCTGTCACATTTTCTACTAAAATATGTTTTTGGTGACTTCAAACTTCTGAAAACAATTAGTTTTGGCCTATTTTTATCTAGAGAGAGTAGAAAAATGTCATCCTATCAATCACTGCACACATACAAAAATAAAAAAAAAAATCCCCCCAAAGGTGGTATGTAGTAGGAGATCCATTAGAATTCAAATTTTACATATATAAAAAAAGAATATTAATTTGAAACCCCCCCTTGCCAAAAAAAATCTTGGCTCTTAACTTCATTTTCATTCTCTTTTTTCTCTGTCTTCTAAATTTATTTTGTTCTTCTTTATTTGATGAGCTTTATAGAAAGTAAAAGAATCTGGCATGATTTTTCTGTTTACTTATACTTTTCAGTGTGTGCACATGCCTACAATTTTTACAACTATATCCTAGAAAACATTTATTGGAATCTGTCACTAACTATTCTTTTCAGCACTCTCAGGCTTTCTTTTAATGAACGTAAACAAATATGTCTGTCTTCCATTGTAACTCCTAATACTGAGGAAGGAAAAAAAACCCGCAGAACTTAAATCTCCAAATTGCCCCATCTTTCTTTAATCTGAGTATCATCATTAGTCTTATTTTAGCCCTTGCATTATCTATAGCTTCATAGAAAACCACATCCTTTCTCTTAAATTGGAGAGTTTATATAAAGCACTTTTCCAGACCCTGGTACATAATGGGCACGTGAAATAAGTTTCCTTCCCGTCATCCTTTTCACAGATCTTGCTTCATCTTTGACTCATTATTGCTAGACAACTGATTTAAATTGTAGCTTAATAAAATCATACATGATTTACTGATTAAAAATTTATTAACTATATTTTTCTGAATTTAACCAATGAATTTGAACTAGTCCTCCATTTTAGTTCTCTCTCATTAAAAATGTCCAAGTCTAGTTTTTTTAATTTGCCATTTGCTCATCTCTTGTCTTTTTAATTGCCGTAGCATCCCCTTTCTTCTCTAGCTGCTACCTATGTTGGGTAAGATTTCAAACCCTGTAACATATTCTCATCAATCCATAATTGCCTGCTCAACAGTATAGACTGCCCACTTTGTGCCCAGCACTCTGCTAGATTCTATTAGGTGTAAAAGCATACATCACATAAGGACTTTACTTTCAAAGTCTGAAGTCAGAAGTCAGCTTGGACACAAAGTAAGAATAAACAATTTAGTCCCAAAGCTACACTAATAATGCCAATGATTCAGAGGAATTCAGAAGAAAAAATGAGATAACTGCACTGCAAAGTAGACAGGGACCATTTACTTCATTTTAGAAATAAAAGCATCGAGTCTTAGTGTAAGAAACTTGCCTGGTGCCTTCTGGAATTAGATGTAGGACAACAATGAAAACACAGGCTTTGTGATCCTGAGTTCAGAGTACCTCCCACTACAGCAAATGCAATAAAAACTTTCCCAGCTCTTGGAATTACACAATAATGATTTTCCATGGACATGTTCCATAGAACTAAAGCTTATGGAAAATAAATAAGTGTATTTATATCTGCCTGTAAACTTTTCTAATTATTGGTTGTAGGGGAAAAAGACCCAAACAGCTAAAAGTAAGTCTTATAAAATTTTTTAGGCTTGCATAATAATTATGTTAGCTATTTATATAGTTAAAAATAGTTTTTAAAGGAAAAATTGATCTTAATTTTAAGTGTCTAACTTATGGTCACTTATATATTACAAATCCAGAAGATAAACAGAAATTGTCTTCATTGCCTACCGAAAGCAGAGTTCAAGTTCAGATTCTTTTAGTGAGTTTTAAGATGCAATTTCACCTAAATGTTGTTTGAATTTTTACCTAACCTTCAACTTCCCTAGTATGGGTATTAATTAGATAGCATTTTTTCAAAATACACAAAATACTTCATTTAATTGACTTGAAAACCCTATAAGGAGAATACCATTAACCACTTTTTGCACATGAAGAATTGATTCTTGGGTGGTAATCAAAGATAGAGATATCATTTACTATTGTCATTCCATCACTTGAATACTTTCACAAAGAGGAAAATGTAAACATAACTGCTCTTATTGCCCCTCTCTGTCACTCTTAAAAACCATACTAAGTTAGCTCTATTCTCCCTGCTAACAGGGATGTGGTGCTATAAATGAATCAAAGCAGCACATATCCAAATGGACCAGCATTGTGTTCATTGATACCCAGCCACCCTATTACTTATACTTACTTGAGATTCCTACTAGGTGTGGCAGCTCTGTGAAGGTGCCTGCTGTGTGGGTGACATTTGGCTAGGCATAACGTACATAAGGTGAGCCCAAATTGGCTTATTCACTTACCTATATACTTAACTGGATGAATGGTATGAATTCTTTATCAGCAGAAGTGACGTGAACACTTCCTCCATGTCACATGTCACACCACTGAACCCTTCATGCACTCCCTCATCCTGGGCCCTCCACTCCCTTAGGTTACAGCATGGAACCTAAGGAATTCACCCAGGTCAACTCGTTGGATTTAATCATTAGTCCTCCATAAATTGGATAAGTTCAATTGTCCTCAGCAAACATTTGTTTGTTCATTCATTCATTTAATTAGTATATGTTTATTGACTACCTACTATGGCTTAACAAGCAGGTATCTTGTTATCACTGGTGATACATATAAGGACTTAGTATGTTCTCTTTCCCAATACTGTTTGGATTTTAACAAGGGAACTGCTTTCATTCAAAGTAATGAACATCAACAAATGTGCTACAGCACAGGCATTTGGTCAGATGCCCTCAGTAGTTGCCATCAAGTTCCACCTGAATGGAGGCATTTGCTCCATCTACAAGTAATTTCAGCCTTGATCATCTAGGTCAGCACTCTCTGATGTGTTTTAAAGCATGAATCCCTATATTTTGAACCATCTTCTCAGGCCATCAGAATGTGGGTGGCATTTAGAACTGCTGAATTTCAAAGTATAAGGTGTCTGATACTTGAATATGTTAAGATCTTTTGGTAACGAGACATTCTCAGAGACAAATTCTGGGAGGATGCCTTCTCTCTAATACTTTATTTATGCAGAACTTTATGTCAATAGTTCTAAGAATGAAGGAAGAGAGATGGACAACAGGTAAAAAAAAAAAAGTAAGACAGTTCTTTACTTCAAAGGAGTCTATGGTGCTGAGAGAGAGACAGATATTAAGAGACATACATGCGATTGCAAAGTGGTGAATAAAGGAGAAAATGGGAATGACACTGGGCACAAATTGAAAGTAGAAGGGCTGACCTCAACGGTGCAAATGAAAACACTGGTCTCATATTTGGAGTCACTTATTTTCAATCTTGTTTCCCTGGGTCATGGAAGTTGAAAAACCTTGGTACGCTTATTTTCATGCCTTTCTATCATTTCACTAGTCAGCCATCTGTCTTCGAGCCTCCACAGCCTTCATTACTGTCTTCCATCCAGAGGAATTATGTGGGGTCCTGCAGGGTTTCTGAAAGCGAAGTTTATGGACCACATGCCTGAGAATCACCTTGGTCATCTGTTGAAAATACCGTTTTCTGCTACTACACTTCAACTATGTGAATTGCTGGGACCCTAAGCCAGGACTTTAACATGCTGTCTAGATTTTTCCAATGAACATCAAAGTTTACAAACTGCATAAGAAGAACATTAGACTTTAAATCACAAAGTCCTCATTTACCTGTTATCTAAAATTGGGTTAAATTAGATAATCACACATATCCCATGATTCTATTTTAAACATTTCTATTGCCCTGTGTACTTCTTTTGGATAATTTGTACTATTTTTCTTGACTGTTTTTTCTCCACTGCCTAATTCTATAAAGTTTTTATTATCCCTAATTCAAGATTTCTCTTAACTTATGAATATTAAAAAACTTAACCATAATTCAAGATTTCTCTTAACTTATGAATATTAAAAAACAATATTTTGCTTTGTGAACTAGCACATCCATATATGAAACTGATTTAAGGAACCTTGGAAGCACTGGACATTGACAGAAATATTACTCCTGAGACATTAATTTGGTTTAAGGCCAAAACCATAAATGTTCAAATATGGGACAGAGGAAAAGTTTATGTTTATGCTCTATTTATTATTGACTCTCTAGGACTCGTACTTTATTTGCCCTTTATCTAAAATGTGGATGCTAAGCACATAATTAATAAGGAAGAGATATTCTTAAAACAGGTATTTTAAAATATCTAATCAGAAGTCACTCCAATCATGTTAAACTACAAGCCTGCACATTCCACCAGACAGGATGCTTAATTTAAACAATTAAAGGTTTTCTGAATGAGTGTTTATTAATTGAGTCATAGCATTAAAGTGGAGTCCCTTTTCACTTCCTCTTGTCAAACCTATTGAGGATGCAATGCAGAGCTATTTGGCAGGTGGCCATGCTGTAAGGCAGCAGGATGTATTTGGCAGATTTATTTTATGAGTTGCCAGACTTTTGCCATTTGGCTTGCTAGCATGTTTCTCTCCTTTTTCTTTCTTTTTTTTGCCCTTTATATAAAAATATCTTTTTCTCAGCAGAGTTAAGATCCATAGCTATAATTAGCACCATGTTAATTATCAATAATTAAATTGAAACATGACTTTACAAAATATTTTGCAGAACACATGGAATTCTCTCAGGAGGTTTTTCAAAATCATATAGCATCATCTCTAATGGGAATGTGATTTGTTGGTATTGGCCTACAAATATTGTTAATGTCTCTGTTCTGTGCACAAACCCCATCTATCTCCAAAGAATGTAAATTATACTTTACATCTGTGGTCCCCAATCTCTGGGCCATGGACAGGTACCAGTCTGTAGCCTATTAGTAACTGGCTGCACAGCAAGAGGTGAGTGAGCAGAGCTTCATCTGTATTTACAACCACTGCCCATCACTCACATCACTGCATAAGCTCCGCCCCCTGTCAGAGCAGCAGTGGCATTAGATTCTCATAGGAGCACACATCCCACTGTAAACCATGCATGCGAAGGATCCTGATTGCCCGCAGCACAAATAAAGTTTATTTATACCGCAGGCTGGATAACTTAAAAGGAACAGAAATGTATTTTCTCACAATTCTGGAGGCTGGAAATCCAAGATCAAGGCACCAGAATTCGGTGTCTTGTGAGGGCCTTTTTGCTGTGTCCTCTGGAGGGGAGGAAAGCTGTGTCCTCCCCTGGTGGAAGGCAGAAGGCTGGAGGAAATGCCTGTGAACCTTAGGACATTAATCCCATTCACAAGGGAGGGTCACTCAGGACCTAATCACCTATTAAAGGTCCCATGTCTTAATGCCATCGTACTGGCCATTAAATTTTAACCCCTGAATTTTGGAGGAGACACATTCAAACCACAGCACCAGCATTGGAGACGTTCATACACTGCTTCAAAGTGCAGGTGAAATTTGGGAGGCAGATGCGTTAAATGGTAAATGAATTAATCCTCCCTTTCAATAGATTTTTCCTTAAAGTATTACTTTCTGGTAGTGTTGACAGTGTCCATTTGTATACCTCTCTTTGTGTCTCAATTTGTGCTTCTAAAGGTGCATAGACATTGGCATGGTATACACAATATTATACACAAAAGTTATACATGGCAAAAGTATGAACATTTCACAATATTAAACAATTCCTATTACTCTTAAATAGGAATTTATACAAAAGTTATACATAGCAAAAAATGAACATTTCACAATATTAATTCCTATTACTCTTAAATTTGTATTAATATATATGTTGGTCAAATAACATGACAAATGTATGATAGCAGTTCTTTATAATGTCAACTAGATGAGTACTGAATGCTAGAATAATTTTTTAACAAAACATATTTGTTCCAATTAAATTTTTAAAATAAATTTTACAGATATTTAAACAGCTTTATTAAAATATTTGGTATACATAAATTAAAATGTGCATTTTCTCTGTAATTTTTAATAGATAAACTCAATATTTTAAGAAGAAAAATGTATTTTCTTGAAAACATATAAAAGTTAATTTTAATATCTTACATTTAATTTAATTTACATTTTGATGATAATGTATTCAAATGTATATCTTTGTTTTTAATCCTTTAGCTCACTACTGTCAATACACAAATATAATGTAAAAATTTTGATGATAACAAAATAATTAGAGCTGAAATGATTTGAAATAATTTATGTATTTATATTATTACTCATTGGACATAACCAGCTCATCAACAGAGTACTTACTTTTGTGCAATCATGATTAAATTCAATAATGTTTGCTAGCTTGTCAACTTAAAATAGAGAAAACTCATAGCTTTGCACAAATTGTTTTGGTATAAAAGTATATTTGACACAATAGGAGGGTTGAACAAATTTAATTAGGTTTGGTAATTCAGTTTACACCTTTTTAATTAGATATATGGTATATGTCTAATATAAAATTTTATTCTTGTCTTCTCTCAAATGTTGGAATATGTTAAAAAATGTCAGTGTTTACCACAGATAGATATTAAGCCAAATTAACGCAGCCTTTGTAAGTCAAATGCTGATTTCTACCATTATAGCACATACCATATTAGCTAAAAAATATTAAATTATGGAGAAAAATGATGATGCATAGTAATGTTTAGTACAATTTACTCACTTAGTACATGTTTTATGGCAAAGATTTATAGATAATAGACTAGAATTTATCCCAAATTGGCACAAATATTATTGAAGATCATGAAATCTGTAGAATTGAGTCTTATGAATTATTTTCACAGAATTAGTATCTAAAAACCTATTCTCAATTAACCTCAGCTTGACTTCTAGAAATCTTCCTATACCAAGAGTCAGTTAACTGGTAAATAAGGTATCTATTGGTGTATTTGAACTTTGCAGGAGACACTTATCCTTCATACTATTATCTAAATATGCACAGTGGTCTTTTCCTCAAGGGTCTTTTTCATGGCAATTATAACACTCAAGGTACTAGGTTAATAAGAATGAAGATTTTAAGGACAGATTGGAAATAGTCAAAAGAAAATATGCCCAAACTTTAAGTTTGTCACCACAGAATGACGTTTCTATAAAGATATCCCATCATTTCCTGAAAAAAAAAAATTATTGCATGTGCAATGACTCAACAATCCAATAGTGGATATGAATTGATACAGGCACAACCTGAATTTGATCATCATAATAAATGAAAATATTTTTTTCAGATATCAAGGGTAAATTCTGATAAAACTGGCTATTTTTGACAGTTCTATTTTAATATTAAATAGTGAAAATACCTATCGGCTACTTAAGAACAAGGGATGTGGTTATTGAACTACACGAAAGAACAAATACACACATACACACGAAGGAGATGTACAGTGTTTATATAAAAATAATCTACTATGATTATTACTCAATCCAATAATCTTTTTTCCAGATATTTTAAAATCCTAGATCAAAGTAAATTGTAATATTCATCCAATTTCTTCTGGTCTCTTCTGTTTCAAAACACCCTATGACACAGGTAAGAGATTGATCGTTTTCTCTTCTTTATTTGCTAACTCTGTGTGTTCCCTAATTCCCAGAGTGAGTCTATGACAGCTGGTTGCCAGAAAGCTTTTTCTAATAATCAGATTTTACTGATTTACTATTGGAAAGAATAGGCAATAATGTCGTGTAAAAGAGACTTCACTTTAAACACGTCAGAAAAAAATATAACTTCAAATGACATTTTGGGAGAGCTAGAAGAATAATCCCACGTGTCTGTCTAGGAAATTTTAATGTATTACATCATCAAATGAGGATTCTTATTGTACTTTATAGTTACCAGGTAAATAAAAGTACTAGAAGCTCTTTATCATTATTATTATTTTTATCATCATCATTATTTTAGAAGTACTCTTTGAATAACAGCATTCAATTTCTATAAGCTAAGTTTTTCCAGTATTTACACATACTTCAATAAATTTTTGTGCCATTATTTATTATTAAATTTACCTTGAGGTTGGAATTATTATAATGTATTGCAATTCATTAACACAACCATTTAACTTTAGCTTCATGATACATACGAATGTAAAGAAAGCTCTTTGGAAAAGATAAGTAAAAAGAAAAGCCTCTTTACTTCACAGTATCAACATTTTTTTCTTCAAATACTCTAAATGATATTCAAAATAAAAACCGAGAGTTTTTTCCTTGTATATTTAATATTTGTTTGGGTTTTGCCATCTCAGTTTTCATTCTATAATAAACACTATCACAAATCAGTATGAAGGTGGAATGACAACGGTATATTTTATAAAACAAGATGACATACAGAAATTCACATGATAATCCTGAGAAAATATGCTTCTTTGGAAGAATCAGAATGATGCTATGTTAGGATAATTTTTATATTTGCATTCATATTCAAAACCATGCTCTAGTCACATTCTGCTTATGGTGCATTGTATACTCTGTCTGCAATCAGTAAACACTATTCTTTAAACCATCAATTTTCAGACTCCATATACTTCTGCTTTCATTTCTTTTCATTTCAGACTCTCCTGCTTGTCTTTTTGTCTTTAACTGAACCTACTGAATGTGAACACTGCATAGCCTGTAAGCTACCTAGGCATGGGTGGGGAACCTGTGGCCTTGGGGCCACATGTGGAAGGGACATATTTATATTAGCTCAACATCATAGTCTTACCTATACTCATTAAGTGATATATACTTTTCATGAAGAAATCATTATGTTACTGGCTTTTATCATATGTTAGCCTCAAATAGTGAGTAATACATCAGAATACAGGGCCTTAAATTTTTCCATTTTGCACGAATACTTAAAATTTTTTTCCCAATAATTCTATATAAGAAACCTGGCCCAGTTTACCTTCAGTGGAAATGTGAGGTGGAAGGACTTCTCCCATTGACTCCAGCTTTATCCAAAAATCAAAGAAAATGTTCATGGTTTAAATCTGCAGGGAATTATCATTGACAAATTGCAAAGTCCCTCTGGCCTCCTTTTCTTTTTGAACGGTCTTTGAGATCACTTGCCACTCAGACCAGGATCCACTCCCACCAGCTCAGAATTCCCCAGAAAAGACTGATACACGAGGTTGGAGCAAATCTAGCCTCTGAGACTCCGTGATCACCACAGGGATTCTGCTTTGCCCGTAAGAAGTTCCTATTCCTTTTTATGTACTCCTTAAATGCTTTATCTAAAAGACCATTTTCCTATGAAACAAGAGTATGTAGTGACTTTAATAACTGAAACTGTTATCTAAACAACAACAGGAGTTATTTGTTGCCTTGCTATTCAAAGTGCCGTCCTCAGACCAGCAACATCATCAGCACCCAGCAGCTGTTAGAAATGCAGAATCTCTCGTCCCACCCTAGATCTGATGAATCAAAATCTGCATTTTAACATGATGCTGAGATGATTTATGTGCATGTTAAAATTTGAAAATCACAGATCTTGAGCAGTTATTCTCAAACTATCTGTGGTTATAAATGATGTATTTACAACCTATACTTTCACAAAATACAATAGAAATAAATTGTTAGTATAATTTACTGAAAGAAATGAAAGATACAAAAGTATACAAACCACAATACCAATTTTTGTATTATTAGAATCACAGACAAAATAACTTGCTATCAAATTTAGAAAGTGTTTTTACTTTTCACAGATGCGCAATATCAAGATTGTCACCTATTTCATTGATCATCATTTCATTATGAAATATATCACAACAATCTAGAAGTTTTATTATTTCAAACTTATTTTTGCTCTTCGATTTTGTCTGTCACTAAGAAAAATGCTACATCCTTTCTTTGCATGCATACAAGAATTAAGGTCATTAAATATATACATACCCACACACGTACACACGTATATATATGAAAGAGACAAGAAAGTCTAGCTGATCAATTCTCATCTTTAAACACTTAGAACCAAACTGTTATCTTGCAGATGCACAAAAATATGTTTGATAATTTAAACATTCTTGGCAGACATTTTCCTCTCTCTCATCTTCTTACCTCAACATGCAATAGCAGTAGTTTATAATCAGCTTTCAAGTTTTTACTGCATTGCTAGGGGCACTGCTTAGTTCAACTGTGTGCAAGACTTCCTTGATGAAGGAAACAGTGCACCATCTGCATTCTAGTCCCACTCCGGAGTCCGGATAGTCACTCCAGAACATCTTCCTGTCACACCATCAGAACGTGCTCCTGTGAAAAATTTAAACTCCAAGCCAAGGGTTAAATTGCATGTTACCCTTCCTAGTTTTCTTAGTTTTATACCTTTTGGGGCTAGCATTCATTTTCAGCAATAAAGGTCAAAAAAGAATCATTTCTTCATAGCACCATCATGTTCACATTGCACATATACTAAAAGAATTATTATGTTGATATTATAAAGATACGTACACACTGTCAAATGCAATAAAAATACCACTTTTATTTATTTTATGCATAGATCTTCCATAGAATTAATGATTCCTGCAAACATTAAACTATGATATCATTGGAAACTGATGCTTAATCTTACTTCTTTGCCTCAGATTTTACCAGTATTTCTAAGAAAGCATCATTGACTCAGCTTCTCACTAGTGCTTCGGCAACTGTACATGATTGCTTATTCTTAGCAACCAGAAGTGCTACTTTACAAAAAGACTGAAAATCACTAATGTTTACATATGAAATTTTAAAACATCTGCTCTGTCAGCTTTTGAATTTATTGGTTTTGTTTTAGAATTTTTTTGGTTTTGAACTTATAGTTCATAATATTTATGTAAATGACCCTTAATGTTTAATGGTTTCTTTACTTTGTTAGCCAGTACATCTTAGCTAATTACCACCTGTGATTTTAACATTCCACCATCAATTTTGGCTACAAAGTTGAACTCAGTATAAGGGGGATCATAATCTAAGTAAAAGTATTACAACCTCTTGTAGTCTTTATCACTACCATCATCATCATCGTCATTTCATTTACTTGTACATTTATATTTAGAAAGATGTTTCTTTTTTTGACCAAAAATAATCCAATGAAGATTGTTTTACCACATATTAATCAGAACTGAAAATAAATAAGATAATTTACATTCATTACTTAGCTAATAACATTAAATTTATAAATTTAATTTGATTAAAAACAGTGATTGAAAAATTGCAAGTTACGGGAATAAAAAATGCTTATGTTTTCTCATATTTCTGTACATGTGAGGGTTATAGCTGTCTAACCTGAAGCAATCACATGTTGTAGTGTGTTCTTACTTCATGTGATTATTATGCAGTTCATGCCACATCTGATTCACCATTCAAGTTCAACAGTAGTCAACTGATGTACACCCTGCTCAGTGAGATGAGTCATGAGCTTGAGTATCTTGACAATGTTAAATTGCAGTAGAAATTTTTAAATGCCTACTCTCGGTTTCTTTACTTAACTCATTGCAGAACATCAGACATGCACTTTAACCAGCGTTGCTGCAGCCTGGCTTTCTGTTTTGTTTGGTGCGTTTCATCAGGCATTTATTGAGCACCATGCCACACTAGGAGATGGAGGTGATAAAGCTCATACCTATCCTGGCGATGCTAAAAAGTCTACTTAAGGAGACAGATAAGGAAATGGATGGTATTCTTATGTTGTAATTGCACAGATTCCAGTGAGAGTACTCAGAAGTACCACCAAGTCCAAATAGAAGATCAGGGAAACTTTCCCAGAAAAGATAATGCCTGAACTGCAAGTATTAAAAAGATGAGTGGCAATGTCGTAGGGGAAATTTTTCCATGGAAAGAGAGTTTCCTGAGAAACATGGTTTAGATGTTTGTTGGAGAAAGGCCTGGGGGAAGTAAGGAAACCACAACCACTTTGGTGCTTTGGAGGGTCCAAGTACAAAGCAAGACATAACAGAGAATGAGACTGGAGTAGAAGACTGTCCACCTTAAGGAGACCAGGAATAGACCCAGAATATCCCCTAACAGGAAAAATAAATTGTTTCCTTTTATGCTTCATTTCGGAGCATATAGGAGTCAGGCACGAAACCACCCATTTTGCTGATACCCAGTCTACTGTGGAATTCTCAGCTGTTGTGCATCACCCTCTTCTCATGATCCTTACAATTCTCTGTTCTTCCTGTCACTTCAAATTCTCTTTTGTAGTTATGTACAATTATTCCTCTATTCTTCAAGGACTGATCTTCCAATTAGGTGCTATTCCAGAATGTTGCTTCTCTCTCACAAACCAGATCCACAAAATGATCCCTTCTGACATATTGCCAAGTTGTCAGACTAAGAAGATGAAAAGAACAGTTTACACTTACTTTAGACAATTTTATTATAAGTAAGCAAATAAGGTTTTTAAAAAATATGGTGGGAAGATATAAGTTAAAGGTTACTAGAAAAAGAAATGTTGGCTCTTTTTATATTTACCATTTATATTAATATATGCTTTTCTTCATTCCATCCCTCATTGTCATAAATAATCAAATCACCATGCTGTTGGGTTGAATTCCAGTTCTAACTTCTTTTCATGAGCCTACTGACTTTGCATACATGCTTGCTTTCCTGTGTTCTGCTCTATTTTTAAAATTCACTTTGTCCACGAATCCATCCACTCACTGTGAAAATAATTTGATCACTCTGAAGTGCTATTGATTTGTTTTTACTTTACGTCCTTTTTCATTTCATCAAGGTAGGAAGCTGGATGTTACCCTTTCTAATTAAGTAATGCATTTATCTGTGAAGTGATACTACTTAAAGGCACAAGCATACCTTTTACCACATGTTCCTAGAAGCTGTGTCACAAAACAGATCGTTTTTAAATGGAATCTGCCTTTTCAGAGAATTAAATTAAGTTCAGGAAATACTGGTTTGGGTCCTTTATATGTGTTTCAATATGTTTTCACTAGCCCCAGCTACACAAAATAAGAGAAATCAAAAATAAATTTATATTCCATTTTGTGGCTTAACTTTGGGCCAATAAAAGTTTAGAAACAACTTTTAGAATCACTCAACCACATAAGACAATGCTCTTCATTGAATAAAATTGGTGTGAATGTCCATCATAGAAAAGAAATTCAGTGCATTAAAAAACTGATATCTGCCTAATGACCATCAGAAAATAATAAATGCTGTTACTGTCTTCATTATTCATTGAGACTTAGTTGACAATTGTCACAGGCCTTAACACTTCATTAGAAAAATAAAAGCTTTATAAGCACATAACCAATAACCACACTGTGTTTTCGAATAGAAACCTCTAAATTGCACTAAAAGAATTGTGAAGCTTGGACTAAATAGTACTAATTTGTGAGTATTTACTTGGGGGTGGGAATGCCAAATAGCAAATAAAAGGCATTGTGACTTGTGGTGTGAATGTTAATTGGTAAGGAATGAGAGCTGTGGTCAATTTTAAAGTTGTAGGAAGTGACTGCAAGTAGCAATCCAGCAAAGGGCTAAAATCACAGGCTCCAAATTCTGTCTGTGGCCTCCACTGCTTCTTCTACAGAACTGCTTCAGACTCTGCAGTGCTAGGATAGAGTAAATCATACAAGCCAACAGTTACTTGTGTTGCTTCCAAATTGCAACAGTTAACCTTTGCTCAGATTATTACTGAATTATGAAAACAATTCAAATTTCTTGAAAAGGATATCAGTGGTTTGTATCAACAGATATGATGAACAATTTGACTTTGTAGCCTATGAATTTTTGCATTTCTCTTTTATTGCAGTTACTTGGTAATTTGGATTTCTTCTTTGAACTTCTTAAGGAAGAGACTACGGTATGTTGTACTGACTGTGCCCTCAGCATCCACACCAATGCCTACACAAATAAGGTGCTCAAATGTGTGTGGAATTGCTTTCCTTAAGTCCCATTCCATTCCACAGATACAACTCTTTCTTTTCCATAATTTCCTACTCCCTCCTTTATTTTATTTTTCAATGTTATTTCCTCCTCCACCCAGAAGGTTGCATTGATGGAAGTTAAAAATAACAAAAACCTGCATGCTTTGTCTTTGCAAATATCCTCATGGATGGAGTTCACATCTTTGATCTATTTCTTTTCTTTGTTCACATCTGTTGTCCATTTTTAAAAGAAAGTCTCTTTCAGGGCTTGAACTACAAGTTTGATTCACCCCCATGCTTTTGTCCAAAGGTCCCCAGCATGAGGCAGTGGGCACCAGAGGTTTTCCTGGAAGGAGAAGGTAAAGGGAGAATAAACTTCAGGTGACCTTGTAAAGAATGGATTTAATATTTTGACCATATTTTCATGTGGTGTAGGAGAATATTTCTAGGATAGAAATACCATAGACCCTCAGAATTGTGTTTTGAAGGACTACATTGGGGTTCATTCCTACTCAGGAATAGGTCATGGTTAAACCAGAGAGTAATGCTTGTGCTAAAAACAAACAAACAAACAAACAAAAAAACAAAAAAGACCTCTAGGTTGAGATATCACTCATGATCAGATTACAAAATGATTGTTAAAATTAGTTATTCACACTGAAGTGTGACATCAATATCATACCGAAATGTGGGTATGTATCTATATAAATTGTGTTTGTATCTATGTAAAATGTGAGTTATGAAAGAAGGGGAATTAGTTAGACACTCAAATAAATAATCTATTAGTGGTTTTGTGGTTTTATAATGAAAATAGCCACCTAACCAGCTAAAAGTTTTACTCCCCAAATAATTGTTAAAGCATTATATAAATGTATCTTTAAAAGATAGTCTGATTGTGTGGTTTCAAAAGCTTGGACTTGGTCCCTCTAACTCCAAGGTTGCTGGTCACTCAGAAGATTTTTTGTTGGTTGGAGATCTATCAGGTTCCTGGTGCTTTAATAGAATATGTGCTTATATAATTCTCCTTGATAACATATCCTTATTAATTTATTTATAAAACAAGAGGAAATGACCCCAGCAGTCTTCATCAATCTCTGAGTTTTTATTTCTCATTCATCAAGGAACATTAACTCATTTGAATAATATATTGGTCTCTTCCTTCTGTAACAAAAGGTTGTTCTAGCATTTGTAGTGTTTGTGAGAAATGGAATAGGGAAGGGAAGAAGAAGAGACTTGTAAGAAAATTGAAGGGGCAATTTCACAAAAGATTGCTTCTCTCTGGGAGTTTCTTGTTTAGGGTTTACAGTTAAAGAAATTGAGAGGGAGAAGGAACATCAGTTGCTGTGATCTCACCTTCTGCCTATGGTCTCCGAAAGATACCTGAGTGAGACAAACAATGTTGTGTGTCTCTCACACAAAATGAGATGAGAAGAGACCAAGTTGTAGCTCAGCATAAAGGGATAGAGAAATACAGACTTCTTAATTTCTTCACCACTACTTCCTTTGATCCTTTGTCTTCTTGGACAAGAGCAAATTGGCATCTAGCTATAGCCCTCCTTGTTGGCTCTCATAGTTACTATTTCAAAGCAGAAAATTCTGTGTAGAGAGGTAGATATTTCTGTATTTTCATTTCAAAAGAGGATTGTGAAAAATCTAGGTAAATATAAATATTTCAGATTCAAATTTATGCATATGATTGAGTAAAATACAGTGCTAGCATGTACTTGTAGGTTAATTATGATATGAATATATTGCCTTTGCATAAATAAAAATTCCTCTTACCTTGGCCAGCCATCTAACAAATGTGTGCTATTGTTCGAGGAACCTTTAAGCACATGTATTGAGGAAAACTCATCTCCACCATCAGAAAGTCAACTCAAAACATACATCCCATTTTTAAAATATATGTAATAAGTCATATTCTCTTAGGAAATCAATAACAAGAAATTAAAGCATCAGTTTAGACATCACTTCCCTTTTTAAAACTAATTTTCTGTCACCCTAACAATTGCATAAATCCATGTAGTTGCACTCATGAAGTTGTGAACTATAATATATCCACCACTTTAGTAGTAATATCATGCAGTACAAGTGTTTAAGCTAAAGTATAGCATAGTATATTTCTTCTAGCTGGTATTTATGAATACTTAAAAGTACTTAGGTCTTGACTGATGAAGATTCCCAGTCTCTTTGGTTCAGTTCCTACAAAACTAGGGGATTTGCTATTTTCTATGAGTTAGTGGCATTTAAGAAACACGTGTAAAAGATTCACAAAAATTATATATGCATGCAGATGAGGGCAATTTTATCAATCTCATGTGAAGTGGCATCTCCAGTTCAGTTTTTTTCTGTGGAATAAGTGATAGTTTGAATCTTTCATTTGCTGCTTATAACATGATAGAGAACTGAAACCTGCTATGTTTGTTTTTAAAACCAGATGGAAAATTCTGCAAGCTAGATAATACAATGTCTTCTAGGGACACAAAAAAAGTACAGCAAGATCTTTCTTTCCATTAATATTTTTTTGAACTCTTTTTAGGAAAGAAATTATTTTGGAAGTATTAGGATTATTGTATATTATTTTCCTTTCATCTTTTTTGCAAAGGAAAAAAAAAAAACTTGTCTATGACTGGAAACAGGATTGTGTGGTGCTATGTGCTGGCTGCTGAAGGCCCACAGTGAGGTCCAAGCAAAGT
The DNA here is from genome assembly GCF_040939455.1 of Microcebus murinus. NCBI lineage: Eukaryota > Metazoa > Chordata > Mammalia > Primates > Cheirogaleidae > Microcebus > Microcebus murinus. The sequence continues at coordinate 45,885,632 of NC_134108.1, read as the reverse complement.
TCAAGACTGAAAAAAAGGTCCAAATACAAGGCAAACGTAGTTTCTTTCACTGCTGCAATGCTCCATGTATTGGAGTGCTGGAGTTCTTTTCTACCTTTTTGGTTTCTGTTTCTATAAAAAATAAAAACCCTCCATTTAATGATAGGAATAATTTCCGAAGCCACTAATGTGCTTTTCAGAATCAGCACAAATTAGTCTGATTGGCATTGTTTCCTTCATTGTGTGTCTACACACTCTCTTGCCTTAAATCTACACATTTTTAATTTTTTGTCATTTGATATACAAAGTAGAAGTTTAATAGCCAAAAACATACTTTTTTTTTCCTAGAAGGTGAGATTTTTAAATAGATTCTCAACCATCTAAGAAGACAAAGGGTTACCCTTAGAGTCAGGCCGTTAGAGTCAACAACGTCCTTTGGCATCTTTAACTCTGTAAGTCGATTTTATGATTCACAGTAGTTTGGTAGACATACCCGTTCATGTTTTCACAGGAAAACTGATTAGTATCTCTTATTGCAAAATCATTTGGGTGCTTGTAGCAGTGTAGACAATAAAAGCCAACATTCATTGAGAGCTTACTACATTCCAGATGCTCTTCTGTGCTTTTACAGAAATTTGCTTACACTTTCAGTTAACTACTCTGATCAGATCCTTGTTATGGATGAGGAAACAAAGGTACAAATGATTTAGTTAATTAACTTTCTTAAAGTCACAGAATTGGTAAATGGTAGAGCCGTAATTCTAAGCCAGAAACTCTGGCTTTAGAGCCATAACACTCAACTAAGACTCTATGAATACGGAAAAAAATCCACTGATCTTATCATGACTTCATCACTCAGGTGTTTCTGGCCTTGTCAAATGATGGGAAGGCCTACTGAAGCCATTCTAGTTCAGTGGTTGGTGAGTAATGCTTTTTGGAAAAATGCTATATATACTGAACTAAGGACTTGGGTGTTTTTTCTCCCATAGGCCAAATGTAGAGATCTAGGAGCCAAGAAATAGAAGTATAGGTAGCACTTATCACACCTGAACAAGTGGATCCTGGAAAATTTATGGCTGACAATCCCCAAACAATAGGCTCTGATAGATTAGAGTTGCGTTGTCCAATATAATAACTAATAGTCAGATGAGGCTATTTAAATTCATTTTAATTAAGTAGAATTCAAAAATCAGTTCTTCAGATACACCAGCCACATTTCAGTTGCTCAATAGCCATGTGTCTAGTGGCTACTGTATAAGATAACAAAGATATACTTTTGTCCCTGTGCAAACTTCTACTGGACAGCACTAGTTTGGGGTCTGAAGGTGAAGGGAACACGGAGTCTGGCAGTGATGGCTGACGCAAGTGTCCAGAGGTGACTGTGCCAGGGGCAGCTTCCAAACCAGACCACTGCTGCAGCGAGGCCTGATGCTCCCTACAGCATAGCCTCGATGGGCCACTGCCTACTTTCTGAGTCTGATTCTGAGAGTGACCCAATTTCCTTCTAAACAAATTTATTTCCTGTTTAAGTTAGCCACGGTTGTTTTCTGTTAGTTTCAACAAGAACACTTCTTAATAGAATGACCCTTACTTAACATTATATAAAACTGAACAACCCATACTTTAGGAAATCACTGATGTTGGACTATTATATAGTAACATAATTGTCCTTGAATCTCTGTCCAGGATCATTAACTAGAAAAAAAGTAGGTTTGGGGATAGAGCTACATAGGCCCGAGATTGGCGTGACGGGTAAATCTCTTTTTCTCTTTTGGCGTAGTTATTTGGGTTCCCAAGGACACTGTGTCTGGTAGAAGTGAGATGACCCTACTGCAAGGAACAAAGCCAGGGGTTATGGAGGGGTGCTATGTGGGGGCCCTGTGGCCTGCAGGCCCCAAGGAAAACCATATCTACCATATCTAATAGCAAATGATCCCAAGCCTTTTAAACCTTGATGAAAATTACAGCCTCTGCTATAGAGGATTTTGTGAAGATTTTGTTCTATGCTTACAATGGATGGCCACAAGAAGAATGGTAGCTCCGAAGTGTGGCCTGCTGTCAGTAACAGCAGAGCAGCCATCCTACAAGGGCCACCAGAGTGTGAGTCAGTAACACGGCAGGTGGGCAACAGGACCAGAGTGAAGAACTGGTTTGGATCTGCAGGAAAGCGCATGTAAAACAGCACTCTGGGCGAGATGGAAAGTACCTGAGAAGTGTTCTAAAAAGAGACACTTTCTCACAAGAGCCCCTAGGGACTCAAAGTCAGCATAATTTGGGTTTTAATGGAAACACAATCTTACAAATATTCCCAGGCTAAAAAGGCAAAAGGCATTTGAATTATATAAGGAAGAACATTTTTTGCCATCTGATGTATTCAACAATGAAATGGACTGACATGAGATGCTGTCACGGGAAGGGCCTGGCTAGAGAGTGGATGAGCCACTGTCAGACAGGCCGTGGAAGATTCCTGTGTGGGTGACATTTCAAAAGCTCCCCCTCACCTAAAGGCTTTGTAAACCTCTGATTCTAAATGCAATAGACTTTACAAACTACTGTGATTTCAAATTGCAAAGGTAGCAAATTTTTCTTTAACATACAGGGAAAACCAAGAATATCCATTAAAATACTTGAAATTTTGTGGCTGCACTCTGCAGTTTAACTCCCTTAATGCCTGGCTCTTTCTGTTTTCTCTCTGTTTCCTTTGCATATAAAATAAACTGCGGTTGTGAGTAAGGTGGAAGCTATTAAAATGCTTTAGAGGGAAGGCAAAAATGATTCTTAATACTATTAGAACTTTATTCAGAATATAGTGAACAATTCTTGGGGAATACTAACATGATATGCCACAAAAGTTAAAACATTTCTCTCTAGAAAAACAATCATGTAAATTGTTCTGATTTCTACAGTATCCTGCATATTTATGTTTCCAAGAACATTTCAGTCCAAGGCTGAGCCACTTGGGGAAATAGAATTATGGCTGGATTTTCCAGGACATTCACATGTGCAACCAACTCTGTGGCTATGCTTGGAATCTGTTGCTGGCTCAGGATCAGATACATACATAAACTCATACCATATTTCCATCCTATCTGTTTCCAAGAGTAATTCTTCACAAATGCTGGAAGCTTGCTTTATGTTTTACTCATTTATTAATGACCCACATAATCTGTAATTTTTCATACCTTGGAGACTTTAGGTCTAGCTGAATCTCTGCCTGTTCTGCTTTTCCCAGTTGGTTTTTCATTTAAGTTGTCTCCTCTCCTATCACATGCTATAATGAAATATCAAAATAAATACCAGTAATTATTTCCATTTTTGCACAAATCATTTCATCAAACATATATTTTAAAATCTTATTGTTTAGGTAGATAGATGATAGATAGATAGAGAGACAGAAATAATTTACCAAACAATATATTGCCACTATAAAATATTGTTTGCATTGTTGCATGTTCCTACTTTTATTTGTATCTGTTCCTGTTTCTTGTGAGTTTTGTACTTTGCTTCCATAACTAGACTATAAGCTCTTTGAGGGAAATAAGAGGCTGCTCTTGTACAAGTAAAATGTGTTCAGTTCCTATAACCATTCATGCATTCATTTAATCATTTATTCATCCAGCAAGAATCTATTGAAACTATAATATATGTACAGGGTGCTGCACCATTGGTTATTGTCCTTTGTAAAATACAGTCCCCATAAATGAACATAGCATCCCAGACATACTTGACCACCATGGAATAGAACAGGCCTATTAGTTTATCTGGCTCTAAACCCAGAGGAAAGCTTATATTGAGTTGGGTTTGATATTATACCTTTATTCTATACTAAGGGATATTATGAGAACTATTTCTATAAAACCTGTCCCCAGATTTACTGTAAGAACATTTATATTCTCAGTTTTTCTGAGGATGCCTAGGAGAAACCTCTCTCTGGTAATACTTCAGGAATAGTTGTGCTTCTTGCAGGTATCTCGTTTGCTTTTATAGCATGGACACAGAGATTCTATTCCTAGTTAGCTGCTAGTATTTAGTAACCTGTTCAGTTACACCTACTGATCCACTCAGACATATATATCTTAGAAAACTTCATGTCAGGCATGTTTTGTATACAGTTCCTCTTATTTTATCTTCTTATAATACATACTTCTTTGAGAATTATTAATGTTTATATCCTGTTAAAAGTAAAACATGGAGGAAGAAGAGATTATTAACTTGATATCTAGTAAGCTATCACTGCTGGCTACAATTTCACCATTGTATAGTTTTTAGCCATTATTGTCCTCTACTTAAGTGTGATCCATAGCACTAAGCCACCACAGTCCTAAAATGAATGAAATCCATTTGATTTTCCCTCTTGTATGATTCTCATAACTCTCTTTTCTTTCCAGTCACATTGCCACTGTCCTTGTTTATGTCCCATGGGTGAAGGCAGTGAGTCTTCCAAAAATTTCTCTAGTAAATTCAAGTGGGGTTTGTGTCCCATTTTTAGTGATTCCCACAGTGACTATCTTATGCTACACCCACTGTCTTCTTTGAGGAAACTGGTCCTCCTCCCCCATCCAACTGGATATGTGTTCTGAATAGTAGCTGCCAATTTCTTGCCTAAACTCATCTCCCTGGCTGCATGATTTTGAGTAGAGGTGCTGTAACACTTAGAAAGATATTTGACTGCAAGTAACCAAAAACTATCTAATGTAGCTAAAGCCAAAAAAGGGTTTGTTTTTCTCACATAACAAAAATGGTTTTCTCACATAACATATAGGGGCTCAAAAAATTAGGGCTTATGTCTTTTTAATTCCCTCGGAAAATGCCTCATATATGCTAACTCATAGTCACTAATTGGCTACTACATCTCAAAACATTATATCTATTCTAAGGAAAGAATAAAAGCAGAGGGAGGAACAAGGTCCCCCAACCAAGTCCAACCCCCTCTCTCAAGAGACAAAATGGCCTTTAAGAAACTTCTGCAACACATTTTCCTTGGAATCTCATAATTAAGTGAGTTTCAAGGATACCTCCAATTGTAAAACAACAACAAAAAAAAAGTTAGAAAAATATAGAACAAGATTGTAATGCTTAGCTTAAGCTAATCATGATCAGTTGCATGAAAGTGAACCCACAATGTCTCTAAATGAACTCAAGTTTCCTTTATCAATTTAGAAGTTAACATGGATATTGAAAAGGAAGGTGGAGCCCAAGCTTATTAAAACATCCCATCCCTTGATCTCAGTGGTTTGTGTATGGATTGAAATGTGACCCAAACCTTTCGAACAAGCCTTTAGCCAAAATTGTTTAAACTCTCTGGCTAGACAGCTGACTAGGGTCACAGAGTCAACCTAATAAATAATCTTGCCTCAGAGAAGGAAGCTGACATAGAAAGAAGTAGAGATAAGAGATAGGAAAAGAAGATCCAAATGGCACTAATTCTTACAGAGTCATTAAGGCCAGTTTTACTCCTGCCTTTGGTTATAGGGTCGAATCAATTCTCTATTATGCTCAAAATTAGATCAATTTAGACTTCTGATTAACCTATTTCTTGGCATGTTCCCTACTTCCAGTCTCTTCCAACTTCAGTTAGTGCAGCACTGAGCCCTGAGAGTTTTCTCATACACAAATCTCATGATGCCACCAATTTAAAATCCACGCTATTTTCTCCATCACCTACAGGATGAAGTTCAGACAATTTATTATATTAAAATCTTTTCATAATCTGGCTCCAACATACACACAAATGTCTGCTTTGGCCATATAAAACTTTTCAATACTTCTAATAGTGTCATGCATTTCCATGCCACGACTTTCTCTGTGATGCCTTTCTCCATTTTTTCAACTGGATAACCCCAGTTAGTTCCTCAGCCCCCCAACTCTGCATAGACTTACCTCTCCAGCTTTCAGTGACCCATACAGGCACACACACAGGTATATATATGCACACCCGAGCAAGAGTCCTACTCACTGTGCTCCTTTCTTAGCTCCAACAGTATCTCTTACATACCTGTATCACAGCACAGCCCATGTCATCGTGTCATTACCCCTAGGTAGGTTTGAGTCCCTCAAAAGTAGGGACTGATAAAATTCAATGACTGTTTAATTGAAATAAATGAATATTTCCACAAGCGAAGGAAGAAAGGAACTCCTAAAATCCTCTGAATTTTTCTCCCATTTGGATAATATTCAATTAAACTCTTCAATGGTTTTTTTTAACTACTATTCTCACCAGCCCCCCCCTTCCTTATAATGTTATTGGTGTTTTGTAATTTAAAAGTAAGACTTTATAGCCATGTGTCATGATACTGACATTGTGTTTTAACCTAGCTTTACAGCTATAAAATATTTGATAATTTGAGTTTACAATTGGAAGCTATCCTCTCATATTTATGTATAGCTTTAATAATTATCACCTATATCTGTACAAAATATATTGCTAATATGTTGAACAGGATAAAATTTAGAGTTGTTTAGGACACCTACTAGCACCCTCACATAAAGTTGACCTTGATCTATTGACCTTTGAGCCTAGGTAATTATCTCACTATGAGTCCATATAATTGAAGTTTTATCCAGGCCACAGGGTATAATGTTGCTATCAAGAATTCAGTAATTTTGGAATGAGGTTGAAAATACATAGGCAAATATGCCTATTTTACAGTTAAAGAAATTTAGTTTCAGAGTTTCAGAGAAGCTGTATGACTTGTCAAACAGTGTAGAACTGAAAAGTGAGAGAGTCAGGCAGTTTTTCTAACTCTAAAGCCTTTCATTACACAACAGCACTCTCAGTTGAGATCTATCTATCAAATGTCCTCCTAAAATGAAACACTGTACCTGTAGTATTTTTCTCTACCACTGTACAAAGTTCATCTAAATAGGAAATTATTTTTCTTTGGTGTGATTTGTTTTCAATGAAACCATGCAATTTCTGAGCAATCACTGTGCCTTTTTCTACATACTTACCATCTGTTAATAATCTATTTTAATCCCAAATGTCTCTTCTTGTTTTCCAAGATACAGCTAGACAAGTGTTTCCTTAGCTTCTTCTAAACCCAGATTATAAGACTTCTGTAAATTTTTTACTTTCGTTGTTTTTGTTTAGGAGCTGTATAATCCAAGGAGGCTCAATGTGACTACAGAAATATCAGTAAACAAGTTGAGCACCAAACATAATTCTTTTTTTTTTTTAACCTGGGGAACATTCCCTCCTAGACCATTGGCATGGGCAATTTCTGCATTCCTATATAAGAAAATCTTACAGGCAAAACTCCATTTGGAAGAAGAGGACTACATATTTATCTTGAATTGCAAGCCTAGCAAGCCCACAGCCTGTTTTGACTTAGAGTTAATGTGTATTTGGTATGTTTGGAAGATTGTGGAGATTGGGATAGAGGGCTAAAGCACTACCCCTAGCTTCCCTTGGTGTTGTCATTGGATCCTAGCCAGTTACTTCACATGCCTGAATTTCCACCTCATCCAGGTAACACGCTTGCTCTACAGTCACAGTAGTGAGTAAGACCAAGGACTGAACAGAAGCCTGCTAATTGTCCAAACCACTCAAGTCTAGCTGCCAATTGGCAGTGTCCCCTGAAACAGTAGTGCTGCACAGTGACAGAAGTCACTGTGGACCAACCTGAGACACTTCCATCCCCCAAGGGGAGCACAGCAGAGGACTCAAAGACTTTGCCAACTACAAATCTGAAGACTTAATTTCTCCAGGGAGAAGCAGCCTGCTAAGCAAACCAATAAAATCACAAACCCAGAAATCCAGGTTATAAAATACCTCTTTGTAAAATTTACAGTGTAATACAGGTGGAAAAATTAGATTTATACTTAAAGCTCCTCATTTTGATTGCAGATGAACAATAACAAAATCTTCATAAGGTAGACTGAAAAAGTTGATCAGTTTCCAATTAAGAAGTTCTTTGAAGAACAATAAATGGTAAGTTCAACCTTAACACATATTATACCTCTTTCTGACTTTACCTACATGTCACGTAACTGATTATACATTTTGTAATAATTAATTATACATTTATAGATACACCCATTTTGGTTTAGTGGAGAACACTACATAAATGTGGAAACCCTATTTCTTAGCTGTCAAAGCAATGGGGCCAAAAAAGATTACTGCTCAATCTAAACCAATCTCTTTCCAAGCAAACAAACTTAAAGGCATTTCCTTCATTTGATGGTGTTAGAGTCAACTCTCAGACAAGGTCCTAGGCAAGTGTATATCCATTCATAATGAGATCAAGTTAATATTATTTCTTGAATTTTGGAATTCCTTTCTTTCAGAAAGGAATACAGATACAAAAGATGCTCCTAAGATGAGAACAGTGAAGAATTGGGAAGAGAAAGACTTGATTTCATTGTTTACTCAGGTTTTGATGAAGGTAGAATGAAGTGGGGAGACCATGGCTTCATTGTTTGTATGTGGGTCTTAAGTATTTTAATACCTCTTTGTAAATCAATTTTCTTCTGCTTTATAAGCAAACACCAATGTAGGGGTGCCAGTAAAATGGTAATTACATAACCTATGGATGATCCCAGATATGACTTTTAAAACTCAATTAAGTAATCAGATATTTCCATACTTTTTCAGGACTTAGAAATGGTGATGTTGCTTGATTCAATTGATTGATCACCAAAAGAAATAATACACCAGTCAATGTTTGTTTCCAGTCTAATGTATAACTCAATTATTTCAACTTTCTCTTATTTTTTTCTTCAAGTTCTGAAATTGTTAATATAGTGAAAGTTTACTTGAAAGGTTACACGTATTCACAGAGATATGTTAAGTTAAAATATTGTTTCCTGGATAAATTGCCCAATGAGAATGTTATTTGCCTGTATTAAAGCAAAACCATGTCTTCAAAGTTGAGTCATGGCTGTTCTCAGAGGCAGGGGGTTTCCTTAATGTGGAAAACTAAAAAATTAGACTTTCAACTCTCACAGCATCCTTTTTGGTATGCCCTATAGGTTTTTCCACAGAGTTAAAAACTTGGAAAAACATTTTGCAAACAAAAATGTGAAATGCTTGTTCATGGGAAATCTTTCCTCCACCCAGGAAAAGATAAATGGTACTTCAGAATTACTCTTTTAAGAGTGAGATGTTTATTGAAATAAGGGAGGCTAATTGTCAAAAATGATGAGAAACAAATGTGAAAAACCCTATGTTTGGAGCTCTGGCCACATGGAGCATTCAAACAAGCATATGCTGTGTTTCAAAAGAAGAGACATGCTTTTAGAAGCTGATTTTTTTCAGGAAAATAAAATGTTCAGTGTAAGAATAAAGAAAAGAACATGGCTTCCAACAGCAGTTCCAGAACACGGAACAAGAAATAGGGGACATGCCTCCCAACGTCATCTTCTCTGAAAGGTTGGAGCTCCACTTTGATATCACTTTAACTTTTTAATAATATTCACTGACATGACAAACAAGTTCTACTGGGAAACATGTGCAAAATGGGCTGATATATGATATGATTGCTAGAGATAGGAAAGCATTATCTGCAGATAAGAGATATATGGCTCTGCTTGACCAAGTTCTCAATCTTTTTAAAGTTTTGCCGTGAGTTTCTACTTCATTCTAAAATAGGATTTCTCAAACTTGGCACTATTGACATTTTGGGCAGATAATTTTTTGTTGAGAGAGGACTGTTTCTTATGCAGTAGAATATTTAGTAACATCCCTGTGTCTACACAAAAGATGCCAGTAGCTGCTCCTGCCCAGTTGTAACAACCACAAGTGTCCTCAGACATGAGCCAATGTCCCCAGGGAGGAGCAAATGTCCCCAGGGAGGAGCAAAGGGAGGAGAGGGAATTTATGGTCAGCTGTGGGAAGGGGGACAGATTTATATTCACTGGTCTAGAGAACAAAACATTGATTTAGGGTTTTCAGATAAACTGTGGATTGTATATTTTTACAAATGCATTGAGCAAAGGTGCAAACTTCATGATGCCAGGACAAAGTAACCCTTGTCCAAAGATGGGCCTCACTACAAAACGCCAGTAAATTGGTGATGCTTCTATTACTCTCAGGCAACAAGCACTATTTGTGGAGCTTCTTCAGATTGTCTGAGTCTAGGGTAGTAGGGAAGTGCATGGGCTTTGAAATCAAACCAACCTGAATTTTGGTTCTGGCTCTATCACTTACCACTTGTGTGGCCATGGACTTGTTATCTGACCTCTCTGAGCCTCAGTTTTCCTCCTCACAAAATGGGGTCAATGCTGATTTCAGGGGATTGTTGTAAAGAGCAAATAAAATAGTATATTTTAATATTCATACTTGGTAATCCTCTAACAAATCATTTGTTATAATGTGGTACAATCATATTCAGGTTCAATGAAATAGGTATGTCATCACTTTTGTTTAACCACCAAACCACTTATGACTGACAGATCTCATTAACTAGAACACATCTAAATAATCATACAGTAGGACCTACAAATAATTAGAGCTCTTTCCAGCTTTTATTTTGACTTGCCTTTAGTTGTCCTCATGTTGGATGCACATTAATCACTTGTTTCTGTGTCATCAGCCCAGTTTTTGTTTTCAGTGGGAGTACCCAGTGCTACAGACAACATCAACTTAACTGCAGTTTGACAAACCACAGAGTAGTTTCAATAAGCACACAACATGCTGAGCTATGTGCATTTAGAAATGGGCAAATGTTGACCAAGAATATCCTATTTGGAGGCCCACCCAGTACCCATAACACAGTGACAGCATTCTTCTGAAATCAGGAAAAGATTCAAGTTGCTCAAACCTTCATTTTAAGCAGAAATACACCAGCCATATACCATCCACAGGAGAGAAGATGTGAAAGACTTTCACAGCAGTCAAGAGCAGACAATGATCCAAGTGACAAGAAGAAACAGGCCCATCTGGGATGTTTTCTGCTCATGCTACTGAAATTTTTCCAAATACCATGCTACTCAGAATGGAGAAAGGGACCAGTGACTATGAGAAACAAAATATTCTTCCTTACAAAAGCCTCCCGAAGGGATTGGGATGTTTACAACACTTGGAGAATGGCCGAGCGGGTGTGTGTTTCAGCACAGCATGGAGAAACTATCAAGCTCAGCTTACAACCTGTGGTTCACACATAGGGAAATCATGCCAAATATCTCCCCAAGAGCGATGTTCCCTGGAGAGCTCTTTGAAGGATTCTACAAGGCAAAGATGATTTCTCTTCTGCAATCATCTCCATTTGGGAGATTCATCTGCTTCAATGAGTTGTACAACCTCAGGAAGGCCTCACTTGGGAGCCTGAGAAAAACGTTTGGGGTCTTTGGCTTGGCCTTACCAAGCCCGCCAAAGGCACAACCATGGGCCCCCTGCTGCAGCCTCATCACCCACTCAGAGTGGGACCTCCTCATCTGTCTTGGCAGTACCTCCTGGAAAGAAGAAACAGAAATACAGCTTTGGCTTAGGCTGAAGAGAGAGTTGACTCAGGAAGGGGAGACCCTTCAATCAAAGGAGAAGGAATGTTCAGACTCCAGCTTCACAGTATGAGTTTGGAGTAAGCATTTCTCAGAGGAAGGAGACTGCTGTTCTGGGAATATGAAACAATAGATGTCCATTCCTACTTTCAGTCATTTCCCACAGATAATTTTGACATACGGCAGTATCAGTGCTTTAAATCAGGCCCACTGCCTATTTTAGTAAATAAAGTTTTATTGGATTCAGCCAGAGCCATTCACTGACACATAATCCATTGCTGTTCGTGTACTACAATGGCAGAGGTAAATAGCTGCTATAGAGACTATGTGGTCTACAAAGATATCTACTATTTGGTTCTTCACAGAAAAAAAAATTCTGACCCCTGCTTTAAATTACTCTCTCAGGAAATATCTAGATTTAAAATCTGGCTTAAGTAAATTCAAAATGGTTACAGATTTCACAAACTTTTTCAGTCCCTAATTTTTTTTTTCTGAAAAGAAAGTTGGTTGTATATTTATTGCTATATTTACCCTAGGATATTTAGTTGTTTATATCTCCACTTTTTAAAGACTAAAACATCTGAGATAATACATTTACATCTAAAACCTCTCTTGCATTATGTAGATTTGATAATTTATGAATGAAAAATTAGGCTTTCCATCTACACTAAATGATCAAGAATTACATGTCCTGTGGCTGTGATTCTCTACTTCAACTGTTCTTTTGTATGTTTTTAAAAATTAACCAACTAATTTCAAATTATAAGCAGATAGCAAGGATCTTTTTATACATTTTACAAAGTCTACATTGTCTGGACAAGATTTGACCAAGGTAAATACCTATATGCTTGCTGATTTAATGATTACAGATGAGCCTAATCATATTTTCCCCAAGCTTGACCTATGCTCCTGGGACTTTCTACAACTCAAGGTCTCAAAAATGCCTAGTACTACTGTCTCTGTAAGGGATTTCCTTCTAGTCTCCCATTGTCTCTCTGTAATTGCTAACATTGCCTGGTAGACTAACTGGATTGTTAATTCATGAAAGGTTTTTGTGGGTTTCTTAATGATCTAGATAGTCCATGCTCTATTTCCTTTGACTTTTCCTCATTTTCTATGATTTAATATGAAACAGAGGGAAATAAAAATAAAATAAGAGTCCTGGAAGAACATTCCACCTTTTTATGCCTCTAACCATTTTCTTAATGCTATAGTTTAGATTATTAATGATTTTAAAACAATGGTAGAATTTAACTTAAAAAAAAAATTTATTTTATTTAAAAAACACCCAAGCAACCAAACAAACAAACAAAAACACGTATTAAGGACCTGCTATAATTTCGCAAAGCACTGTTTTGGCCAGTAGTGGTTTATAGGAACATCTAAGAAAAATGTCATCTCTCAAGAGACTCCCAATCTGCGGAGGGGTGACAAACAGAGCACAAATCATAATGCAAATCAGACCTTGAAAATGAGGGTTTTAATGGAGGAAAAACAAAGTTTTATGGAAGTATAGTATAGAGAGCAATTAATTCCAAACAGGGAAGGAGGCCACGGTGCCCAAAAAAACGTTTCATGTATTAGAATTCAGCCTCAAAGCTTCTGATGTCTTCAAAGGGTGGAAATGAAGACTTTCTGGTTCACTGTATGTTGTGGAGAGAGAATATCGTGGACAAAAGCAGAGAGATTTATTTGCCTCTCTTTGTCACTTACCACATTGCATTGAAATGACCTGTTCATGGATCTGCCTTTGCCACCCAACCTTCAGTTTCTAAGAAGGGGTCACATCTTCGCTGCATTTTCAAAGTCTCACACACAGGTGTCCCTTGAATTAAGCAATTGTTCTAGTAGCTGATAAAATCCACTTGTTATTTAACTCATTTTCAACCACATTTCAAGTTTTCCAAAATTTGAGCTTTTAAAAAGCTATAAATAATTTTAATCCCACTCTAAGTTTTATGAGTTTACTAGGACAATAGATTTAACTTCTCAGATCCTCAGATTCCTAATTTACAAACTGTGAATGAGGAAGTGAGGTGGGGGGACGTGGTAGGGAAACAGTAATAATATCCATATCACAGAGATTAGGGCAAAATGAGGCAACACATATCAAATGCCCAACTCCATGATGGACCCATAGGATATATGTATTTTGGCTTCATTTCTTTTTTTTTTAAGTTGTGTCTTCCATATACTCAGTACTAACATAGAATTTTCTAAAACTGTGTCCCAAGGACCTAATTTCCCTGTAGGCTCTCCCAAAAGTGTTCCATGGTTGAAAGTATTTGGGGAATGCATCATGGTTGCCTCTTGCAGAATCACATTGCACATAAGCATGTTCAAGTCTCAAAGGAGTCCCACTTTACTGAATTCAGAGTTTTTCAAATTTATTTGAACCCAGACTTTTTTCCCCATGACACTAGCATCCATCAACACACACTTTACAAACTCAGATCTAAAGAGGACATTGTAGACTTACCACATTCACTCTGCCACTGGTCTGACAAATGTCCATATCTTTATTCATATCTTATTGCAAATATATTATAGAAGTAGCAGGAAGGTAGTTTTGTGTTTTGCTTTATTTTCTACCTCTGAAAAAGTTGTACTGTATCATGCATGCCATTTCTCTTAAATGTGAATTAAATACTCCTCTTTCCATGAATATCGAGCATCTTTATTTTTTTAATCAAAGTAAAATAATTCAGGGATGTATTATTTTAAGGTTTGCTTTACAGATTTTGTACCTTTTTTTCATCTCTACCATTTGGGTTTTTTTATTTATTTTTAATACAATGATAAAAGAAATTTCAGGAGAGTCCCTTAAGTGACTCACACCACCCATGGCTGTCTGGGCTCCACACGTCCCTACTTCCTGCTACCAAAACTGAGAAGGACACCACATTGTTATCATTTGTCATTCAACACTAGCTAATATGTCTATGTTGAATTCAGCCCTCTGTCATGGCAGTTTCACTTTTTACTTATTTTACTTTGACTTTATCCATTAGTCCCAGCCTGAGGATATTTTCATCTTGCAAAAATATCACATGTAATAATGATGGCTCTTCTCTCACGCTGTGGAACTAGTAAAGTAGGAATATCTCTGTCATAAGCTCAGAACACTAGTAAAAAAGGCCAGAAAGCATTTTTTAAAAGATAATAAAATAAAACACTACTAGCATAAGACACACAAATACATTTTTTAAAATTTAAGAAGACTATGTCTTTACCTTCCACTTTCTCTGTATTATTGTCCCGCATCAGATGCTAAGTTCCTCAATGGCTGAGATAACCTCTAACTTAACTTTTTATTCTAGAGCCTAGTATAGCATCTTGTACATAGTGTACTCTCAGTAATATTTATTGAACCAAATCTAACTCTTTAAAGAGTTAAGTTTCCCAGGAGCGGTTAATTTGTAGAAAGACCTGGATCTTTGAAGACTAATGAACTCTAATTATATAACAGCTTGCTGGGTTTTCACATGAGTAAGATCTGAGTAAGTTGGTGGAAAAATAATGTAGCCCAAATGTCCTGAAACTCACAACATTCTTGGCACTTTAAATTAGAACCTTTAAGAAAAAATAAAATGTATTTTATTTTGTGTTAGGAATTTTCTTCATTTGCTAAATACCATTTTCATTATTTAGAATTAAAAACTTGGTGACATTTGGCTCTTTTGAACCTTCAGGAGAAGGGGACAAGGGGTGAAGAAGAAGAAAGTAGGGAAGATGATGAGAAAGAGAGAGGAAAGAAAGAGGGAAGGAAGGAAGGAAGGAAGGAAGGAAGGAAGGAAGGAAGGAAGGAAGGAAGGAAGGAAGGAAGGAAGGAAGAAATTAAGGTTTGTTTATTTATTTCAAACAACTTTTAGTTTTTCCAAGAGTAAGTCTAAATTAAATTTAATTCCCCTATATCAGTTTTCCTCAAACTTCAGTATTATACAATCCCTTTCAAAAGGGAAAACTTTGATAATTAATTTATTTTTATCATCAACCCATTTTATCAATAAAATTCAATAGTGAATTCCAAAATATAATAATGTAAAAAAAATCACTAAATTTTAAAAATCTGTTTTCTTATATTTATGTCTGCATTCACTGCTATTGCACTTTTGCAAGTTGCCTCATCATACAAAGGCAAGATCCACGCTTGACACTTGCTCATAGCCTACATGTTGTGAGCTTTGTGCCAACTGCTTCCGCTCAGGCTCTTTTCAGTTCAGCATGCCTATAGCTGTGACAAGTAAAGGCCTCAAATTCCCATCACTTCTCTCTAACTGATTATGATAAAATCCTCTACATGATGTCATTCGGCCTTCCCATAGTAAAAGCATATTGCTTGTTTACATAGATTCCTGTTATTTTCTTTATTACTACAAAACCATCAGTACCCAATTTCATTTTTATGGTGTCAGATCAAAGTCTCAATTTCTTAAATAACTTAAGAAATTAAAGTCTTAGTCAATTAGTCAATAAAACAGTTTTCCTAGTCCTATTTCCTATTAATACAATTTCATACAAAAGCATCAAATTATTTTAACTAACCATATGAACCTATCCCGAAGAACCAATTTCCGAAAAAAAAAAAAAGAAAAAAGTTTTGCAGCACATTATTGTTGCAAAAGAAAAGTTCTTGTTATTATAACCAGCAAAAGGAATTCATCTCAATGTCTGCTTTGGGACAAATGTTTTGACAGGAGGTTGGGCCAGGGACATTTGGAGTTAGACATTAACTTCTTAGGTAATCTTCTCAGCATTGATGCAATAGCAACACAAATGAAGACCTTCAGTCTATAGAGCAATCTTCAGGTAACATGACATAAGAAAGATGTACATTTTTTAACTCAGTAAAGTGAAAAAACAAAATAAGTAAATAGGTTCTCATGGAATTTGCAAACCCTGGAGAACACATCAGAATATTCCAATTTGGAAAACATTGCCAATATAGATCTACAGTCTTACACATCAAATTTATTTTTTAAATAATGATTCTTAAATACGTTTGAATACTTCCATTATCAATGAAACACCTGCTAGATTGACCTTATTTTCTACAGTAGGAAAATGTTTTGGTTTATTTTTGAAAATTTTATAAAACAATTTTTGAATCAAAGGTATTCCCCCCAAAAAAACCTTGGTTGAATCTGCAATTTTATTTTATCAATATCCTCCACTCCTTGGGGTTGTTTTCTATTGAGTTTTAGTTGCCAAGACTTGTAATTAGCATCTGAGGAGCAAAATCATCCATCTAAGACCGTTAACAAGGAAGCTCATGAAAGATGGCTTGTAATATTTTCTGCAATTGCATGATATTTCTCCTAACCTAATTTTTTATCATTTGGTAATTATTAGGATTTCTTTTTCTTTATTATATTTTTAGTACTAAAAATTTTCCTTTAAAATTTATATTTTCTGCTTTATATTGCTGACCATGTCCTGTTGGGTTTTTTTTTTTTTTTTAGTTGGATTTTTTACTTGGAGGTGTAATCCTTCTTTCAGGGAAACTATCAACTTTATCTAGCCATGTCATCATTCAAAATGTCTATGTCCACAAAAAGATAGAAAATAGAGCAAAATGTCAATGTGAAATTTAAAAAAAAAACTTTGTAGTTGGAATTTGTTTTTTCTTTGCAGAAAAAGCAAGTTTTATTCCCAGAACATCAACCAGATAAGCATCAAATTGTATTAACTAACCATATGGATCTATTCTGAAGAACCAATTTCAGAATTACTGGGTTTTCTGACTTTGGACAAGATAATGTCATTTCTTTTGGCATAATCTGCTAAAATTCAAATTTATTGCAGTCTGAACTCATAGTCATCACCATAAATACTTAGAGTTATCTTTTATTACTAGAACGAACATATTTTCTTTTTTAGTCTAATATGACTAACCTTCCCTTCTGGGATATTAATTGATATGAAAGGGTATATTTAGACATAACTGGAAAGCATCCTGGAGGCATGGAAAATTTGCTTCTCTTAAAGAGGATTTCGATAAATACTTTGACTTTACCTAAATAAAATCAAAGTGCTTTTTCAATTTGGTGGTGCTTGGTTAGTTCGTTTTCTTTTTGTTCTGAGAATTAACATAACTCAGCAGTTTGCAATGCTCCTAATTGCAATCAATATCAACAAGCTAATATCAATAAAGCAGCTGCAAGGAAATCATTAAGGCACCAGGCTGGCTATTAATGATAATAATAATAATAATGATATTTTTCTATGTCTACAATACCTTTTATCTGAGTATCGCAGAGGACCTTACTGATAAATACTTTGACTTTATCTAAATAAAATAAAAATGCTTTTTCAATTATATGCACCTCTGTAAAATTGCTTCAAAGATAGCATTAACCCTACCGTGACAGAATCCCTCAATTTTAGCATTTCAACCATTTATGCACTTAATTTATTTAAGGAATACCTATGTACTTTCTAATGTTCTAGAAACAGCATGCTTTTTGGAAATTGATAACAGATGTTATCAAAGTTAAACATCTATCATAGTAAAAGTTACCAGAATAAATACAGATATATGCATCTCTTTTCTTTATTTTCAAGAAAGAGAAAAGCCACCCACCACACCCCCTGCTTCCTTCCTATTGCATTCCTTGGCAGTACCCCTAACTTGATGAACACAAAAGACGGTATTAATTTAACATTTATTTCATGCCAAGAATTGTTCAAAGCACTTTGCCTATGTTGTCTGATTTGCAAGTGAGGAAACTGAGGCTGAGTGAGGTTAAGTAATTGCAGAAGGTCATAAAGCTATCAAAAGATTAAGACAGGATTCAAACCCTGGTCTAGCTCCAAAGTCTGTGTTTCTACCTACTAAGCTACCGGGAGGTGTGAAACAGTTTCATAGGATTATTCATGGAGAAGAAACCATTTCAAATGAATAAGCTTAGGACTTCAGCTCCATACAACACCAATTGCTCACGAGCCAGCAAATGGCTCAGAGTAGCAGCACTTGGCAGGTTTAGTAATTGTCAACAGGTATCATTTTCAGTCTCCAGAAGCAAAGAGTCAATGACTGTAATAAAGGTGGTTTCTGTAGGTGTTTATGACATGTACTTTAACTATACTTGAATACAATGTTAGCCATCCTTGAGGTATGCAGTTTCTGTCGAAAGCTGTATTGCAGGTTCTTATCATGGAAACCTGAGAGTTAAAAAATGAAGACCAAGGTGACTAGTCAATGAGTAAGGACATGTGTTAACAGAAACACAGTTTTAGTTGTGAGATCAGATCCAAATAAGAGTAGAAGACAAAAAAAGTAAAAGTTTCAAGATAGTATGTTTTCAAAACATATAGAACAAAAAGAGCTTCGTACATAAGCCAGAATTCTCCGAAGGGGATAGTATACTTAGCACTGATGGAATACAGGATGATTTTACATGGACATGTTTTCTATTGTGCTAGTTCCATCTTTACTAGAATATGTATTCAGAAGAATATTAGAAATATGTGTATTTGTGTGTGTGTATGTATATACATACATATGCACATAGATAGACATATATCAGATTTATGAGTTCAGGATCATAACTGCTTAGGGTTAGGTTAAATAAAAATTTAATTTATTCATAAAAAGACTCATTTAAAGTACATAAGTAATAATACAGAGGAATGCTGATATGCCAAAAATGAAGATAATATTCAAATAATTGATATTAGTGAAATGCATCTTAAACCTAGCTTGCTATGACACTTATTCCTAAATGACTGAAAATGTTCATTAAAAAAAAAATTAAGGTCCTGTTAGATTCAGTCAAAGGAAATATGGCCCATACATGATTTCATAAAGAAAGTAAGCAGACCCGTGAAATGGTAAAAATAAGCAAGCCCACGATTTTCCCATCCATTCCCAGTGAGATTTTGAGAGAGTTTGTCACCCCTAACACTAAAGGGTCTTTTTTTTTTTTTAAGTCTGATGTAATATTTCATTTTTTGGCAAAAATGTAGAGTAGACTCTAGGAGAAAAGTGTGGCAAGTAGTTTCTAAACAAACCTATTTTAGAAGCAGGCTGAAACCTCACAGGAAGGCAACATGGCCATGTTAAGAGTCAGGGTTGTGTTTTCAGACCGCCAGGCCCTTTGACATTGCTATTGACTTTCTTTCAGTTGGGCCTAAATTGTCCCATCACTGCAGCCACAGCAGGAGGTGGCTGACCCATCTTGAGACTGCTGTGTGGGCGATGTCAACATCGCTGGCCTTGCCATGTGGACCCCACGCTGTTTTTTACTGTTTACCCTCCTAGGTCCTGAGGCTCTGAATCAATAACTTCTTTTTTTGTACTGAAGCTTCTCAAACATATGGACAAATTTAGAAAGAGAAAGGGTACGTTTTCAGAGTTTTAAATGCTATTATTGTTCACTCCATAGAACACTGATTTGGGATTGTGGCTGTGTATGATAGAATGTGTAAACACTGAAAAGAAAATCTTCTAACAACATGTTTTGGAGTTACAAAACCCAGGAAGGCAGAGCACTGGCTTGTCATTTGTGGACTTTCTCCTGACCAGTTCCAAATTTGCCTTGTGTCAGCGTAGCAGAGCTCCCAGCTGCTGCCCCTTAGGGAGGCAGATACAATGTGGCCATTAACGTCTTTTGGGTTGTTTTCCTGAAGCTAACAGAGAATATCATCCTGACTTGACTTCCTTAACCTTTCTTTTGATCAAATTCCCAGGTACAACAGTAATTCTAAACTGCAACCAACTGAGTTTGAAGATATCACAAATATGCTTCTATAAGCTGTTATGGTATCGAAAGCAATGGTTTCCTACCAGGCACAGTGGGCTGTGTGAAACAGCCTTATATGATAGCCCCTGATTTAACAGTCTGGAAGTGTACAGCTCGTGGGCTAGAATATCATCTATCCATTGTAATTTGCTTGGACTCTAGCACAATAACTACTTGAGGCAGAAGTCACACATTGAGAAAATACTTAAAAATTTGATTCCACATTTTTGTGATATGGTGAAGAATTATCTTTAGCCTTTAAATAGCTGTATTCCTTTCAATTCAATCACCTTTTACTGATATGCCAATTGTCTCAGGGTCAGCCAGGAAGCTTGAGGCAGCAGCTGTCATCTTCGCTTCTCAGGAGTAATCAATCAGAGGAGATGCACGCTGCTGTTCAGAGAAAAAAATACCAAGAAACTACATCAAAGGTTTATCTTCCTTAGGAAACTACATGAAGATGAAAGGTGCTGTTTTCTAAGTGGAAAAAAAAAAAACAACTATAGAAACACAATGTCATTAAGAACCTAGTAGGATTAGGAAAACAGAAACTTCAAGTAATCAAAATATATATAATTTCAAAATATGTTCTTTGTTCAAAATTGTTTAGATCATGTCTTATTTTTCTTATAATAATACTTTGTAAAATATAAGGCATTATATTTTCAAATTCTTTATATGGAGCCAGACCACTTAGATTGAATCCTGGCTCTATCACTTAGTAGTAAATTTAGGCAATTAAATTCACTATATCTGAACTTCTTCTGTCAAGTGGGGGAGAAACTATGGGAACTGATGGAAGGGTTAAATAAGTTTCTATATATGTAGAAGACTAGAACAGTATCTGACCCACCATAGAAAGCGTGATAGTTATAAATGCTGTAATTAGAACAGATCAATAGTAATAACTGCTGTTCCTATTACCATTACTGTGTTTATCATAGTCATCATTGTCATTATTCTCATCTCATCATCATGTGCCATCTTATTGAATTGCCACCAAAAAACTGAAAAGAGCCATGGCCAATATGTCCCACCACACAGAAAAAGTAAACTAATGTCCTTATGCTAAAAAGACTTAAGATTTTCTAATGAGTTAGAACAGAGCCACGACTAAAATTCTGAGCCCTTCACTAACAGTGCCTCTCAGAGCTTGCCGCTGGAGAAGGGACTCCAACACCAGTCACTGCTGCATTTCCAATACTCTTGTACCATCTTCCAGAGTCACTGATTGCAAACTCCATGTCCTTCCAAAGTCCATTATCTCCTCCACTTCTTTGGAAGTCATCAGGTGTTACAGGAAGAAGTTGCAGTCTACAACTCCCTTAACCCCTAAATGCTACTCACTAGTTTTATTACTCACCACGTTGGTATTACAAAGCAGTTAATGCACGTATCATCTCCAAACTCATTCTCTAAATTCTATCTAATCCTTTCCTATTCTAGATGGATGGCATGGTTCTCCTTTTTGCCATAACTAGCTCCTCCCTGTTTTCTGTGTGGGCTCCTTTCTTCCTCTTTCTTCCTCCCTCTCTCTCTCTCTCATTCTCTCTCTCACACACTCACTCCCTCTTTCCCTCTCTCTCTCGTGTTCTCCCTTTCTCCTTTCCTCCCTCTCTTTTCCTTTTGCCCCTTCCTTCTTCCCCTCCCTGCTCCCTCTCCTTTTACTGTCTTTCTAATGCATCTTCAAATTATCTTTTCTACTTCAAACAAGAAAATATCTTCCCTTTCTTGTCAACTCTTGACTTTTCATTGTGACTTTTCACCATTACACACAAGTTTTCCTGGCATTGTGGGTCCATCGTTCCCCCACTCATCCTTACATCTCGCAATCTAGTGCTTATGTTTGACAAGCTTATATTGTAGGATGCCCTGCCTAAAAGTCACCAGAAAGCCACTTACTATTGTATTCAGTGCCCCTTTCTCAGTCCCTCATCCCCTTCACCTCTCACGTGGTAGCACTTTGAGCCCCCACCTTCTTGGATTTCACCACATCTGTCCTACCCTGTCCTTCCTCATAGCCATTCTTCATACTCCTCTGTCTCCTCTAATACTTGCCTTTATTTTCTCACTCACATTTTTCTTCAACTGAAAAAAAAATCATCTAAAAAGACCTGTTTTTAAGCCCTATGCACTACCCTTCCTTTGTTTCCCATATGTGTATAGATCAGTGATTTGAACACTCTGCCTTCTCCTTACAGCCTGACCTCCTCTTTCTTGTCCTGGTCATGTGTGGCTAAGGCATGTGGTCAAGAGGCATCTTGGGATAAAGGAGAGAGTGAAGTAGAAAAGACTTGGGGTTAAACATAGGCTTTGTTATTTATTACATCACTTCTTTAGAAGCTCCTTAACTTCTCTGAATTTTGGCTTAACATCCATAAAGTAAAGATTACATGAGGAAACTGCAGACAAATACAAGACCAGCCCATGAGGAGTTCTGAGGAAGTGGCATCCCCTGCCTACTCCCTATTCCCACCCACCACACACACCACCCCTTCCCAATCCAGAAAGGTGCTCAATTTCCATCATTGAGCTTATACGGCTAGATTTGATTCCTCCCTTAACCCTGTCTCCATGTCTCATCTGTCTTCAAGCCCACCTGCCTAGTGCCTCCTGCATCCTTCCCTTCCTGTGTGTGTCCCCGACCACCTCCAGAGCACAAGCACTCGTTGTTCACTACTGGATTGTCACAACCGTCTCTGCCAAGTTTCAGTGCCTCCAATTTCTCCCATCTTTCAATCCATGCTAGACAATGACACCAGACTAATAGTCTAACGTACTGCTTCAAGTGATTCCTTTCTCAAGGTAACTCAGCTAGCAAGTGGCATACAGAGATTCAAGACCAGGCAGTCTGTTCTGAGTCTGTGCTCAGAACTATCCACCTGAACTGTCTCAGTATCCATGCGTGGGCCTGGGATTCAACATCCTTCATGATCTGACCAAACTTTTCCAAACTTGCCTTCCACCAGACCTATCACCAGGGATTGATTTACCTGCCCTTCCTAAAATAACCTTTCTTTATCTTTTAGGATACTTTCAGCTGTAACAAAAAACAAAACAAAGCAAAACAAAAAACTCAAGTGGCTTAAACACTAAGAGGATTTATTATTTCATATGATAAACCTACAGGTAGAATAGTTCCAGAGGTATTTAATACCACAGTTTGGAATCAAACATAGGACCCAGATTTCAATATTCCCACTCAGCTATATTCAACATGATCACATATGAGCTCCTGTCATGTTTGTAAGATGGTGCCACAGTTCCATGAAGCGCATGCAGACATGAAAACACTCGGTGGGAACAAAAACACCATAGCTCCACTGTGCACTATGCTTTTAAGTGAAGAATCTTTGCCCACACTTTCACCCCTCCTTTGCCTTCCCCACCAGACTTCCCCTGACATCTCATTGGCCAGAGCTACATCACCGCCACCAGGCAACTCATAAACAAAGCAACATGAAACCAGACAAATTCAGCAACTTGCAAAATTTTTGAGATATGATCATAGCAAAACATATATTATATATCCCAACTCAGTACATACATAAATGCATTTTCTATGCATCCATAAAACACAAATGAAAGTTTGAGAAGATAAAATTCAACCTTTCTGTGCAATGCATACAAATATTTTTCATTCTATCTTATTCTCTATGCTACTATATTTTATTTTTAAAAATTCTGATTCTACCCACTGAATCGTTGTTCACTTGGATTGTCACAACCGTCTTCTACCAAGTTTCAGTGCCTCCAATTGATTTTAAAACCCACTAATAGACTGCTACCTGCACTTTAACAATTACTGGCTTATACTAATCATAATTTACCCAAGTCATGCTGGACAAATGCAAACTCAGAAATAGCATCAGGGTCAGTAGGGTAGAAGGGGAACTGTCTGTTTTGAAGACAACCAATAATTTCCCATTTCTGTGTGTCTTAACGTTACATGTTTATCCTTTACCTATGTCTGTGACACCTCTTCCTCAATTCTCATTTGCTAAAATTGAAATGCTTCAAACTTGGGATGCTCCAACTTATTGCTGAAAAATTTGGAGTTTTTATTTATAATTTCAAAAATAAAAACTGATATTCTTCAGGAGTTTGTAAGTCACAGAAAATAAATCAAGCATTTTTAAAAATTCAAGATCTAGTTTCTTTTGATGATATTAGTAAGGTAAAGGGTCATGGGAGTACAATTAATTTACTTTAAAATGTTCCTTTTAAATAATGTCCAAAGAATAAATCATCAAAGATTAATCAGGGAAGACCAAGTCTCTCCCCCTTATTTAGAATGTCTAAGGATCTGGGAGCAGCTGGCCCCATCTCTGTTCTCTCTTTTCCTGATTCATCTTGTGGGTGACCCCAGAGAGAGGTCACCCTATGGCCCTAAATCACATGAGCCTGCCATCTTCTCTCTGCAACCACCACCCCTTCCTCGAGAACCTTGCTGAGCCAAGGGAAAGGTTTTAAAGAGCCTGGGCTTTGTACCCCCCAGGCCCACTTTTCACCCTGCTGATCCTGGCTCTTCCCAGACCTATGGTCATTTGTGTTTTTACAGCAATATACTGATGTCTCCAATATGCCTTAGCATACGTCCGGTACAAAACACTGTGCAAGGGTGCAGGGAACCCCATGCGAATAGCGGTAGTGCCTATTCTTAATCAGCTTGGAGTCTAACAGGAGATAAGCCTGCAAACAGCTGCAGAAGACATCATTTAATAGTGGAGGTTTCCGGGAAGGGATGCTGACTAGCATTTGTAGAGTACCCACCGAGTGCCGGGTACTGTGCTAGGCCGTTTATGCAAACTACCTCATTGAAAATTCATAATCATTGTGCAGTATTATGATGTCATTTTGCTGACATGGAAACTAAGGCTCACAGTGCCCCAGAGACTCTTCCACTGGGACATGATTAGTAAGCAGCAGAGCCCAAGTGCAGAATGAGATTCTTTAGACTCCAAAGGTTTTGTGTTTTGTTTTTTGGCTCATTTTCTCTGTATCTATAGGAAGAGGAGAATTTTATCCAGCTGATAGGAAGACATGTTTAAAATAGGCTGTTGAAATAGAAGGGATGTAATTCCTTCAGTGTTGGAGGGCAGAGCAGCTTGTGGAGGTGGAGGGCAGCCCTTCCATGAGTCATGCAGGCAGGAAGGGACAGGTTGGGTTTGGGGATGCTCCGCGGTGTAGTTTGGCTGTCACATGAGGTGCACTTTGGGGAGTGAAAGAAAGCACATCTGGAAAAGGAGGTGGGGTTTTGAAGGTGCTAAATTCCAATTTCCCCAGCTTTTATAATTCAGTAGAGGTTTCCAGGAAGAGGCAGCCCCTCTGCAGCTGATCTAGTAGATTGAGTCAGGAGGGGAGGAGTGAGTGAACAGAGGTGACCCTCCCAGAATAGGAACCAGATGTTATATTTCTTTGTGATCCTCACTGTGAAACTCAGTGCTTTCCAACCAGTAGGTCTGCAGCTTGTATCTGATAAATGAATGAAAGACAAACAAAGGAGTGTTTCTGATTTTTCATGGCAAGTTCCTTAAGGAATGGGTCAGGGTAAGTGGCTAGATGGCAGATGGAGGGGACAGGGACTGCTGGGCAAAGCTCAGGGCAAACTTGACTTTTCTTATGTCTGAGCCTCCACATGAATGATCTAAACAACATAACCTTTAGCCAAGGCATATATGACCCCTTCTGTTACGTAGAAAGGGCATGCTGGAGAGCAGAAAATATTCAGGAGAGAAAAGACAAAAGGCATGAGAAGCAAATGTTTTGAAGGATTTGCAATGGGATCCCCATAGTAAATATTCCCATGGCTCACACAACCACATGTCCAAGCCACATTTTTTATATACCAATCTGGTACTTGACTTTAGAGAGCAGCCCAAATATCTAACTAAATTACTTATTATCTTGTGGGTTAGGTAAGCACAGGGTGGGTGACACTGGTGTGACAATTAAGCAGCACTGTAAGCCACAGACTGTGGTGCAGCTTTGTGCCCAAGCCCAGCTTCAAAGGCTTTGCAAGTTGTTAATACATAGATTAATTCCAAACAGGAAGAGACTAAAATACGTGGCAAGGCAATTCTGTATGATTAGTTTGCTCGGCTTCACAGCCAGATAAAAATTAGCTCCCTTGCAGACAGTAGTCACAGACTGAGCAAAGTGAAGCCAAAGCTCTAGGGGAGATGAAAAGAGACACAAAGAGGGGAGGCAAATGCAGAGAGAGGAAGCTATGCCTTAAAGTTACACCTGTTTCTGGTATGGTGAAGGATTTGAATTTGTAATAAATGGTAGCTTAAGAGATGGTAGCAGCAGTAGCAGGAGTAGCAGTCATACTAAACAGGAAGTTGTCAGTGATGATTGATGCTAACAATTCATGATATTTTCCATTGGCTTTTCCATGCCAATTATGATGCAGTATGAGCGTGGACTGGCCTCATTTAAAGTATCAAAGGTTATGTGAAAAATACCAGAAAGCTTCTTGCTAGTGTTATTCAATAATTAGTGGAAACAGATGTTGGATACATCAGCTCTGGATGAGTGTGCATGAAGTCTGTGACTCTGACATCACGAGTTGGACGACTTTCCAAGTGCGTCATGCTGAATACCTGGGGCTTACCCCTGTAGTGGTGTCCTTCTGAGAAACAGTGAAGTCTGGAAAAGCATCATGACAGCCAGTATATGGACCCCTCTGCTGAAGCCACCATGCGACCAAGACTGTCACATGTTTAGCTGCAGAGAAGCAAAATATCAATTTCAACCTGCACTAAGGAAAAACATCTACTTAATGGAGGTCAAATAAAGTCTTCTATGAATTATAGGCCTAATGTATATTAATATATAGGGTGTACAAACTGTCGCATTTATTCATAAAACATGATGAGATATTTTCATTTAAGTAAAAAAAATTCATTAATTTATCGACATTAAGAAGTTTTTTTGAAACCAAAAAATCCATTGTAAGAGGTTCAGTGTACCACAAGTTCAATAAACAGTTATTCCCTTTCCACTTTTTTCATTTGTTTTTATTTTATTTTACTTTATTTTATTTTTTAGAGATGGATTCTCACTCTCTTGCCCAGGCTGGAGTGCAGTGGCATCATCATAGCTCACTATAATCTCAAACTCCTAGATTCATGCAATCCTCCTGCCTCAGCCTCCTGAGTAGCTAGGACTACAGGTGCACACCACCATACCCATTTTTTGTTTGTTTGTTTTTTAGTTTTTTTGTAGAGATGAGGATCTTGCTATGTTACCCAGGCTAGTCTTGAAATTCTGCCTCAAGCGATCCTCCCACCTCAGCTTCCCAAAGTGCTGGTATTACAGACATGAGACATTATGCCCTGCCCTGCCTTCTCATTTTTTAATATAATCTTTAAAATGATTTCAATTTTTAAGCTGGGGCATCTATACTAAACTCTGGGGAACAATACAACAGACAGTAATGTATTTCTCTCCCCTCCCCACTCCTTCCTCTCTCTACCTGATCTCATAGCTACATGCATACATAAATGCACTCCCAGACACAACAAAATTAAAAACAACAAGAAAGCTGATTTCTTGGAAAACCCAGATTCTATAATAAGATTAAGAATTTAATGTTTTGAAAGTACATATGTATAAACATGTGGGATTTTTGTTGTTGTTGTTGCTTTGTTTTGTTTCACTTCTAAAGGAACCTTAATGATATTAACTAAATATCTGATGAAACTCACTACTCTTCAACTGTGACTCTAATCGTGCTTACATTGACGCATTGGGTGAAACTCTGTCTCTCTGCCATCGTCAATCTGGTTTGCCAGATCTTCACTGTATGTCATATGATACATTTGGGTAAAGACACCCTGAAGTTACAGTGGGACGATTTTTTGATATAGGTAGAAATAAAACAAGTTGAAATTTTTCCCTGCAAGCTGAGCTCCCTTTCCACCCTGCTGTAATGCCTTGCTTCCGAACTGCATTTCCAGGTAATAACTCTTAACAAGACAGTCAGGAGGAAATGGTGGGCACGACTTGCAGGCTTCATGGTGTCTCCAGTTGGGACAGGATGCTGTTAGGAATGAGCTGGTTGACCTGCTTTACTACACAGGGAGGAAACTCTAGCCCCAAATGTTTCAGAGACTTGGCCCAAGGGTCTCAGTAGTCACAAATCCATGGTGAAGAATGCAACTCTTGCTTTACAAATCAAAGTTCTGTCCCTTATGTCACCATGATGCAGAAAAACAAACTAAAATTTGTCATTGTGAAATAATGGAGCTCTCTCCTGAGAAAGGTAAAGAAGTACAGCAGAGAAGATAAGCTTTCGTGTGTCAGGCTCAGCTCAGGCACCCACCGTGTTTCCAGGGCGTCTCTGTCAGTGCCCACACTCTGTCCCTCCTTCTGCTGTCCGGGGCCTTTCCTCTCCTCTCCCTTGGTGTTTGTTTATAGACTTACACCCACATTACAATTGGATGTTTGTAAGCCTATTTTCTCCACTAGATATTAAAGTCATTGGGAATACAGTAGTATAAAATGAAATTAATTAAATGAATAATGAATAAAGAAAATGCAATAATTTTAGTTTTCTATTTCAAAACAAGGATAATAATGACAGCCTTATAAGACTGCTATGAAGTCTAAATATGATGCTTTGACATATGTTAAGTGCTTCACATATGGCACTTAACCATGTCAAGTTACATATTAGTAGCTCAATAACATTTATCTATCGAATGCTTACTTATTCTTCTCCTGAAACTGTCAAAAAGTTTTATAATCCTTCCACGTGCTAATGATTGCACTTTTAGTATTCACTGATTAAGAAAAGATAAATGGATGAATGAGTTTTGAGATGCCCTACTTTGCAGCTCTGCAAACTCCCAAGGGTCCCTAGCCCACAGTTTGGGATTTGTTAAACTGTAGATTGTCCCAAAACCTAGAATGAGGCTTTTGCTTCATCATGAGAGTCATCATGGTGGAGCAAAACACCCACAATACGAGCAAAGCACCAGGGTCTGAGAGCAAGGGAGTAAGAGACAGTAGAGGAAAGACAGCAGGTCTTCATTGCCTCTTACTTTAAAAAAATCCCCACAAATTCATAGATTATTGCCAGCATGCAGCCATTTCACTGCCTTCAATCCCCTGCCCCACAAAGGTACCTGTTGTTCCTAGGCAGCAAAACAAACCCAACAACAACAACAAAACAAAACAAAACAAAAAACATAAACACACACAAGCCAGTAGCTCCAGGAACCTACATATAAGAAAATAGACAACCCTTGATTCTGAGTCTTATGACTGAAGACTTCCAACTAGATTTCTTGCACTTTTTCTTAACTTGTTAGAACTATCCTAGGTTCACATAATGGAAATTCAACCTCAATGGCTTAAACAATGAAGATAAATGTAAAGAATTTGTCGACTCACTGAAAAGTTCAAGGGTAGGTTCAGGCGTGGCTGGATCCAGGAAAAAAATAAAAAAGAAAAGAAAAGGCGGGGCGTGGTGGCTCACACCTGCAATCCTAGCACTCTGGAATGCTGAGGAGGGTGGATTGCTCGAGGTCAGGAGTTCAAAACCAGCCTGAGCAAGAGCGAGACCCTGTCTCTACTATAAATAAGAAATTAATTGGCCAACTAATAATATAGAAAAAATTAGCCGGGCATGGTGGTGCATTCCTGTAGTCCCAGCTACTAGGGAGGCTGAGGCAGAAGGATTGCTTGAGCCCCCCCAAAAAAAAAAAAAAGAAATGAAAAGAAAAGAAAGAAAGAAAAATAAATCATCAAAAAATCAGTCTTTTCCTTGACTGTGATTTTCCTCCAAAGTAGATAATACCTTCAACCAGGCTCTCCCCTCCTACTGTTAAAGAACGTTAGCTGAAGCACTAGATAACAACCATAGCAGAAGGTATAAATTCTTTTCCCAGTGGTTCCCATAAAAATCCCATGATTAGCAACCAGGTTTATATGCTCTGTGTCTGAACCAATCACTGTGGCTAGGAGGATAAATATATTGCTTGGACAGGCCTGGGTTACATGTGGGATGACCAGCCGTTCTGGTTTTCCCAGGACTGTCCTGGTTTTAGCATCACAAGTCCTGTGTCCCAGGAAAACCGGGATGGTTGGTCACTCCAGTTTACATGTGCACCACTGGGGATGGGGTCATTCCCAGACTGCAGTAGCCAAGTAGTATAACAGCAGGGACTGAACACTAGGCAGAAAGAAAATGTCCTCTATGTCAACTTGTGAACTATAGAGCTGTGTGGACCAATACGGTGGCCACATATGCCAATTGAGCACTGAAGTGTGGTACTCTACTGTTTGGTTTGAATGCAGGTCTGAATGAAGATGTTAATTATGTGTAAAATACATATCAGATTTTTAAAACTTAGTAGAAAAAAAAATCTATGATATCTTTTGAATTTGATTTTCTATTTACATGTTGAAATGGTAATGTTTTAGATATATTAGTTATATAAAATATACTATTAAAAATTATTATTTCACCAGTTTTTTTTACTCTTTTAATGTTATTATTAAGATTTAAGATCATACATGGCTTACATTATATTTCTATTGGACAGTACTGCTCAAGATTTTTTAACAAAGTTAACAATGTATTTACATCATGTATTAGGTGGGGTATGCTATAAAGATGCTTTGGGAATGTGCAGGCACCTTAAACAAATAATAATAAATAAATTAAATAGAAAAAATCAGGCCCACAAACAGTTGGAGACAAAAATGTCAAAGTCAAGATGAAATTCATGTCCTCGATTATTTCTGACCTCATTTGTGCCAGGACCAGCACTCTAAGTCCTGGGGCTTCAGATCCAAATAAGAAAAGAGGTTTGTCCCTCAGAAACCCACAGACCAGAAAGGAAAAGAGACAGGTTTTAAAAAAAATGTATTTTAAATACAAAATTATGTTGTCAATACTATGATAAATTCCAGCATACAAGATGTTTTGATTTAATTACACTAATTAATTCAAATAATTTTTGTTTATTCATTTTTCTATTATATGTCAGCTTCTTTGAGACTAGGATTATTGCATTAATAAGTTTTATCCAACCCATTGCCTGTGTTTCAGTGCCTCCTTTTTATTTAATGATCAAATGTTTCTTCATCTCATATTCACTGTTGCCAGAGGCAGGTTAGCCCAGTGAAACTTAATGGGCTTAGGTTCAAATATTTCCAAAGTTCCTGAGCAACTGGCCTATGGCAAGATTTTAAGCCCTCTGTGCCTCATTTTCCACCAACGACTTTGAGACACAAGAGCCTCAGTGGCTCTTTGAACACTTACACACTCATACTCACACACACTCAAATTCAGATCATTGCTTGCAATTTGGCTTATTATTATTAATCATCCCAAAATACCAAATGCTTACAAACACTCCAACTTACTGTAATTGTACTCCCTCGATATAACTCTTTTCAGGCACTGGAAGGAGGTTCTCCATGCTAGCCATTGGGTTCCCTCTAAACATCCTTGAGAATGTTTATTTGAAAAGATTACCTCGTTTTCCTTCAGGATTAAGACATGGTCACTGCAGACAGAGAAGATTTGGAAAGATGGCAGGCAGTTTTTCATAAGTTCCTCAGAGACCGCCCTCGTTAAACGAATAAACCTACAGAAAAACAAAGTGCATTCTAGCCCACACACGTTAGAGACATTTTTCAAACACCTAGATTAAAGAAGATAGGTATTACAAATAGCATATTTGTTGCAGAGAGTGAAGAAATCACAAACTCGCTTGGATAAACACTATTAAATGCATACTTAACCAGCGATTGCGACAGTTCCCCTCTGGCATTCACTGACAAGCTTGACTCCAGCTGTAAATTAGGTTGCAAAACTTCCTTGTCAGAGAACTCACCCTGTTAGGAGGACTCAACCCTGGCTCTGAATCTGCAAGGACAGAAAAATCAATGTGACAGAAAAGCAGTTGCTTGTGTCAGGCCTCACCAAGGAGAGAAAGGGCTTTAAATTAATCATGATTTAAGGATGCTGGCAAAACAGCGCAAAGGCACATTCCTGGTGTCTCTGAGAAAAAGAAAAAAGAAGCCTGGAGCGCTTTGTGAATGCTCCCCACAGATCCTGAGATCCTGCCCTGCTGTTATAAACAGGATTCAGTGTTTATGTGGGAATAGGAAAGCGTTGCTGATCTCATGCAAACAGACAAAATGCATCAAAATCTACAAGATTTTGGCGAAGCAATTAGCACAGTATTTATTCCTGTGTGGAGTGGGAATAAGTCTAAGTTTCATCTTTTCTCCTAGAACCTATGAACTGAATGCAATCACTGGGAGGATTTCCAGTTATATATTAAATTTTGATTTCTCGGAAAAGCAAATGGCTGGCAAAAGCCTCTCTCATCTGGAGAGAGATAGAACATCAGTTCTGGAGATGCCTTTTCTTATCTCCCACCTATTTTGGACAATAGGGGTGTCTGGATGAAGGAAAGCAATTTTTTGCCTGGCTTTTAACTTGAAGCAGTGGCTTTAAAACAGCCAAAGAGACCTACCAAGGCTACTGTGAACTGCCAACATTAGATGGCACCAGTGAGGCGGTGAGCCCCAAGGTAGAGGTGAGCTTTACCTCAGATGTCAGCCTGTTGGCCAAGCAAGGCCACTTTAGGTAGGAGACGTCTGCCTCCCTCACTAATTTAGGTAGTGGAGTCTCCACATTAGAGAAAATGACACCCCAGTATCTGGCTTCAGACTGATTTTGTTCCTGTGTCGGGGACCGCACTTCTTAGCTCTGGCTCTAGAACTCAAGTCAAGCAGTCAGATTCATTTATTTCCACAAGTTCTCTCTGATTAACAGGACAAAAATTTTAGGAAACCACTGGCTTACACTATTCGGCCATGGTCATGTGATACAACAGTTGTTCCTCAGATCTTCCCTCTGTAAATGGAGAGACAGCCAATGAAGACCCAAGAGCATCAGACCCTATTTTCAAAAGATTCCTTTGGCTTCATTTTATAGTATCATCTCTATCACCATAAAGCAGTCATGAAGCACAGGCTGTTCCACCAAGCATTATACAAGAGAGTGTTTGTATGGATGCTGTCCGTGCCTGCCGGGGCTCATGAAGGAACCCACAGGACACTTAGTCTATGTGCATGCTATAAGACATATCAACAACAGAGCACAGATGATAAATTGGTAGAAAATAGAAAATGCAAGCATCTACAGAAAACTGTGTAGTTGTAGGGATGAATAACCCAAGTAAATATAATTATTATAATTCTTTTTAAATAGAGAATTTTGAAATCTAGGATGAGGAAAAGAAAAGGTTTCTGTAGCTATGCAGCTCCACACCTTCAGTGGTCCTGAGGCTGCGCTAGAAACATGGCCAGCTGTCACATGGCTGCTTTATAACTTGCTCTTTTAGGCAACATTGGGTAATAAGCAACTTCCAAAAACAAAAACATTTTATATTTTTGTAAGAATGAATGTGCTGCCGTCAGTACAGTCTCCTTTGAAACCGAAGAACAGGCTTTATATGTACCAAGGGAAATTACCGGAAAAGAGCGTAGACATTCCCTCTCAGGAGATCTTTATAAATATGATAACTTTTCACCTGTTTTGTGTGGCTATCTCAGAAGGCAGCTAATAGGCAAAGAAATTCTTTCAAACTCCTCTTTAGTTCTCTCATGCTGGGTTATTCCCCAGTCACTGTACCTATTTTCCTTTTCCCATCTTGTGGTCCACACCCTTGGGAAAAGATAGTCAGAGAGGAAGTAGAAAATAGATGTCAGTGTTCCTGATAGAACTATGGAATAGTTAATAAATATTCACTCCTTCTATATTCCAAGAGCTGCTTTGTACTCTACCCAAGTTTTCAAAAAGAGGCCAAAAATGTTGCAATTTCCTTTCTAGGCCCAATCCATAGCCAGCGAAGAACTTTCCATGTATCAGGTCCTATCTTGAATATTTTACATGAATGATCTTATTCAATCCCACAACACTATAAAATAGGCATTTAATTATTCCATTTTACAGATGAGAAAACAGAACCTTAGAAAGATTGTCTTGTACAAACTAATAGAGCTAGAACCTATTGGAGATAAGTTAGTAAAATTAGTTTCTTATGGCAGCTGTAGTAAATCTTAATAAACTCAGTGGCTTAAAACAACACAATTTTTTTCTCTTACAATTCTAGAGGTCAGAAATGTGAAATCAGGTACAGTGGGCTAAAATCAATGGGTCGGCAGAGCTGGTTCCTTTCAGTGGCTCTAGTGGAGAATCTGTTTCCTTACCTTTACCAGGGTGAATGCTGTCTTCATTCCTTAGCTCATGGGTCATCGCCTCACCTTTTCTATTCGTGTTCTTTTATCACATCACCTTCTCTTCTTTATCAAATCTCCCTCTGCCTCCCTTTTATAAGGACCTTTGTGATTACATTTATGACCCACCTGGATAATCCCTCATCTCAAGATCCTTAACTTAATTACATCTGCAGAATCCCTTTTGCCATATGAGGTGGGGCATTCATAGGTTCTAAAAATTAGGATCTGGATATCTTTGAGGGCCATTATTCAGCCTGCCACAATTAGCATTCGCACTGTCTCTCACTCCAAAGCATCATACTATCTTCTTTCTAGATGAGTAGTTCTTAACAAGCTGAATGACTGATGTTCAGCAAGTGAGTAGTTATCTCATATCAATTAAAGAAGTTAAATTAAGCCATTTTTATAAAGGATAGCACCATATAGTGGCAAGAACTCTAGCTCTGTAGTCAGGAAATGAAGTTTTTGTCATCAATTAGACATGCACAATTGAACCAGACCCCATATGTCTTGGGATCAGGAATAGTGAGTCTCAACATGTGTGTCAATTCTGATCAATAGAAGTATAGAAGACTCCACAAATCTCTTCAGGTTTCATGGGAAATGTTGAACCTAATTATCTGTGCCTGCCCTGCTTTATCTCTTGAGTCTTTTTATTAAACTCTGAATCTATATGATCCCAACTGGGGCTGCAGTTATCTGCAGGCTTGATAGGGGTTGGAAAATCTACTTCCAAGATGGCCCACTCACAGGGCTATTGGTAAGAGACCTCAGATCCTTGCAACATGGGGCAATCCATTGCCTAATTGAGTATCCTTACAACATGGTGACTATCTTCCCCCTAATTGATTAATCCAAAAGAGAGACCAAGGCAGAAGCCATAGTGTATTTTATAACCTAGCCTTGGAAGTGACATAACATCACTTCCTCTCTACTCCACTGGTCACACAGACTTACTCTCTTACAGTGTGGGAGGGGACAGTACCAGGACATGGATACCAGGAGGTGGAGCTGAGGCCACAGTGATGTGCACTACAGCTTCCACAATAGGACTTCCACACTGGTGTCTATCTAGAGGGCTCATCAGCATGTGGAAGCTTTGGGGGAGAAAAAGTAATCTTTTCCTCATTCATAGCTAGGTTTATAACTGAGATTCCTATAACAAAAGACAGATTAACAAGAGGGAAGCATACAAATATATTTAATGTATGTTTACATCAGTGGTCCCCAACCTTTTTGGTACCAGGAACTGGTTTCATGAGAGACAATTTTTGCCTGGATTGGGATGACAGGTGTATGTGGGGGGTGGCCCAGGCCCTAACAGGCCACAGACCAGTACCAGGGGTTGGGGACCACAGCTTTACATGACACAGGAGATTTCAGAAATGAAGACCTGAAGAAATAAGGAAATATATATATTTTTATGGATAGTTATGCAGAAGTATGATCAGAAGACAAGAGAGTATGACCTAATGATGATAAAGTGGGGGGAACTTAGCAAGGCCTCTTTGTTCAGATTCTTTTATGTGTCTTTGTGTCTTCATATCTTCTTTCCGGGTACAGAAAGGATCCCTCTGGGATAAGGGTCTTACAACCTACTTTAAAGGAAAGTCATAGAATTCTTTTATAGCCTATTTCAGGGGAGAATGGTAGGAGAAGGTCAGAGAGACCTTCCTGCTTCTGCTGTGTTCTCAAATTCCAAGATGCCATATTTTGGGGCAGTATATTCTGAACCCTGTCAAAACCCATATTTTGTTATACTGTGTGATGGTTAAGGGTGACTTGAGGCTTTAAAGAAAGGGATTGACATCATAAAACTTACCTTTTTAAGAAGATGCCTGTGGCAGCAGAGCAGAAAGTGGACTAATATGGGCCCTACTGTCTCCCAGGTTCCCCAGGCCACGGTAGAAACTCCTAGCCTGGCCTACTCGCCCCACATGTATCCCAGCCTCTTTGTGCTCTGTTTCTACTACCACATTCTCATTATTCCCAGGACAGGCCTGGCTCTCTTCAGACCAAGCCTTGATTATCCTTCTCTGTTCAAATACCACATTTTGCATGAAGTCTTTCCCAAGTTCTGAGATAGAACAAGTAGCTCCTTCTAGTTTCCATAGCACTTTGTTCATCTTTCTGTCACAGTATTTACCATGCTTTTCCTTCAATAATTTGATTATGTTTATTTCCCCAAATACTCTGTGAATCCCTTGATAGAAGGGACCAAGACCTATGGCCAGAATATCAGAGCACTTAACAGTATCAAGCACTTGGCTAGGTCCTGAGTTATGCCATAGTGATCAGGGTGGTTGGACCTCTGCCCTCAGGATGCTTGGACAAGATCCTTAGATGGGGCTTTCCCTTGACTATAACCTTGTTCTTTCTCTTCCTCACTGCATTTTCTGTCTTCCTATTACCTTTTTCAGGCACTAGAGGCCCCTCTGTTCTGTGGCCCATGGCCCCTTCATTCATCTTCAAAGCCAGCAGTGGACAATTGAGTTCTTCCCACGTTGCAATTACTCTGACCTCCACTTCTGCCTCCCGTTTCCACTGTTAAGGACCCTGTGATTGCATTAGGGCCACACAAATAATCCAGGATAATGTTGCTATTTTAAAGTCAACTGATTAGCAACTTCAATTCCGCTTCCCATGTAGCCTAACATATTTTCAGTTCCCAGAGATTAGGACATGGGCATATTTGGGTTTGGGGTGGCGTGGGTGGGGGTAGGAGGGAGGTATTGTTCTGCCTACCACAAAGCGCTTATCCAAAATATGGGAGACATTAGCTTTTATAGGTTTTCTAGGAACAGTATGTGGATTTATTTCCAAGGAAATAACTGATTTATTGGGAGAAATATTGCTAAAAGTACTACCACCTGCCTCACATTTTACCTCAGGAGCAGGTACCTCGGCAGAAATCATTTAAAGTCACAGACACACTGATGTAGCATTGAAAACTCTGGAAAGGGATAAACTATAATCCTTTATAATAAAATGTCCCAGGAGTGAACTAAATTTACTTTGACCAGAAAGTAAATAAGGAGCAAGTGAAAGGAAATGAAAAATACATCTAGCCAAACTCTCATCTTTAAGCTGTGGATGTTGTCTGTTGTCAGCGGCAGTAGAGAGTGTGGAATGGATTTGAAACTACCACTCATGCTAATAGATGTGTACCTGACTCAGCTCTGGGCCTCCATCCTCATAAAAGTTCTCCTGCTATAAAAGGAAAAAATAACTCTGTCTCAGTTTGTTCCTATATAGTGTTAGTAAAATGTCAGTTCCACTTAATCAAGTTCTCTTTTTAGCTTGGTAGAACTGTTTGCCTCAAAATATTTTCTTGCATTCTCATTCTTGGCTTTACATCATATAATTTTGTGAATTTCCCACATGTGATACTACATCTCAGGTACAGTTTCCAGCCTTCAACAGCCACTAAGTAAGAAGGTCTACAAATTCTATTCTTCTGAAAGTAATTAAAAAGCCAAACAGAAGTGATAAAAACAACCACAAGAAAAAAATATATACACTAATATTTTTCATGAGCATAGACACTAAACATGAGCAAACCAAATCCAGGAATATATAACTGATTTTCAGTGTTAAACTAAACTAGCATTCCTGGGATGAATCCCACTTGGTCATGGTATATAATTCAATTAATGTAATAGTAACATATTATACCATATCAGTAGAATAAAAGACAAAAGTCACATTAGCATCTAGTAGAAAAAAAATTGGAAAAACAAAACACCTTAAACTGTTACCTCATGTATAGACTGAATGTTGCATCTCCCCAAAATTCATATGTTGAAACTTAATCCCCAAAGTGAGGGATTTGGAGGTGAGGACTTCGGGGTGATTAGATTATAAAGGGGGTTCCTTCATGAAAGTAATTATAGTGGTCTTCTCTTACCCATGGTTTCACTTTCTGCAGTTTCAGTTACATATAGTACAGTAAGATACTTTGACAAAGAGAGGGAGAGAGAGAGAAAGACCACATTCAAATATGTTGTATTACAGTATATTGTTATAGTTATTTTTTTTATTATTAGTTTTTGTTGTTAATCTCTTACTGTATCTAATTTATAAATTAAACTTTATCATAGGTATGTATGCATAGGAAAAAACACACATAGGGTTTAGTACTCTCCACAATTTCAGGCATCCACTAGGAGTCTTGGAACATATATCCCCTGTGGACAAGGAGGGAGCTGCTGTAGTACCTTTCTAAGCGAGACCTCAGAGACTCCCTCACCCCTCCCAACATATGAGGTTACAGGGAAAACACCACCATCTCTGAACCAGGCAGCAGGCCCTCACCAGATACAAAATCCGCCAGCACCTTGATCTTGTACTTCCCAGCCTCCAGAACTGTAAGAAATAAATTTCTGTTGTTTATAAGCCACTCAATTCGTATTTTTTTGTTATGCCAGCCCAAATGGATTAAGACACTTCATATGGTATGCAAAACTAACTCAATACTGTTCATGGGCCTAAATGCAACAGGTAAACTAGAAAACTTTCAAGAGAAAATGCAGGAGAAAATTTTCATGGCCTTGCATTAGTCAAAGAGGTCTTAGTAGACACCAAAATTATGATCCATCAAAGAAAAAACTAATAGATTGGACATCATCAAAATTTAAAACTTTTATACCTTATCATAATAAAAAATATTTGTGCTTCTGTCTGATAAAAAAAAAATAAGACAAGCCAAACTGTAGAAGAAATTATTTGCAAATCATATATTTGACACAGGACTTATATCCAGAATATATTAAGAACATTTATAACTTAATAAGAACAACATCCCAATTAAAAATATGCAAAATATTTTAAGTCATGTCACGAAAGAAGATATACAAATGCTTAATTAAGTCGATGAAAAATAGATACCTATTTTTCATTAGAAAAATGTAGATTAGAACCAGAATGACAAATCACTGTACATCTACTAGACTTGCTATAATCAAAAAGACAGGCAATACTAAATATTGATGAGGATATGGAGAAATGAGAACCATCATACACTGTCAGTGGGAATATAAAATGTCACAGTGTCTTTATAAAATGGCTGGTAGTTTCTTAAAAATTTAAATGCAAACTTACTAGTCAACATAGCAATTCAATTCCTAGGAATATGTACAAGAGAAACGAAAATGTATGTCCACACAGACATGTAGGTGAATATCCACAGCAGCATTATTTATAATAGCCAAAAACAGAAACAATCCAAGTGTCCATCAACTAATAAATGGATTGTTTTTATAGTGCCATATTCATACAATGGAAAATTATGCAGCAGCAAAAAGGATAGCTCTACGGACACATGCTACAATATAAATAATTCCAAAGAAGAACTCAGACACAATAAACATAATTACTATACAATTCATTTATGTAAAATGTTCAGAAGAAGAAAATTCATAAGGAGAAGATACAGATCAGTGGTTGCCTAGAGCTGGGGTAAGAACAGAGGGAAGAGCAACTATCAATGAGCACAAGGGAACTTTTAGGATAATGGAAATGTTCTAAAACTGAAATGTGGTGATGATTGCCCTGTTGTATAAATTTACTAAAAATCATCAAATCATATGCTTACCACAGGTAGATATTATGGTATATAAATTATACCTCCATAAAGCTGTTTAACAACAACAACAACAAAAAAGCTACATTATATTAGCAAGTGTCGAGTCATAAATGACTCGATAAGCAAGAGAGCTGCTCATTACAAGGCTATCCTCAGAATTTAAAAATTCTGGCCTAATTTTTCATCTCTTTCCATCTGGTACCAATCAAGGCAAGGGAGAATTAATTTAGTTAGGTTCCCCTACATATCAGCACATCTTAAATGTGGAAGCAAAAAAAAATTCAACTCTCACATGAACCAAACTAGGTTAGTCCATCTCTAAAAGTGAGTCATGAAGGCAACTCTTTCCTTGGTTATGAAAATGTTTGAGGAAGAACTATGTGCTTGGTTTAGCATAATTGACCACAATAATTATAGTGCATGAGAACTTACACTGTATTTATAAGACTGCTAGATTTGGTGGGGGCAGGAGGGAAGACTCAATGCTTGAAATCTAACTCTTTAATCCACTAAAAGCCATGCATTTTTTTAATGGTTGAAACTGACAATTATGGGTTGTAAAAGTATTTGTGCTTGTTCAGATGTTCCATAACCAAGAATTTGAAGATGTCCACTTTCTAAGTAAATCCAGTGCTGAGGAAAAGTGCTATATTTTCAAATCTGAGAGCTGTATCTACTTTTTATGAGCCATTACATCTCTAGTCATGGGGTAAAGACAGACCCATCTTTTAAGTGAGACCAAGTCTATCCAGAAGTTATTTAGGAAGAAGGTGTGATTCAGGTTCTTGGAGGCGGGAAAAAAGCTGCCAATTGCCATTTGAACTCCATCAATAAGTCATAAATGACGGTCACAGGGCAGCTGTTAGACTATACATTGGTCACCAGTTTGATTTCAAATCAATAATAATAGCACAAAAGATTCCCCCATATGTTCCTATGGGGCAACAGAACAATCACATCTCTTTAGCAGCTACTGCTTACATGGTTAATTTTGCCATTTTTTTTCAAAATCCAATAAGGCACAAAAGGCTATGATTTCAACCCTGATTAGGGCACAGGATTGGTTACATAAAGGCATGTACTCTGCTAGGCATCATTTATTCATCATAATATCAAGGTTAAAAGGAGCAGCTTTCACATTTGATATCCTGCAGTCATTTTGAGACAAGAGCTTTCCAACTAAGTTTATTTCACAGGTTATTACAGTGAAAGCAGGTAGTCCTATGCTAACTTCCCCCATGCCATAGCTTTTATTTTATTTCTGCTCCCCAAAGTGAGCAAAACGCATGAAGACCAGAGGAGTATGCAACCACACATCTAGATCACCTAGTGGCTGTGGTAATGATGAGAAAAGACAATTTTGCTCTCTCAATTAGTGATGAGAAGAGCCATGAGAGGATTGAAGCCCTGATTTTCAGTCTTTTTCCTTCAATCTGGAACCACAACTGAGCAACTAAAGAGGCCTCGCTCGCATTTTATATGGCAAAACTCCAAACCCACGCAACGAATTGAAGCTTTGCTACTGTTCCCATCCTGGCTGTGATGAAGTACCGTCAGACTCACACACGACCTGGGGGCGGTCACTGCCCAGGCAGGAAGAGGGTCAGAGGCTAAGCCGAGCTTTGTTTCACAGACTTTAAAGCCCAGCACCACCTTTCCTTCCCTGAGTTCATGATTTCGTGCCCACCCTGACCTCCAGGATTGCACTTCTGTGAAGTAGAGCTCGTCTGCTTGAATCCTCACCTCTCAACACTTTCAAATTCCGGGAACACCAGATATTTTGCATGATTTCTGGATACGTTTGGATCTCTGACCTTTCCTAATCTTTCAGAACTCTCCCTAATACTATTTTCCAGACTCCTCATGCCTGAAATTTGCCCAGTGATCCACGAACTCTGTGGCTGCACGATGGTAGAGCAGGAGCCACTGTCACTGCAGCAAGGAGTTGAGTTCTCCTACAGTACCGCAGCCCTCCCCAGAGCCAGCACTAATTGGCAACATGAGGCTTTTATTTAAATTCACATCTCATTATCTCAGTGTAGCAAACATTTGTTGAGAACCTCCTCTCTGCTAGGTACTTTTATGAAAATTACTACCTGCACCTAACTCCCCAAATTCAAAACCACTCCCCACCCTCAAACTCCCAAACCCCCAACCCAAGACTTTCTTTCTTTCTTTCTTTCTTTCTTTTTTTTTTTTTTGCTTTTAAATAAATCTGAGGAGGAGTTCGGCTACTATTCTCATCCTAGCTGCAATGGAGTGAAGTCAGACTCCCACACGACCAGGAACCAGGGAAACAGCTGACCCTAAATGTTTACCCTCTGAAGTGTGAACCCAAGGTTTTCTCTGACTTATGAATCATATTTAAGATGACAACATCCTTTGAAGTTATTTCCTTGAAATGTTAGTAAGAAGCATTTCCTATTCTCCTCACAGGAGTTTTGTATAAATTAATGCTGCTTCTGTAATACTTCAAAGGAAGTATAAATGCACACATCATTATCAGAGTCTCTCCAAGGTGTTTACTTCCCAAGCATCTAGAAGAGCACTGTCCAATAGAAATTGAATGTGAGCTACATGTCATTTTAAATTTTCTAATAGCACTGTCTAAAAGTTTAAACAAAACAGGTGAAATAAATTTCAATAATAAATTATACCCAAAATATTAGCGTTTCAACTAAATCTTAAAGACCTGTTTGTTTTTGCATGTTTGTTTGACACAGAGTCTAACTTTATTGTCTGAGCTAGAGTGCCATGGCGTCATCATAGCTCACTGAAACCTCAAACTCCTGGGCTTAAATGATCCTTTTGCTTCAGCCTCCCACGTAGCTGGGAGTACAGGCATGTGTCACCACATCATGCTAATTTTTTAAAAAAATTTTTGTAGAGACAGGGTCTCGTTATTGCCCAGGCTGGTCTCAAACTCCTGATCTCAAGCAATCCTCCCGTCTCAGCCTCCCAAAATGCTAGGATTATAGGTGTGAGCCACCACACCCAGAAATACACACAGCCTGTTAGTATTTTATGCTTACAGTACATCTCAGGTCAGTCAAGCCACATTTCAAATGCTCAATATCCACATGTGCCTGGTGGCTACCATATTGGACAGCATAGCCTGGGTATTCATTTAGTAAAGCCTCCCAGAACTAAGCTATGAACTTGAAATAATTCTTTTGAATTGTTAAAACTTTTGTAATTGACTGAACCTGGTTCAATGGCTAAGCTATTAGATGCTGTTTATAGGAAAAAATATTATCAATCTGAAATAATATTTTTGAGTTGTCAAAACCTAGAAAATTACAAAATTGATGACTTAGTTCAATGACTTGCTTAGATCTTATCCAAATGTGAAATGTTTTCCATTACAGCAAATGCAGCTATGAGGATTTAAGACATCACAGTTAATTGGGTAAGGATTCTGGACTATTCCACTTTTTGAACAGAGCTCTCTCAAATCCACCAAAATGACTTATTGGTGAGAATCATTATAGCATCAGAAAACAAGCTAACAATGCTATTAACATTAAAGCTATACTCCATCATTTGCATATGACATGTCCTGTGACATGTCTGTGGTGACCCTTTGCCCTTGGCAAAGGTCAGAGACAGAGGCATGGAGCCTCAAGGACTGGTCTCCAGTCTCCTGGTAATTAACTTTACAGACATGAAGTTCCTGACCCTGGAAAGAGAAGCTCTCCCTCCATTGAGAAAGAGTATCTAGTCTCTTCCTGCATGAGAATGTTTTGCTTCAATGTAAACAAACTAAAGAGTTGAAAAATGAGGTGCAAATATGCTCTCTTCAGAGTAAACAACCAAGCCAGTTAGGATATGATATTTCTGGAATGTGTTGTGAATTCCAAAGGCAGGCAAGCACTTGTCAAAGAACAGGCCGACCTCGGATAGACATCGCCTGAAGACTTAGTTGGATACATTCATGCGTTAAATTCCACAAATCCAACTGTGCATTTACATTTTTCATACTAGCTATATATATATATATACACATATATATTCAAATATTTTGTGAATCTTAATTAAAGAAAAAGCAAGGCAGAGCTAGTACTTGTTTCAAAGAATAACTTGGTTCTGAGGATCATTAGCACCAACTTTATCTGGTAGCATCATTGAACATTATATCATTTTCCAGCATTCTGATACTTGTCTTGCTTTGTGTTTTTACTTTTAAAACAAGAAATATCCAATATAATGACTAAAGAAAGAAAAGCTTCCCAGACTATGTGAGTATCTTAGCATAATTTTAATAGAATGTGGTTTATAAAGCTATTAAACATCCAGCCAGGTAAGAATATACCTACCCCTGCTCCTGAATGCCTATCAGGAAGGGCCTCTGTTAGTGTTACCTTTTGACATTTTTTCAGGGCTGGGACTAGGGTGAGGGGAGTGAGGCACTCCCTTCAGGTGCAAAATTTGAGGAGGCATCAAAGAAACTCAATAATCGAGAAAAGTATTATTTTTA
This sequence comes from Microcebus murinus, assembly GCF_040939455.1. NCBI lineage: Eukaryota > Metazoa > Chordata > Mammalia > Primates > Cheirogaleidae > Microcebus > Microcebus murinus. The sequence goes on along the minus strand of NC_134108.1, from coordinate 45,841,138 downwards.
ATGCAATATTTTTTTTAAAAAAATCAAAATTAATTGGTAAATTCACATCTAACAGGTACAATGCACTATCTGGGTAATGGACACACTTGTAACTTTGACTGAAATGGTATGGAAGTAATTTATGCAACCAAAACATTCATACCCCCATAATATTCTTAAGTAAAATAAAAAATAATTAATGCATACAATTTTATGATGAACAAAATCTTAAATAATTATAGCTTCTCACCCTGTATTAGCCCAGCTCTGCCGCATTTGCTTCACCCCAGCCCCAGCGCTGTTCAGCCTCCTGCCTTGAAAGGAGGAGCGAGTGTCCTGGGATGGGTTTGAGAAAAGGCAAAAATGTCTTCTTTCTCCAGTGTCTTCTAGCATGCTCTCCGCTCCTCCACGCTGTGTCACTCAGGTGGCCCCTATGAGGGAGGCCCTGCGATTGGCCAGAGCTGCCCATGTCTTTGAGGTATGGTCAAGCATTGCTTAACAATGGGGATATTTTCTGAGAAATTCATCTTTAGCAATTTCATCGTTGTGTGAACATCAGAGCGTACTTACGCAAACCTAGGTGGCGTAGCCTACTACACACCTATGCTGTGTGGGATAGCCTATTGCTCCTGGGCCACAAACATGTACAGTGTGTTCCTGTGCAGAATACTGTAGGCAATTGTAACACACTAGTATGTCATGTCCCAATTACAGGACGGGGGAAGACACTGAACATAAAATAACAACACAGACCCACATGGACATGATAATGACTCGAGTGACCAATGCACTGGTCACTTTATTTTTATACTCCCCAGACCCAAGGTGAGTTCCTTGTACGTGAGCAACTGAGCATAGCAGCGATATCAGTCAATTCCGGAGTTGTTTCAAAAGGGAACAATTTCCCATGGTCTCAGACCTCAAAACAGTTACTAAAGTTAAGGTGCCGGATAGAGCTCAAAAGCCAAGGCCGAGATAGGCAACATAAAACAATGCAGCCATTTGAAGTGCTTCTTGGTCTCAATCCCAGGTGGCGGCTCCTCGCTGGCCCCCACGGTTGTGCCTGTTTTAGGTCACCCCCCTCCATGGGGAGTCTTACCCGTCATTGACTACCAACCATCAATCAGGGGCCAGTTCTTGGGAGAGTTCTTCTTGTTCTTGTTCTCATGGCTTCCAGACTCCCACCATGGGGGCCCTCCCTGTGGGAGTTGGGAGCATTTGCTTATGTGCAACAACTCAGGCCTCTTATCAAGTCACAGGGCAGCAACCGTGTCTGAAGAAAATGCTGACTACTGCTGCGTCAGGCACGTACATTACAGGCTATAGTGAATGACTAGTATAAGGCATAACACCAGAATCAGCCCCCAACACTAATATTCGTGTATCTAAGCATAGAAAAAGTACAGCAAAAATATGGCATAAAAGATCTAAAAAATGCTGTACCTGTATAGGGCACTTACCATGAATGGAGCTTGCAGGACTAGAAGTTGCTCTGCGTGAGCCAGTGAGTGGTGAGTGAATGTGAAGGCCTAGGACATTACAGTACACTACTGTAGACTTTATGAACACTGTACATTTAGGCTATACTAAATTTATAAAAATATTTCTCTTCAATAATAAATTAAACTTAGCTTATTGTAACTTTTTTATTTTATAAATTTTAAATTTTTTAACTTTTTGATTCTTTTATAACAATACTTAGCTTAAAACACAAACACATTGTATAACTGTATAAAAATATCTTCTTTCTTTATATCCTCATTTTATAAGCTTTTTGCTATTTTTAAATTTTTTATTCTTTACTTTTTAAACTTTTTTGTTAACACTAAGACACAAACGCACACATTAGCCTAGGCCTTCGCAGGGTCAGGATCATTAATATCACTGTTTCCCACCTCCACATCTTGTCCCACCAGAAGGTCTTCTGGGGCAATAATATGCATGGAGCTGTCATCTTATATGATAACTATGCCTTCTTCTGGAATACCTGGCTGAGGCTGTTTTATAGTTAACTTTTTCAATAAATAGGAGTACACTTTAAAATACAAATAAAAGTATAGTATTATAAATACATAAACCAGTAACATAACCATTTATTATCAGTATTATGTACTATGTACTCTACGTCATTGTATGTGCTATGCTTTTACACAACTAGCAATACAGTAGATTCATTTATACCAGCATCAGCATAAACATATGAGTAATGTGATGCATTACAACATTATCATGGCCACAAAGTCAAAAGATGATAGGAATTTTTCAGCTCCCCTATAATCTTATGGGACCACTGTTGCATGTGTAGCCTGTTATTGACTGAAACATCATTATGTGGCACATAGCTGTATTTGCAAACCCACCTTGCTGACAGCCAAATGTCAGAAGATATGGGTAATATTAATGTTTTGCTCTCCACCTCCCTGACTCTTGCAGGTGTTTAGGTCTCAATAGATTCTGAATTCAGGCAGAGGAAAAAGGGGTGGTTGGTACTGAGTCCTTTAACATCCAAGCACAGAATGCTGTGTCTCCTGTCATCTTGCTAGTCATCATAACAAATACTCTTATGATATACAGATGGTGCGCATCACTCACTCTTCCTTATTTGTTCAAATGTGTTATCTTAAGTTCACTTGAAACAAACTAAAAATATTCTTTAATATATTTTTATTTCATTTTGTGTTTGCTTCTGTTTCATTTTGTAGATAGTACTTGAAAAAATAATTAGGCATGTTTAAGTTAGACTCTAAATGATCTACTTCTCATGAGCTTCAGAGAAAGCTCATCACTACTACTAATTATAAGTCACTATTTGTTAACTTCTAAAACATAACACAATATGAATTGCATTAGACTCTCTCTGTCTTCAATTGGTTTGTGGCCTGAAATAGGCCAAATCAACTGATACAGAGTAGTAAAGAATATAAAAAGGGAATAAGTATTGAATAATTATTTAAGGGCACAAAAATATCTTCTTTTATTTGAGACAGAATCTCACACTGTTGCCCTGGGGTAGAGTGCAATGGGGTCATCATAGCTCACTTCAACCTTAAACTCCTGGGCTCTAGCAATCCTCCTACCTCAGCCTCCTGAGTAGCTGGGACTATAGGCTCAAGCCAAGATGCCAGACTAATTTTTCTATTTTTATTTATTTATTTATTTTATTTGGGACAGAGTCTCACTCTGTTGCCCAGATTAGAGTACCATGGCATCAGCCTAGCTCACAGCAACCTCAAACTCCTGGGCTCAAGTGATCCACCTGCCTCAGCTTCCCACATAGCTGGGACTACAGGTATGCGACACTATGCCTGGCTAATTGTTGTCTAATTTTAGTAGAGCAGAGGGTCCACTCTTGCTCAGGCTGGTCTCAAACTCCCAACCTCAAGTGATCCTCCTGCCTCAGCATCCTAGAGTGCTAGGATTACAGGTATGAAACACCACAACTGGCTAGAAATGTCTTCTTAATAAAGATAATGAATTTTATTGCTACACTTTTTCATTCGAGTCTTTATTATGAGAGGTAGAAATAACATGGGGACCATGAGAGTGGTGTTCCCGGAGAAGAGGGCCTTGGTACAACAATGGTATTATAGGATAAAGAACATGAAATTCTCAGGCCTGAGGACGTTGAGGCCTGAGAGACGAGGAAACAGGAAGAGTTGGAGTACATGCAACGGTGAAGAGAGAGTGACCACAGGCTATGTAGGTGGGGGTAGGAAGGTGCTGTCAGAAAACATGTGCCAGGCTCTAGAAGTCATTGGCAATAGGGACATAGCTTCCTTCATCCATGGTCAGCCACCTCCTTTCACATGTAACCTCCAATCCCCACACAAATAATCCTCATCACCTGCTTGCTAATGCCTAGAATTCCTTTATCTGGGAAAAAAACAAATTGGACAAAGAATCATTAAATTCATACATATATTGAGATCATAACAGAACTCAATCACACTAAAATGTATTCAGCCAATTAATCACTAAATTCTTCTCATTCTAATGAGAAAGGACTGAAACATTAAGATGAAGACATGCAAGCTCTATTCACATTTATTCCTCAGTACCTAACACAGGAAGGAATTAGCATGTGCTCAGGAAATATTTATTGCATGAAGGAATTAAGGAAGAAATGGAGCTGGGACAAGAAAGAGAAAGAGAGAGGGGGCTGTGAAGGCTCAGGGAGGCAAGAGGGCAAAAGCACGTGCACGCAGCACACGAGAGGGCATCGTGCTAGAGGCTTCGTCAATATATTCTCATTCAGTTTTTACAACAATTGCATATGTAAACAGCTAAAGAATGTGTTCAGCTGCCCATAACAGGAAACCCAACAAACAGGAGCTTAAACAAATAGGGGATTATTTTTCTCACATTACAAGGTATATGGAGGAAGGTGGAGATGGGTGTCAGTTTGGTGGCTTAAGATGACAGGCATCTCTATGAGTCTCTTCGTCCCAACACAGCTGCTGATGCTCCCCACATCAGGTCTATATTCATAGCAAATAAATGAGGAAAAGGAGAAGACCAGTGCACCTTTCTCCTTTCTCGGGAAAGGAAGCCTTAGAGAATCCCAATGGATTTCCACTCAGAGCTCTTTGGTTAGAAATGGGCCACCTTGTTTTCTGTTCACTAAAGAAATTCAAGAAAACAAAGTATTTTTCTGGGCAGCCTGACATTCTGAATGAAATTTAGGGTTTTGTTAGTAATGAAAAAAGAGAGTGAATGGATTTTGTGTAGGCAGCATTTTTCTAACACAACAATAGCAAATTACCACAAATCTGGCAGCCCCAAACAACATAAATTTACTATATCACAGTTTCTGTGGGTCTGGAGTTTGGGTATGGCTTAGCTGGGGCCTCTGCTGCTGATCTCACAAAGCTGCAATCGTGGTGTAAGATGGGCTGTGTTCCTTTCTGAATCTTGGGGTCTTCTTCAAAGCTCATTTTGCTGTTGACAGAATCCATTTGTATCCGTGTTGCTGTACCATCGAAGGCTTCAAGTCTTGTGAGCTGCCCACAGTGCCCTGCCATGCAGTGCCCTTCACACCATTCCCATCAGAGCAGCTTGCTTCTCCAAGGTCAGCAGCAGGGTCAGTCTCTCTCTGTCTCTCTCTGTCTCTCTGTCTCTGTCTCTCTGTCTCTGTCTCTCTCGCTAAGATGGGGTCTCATATAACAAAACATAATCATGGGAGTCTGTACAACATAACATGATTCAATCACAGGGTGGCATCTCATCACCTTTGCCACGTTCCATTGGTTAGAAACAAGTCATGCTCAAGGGGAGGGGATCATACAAGGGCACAGATCAGTGTGGTCTCCTTCAGGTATGTCTGCCACGGCCGCTAACAGTGGTACAGAGAAAACACAAGGGGGTTCACTGAACCTTAGAAGCCTACCTAGGTCACACAAATAAAGAGGCAATTCCAAGATCACACCCAGTTCTGTCTGAGAACTCCAGATGTCCCACTAGGTCATCATTTTCTAAAATATCACCTGTAGACATCACTTCTACATGTTGATATTTGGTGTGTTTGTAGGGAAACAGTTTGGTGGTCAAATAGGTTTAGAGTATGTTAGACTAACTGAAGTTAAATGGGTTTTTGTTTTTTGTTTTTTGTTTTTTTTTTTTTAGAGACAGGATCTTGTTTCATTGCCCAGGCTGGAGTGCAGTGGCATCATCATAGCTCACTGTCACCGCAAACTCCTAGGCTCACACTGTGCTCCTGCCTCAGACTCTGAAGTGTCTAGGATGCCACCATGCCCCGCTATTTTTTCTTACTTTTTTGTAGAGTTGAGGGTCTCCCTATGTTGTTCAGGCTGGTCTCGAATTCCTGGCCTCAAGTGATCCTTCTGCGTTGGCCTTTCGAAGTGCTGATAGTATAGGCATGAGCCACCACACCCAGCTTTCTTTAGCACTTTTATTGCAAATCTCATAGGAAAGGTTGCAGCCTTCCTAAATTAATCTGATGCTGGAACATTTTTATTCACAAAACAATAATAATAGCTAACATCTATGGAGCATCTCTATGCCACAGGTATTATTCTAAACATAGTCGTGAGCCAGTAATGCTGGAGGCACTGCCAGAAGGTGTGTGTGCACATGTGCTCATGCGTGTGATTCCAGGACAAGTTATGGGTGATGTAGCTTCTCCTCCCCTCAATCCCGATTTCCAGACTCTCAATTTCCCACCAAACCCTGTGGAAAGGCTCTAGAAGATGTAGTGACAAGTTTAAGAGAGGCTAAAGAAGGGTGAACTTGAAGCAGAGAGAGAAGGCACTATCCTACACATCCAACACTATCCAGACATATGGAATACCATTTTAACAACTACTAAATGGCTCAGATCCAGATCTCTGACTCTAGGTCTAGTGCTTTGCCAGCTGTGATGTGGCAGTATATATTAGAGAGAAAGAATGCCTGATTTCATAATCACACATTCTGTAGCAATATACATTCCTGTTTAAAAGTTTATCTGGTAGTAAATGGGATAGATCAGAATCTGCAGCTTTCATGGTATTTCTTCCTGAAGTTACCAAAATTGCTTTATATTTTCATTTTGTTACAATCTCCCCCTTTCTTCCTGACTTCCTTTCGCTACTTATCCATTCCCTGAGATTTGCTTTGTTAAAAGAAGGATCAAGGATGTTGTTAGCTGGCAGACAGGAAGTGGGTGTCACCTCGAGCCAAGGTCAGCAGAGGGGAAGGGGCCCCTTAGTGAGGAAACATGGCCATGCATTTCTCCAAGGCCATGTGACAACCAAGAATCCTCCAGAGCTGGACAAGAGTAAATATTCCAGGAATTGCTTTGTGGTTGACTGTACATTCCCACAAAGTCCTAAGAGAATTGTTCAGGGACCTGCCCCAACCCTGCCTGTCTATGTAAAAACTGTTACTCGAATTCTTTGTTTCTTAATTTTCTGCATTAAGTCTGATGTCAAAATGAAACATAACTGGGCAGTTAGCAGCATTGCAAATGAACTGAGCTGTAACCAATTCACGAATAAAATCTATTCCTTAATAGTATACATACATAAAATTGTTTTTAGTTTTATTTTATTTTAGTTTTGAAAATAAACAAGAAAATTCTCAGAAAACCTTAAGAGAAAACCCCTCATAGATATGCAGGAATCTGACAACAGTTACAATATTAATCAGACTTATTTTTTTTAAATTTGTTTCAAGGTGGGCTTGCTCTAGATCATACTGTTTTTAGTTACTGCTTTTGCTTTGCACTGGGCTGTTTGCCTTTCTTCAGTTAATGAAAGGAATTTTCCTGCATGAAAAGGTAATAACAAAGGTCAGGTATCTGAGGCCAGAATGTCAGCAGGAGTCCATGTTCCGGACTGTAAGGGCTAAATCACCACTGGTCTCAGAGACAGAGAGAGAGAGAGAGAGAGAGAGAGAGAGAGAGAGAGAGAGAGAGAGAGAGAGAGAGAGGCACAAGAGAGAAATTGAGAATTGGTTTTCTGTTTTCTTGCACGTAGAGAATTGTGTTTTTCACAAGTCCATGTCCACTTAAGGAAAAAGCAAGACAAGCAGTAGATTCCAATTTCCCAACTCACTGGATTACCCTTCTTTATCTCCATTTTAAAAACAAAAGGCTTTTCTCACTGGTTGATTCCTGAACTTCTGTCACGTCTCCTTTCTCACTATGAAAGGATTTCTTCTCAGTGTGTGTGTATGTGTTTTGAGAGTCCTCAAGCTTCCAACATTCCAAACTTCAGTACTCCTGCTTTGCTTTTTTTTACTACCCACTAATGAGAATTATTCTTGAATAACATTATGCTTTAATTATGGCTCCAGAGAACAAGGTTCTATTCAAGATCGAGGTAGGTTAATTCTTGTTAGCATAAAGGTTAGAGATGGAATTTGAAATGCTGCTATAATAAATCATGAGACAATCATGAAAAGCCACAGGGGTTTTTTTTACAGGTAATAACATATTGTGTTTGTTTATTTGTCAACACAAGCCATACTTCATGGAGGCGCTGGACAATCAAACAGCAATGAGACCTGGAAAAGACTTGGACAGGAGCAGGGAGAAGAAAAAGCATTAATAGGAATTAAAAGAAAATGCATTGTGTAATCAATCCCTTAGGTCAGGAAGCAGCAATCTTTTCTTATAAAAAGCCAGAATAGTAAATATTTTAGGTTTTGTGGGCCACATACAGTCTCTATAGCAAATAGTTTTGTTTTTCGTACAACACTTTAAAATATAAAAGCTAATTTTAATCCTTGGACTGCACACAAACAATCCATACACCAAATTGTGCCCATGGACTGTAGTTGGAAAGCACCCACTTTAGACAATTTTAAAAAGCCATTAAAATCAACCTTTTTAAAATAGATTCAGAAGTCAAGAATTCTACTTGTTTAAAATAGCTCAACATCAGGTCATCATTCAAATATGAGAAAACTTTTATATTGTTAAAATATAATCCAAGTTGTCAAGTTAAAGGGGCTGACTTATTTGTCGGCTTTCATTTTCTTTCTGCACCCCCAAAAAAATCAACTTAAGAAAATGATTGTAGCATCTAATTAAAATGTAGAGTTTCAAAAAAGGAAGTTTTCTCTTCTTCAATTTATCTATTTATCTAAAATTAATCAAATATATAAGAGACCCTAGCTGCCTGATACACCCTTAAATGGCCAATTATATATTTCCCATAAATACCAGGATAATGTTAATTCTTGGTTTGACTATGAGAAAGGAGGAAGAGGATAAGAAAAAAATAGACAATATTATAACCACTAAATTAACAAGCATAAAGATCACTAATTAATAAAAATTTAGCTGAACAGATGAGCTGTTAAAAAGCAGAAAGATAAAAACTTTAACTCTTTTTCAGCACAAAAAAGTACCAAAGACTATTTACTTCCTTAAGATGAGTCTCATAAAAGCCCAACAAGGCTAAGAGTCCTTCTACACATGGGAGGTGGGCAGCTGGCCCTGGGAACGCAGAGCTAACCATCTTTCTCAGTTCCCACATTGCCTCAATGTTAGGGGACAATACTTTTATTCTATCCCCACCTCAAACATCAAATTCCTTTAAAGTCTTTATGTAAATTTCTAATTCTCCCCTGTAATCTCCCCTATAATCATTCTCTTTTCGCAGGTGATTGGTTATTTAAATGAATGTTACTAAAATCCCTGCTGGCTGGCCCATGTCTACCTTAGAGTTTCACCTGCTCCTCCCGACACTACACACCCCTGGAGCCACACCTTTCCTGTGTTGACTTGCAAGAAGCCAAATGAAAGTGGCCAAAAAATTTCCAAAGCCTTGTTTTAACATGAAGTAGTCTTCCCTGGACATGGTTCTTTAGGTAGTCATTGGAAGGTTCTTTATCTGAACTCTGAAATGTCCTGTAGCAACACAGACATCCCCAAGAAGCTGTAACATCTCTGACCGACCGCAGAAACGGAAGGAGCGATTGCCAGGGAAAATGGCCATGCCGCTGTGAAACACCAGCATCTGCTCTTTCTTCCCTTCGAACCGCCAGGCCTTGCTCTGGCACAATTCATCTTCCCTCCAGTTCTGAAGTGCGTATAACTCTCTTGGACTCCGGCTATAGAGAATGCTTGGTGGATATGTTTCATGCTATCCTAATTTTTTTTTCTCCTTGTATTAACTCTCAGATGACTTTGTTAGAGTTGCCCTCACCTAGACTAGCAGTCATTTTTTCTTGCTGCATAAGCATGATGAAATTAACATGTTGCACCATTGTGATCTTCTCAGCTTTCCTAATGAAATATTTCGTCTGCAATTGCCAGGATGGGGCAAAAACGAAATTTGAGCTTCCTGCTTCTGCATGCTTTGTATATGTGAACTTTCCTGTCAAAAGTTCAGAGGGGTCAGGGATAAAAGTCCAATTGCAGTACGCATAGTGTCTGCTGTGTAGATACCAAGCATGTAAGCAAGCTTTGAACAAAAGAATGTATGACTTCTAAGCTATGAGAAAAATATTTTCATTGACCCTTTTTAGGAATGTGAAAAACTGTCTGGTCTTGGGTAAACTCCATCCATCTTTGATTGAGTGCCTATTCTCCTTAATATAGTTATGAGAAATAATATTAAAGGATCTAATCCTTCAGTTTCAAAGCATAGTACACACAAGCATATAACACAATTTGCAATTTAGCCACTTATTTATTACTGTAAAGTGATAACATACAATTAGAATAATTGTCCATGTAAGAAATGAAGTAGAATAGTCCTATCGCAATTATCTCTATTATCAAAAGATAATGTTGTGGTGTTGGCCTGGTTGTATGAGTGAGTTGCCTCCATTTCTATACTTCATTTTGTACCAGACCAGGAGCAATTTCTACCCCCACCCTTTAACTACCACCTTAACACCTTCGAAACATTTCTTGAACACCATCCTTTTACCATCCCTTTACCTTAAGTCTTATAAAGTGCTCACACAAAGTTTTACTTTTGAATGTCTTAACTAAATGTTTTGGGTTGAATTGTGCCCCCTCAAAAAATTCATGTTTAAGCCCTGACCCCCAGTGCCTGAGAATCTGATTGTATTTGGAGGTGGGGTCTTGAAAGGGGTAACTAAATTAAAATGAGGTCATTAGGGTGGGCAATAATCCAGTATGACTGGTGCTTATAAAAAGAAGACACTAGGCCGGGCGCGGTGGCTCAAGCCTGTAATCCTAGCACTCTGGGAGGCCGAGGCGGGCGGATTGCTCGAGGTCAGGAGTTCGAAACCAGCCTGAGCAAGAGCGAGACCCCGTCTCTACTATAAATAGAAAGAAATTAATTGGACAACTAATATATATAGAAAACATTAGCCGGGCATGGTGGCACATGCCTGTAGTCCCAGCTACTCGGGAGGCTGAGGCAGCAGGATTGCTTGAGCCCAGGAGTTTGAGGTTGCTGTGAGCTAGGCTGACGCCACGGCACTCACTCTAGCCTGTGCAACAAAGCGAGACTCTGTCTCAAAAAAAAAAAAAAAAAAAAAAAAAGAAGACACTAGCAAGCACTCTAGGAGGCTGAGGCAGGAAGAATTTGAGCTTAGAAGCTCAAGACCAGCCTGAGCAAGAGTGAGATCCTGTCTCTACTAAACATAGAAAAATTAGCCAGGTGTGGTGGCACACCTGTAGTCCCAGCTACTTGGGAGGCTAAGGGAGGAGGATTGCTTGAGCCCAGGAGTTTGAGGTTGCTGTGAGCTAGGCTGATGCCACAGCACTGTAGCCCAGGTGACATAGCAAGGCTCCGTCTCAAAAAAAAAAAAAAAAAAGGACATTTGTTTATTTTTGTAGCTGTTGTGATTGCCTTTGGAGTCTTCTTCATAAATTCTTTGCCTAGGCCAATGTCTAGAGGAGTATTTCCAACATTTTCCTCTAGAATTCTAATAGTTTCACACCTAAGGTTCAAGTCTGTTACCCAGCGTGAGTTGATTTTTGTGAGATGTGAAAGGTGTGGGTCTTGTCTTCTATATGTGGCTATCCAGTTTTCCCAGCACCATTTATTGAATAAGGATTCTTTTCCCCAGTGTATGTTTTTGTCTGCTTTGTCAAAGATGAGTTGGCTGTATGAGGATGGTTTTATATCTGCGTTCTATGTTCTGTTCCACTGGTCAATGTCCCTGTTCTTGTGCCAGTCACAAGCTGTTTTAATGGCTATATAGCCTTGTAGTATAGTTTGAAGTCTGATAAATTGATACCTCTTATTTTGTTTTTATTGCCTAGGATTGATTTTGCTATGGGGGGTCTTCTCTGCTTCCATACAAAGCATAAAATTATTTTTTCTATATCTGTGAAAAATGATGATGGTATTTTGATAGAGATTGCATTGACTCTGTAGGTCACTTTGGGTAGTATAGACATTTTAACAATGTTGATTCTGCTGACCCATGAGCATGGTATATTCTTCCATCTGTTTACGTCCTCTGCTATTTCCTTCTTCACTGTTTCATAGTTCTCCCTGTAGAGGTCTTTTACCTCCTTAGTTAAACATATTCCAAGGTACTTTATTTTCTTTGTTGCTATAAAGGGAATTGAGTCTTTGATTTGGTTCTCACTTGTACTGTTGTTGGCATATATGAATAAATGCCTCTGATTTCTGTGTATTGATTTTGTATCCTGAGACTTTACCAAATTCATTTATCAGATCAAGGAGTCTCTTGGTTGAATCCTTGGGGTTTTCTAGGTATAATATCATGTCATCAGTGAAGAGTGAGAGTTTGATCTCTTCTGCTCCCATTTGGACGCCCTTAATTCTGCTCTCTTGTCTGACTGCTGTAGCGAGGACTTCTAGCACTATGTTGAACAGAAGTGGAGATAGTGGGCAACCTTGTCTTGTTCCAGTTCTAAGTGGGAATGTTTTCAATTTTTCCCCATTCAGTATGATATTGGCTGTGGGTTTGTCATATATGGCTTGTATTATTTTTAGGTAAGCCCCATCTATACCTATTTTGTTGAGCTTTCTCATCATAAAAGGGTGTTGAAATTTGTCAAATGCTTTCTCTGCGCCTATTGAGAGGACCATATGGTCTTTGTTTTTGCCTCTGTTTATATCGTGAATTACATTTATAGATTTGTGTATGTTAAACCATCCCTGCATCACTGGGATGAAGCCCACTTGGTTGTGATGAATTATTTTCTTGACAAACACCCGGATTCGATTGGCTAGGATTTTGTTGAGAATTTTTGCATCTATATTCATAAGGGATATTGGTCTGTAGCTTTCTTTTTTTGTTGCATCCTTTCCTGGTTTGGGTATCAGGGTTATGTTCGCTTCATAAAATGTGTTGGGGAGGTATCCATCCTTCTTGATGTTGTGGAATAATTTCTGCAAGATAGGCACCAGTTCTTCTTTGTAGGTGTAGTAAAATTCAAATTAAAAAGCTTCTGCACAGCCAAAGAAACTGTCAAGAGAGCAAACAGACAACCCACAGAATGGGAGAAAATTTTTGCAAGCTACATATCTGATAAAGGGCTGATAACTAGAATCTATTTAGAACTCAGGAAAATCAGCAAGAAAAAAATCAAACAACACTATCAAAAAATGGGCAAAGGACATGAACAGAAACTTCTCAAAAGAAGACAGAATAATGGCTAACAAACATATGAAAAAATGTTCAACATCTCTAATCATCAGGGAAATGCAAATTAAAACCACAATGAGATATCACTTAACTCCAGTGAGAATGGGCTTTATCAAAAAGTCCCCAAAGAACACAGCTAAAGCAGTTCTGAGAGGAAAGTTTATCTCCATAAATGCCTATAACCAAAAGACAAGAAGATCACAAATAGACAATCTAATGAAACGACTCAAAGAGCTGGAAAAAGAAGAACAGACCAACCCCAAACCCAGCAGAAGAAGTGAAATCAACAAGATCAAATCAGAACTAAACGAAATTGAAAACAGGGAAGCTATGCAGGAGATTAATAAAACAAAAAGTTGGTTCTTTGAAAAAATAAACAAAATTGACACACCATTGGCTAAGCTAACGAAAAGCAGAAAAGAGAAATCTCTAATAAGCTCCATCAGGAATAAAAAAGGAGATATCACAACTGATCCCAAAGAGATACAAGATACAATTTATGAATACTACAAAAATCTTTATGCACACAAACTGGAAAATGTGGAGGAAATGGACAAATTTCTAGAAACACACAGCCTCCCTAGGCTCAACCAGGAAGAAATAGATTCCCTGAACAGACCAATCTCAACAGCTGAAATAGAAACAGCAATTAAAAATCTCCCTAAAAAGAAAAGTCCCGGTCCAGATGGCTTCACACCTGAATTTTACCACACTTACAAAGAAGAACTAGTACCTATCTTACAGAAACTATTCCACAACATCGAGAAGAACGTAAACCTCCCCGACACCTTTTATGAAGTGAATATTACTCTGATACCAAAACCAGGAAAGGATGCAACAAAAAAAGAAAACTACAGACCAATATCCCTAATGAATATAGATGCAAAAATTTTCAACAAAATCTTAGCTAACCGAATCCAGACACTTATCAAAAAAATAATCCACCACGACCAAGTGGGCTTCATCCCAGGGATGCAGGGATGGTTCAACATACGTAAATCTATAAATGCAATTCACCACATAAACAGAAGCAAAAACAAAGACCACATGATTCTTTCAATAGATGCAGAAAAAGCTTTTGACAAAATTCAACACCCTTTCATGATACGAACACTTAAGAAAATAGGCATAGAAGGGACATACCTAAAAATGATACAAGCCATATATGACAGACCCATAGCCAACATCATACTGAATGGGGAAAAATTGAAAGCATTCCCACTTAGAACTGGAACCAGACAAGGCTGCCCACTATCCCCACTTCTGTTCAACATAGTGCTGGAAGTCTTGGCTACAGCAATCAGACAGGAAAATGGAATCAAAGGTATCCAAATAGGGGCAGAAGAGATCAAACTTTCACTGTTTGCTGATGATATGATATTGTACCTAGAAAACCCCAAAGATTCAACCAAGAAACTCCTGGAACTGATCAATGAATTTAGTAAAGTCTCAGGATACAAAATCACTACACAGAAATCAGAGGCATTCATATACGCCAACAACGATCTAATTGAGAACCAAATCAAAGACTCAATTCCCTTCACAATAGCAACAAAGAAATTAAAGTACCTAGGAATATACTTAACTAAGGACGTAAAAGACCTCTACAGGGAGAACTATGAAACACTGAGGAAGGAAATAGCAGAGAATGTAAACAGATGGAAATCCACACCATGCTCGTGGATCGGCAGACTCAATATCATCAAAATGTCTATACTACCCAAACTGATCTACAGATTCAATGCAATACCTATTAAAATCCCATCAGCATTCTTCACAGATATAGAAAAAATAATTTTACACTTCGTATGGAACCAAAGAAGACCCCGAATATCAAGAGCAATTCTAGGCAACAAAAACAAAATGGGAGGCATTAATATGCCAGATATCAAACTATACTACAAAGCTGTAGTAATTAAATCAATACAGTATTGGCACAAAAATAGGAATATTGACCAGTGGAACAGATGTGAGAATCCTGATATAAAACCATCATCATATAGCCATCTAATCTTTGACAAAGCAGACAAAAACATACGCTGGGGAAAAGAATCCCTCTTCAATAAATGGTGCTGGGAAAACTGGATAGCCACCTGTAGAAGGCTAAAACAGGACCCACACCTTTCACCTCTCACAAAACCAACTCACGCTGGATAACAGACTTAAACCTAAGGTATGAAACTATTAGAACTCTAGAGGAAAAAGTTGGAAACACTCTCCTAGACATCGGCCTGGGCAAAGAGTTTATGAAGAAGTCCCCAAAGGCAATCACAGCAGCAACAAAAATAAGTAAATGGGACATGATCCAACTACAAAGCTTCTGCACAGCCAAAGAAATAGTCATGAAAGTAAACAGACAACCTACAGAATGGGAGAAAATTTTTGCATACTATGCATCCGATAAGGGACTGATAACTAGAATATACTTAGAACTCACGAAAATCAGGAAGAAAAAATCAAATAACCCCATTAAAAAGTGGGCAAAGGACTTGAACAGAAACTTTTCTAAAGAAGACAGAAGAATGGCCACCAAAATATGAAAAAATGCTCAACATCTCTAATCATCAGGGAAATGCAAATCAAAACCACAATGAGATATCACTTAACCCCAGTGAGAATGGCCTTTATCAAAAAATCTCCAAACAATAAATGCTGGCGTGGTTGCGGAGAGAGAGGAACACTCCTACACTGCTGGTGGGACTGCAAACTAGTTCAACCTCTGTGGAAAGCAATATGGAGATACCTTAAAGCGATCCAAGTGAATCTACCATTTGATCCAGCAATCCCATTGCTGGGCATCTACCCAAATGATCCAATGACACTCTACAAAAAAGACACCTGCACTCGAATGTTTATAGCAGCACAATTCATAATTGCAAGGCTGTGGAAACAGCCCAAGTGCCCATCAATCCAAGAATGGATTAATAAAATTTGGTATATGTATACCATGGAGTACTATTCAGCTCTAAGAAACAATGTGATATAGCACATCTTATATTTTCCTGGTTAGAGCTGGAACCCATACTACTAAGTGAAGTATCCCAAGAATGGAAAAACAAGCACCAGATATATTCTCCAGCAAACTAGTATTAACTGAGTAGCACCTAAGTGGACACATAGGTACTACAGTAATAGGGTATTGGGCAGGTGGGAGGGGGGAGGGTGGCGGGTATATACATACATAATGAGTGAGATGTGCACTATCTGGGGGATGGTCATGATGGAGACTCAGACTTTTGGGGGGAGGGGGGGAAATGGGAATTTATTGAAACCTTAAAATCTGTACCCCCATAATATGCCGAAATAAAAAAAAAAAAGTCCCAAACAACAAATGCTGGTATGGATGCGGAGAGAGAGGAACACTTCTACACTGCTGATGGGACTGCGAACTAGTTCAACCTCTGTGGAAAGCAATATGGAGATACCTCAAAGCGATACGAGTAGATGTACCATTTGATCCAGCAATTCCACTACTGGGCATCTACCCAAAAGAACAAAAGTCACTTTATGAAAAAGATACCTGCACTCGAATGTTTATAGCAACACAATTCACAATTGCAAAGCTGTGGAAACAACCCAAGTGCCCATCAATTCATGAGTGGATTAATAAAATGTGGTATGTGTATACCATGGAATACTACTCAGCTTTAAGAAACAATGGTGATATAGCACCTCTTGTATATTCCTGGATACAGCTGGAACCCATTCTACTAAGTGAAGTATCTCAAGAATGGAAAAACCAGCAGCACATGTATTCGCCAGCAAATCAGTATTAACGGATCAACACCTAAGTGGACATATAGGAGTAACATTTATCGGGTGTCGGGAGGGTGGGAGGGGTATATACAACCACAACGAGTAAGATGTGCAACGTTACTTGAAGCTCTTACTCAAGGGGGAAGGGGGACATGGGCTATATAAGTAACCTTAACACTTATACCCCCATAATATGCTAAAATAAAAAAAAATTAAAAAGAAAAAGGACAAAGAAAAGATTAGGACACAGACAACACAGACAGAAGGAGGACCACATCAGGACTCAGTCAGAAAGTGGCCACTGTCAAACCAAGGAGAGAGGTCTCAGAAAAAACCCAATTGCCAAACCTTGATCTTGGTCTTCTAGCCTCCAGAATTGTGAGAAAATAAATTTATGTCCATTAAGCCACCTAGCTAGTGATATTTTGTTATGGCAGCTCTAGCTAACTAATATACTAGATAAATTACAAAGTTTTCAATACAGAAAGGCAGCCCAGATAAATGCATAACAGTCAGAGGATCCAAAAGGAAGAGTTTTTAAAATCAAGATTCAAGTCAAGTTATTTACTTCCTACTGGTAAATTGCAACCATCATAAAATAGAGACATCAAGATTGTGTTGTGAGAATTAATGAGATCACATTGGTTAAGTATTCCTTTGAGGATAAATTCCATAATTTACCACCTGGGTGCATGATTTTTTAAAAAATACAGTTTTCTTTGATCCACAGTGTATAGAGTCAGCAACCTTCATTAATCGTCTTTCTTTTATCTCTTTACTAGCTAATGTTGTAAGAAGAGGGAGTGTTGTTAACCAAGGCTAAAAAATGAGGAAAGGGAAAATAACTAAGAAAGCAAATAAGAAAATAATTCCTATCATTTTTATTCAATACATTAACCTTATAGCCAAATTTCACCATTTTCATGTATCAGGTTATATAACAAAGCATAATGAGAAAAAAATTGAGAATAATACCATATTGGATTCAAATTCTGGGTGGATATTCCTCTTGGAACTTCAATTTCTGCATCTGCAAAATGCAATGACAAATTTCCTTATAATAATTACAACCCAACTAAATCAGACCCACATTCTTACAGAGAAAAAGCAAAACAGCTGGATAAAATATTTAAAATAATAATAATTTCTTCTTAAAAGATCAAAGAAATAACAAGATACTGACGAATAGTTGGGTGAAAATCTAGAAGATGAGACCCCAGAGAAGTAAGGCCAGAACTCAAAGCTACTTTTGCTCTGAAGTCATCTACTAATTTAGAAAAAAATGAAATTGCAGCAAAACTGAGCTGAGCTTTTGGCAGCTTTAGAGAGTGCAAAGTAAAGCCCAGACTCTACCAAAACTGGGGACTCCGATAAACCATCCTCATTACCATGGACTGGGTCGTTTCAACAACAGAAATTTATTTGGCATAGCTACTGAGGCTGAAAAGTCCAAGGTCAATGTTCTGGCACAGTCTGGTTCCTGGTGAGGGCCCTCTTCCTGGTTTGTAAGCTGCTGTCTTCCTACTGTGTCCTCACGAATGTAGAGAGAGAGCAAACTCTTTGGAATCTCTTTTTGTAAAGACACTAATCCTATTGGATTCATGTCCCATGTTTATGACCTTTTTTAAGCTTATTCCCTCCTTACTCCAAATACAGTCTCATTGCTGGTTAGGGCTTCAACTTATGAATTTGGGGGGATACAATTCAGTAGATGGCATGCAGTCTAACTTAGAACCTCATAGCCCCTGGGCAAGGAGACCTGGAAGTTACCCAGCTCTCCCACAGATTTGCTGAGTTCTGGATGCTCCAGAGAACTTTAGGCCTTGAACTGGGATCAAGAGATTCTCAAAGGCTCCTGAGAGCACTGTGTGTCTGGGTCAATGGTGGCTCCACAAGTGTTCCTTCACAATAAAAACTTTTACATTTACTGCATCCTTTCATACATGTGTCATATTTCATTTATAGAAGGTTTGTTGATATAATAATACCTCTCTCTCAGGCTTATGATTGTCATTGGTGCTAATATCAAGGATTCAGCATAGTCCCTGGTATTTACTCAGTAAGTCTTAATGTCCTTTCCCTTACCTGCATTTTTTCTCTCAATTTTACATCATTTCTTCTCCCTTTTGACCGTTTCTCCCTTTAACACTCTACCTCCTCTCCTGGTTTAGCTGTTTCACCGTCACGTGAGGAATTGCTCTCAGGTTAGCCATGTCATGTGGGAAATAGTGTAAGGAAGGGGCAAAGCGAGGCCATGAAACATCAAGGCTACTTGAGGACAGGTGTTCCAAAATTGTTCTTAAAACAGTAAATTTGAAGAGTTTGCTATTTTATAATATTTGCAAATCCATCTTTTTCATAACTCTATGAATAGATGTCGAGCAGATGATATGTGACCAAAACATGGCAGGTGCTGAAGGGAGCAGAAAAGAAGTACAAGGAGGACCCCTGCCCCTCCAGGTGTTTGTTCAATGTGCAGGTAAAGGCAATACATGAAAACATATCAAGCACTAGAGAAATCAGGGGAACTCAGGGAAGACCAGGTAAGGAAAGTAGGACTTTAAGTGGGAATTAAGAATGAATGACATTAGAAGTGCCCAGGAAAGAACAGGGAGTGCTGCCCTAGGAAAGCAATGAATTTAGTGCAGAGGGTGAGAGCAGAGAGAGTGCTGGTGAGAAGGTGACAGTAAGTGCATGAATTGAGTGCCAACCATGGGCTATGTACATTTTTACACATCTTACAGATGTCATCCCGCTTTACATGTGTTGAAAGCCTTATCAAGGGGGCATTACCACCATCTTACAGATAATATATTGAGACTTAAAATAGCCATACACAGAGTTTTTATGTCATGAAACTAGAATTTAAAGCCAGGTCTGCAGAATACCAAAGCCTGTGTTCTTAACTGCTACCTAGGACCATATTTCATTAGAATCACATCATGGACTGTCTGCCAAGGAGGCCAATGTGGACTCTAGGGCAAAATGCAAATGGGAACCAAGCATTATGGGTTTTTCTATTTTTTTTATTTTTATGAGATAGGGTCTTCCTCTGTCGCTGAGGCTAAAGGGGCAGTGCAGCTTCCAATTTATGGGCTCAAATGATCCTTCTGCCTCAATCTCCAGAGTAGCTGGGACTACAGGCACATGCCACCATGCCTGGCTATTTTTTTTTATTTTTTATAGAGATTGGGGGGTCTCACTATGTTGCTGAGGCTGGTCGCAAACTCCTGGCATCAAGTGATCTTCCTGCCTCAGACTCCTAAAGCACTAGGATTACAGGTGCTTTCTACTTAAAGAAGAAAGTAAAATTCTAAAAGCAATTGTTAGAGTAATTTCTCTGATCTTAACATGGAAGAACAAATAGAATTTGTTTACAATCAAGTCAGTTAGACCAAATTGAAGATGGTGGGCTCTATCCAGGGTCTGATATGCTTATGTCCTCGACCAAGTGGGTGGCCATGAGAACAGAGAGCAATGGTTAAATCTACACATGAATTTAGGCTGGGAATAGTGGCTCATGCATGTAATCCTAGCACTATGGGAGGCTGAGGTGGGAGGCTCATTTGTGCTCAGGAGACCAGCCTAAGCAAGATTGTGAGACGCCATCTCAAGTAAAAAAATAACAAAATTAGCCAGGCATGGTATCATGCACCTGTAGTCCCAGCTACTCAGGAGGCTGAAGCAGGAGGATCACTTGAGCCCAGGAGTTTGGGGTTGAAGTGAGCTATAATGATGCCACTGCACTCTATCCCAGGAGACAATAAAGTAAAATAAAATAAAGTAAAAATGAGTTTAAAGGAAGAAAAGAAGAATGTGTTGACACTGGATAGACAGATGAAGAAGGAAGAAGGGTCAAAATAAAACTCAGAGAGACAGAAAAAAAAGGTAACATTGGCAGGCAGACAACAGACAGGGCAAGCAACCTCCAGGAGAAGAAAGAGAGTTGGACTTTTAATGTGTTCAGTTTGAGGTGATGGCAGGAAATCTGAGGGCAGGTTTATCATAAGCGTTGAGAAACCTTGGGTAAGAGGCCACAGCAAGATGCCTGGAAAGCAGCAGAACATGAGAAGCCCCAGGGTGTCAGTAAGACAACAGTTGGCATTTTGTAAAGACTCAGAAGCTGCTTATAGAAAAGTTACAGCAAAAGTAAAAAGCGATAATAAGGAAATTTTTCCCAGCTGCCACTTTGCCTAAATTGCTCTTGATTTCATGCTGTCCCTTCAGTATGCTGTAACTGCTGGCATGGATGTGGTAATGCTATATCCACTTGTTAATTTCTGCCTGTGTTTGTTTGTATAGATGTGTTTGTGCTTTTAATCCTGCCCCCTACTTCTGTGCTGTCCCATATAACAAGGACAATACTTATCGGAATCTCTATTTTAGCCTACAGCACTGATTGGAGTAATATACCTCTACATACGATATTTTAAGTAAGCATGACATTAGACTCAATTACGTTGAAGATTAAACTTTGTAAAGTCAGCTTCTCTAATGAAACTGACCTCACAACTTTATTTGCACTGGTCTTTGTTATATTACTTTGGATAAAAACTGAGCTGTTATTAAAAAAAGCAAAACAAAACAAAACAACCCTCAAAATTCAGGTGTACAACAACATGGAATTTTCTTTTTCACTCACGTCATAGCTCAAAAAGAGTAGTTAAGGCCTGATGGAGTGGCTCTGAAACCCCAACTCACGGCTTCCACCTCAGGGCCTTAGGTGGCTGGTGGGGTTGGGAGAAGAGCGAGTGGAGGACAGCCGGCTTAAGAATGGACACAGAATGCGCATGCGTCACTTCCACTCACACTTCACCGGTCATATGACTCAGGACCAGCTCAGGGGACTAGCCATGGGAAACACAGCTTCTGGTTGGACGGCCCTTGTCCAGCTGCAACGACGGGAAAGCTGGTAGACCAAGGTTCCATTACTACAAGGAAGAAAGGGAGAATCGATTTGGGGGAACAATGAGCAGATTTACCACATCTGTATTCAGATTCTCCTCTTCATCATGCAGTTCTTCATTCAGTAAGACTTTCCACTTGAGGAGTCCAATTAATTTGTAAAGCAGCAAATCCACCGATAGTGTTGTTCAAATGTAACATATGACTACTTAAAAGAGCTCAAAGCAGAGCAGCTTTGGTTGAAACTAGGAAGGTGCCAGAATGTGCATATGAGCCTCCCCTGTCCCTCCCCCACCTCACTTTGTGGCAACACCGTAATTATTAGAAATAAAATTTGGAAACTGTGCGCATAGTGTTTATTATCAAAAGGACTATGTTGTGCTTTCTAGGCAGTCAAATGCAACCCAGTGAAAATCATTCTCTGCCATTTAAATAATGAAAAGTCCTTTTCAAATTCTGATTTACATTCATCTTGTCAGCTGAGCGAACACCAATGGGCATGAGTACAGAGACACTTCCCCACCCTGAGACGGGCCCTGACACTGCAGAGCACCCTGCCAAGCACGAATTAATAACCACACTGAGGCAAAGGCTGAAGGGGAAGGGCATTTCCGTGATTTTTCTTCACAAATATAACCTTGACAAATGGAATAATGTTACGTCTCATTAGCTAATTAACTGTCTAGATGGGAATTACATGTAGAGGCAGATATTAGCCCAAATAATGCCTGATACTCCTGGAAACAACTTTTCTTCTTCATTTTAAGAATAGAGGCAAGAAAAAAGAAAAAAAAAAGACATATCCCAATAGAACAGTTAATAGAACTAAAAACTGCAAACAAACAAACAAACAAAAAAAATCAGTTTTAATTCCAGTTGCTAATTTTACTAATTCTATGGTCTCAATTACTGAAAGCTAAGAAAACATGGCAAACTCCTTGACTGTGGGGCCGTGTTTCTGCTTATTTCAGGTCATCTGAGCCAAAACCAGGCGGTGAAGTTCGTCAGAGCTTTATGATTTTATCCATTAATTTTTGTGTTGTTACTACTTGGAGCTTGTATTATGTTCTAGGTATGTCAGATGATGGAATTAATCAGTTTTATTATAGATGGTTTTTAAAATACTTAATTGCTTTTTCTTTAAGGACAGTGCCATAGCTTCTCACTTATTCACCCATTTCCTGATGAAAATCTCCAGTGAAGGAATCTCTTCTTGAAACAATCATGTTTGAGGTACAAATCATTTTGCTTCAGATCACCTGAATGTCGGAGTAAACTGTATTCATCTACTTGTTGTAGCCTAAGTTCAAAATGGATTATACCAACACTTATGAAGGGAGTTCTTTTCAAGATAACCTCATTACCTGAATTAACAAAATATAAGAGCTTTAACGCAGTGAGACTTCATCATGACCTAAGAGCATTCGTTCGTAGGTTATTAATAGTGTCTTTATTGGACTACATATTTTCAAATAGAAAACTCAAAATATTGATGCATATTAAATGTATTTCTGAAAGTAAAGTTTCTCTGTACTTTATAAAAGGTCTCTCTTATTTGTATAGAAATAACTTCAAAGTCCACTAACTTTTTATTATCTTTTAGAAACTACTTACTTTGCTATTGAGAACTATACGAGACGAATACTTAGGGACAAGATTATAATGAAACACATTAGAGTATCTATCACTTAAATTCTGTTTCATTTTCAAGTGTTTTAATTTGCACAAGACTTCAAGCCAATACTTATCCAAGAAAATATTAAGTTTCAGATATTATTTTACATGATTTCTATCCAACAATATTCAGATGAACAAAATACTGTTTTGTAAGTCCTAGTCCCTAGAGAGTCATGAATAACCACTTGTACTCAGGAGAGAGAATCCATGGAAACTATTCTGCCTACAAGAATGCAACATGCTATTTTTCTAACAATTCATATTTTAGGTGTCTGATCAAACCAGCAATTAAACTACCTAAGCACTACAGAGATAAAATCAGATTACAATCAAATTATGGCACCTGGTCAAATACTTACCCAAATAAAAACAAAGAGAGAATCAATAATCCCTTTTTAAAGATGCCAGATGCTTCAACTTATAAGAGAAATAGCATTTAACCAGTCCTAGATCATTTACGCAGTGCCTTCTCTAGTGTATCTTATGGCCCTTTCTTTAGCCTATGTCTTTCTCGGTCTCTTTATTCCTTCAAGTGTGTGCACACACATAATAACTGTCTCTTTTGAAGTTCATCCTTTCATGAAATCATAGCCTATTATTATAGTAAAATACTCTGTCAATTCCAAGAGAGCAAAGGCAATGTCTTTCTTATTCACCTCAAATCCCCAGTGCATGGCACAAATCAGATGCTCAGTAAATATTTTGTAAAGAATTAGTGAATTGATAAACTGGTGCCAATATTTTCACCCTCACACTCTATAAAACTGACTTTCATCAAGATCACCAATAACCTCCATTGCTAAATCCAGATGTTGATTCTCATGTTATTTGACCCATCTGCCGATTTGACAAAGTTGGTCATTGCCTCTTTTTGATCTTCTTCCTCCCACCTCATTGTTCACTCTTTCTCAAACTTTTGCTAGTTTCTCTTCTTCCTAAGCTTTGAATGTCAGAGCCTCAGGATTCAAGCAGTGTTCCCTTCTCTATTCTCTAATGACTTCACTCGATCACATGGCTTTAAATGATATCATTAACTTCCAAATTTTTATCTGCAGCCTAGACCTCATTCCTGAAATCCAG
Organism: Microcebus murinus; assembly: GCF_040939455.1. Lineage (NCBI taxonomy): Eukaryota > Metazoa > Chordata > Mammalia > Primates > Cheirogaleidae > Microcebus > Microcebus murinus. The sequence continues at coordinate 45,816,691 of NC_134108.1, read as the reverse complement.
ACTATCCAACTACTTATTGACATCCCCATTGGAATATCCACTAGTCATCTCAAACTTAACACATCTAAAATTAAAAAATATTCCTGCCTTCTCCTGACTCACAACCCCCTTCTGGCCCAAACATGCTCCATTTGCACTTATTTCCATATCAGATGATGGATTTTTCTATTCTCTAGATGCTTAATTACCCACTTTTCCTACTGCCAGCACAACTGGAGGCCCCACCAGAAGCAGAAAAAATGGTTTCTCTCTTCCTTTAATTTTTATTATTTCACCATGCTTTCTGTTGGCAGATCCTGTCTGTAAACCAGCATGCAAGAGCATCTCAGAATAGCAGTTTGCAAGCTTCCAACCCCTTGATATAGAGGACAGTTTAGCAAAAGAGTATGGAGCAGAGCAACCATGGACATTATCTGTCACAGCCTCCTATTTGGTGTCCCTGTTTCCACCCTTAGTTTATTTCCAATACTGCACTCAAAAGTATTTTTTTAAATGCAAATCAGATTATATCTCTCCTCTGCTAAAATAAAATAAAATAAACCTCAATTGTTCTCCATTTTACTGAGTAAATGTGTACTGAGCCGATGTGCTCACAGTTGGCTATAAAAGATGTATGATCTGACCTCTGTAATCTTTTCTTTCTGACTCTCTTCATTGTTAGCTCTATTGCAGCTACACTGATTTCCTTGCTGTTCTTGGAATACAGTCACAATCCCTTTTTCCCTTGGCACTGGTTGTTCTGAAAGCCTAAAGCACTTTTTCCCTAGGTGGCCACCTGCGTAACTCCCTCATCACTAAGTCTTTGCTCAAATTAGTTACTTTACCAATTAGACCTGTTTTAAACCCCTCTCACTCCCAGAATTTCCAACATCCTGTACTATGAAGACTCTGTTATTGTTTTTAGAAATTAGCCTGTGCTTTCTTATTTTATTAGCTACTACCTACATATATATATATATATGTATATATATATATATATCAAAAATAAGATTAAAAGCTTAATATTAAACAGGTTAAATTCTATTTTAACAAAATTTTTAAAAATCAGACTTTCACATTTATGAAAAGATAATTCCAGAAAAATACAACTTTAATAATATTAATGCTTGGATTTATTTCTGGGCTATATTTTATTCCATACAATTTTTATACCAGTAATATACTGTTTTGATTACTATAGCTAATCTATTGGGGGGGGCTATACTTTTTGGACCTGAATGTTCATTTTCTTCTCCAAATTTAGGCAGTTTTCTGTCCTTATTTCTTTAAATAAATTTTTTGTCTCTTTTTTGCTCTTTTTAGACTGCAAATTAGTGCTACCTCTGTGAAAAAGAATTTGGAGATACCTCAAATAGCTAAAAATAGAAATACCATTCAATCCAGCAGTAGCACTATTAGGCATCTACCCAAAAGAGCAAAAGACATTCTATAATAAAGACATCTGCACCCTAATGTTTATGGCAGCACAATTCACTATTGTAAGGATGTGGAAACAACCCAAGTGCCCATCAATTCACAAGTGGATTATTAAAATTTGGTATATGTATATGATGGACTATTACTCAATTATAAGAAACAACAGTGACCTAGCACCTCTTATATTTTCCTGAGTAGAGCTTGAGCCCATCATATGAAGTTAGGTATCAAGAGATTGGAAGAATAGGCCCCACATGTATTCACCATTAAACTGGCACTGACTGATCAACACTATGGTGCTCATATGGTAGTAATATTCTCTGAGGATTAGGGGTTTAGGGAAGCAGTAAACTCACAACTAAAGGACACAGTGAGCATTGTAGAGGGGAAGGGTATGCCTCTAACCCTCCCTTGGGTGACGCAAGGACATAAAATGTAACCAAAATATTTGTACCCTCATAATATCCTGAAATAAAAAAAATCAATATATTTCTTCATTGAAGGAAAGAATATGGCAATAAATATGTATTCATTCTAGTTTACATCTATGTTTATATTGTCTTCCCCATGCCTAGAAGTCTAGGCATTCTCTTACTCACACTTTGTTGAAAATGAAGTTTTCCCCTGTGATGTTATTGTAAATGTTATCAGGTCCAACTCTTTAATCTCAGATTTAACCAAAATGATAGAAAATAGCAAATATTTCTAGTTTGTGTAAACTAAAGTGTAAGAGTCTAAAAATTAAACCTATGAACATGAACATAAAAATAAATAAAGGAACAAATTCTATGGTGCATGTATTGGTTTGCTTGATGGTGTCCCATAATTCCAATAGACTTTCTTCACTCTTTTTCATTCTTTTTTCTTCTTGTTTCTCTGGGTAGAGAGAAAACCTGTCTTTGAGCTCACTAATTCTTTCTCCTGCTTAATTGAGTCTGCTGTAGAAGTTTTCTATAGAATTTTTCAGTTTGGTCATTGTATTCTTTAAGTCTAGAATTTCTGTTTGGTTCTTTTTTATGGTTTATTCTCTTTGTTGAATTTCTCAGTTGTTCTTGTTTTTTTTTTTTTTTTTTTCTTTTAGAGATGGGGTCTCATTCTTGCTCAGGCTTATCTCAAACTCCTGATGTTAAGGGATCCTCTCACCTTGGCCTCCCAGACACACTGAGCCACTTTAAGAAGGTTTTTTTTAAAATTCTTTTTCAAGCAGTTTGTAAATCTTCATTTCTTTAGGGTCACTTACTAATGCTATAGTTGTTCCTTTGGTAGTGTCATGTCTGTCTGATAATTCATGATCTTTGTGTTGGTATCTGGGCATTTAAAGAAGTAGTCATCTATTCTAGCCTTTACAGGTCTGGCTTCTGTAGGTAAAGCCCCTTACCAGTCAGCTGGCCCAGAAATTCTGGGCAGGCCATCTGGTAAGGTCTGTGGGAGGTCTTGCTACTAGAGTCCTCAAGCAAGCTGTCCTAGTGCCTGGCTCAGTAGGTGGGTGGAGCTGGTACCTGGGTTTATAGGATGCAGCTGGGGTCTGGTTCTGTAGGGTTGGGACTGGATCTTGCATACATGGGGGCCAGCCTGGTACAAAATCCTCTGTGGTTAACCTTTTGATTGGGACTGTGAGGACAGGCTAGGAACCTGAGTCTATGGGGTGAGCCTAGAGCCTGCATCCCTGAGAGCTGATCTGGCACTTGGGTGAGCCTTGAGCCTGATTCCACAGGGCTGGCTTGGCACTGGGATAGGTCTGATGCTTAGGTCCACAGGGACAGGCCTGCAGCCTGAGTCCACACAATAAGTCTGGTGCCAGAGTGGGCCTGGAGCCTGCCTGAGTCCACAGAGGCAGTCCTAGAGATTGGGTCTGGGGTATATTATTGAGGATATAGACCTGGGTCCTCTAGAATGGGTTTGGACCCTGAGTTCCACTGAGGCCAGGGCTGTGGGGACTGGCTTGGAGGCTAGGACCTACCTGTTTTGTTTTGTTTTGTTTTGTTTAAGGTAGCATTTATCTCCTTCTAATCCACAGAATAATTTCAATGCTTAGCTTTTCATGTTTTATTTTTTAAAAGTTTAACTTCACAAAAACAAAAATTTTTGTTTGTTCAGTGACATTTCATGGACCTAGACCAGTGTTTTAGCAATTATAAAACAATTTCCCACATGCTTAACTTAACAGTCAGCAGAGAAGTTCTATTCATAATCAGTAATTGGTTTGCATGAGTAACAAACATAACAAATCAGGTCACTCTTTCAAGACTTCTATGAGATAGATTTACAGAAGGAAAAATGGAGTGTTGGTATGACAGTGTGATGGTAGAGTGGCTGCAAAATGACAGAACCAGGTATTTTACCAAAGATCTTTCATGTGCAAATAACAAAACCCCAATCAAACTGGCTTAAGCCAAAAGTCAATTTATTGACTGCATTAACTGAAAAATCCAGGAATACTGGCAATGGCATAACTGGATCCAGATATCTAGTTGTGATACCAGAAATCAGCCTCTTTTCTCTACATGACTTTTTCTTCTGTGATGGTTTTATTCTCAGAGTCTCCCTGACTGCTGCTATATCTGGCCACCAGTAGCAAGAGATTACCTCCTGCCCATGAGGACCACAGTGGAGAAAGTGGCTCTTTCCCAGTGGTTCCAACAAAGTGCTTTGATGGATGATTACAGGCTGGGCGGGGCCCTCCCTGAACCAGTCACCCAGTCTTCACACATCCTTGTTCGGGTCATGCCCTGTTCCTCGGACCAGGGACTGCAGTGAATATCGCTCAAATCATGTGAAAGTGAAGGATAAGTGGCTTCATAAGGGAAAGTCAAAAGCTTTTACCAAAAGAAAGGAGGGGTTCTGGGCTGGCATCACAACTGATGCCTACTATATTAAGAAATTCCTGGCGTTTTTGAGGAAAAGGTAGCAATGTATTTGAGTAAAGTGATAGGAAATGAGGCTGGAAAATTAGGGTGAACTCTTATTGCAAAAAGCTTTTTTAAAAAATGAGAAAAGCACTAGATGAGGTCTCAGGAGACCTGAGTCCTATTTCCAGATCTTACCAGAACTATCCATGTGACCTTGCCAAATAACTTAATATCTCTATAAATGTTTCCTCAACTCTAAAATGATAAATTGCATTAAAAGAATTTCCATGTTTCCCACCAGCTGCCAGCTGACATTTCCAAGTGGGGTGAACTAGGTGTTACAGCCAGCTAATGTCTATCTACTGCAGACATATTTATCATCAGATGAGGGAGGAAGAGGGAAACACCTGCTCCCTTCTCCCTTGCCACCAGCCAGGGACATTGTTTAGCACCCACACCTAGCACTGCAGAGCATTCTGGCAAATGCTGAAATTAATTCCAGGCAGAAAAACTGGGTACTTACCAGCACTTCCCAAGCTTGATTATGCTTCAGTTTTACCTAGAAAGCTCACAAAATATACAGATTCCAGGGCCCACCCCTATGACATGAAATTGGGCTCACAAATTTGTATTTTTAGAATTCCTCTTTTCTTTATTTGCCCCTACTCTCTAGTCTTCGATGATGTGGCAGTTTTCTTTTGGTCAATATTATTTAATAGTAATCAAAAATTTTATATATCTGTATGCCAAGAGAGATCTTGGTTTGAGAATATGTATCTATAAAACATAGTATATATAGTTTGACACAAAAATAAAGGAGGACCAAAAAACACCACAATTATTAATATATTTGAGCATTTTATGCAGAGGAGATGTATTTCATTTGACAAGAATGATGGTTTTCATAATATATACAAGAAATATCATCTTTACTCTGTCAGCTTCAGAGAAGTAGTCATAACTTTGCAATTTTCACATAATACCCAAGTCACAATAAGATTGAAAGCATCCTTAATGTATTTTCAGTCATTGATTTTAAAATACATCTCCAGAATGTTAAAAAATGTGATGATGGTGAATAACTCAATATTGATTATATCTAGTACATCTGCCCCCTTTTGCTATATTATATTTGATCATGTTCTTAAAATTTTAAATCAATAATCAGCTTCACCTTGATTTTTCTCAAAATATTTCTCTTATTTTAGTTCAGCCAATATTTTAATTTTTAAAAGTTCATTTATTCCAATGTGATCAAATTAGCCATGCAAAAATCCTGGGTTCTGAGGAAATGAAACCTCAGTTGCAGAGGTGTTTACCTTAAATAGCTTTGTCATTCTGAATTTCTTCTTGTTTTTGTGAACATGTGCTCTGGGTTGGTCAGGAAATAGTTGACTTCAGCATGAGCATGTTCCTGAGTGCTGCAGGGAGGGAGTTCTGAGAAAGCTAAAATGAGATGTAAATATAATATTTTCTTTCCACAAATGAAAAAAGCAAACAACAGGAACACACACACACACACACACACACACACACAACAAAACCATGTAGGATTAACGTGAGAAATTCCCTGAGAATAGTTTAACCTGATGATTGGTTCAGGTACAATGGGGATAATTTCCAAACATCAAATAAATTGAAACTTTTCTATAAGAAAAAAACTTGGAGAAATATAATCCTCCTTTGCACTCCAGCATAAGAAAAATGTTTTGTTTTTTTAATGGGACACTTTCTTTGCCAGAGCTGTTATAAAATAGAATCAATATTTCAAGTCACTAACTTGCCCATTCATTAATTGTATCAAATATTTATTTAGCCTCTACTATGAGCTAGAGGACTTGGTGCTGGAGAGATTGTTAGTATCTTCCATATAAACCAATGTCTGCACTGCCATAGTTTCTAAGTCGTTCTACTGAGACCATGTAGTTGTCACAGCCCTGCAAATCAGATGTGGGCTCAGTGCACCTGAAGGCCCTTCCTGGCTAAATACATCCCCTAGGACCCACAGTGGGCGTGCAGCTCCTTCCCACATTCATACAGCACCTCCTCGGTGCCTGAAGACAGAGAAATAAATCAGACTCAGGCTCTACCTCCAGGGTCTCTCTCCTAGCAAGGGAGAGGGACATGTAAGAAATTCTGTGTGTGTGACAGAAGCTACAAGTGCAGAGTACTGGGACTTTGGGAGGGCAGCTTGCTCCATCGCTCATGGCAGCAGAGGCATTGAAAGGGACACCAAGACGAGAGAAGAGAGACCGTGTGTACAGGGCAGAGAGTTGGCGCAAATGCAAAAAACAAGCATGACCCGTGTGGGGTGAGTAGCTCTGAATGATCTGAGGAAAAGTAAGTATGAGGAGCGGGAATAAAGAGGAAAGCACATGAGAGGAGAAGAAGAGTGTGGTAAGAAATGAGGTTGGGCCAGATAAGGAGGGGTATGTTTGCTTTGGAAAGGCTTTCTACACATTACCTGGAAGCCTTTTAGAAATTTTCTTTTAGTATAAGTGTGGGGTTGAATTAATGTTAGGAGATTTGAAGTTAAGGAAAAGGTGGTAGAAGACTATCTCTATCCTAGAGATACATTGCAAGGGCCTGCAAAGGGGAGTGCCTGTAGGAATAGAGGAAAGCGAGGTTTAAGATTTGAGGTAACCATTGGAGTTTGCAAGGGAGGCAGGAATTGTGGCTGACTGGCAGATTTCTGGTTGGAGATAACTATTAATACATGGAGGATGGCATCTTCCCTAAATATGGTAGGAAGAAGTAAAAGGCATGAGGGGTGTGGAGAAATGGAAGATGCTGTGTTCAGTTTTCTTCATGCTAAGTTTGAGATGTTCATGGAACCCCCAGAGAGATGTTCATTGGGTGAGGGCGTGAGTCTGGACTGAGACAGAGAAACAGCTGGGGGCTGGAGATGCCAATTTGGGAATCTTCCACATGCTAGTGACATTTGAAGATATTAATATGAGAGACAATAAGATCAGTCTGGAAATGTGTCTAGTGAGAAAGAAGGCAGCCTGAGAACAGAACTCTGAGCAAAGCCAACATTTAAGGAAGAATAGAGAAAAACTACCCACAAAAGAGAATACATTGGAACAGTTTGAGAGGTGAATCCATACTGAATAGTGTTCACTAAAAATAGCAAAAAGGACTTCATTAGTGACTTCAGTAAAAGAAAGTCTAAGGATCATGTGGGGAGTAGCCAGACAAGGGTCCCAAATAGTGAACTACGAATGACTTGGGCAGGTGTCCTCAAACTACGGCCCGCGGGCCACATACTGCCTGCCGAGGACATTTGTCGAATGTTTTTGCCACCGCTGCCTGTCCTGCTTAGCCGCCGCCTCGTCCCGGGCCCACACTGAGCATGTGTGGAATGTGCACCGCACTCTCCAATGGCCCTCCAATGGTCTGAGGGGCAATGAACTGTCCTCCTGTTTAAAAAGTTTGAGGACCCCTGGATTTGGGGATGGAAGACAGAGGATGTGGGCAGTGAAGTTGACCATGAGAGGGAAGAGAGAATATCGATGCCACCAGGGGAGAAGAAGGCTCAGCCAAGCTGGTCTTATTTTATTGTTTTAAGACAGATGTTATTCATCTACCTAGAGGAAAGAGGCATTGAAATAAAGATTGAAAAAATACAAAGGAGAGGAAATAATAGAGGAAGCGGGGTTTCTGAGAAGACAATATAGAGTGGGCTGAGAAGATCTAGGAGAAGGATTTGGCCTCAAACAGAGGGAAGGGCACCCCCTCTCCTGAGAGGGAAGGGAAAAGCACTGGGTGGATGCAAAGGCACATGCATTTTGGGGTGAGGGACAGGAAGTTGAAGGCCTTCCTCCTGCGTCACTGGTTTTCTCTGTGAAACAGTCTGAGTCACCTTAGGAGGGGGAGTGTCTTGAAGGTCTCACTGTTGCAATCTCTTCCTTGGGCGATGTGAGGAAGGTGAGGACCTTGTGACCAGAAACTGATCATGACAATGCATAGCCTTAGGAGCAGGAGCTCTAAGAGATCCTGTGAGTCAGCTTGGATAAAACTTGTTCTGGAAGGGGATGAGATTCCACTAGGAAGTATTAAGGGACTTAACTGGGGGGTGGCAAATCTTGAGGGAGGAGAGTAAGGCAGAGGAGACAGGTGGAAGTTGCTTCACAGAAAGCTTGGACCCTGGAGGATGTCAGGGTTCCAGGTAGTTTCCAAAGAAGATGATTCATGAGTTCCCTAATTGTGAAAAGAGAAAGACTGTTGTAGAAATATGTTTATCTACCTCATCACCCTGCTCACAGCCCAGCATTGAGAACAGAAACTTGAGGGTGATCATACCTTGTGGTGAGTGGGCCTGGAAGGCAGGGTGTGGAGCCCATGAAGATTGTTCTGGAGCCTTAAGATCTAATGGGAATTGCCTTGCCAGGTTTTGAACTTGCCGGGGACCCATCACTTCTTCCTTCTTTCCTATTTCTCTCTTTTTGGAATGGGAGTGTCTATCCTCTGTCTGTGCCAACACTGTGTTTTTGACGCACGTAAGTTGTCTGGTTTCACAAGTTCATAGCTGGAGAGGAATTTTGCCTCAGGATGGACTGTATCTCAAGTCTCACCAATATTTGATTGAGATGACTGTTCTGCAGTAAACAGGTATATGCAAACCTATCACCAAATGTTGAGGGAGCTGAGAGGTCAAAGGAAGAGGCTGCCAAATCTGATTTCTCAGGAAGAAACATTTAATAGAGACTTACAAACAAAAATGATGTCATGAGTGGCCACAAGATGGTGGATTCTCCATACCTACCTTCCAGAAAATATCCTATATATAGCAAGTTTTTTAGGTAAAAATGGATAGCTGGTGACGTCTCAGAATCTTGTGAAACTCTTGACCACTGGGGAGATTAGATAAGCATCTTTAAGAGGGGTTATTCATGCAGCCAGCATTGTTTAAAGACCTTGCTGCAGAACATCTTGGAATGCAGGAGTTAAACTTACATCATGACAGCAGTTTTGCTGCAGGTTGTTTTCCTACAATGATATTTAGATGAGACTTTGCACTTTAGAGTGTATGCTGGAATGCTTTAAGACTTTGGGGGCTATTATGATGGAATGAATGTGTTTGCATGTAAGAAGGTCATGAATTTGGGAGCCAGGAGTGGAATGTTATAGACTGAATGTTTGCACCCTGCCCTCAAGTTTATATGTTGAATCCCTAACCTCCAATGTGACCATTTTGGAGATAGGGGTCTATGAGAAGGTAACAAAAGTTAAATGAGGTTATAAGGGTGGGGTCCTAATCTGATAATCTATAAGGGCACTAAAGTTATGCCCTTATAAAAAGAAAAAGAGATGCCAGTGTATGCGCACTCTCTCTGTCTCTCTCTGTCTCTTTCTGTCTCTCTCTCTCTCTCTCTCTGTCTTTCTCTTTCTCTTTTCTCTTTCTTTCTCTCCATACCATGGAAGGACAAAGTGAGAAGGTGGCCATCTGCAAACCAGGAAGAGAGCCCTCACCAGAAATCAAATCAGCCAGCATCTTGATCTTGGACTTCCCAACCTTTAGAGAACTATGAGAAAATAAATTTCTGTTGTTTAAGACATACAGTCCATTGTATTCTGTTATGACAACCCAGACAAAGACACTATTCTACAACTTTCTAACTTCAACATTTCACTCTCTGACTACAATCTTTTCAATATTCCCAGTTCTGATTGTTTTCTGCCCATCATGAATGTTCTGCTTCATCCTTTTTGCCACTTCTTTGAGCACTTCATTTTCTCTCAGTTACATCACTTCTCACTGTTTTCTTCTCTATCCAACCTACATCACATGATCCATCCCTTAAATGACAATATTGTTGATATTATCTGTTCTTTTATTGTTCAAAATCAGCCACCCAACAAAATTCCACCCCTCGATACATCCAAACATTAATAACCTACCCTACTATATCTAGACTTCTGGTCACCTGAACATTAGTGCCATGGTCTACTGTCACAATAGGGTCTTCAGTGCTGCCCTGCCATATTTCCACTTGACCCCAGCCAATGGCGGCTTGTACCATATGCTGCAGTCTTCTCAAAACATTTTCCCTCTCCTCAAGTCACCAATCCCACCAATATTCCTCTCACAACAGAGATTTACCTCCCAATTCACAGAAAAATAAAGGCTATTCAGCGTCATCCATTATAAAATCATACCTCCCTACTCCCAGTAAATGTATTTTTCCTATGTTATCCCTTTTCTTAAATCCCAATAGATGAATAATTTTATCTTCTAGCTAAAGCTAATCATGTTATATATAATCCTCTTTTCCTCCTCAAGGACCTTGCTAATTTCCCTTTTTATTTCTATATTTTCAACTTCTCACTTTCTACCAACTTTTTTCTCTTAACTTCTGAACATGCTGAAGGATGTCCATATTTTAAAAGAGAGAAGGGGCAAGTGCCTCCCTTAGTTCCCACTCAGCTGTTGCCCTGTATTAGTATCCATTTATATGCTACACGAAAGAGTAGGCTATACTCACTATTTACAATTTCCTCAATTCCATACTTATCTCATTACAAATCAATTTTAGAACCCCCCACTCCACTAGAATGACTCATATAAATGGTACCAATGACATCCAAATGACATTTCAGTCCTTGCCTTTCCTGATTTCAGTATCTAACACTATTGACTATTTTCCATGTTCCATCTCTCTCCTGGCTTCTAGAAACCTGCTCCTTCTTGTTTTTCTTCTATCTCTCTGCTCTTCCTATTTCTGGTCCCACTGGGTTCCTTCTTCCTCTTCTCTTGAACATTTCTCAAGTTCATGTCCTAACCTCTGTTCCATTCTTACTATATAGTTTCTAATCCTGATTTCATAATGGAATTACCTTTGAGATTTTTTTTTTAAATTGCTGATGCCTGGTCCCCATTCCCAGAGATTTTGATTCCATTAATCTGGGGTGGGCTCAGACATCAATATGAAAATAAAATAAAATAAATAAAATCTCTCATTGATTGGTGATTCTCATGCACAGCCATGGCTAAGAACCACTACTCTATAGAGTTGCCCTGAGTAATGCTATTAGTTCCCATAAATATGCTTACTATATCCATTGCTGACTTTAGATTAGCCAGAATAACAATGAGAAGGAAATCATGGATAATCACAAATTACAGAGTGAACATAAATAGACAAAACATTGTATTAATACAAAATGGTTGCAAAGACAATTTACTTAGTAAAATTTATTTTCAATATTTAGGGATATATCTACCATCTAGAGACATCATTCAAAGGGGTAAAAATTAATATATATATAAGGTTTTAGGAAGGCAGCATCACATATATTATTTAAAGAAATGTGGTTTAAAAGATTTTAAAGCTGTCTTTATTATATTGCTATCTGTCATATTTGAGCTCTCCTTTGTTTCAGATATTAGAACAAAGATCACACACAATCTGTTCACTCTGAAGAAAATCTCCTCTTCACCTTTTAGATGGTTCAGCCAGTGATGGGCGCTACACAGCTAATCTCCATGGCTGAGCTTGGTTTTTGTTGGTTGACCCCTGCCCTTCACTGTCACTGTTACTATCACTTTCCTTCTCTCCACCTCATAATATTTTCTTTTCTTCCAGTGTTAGACCTGAGTTCACACAGTCGAAATATGCACTCATAAAAAAAAAAAAAAAAAAAAAAAAAGAACTTTCTGGCCTCTAAAAGTGTGATTTGCAGCTTGAGCTCACACCAACAGAATAAAAGATCTCCCCTGCCAGCCTCATAGCCTCATGTCTAATTGGTAAGGAAGAGGGCTTCCCAAGCTGTAGTGGGAATTTTACTTTTCCAGTAAATCTGCTGCTAAATATTTTTTCACCACATCTACTCTACAACATGCAGAAAGTATATGCTGAGCACTGAGTATGTTTAAAGGAATTCCCAAACCTACAGTTCTATCTCAAGTTTTTCATCATAGTTTCAGACTGTTCTACCAAAGGTCTGCTGACAATGCATCTGGATGTTCCAATAGACAGCTCATTCCCAAAATGTCCAAAGATGAGTCAGTCGTCTCCATCATCCTATCCCAGGAGCCTGTTCCTTCTCCAGGTTTCCTCTTTTGGTGACTGGTACAACTAGCTCCTTGCTGGCCACCTGGCAAGACTCTACCAGTACTTCAGGGCTCTGCACAAGTTTCACCTCCTTGGATACTATTATCTCCTCTGATGCTCTGGTCTCTTTGATCTCATCTCACTTGGAGGAGGATGGGAACAGAGGGAGAGAAGACTCAAACCACTTTTCATTATTTTTAATTGTTGCTATTATTACTATCATTATTATTAGTTTTCAAGCAAGCACATTCATTGTGATCTCTTTAGCTTTCTGATATCTTCCTATTGAAATGCAGATAAAATCAAAGCTCCCTATATTGACCTACTTGACTTTTCAGGATCTAACCCCTATGTTTCTAAGATCATCATTTACCTGTCTCCCCCTCACTCACTACCTTCCAGCCACACAAACCTTACTGTTATTTCTCAACCATGCCAAGCTTGTTTTTAATTCAGAGCCTTTGCACTTGTTGTTCCTTCTGCACCAAATCTTTTACTCATCTTCATAAGGTTGGCTCCTTCTAGCTGTTCCAGTCTCAGCTCAAAGACATAGCTTTAAAGAGTCCAGCCCTGTCCATCGACGTAAATATGGCCCATCCTGCATCACTATCACATCAGCCTGTTTCATTTTCTCTTTAATATGTCACTCTCTGAAATTATTGTGTTCACTAATTTCTTGATTTTTGTCTATCTCCTCTCACTAAAATGTAAACACCCTGTGAAGAGATCCCTGTCTTTATGTTCACAGCTCTACCTCCAGGAGCTAGACCAGTTACAGAGCTGGTTACAGAGTAATGTTCATTTTTTTTAAAGTACCTAAGTACCAAGCTGTCCATCGAGCATGAAAAGGCACATCCACAACACTTGGTGGAGGATGGGCAGAGAGTGTACCAAGAAAAATATCAGTTTTGAGAATACAGCGGCCTGCTAGAACCTGCATATGGTTGATTTGGGTAAGAGGTAGGGGCAGCAGTTGTTGGTGGGCCAGTTGGTAGGAGGTCACAGGGACTAAGAAAGAGCAAATTTTCCAGTAAGTGTGTTGAAATCTACCTAGTCTAACTCTGAGTCCCTATGTGAACAGCCACTATCTCAGGAAGCACGTGTCTGTGTCATGCATTTCCTTAATTGCATCATGCCTGATGTCTTTAATGTCATGCACATGCCTTGTCTTGAGAGGCACTGTGGTGTGGTACAAAATGTACTGACTGTGGGATCAGAAGACCCAGGTCCTGGGTCCTGAACCACCTCTGTAACCTTGGGAAAGGCCCACACAAGCCTAACCCTCCTGACTAGTCTGTCCCTGCCCGCCAAACCAGCTACAATGCAAAGCCACGCATCATTCCTCTGGGCCAGGATTTTAAAATGCTACTGTTTCATTTAGTAATTTAACCTCAGCTTTAGGCTACCCTCAGTTCTTTCCACAGTGCTCCCTATTATTTATCATCTTTTTCTTGCTAGTCCACATCTTCACGGTCTTATTCATGTCTACAACACAACTTCTATCCCTTCATCCCAACCTACTCCCAACCCCACCACACCCATCTTATGCACATGGTAAGAAATCAAAAATATTCATTAAAATTTTGGCAAAATTTTCTGAAAAACAAACTGGTAATATGTACCAAGTATTTTAAAAAGAAACATATTCTTTGATCTAATTATTCTTTTAGAATTCTAGTCTTAACAAATAAATAATGCAAACAAGGATATATATGCAAAGATGTTCAATCCTATATTGTACTAATTGCAAAACAAAACAACAAAAACCCATTATGTAACGACATAAATGATCATCAAGATGAGAAGGCCAAGTAATTCTTGAAATATCCAGTTATAGAAGCTTCATATATAAAAATATACTATATATGATAAAAGAATACTAAGCAGTGTTCAAAAAATGATGTTTTAATGGACAGGAAAGTAAAATATACTAGTAGTGAAGAAATAAAGTATGAAAAAAAACCTATATGCATTATGATCCCATTTGTACAATATTATAATGTAACCTATACCACCACCAAATATGCACACACACACACACACACATATACAATAATAAAATGTTAACCATAGATATTCTTGGGGATTATTTTTCTCCTAAATATTTTTCTGTATATTCAATTTTCTATAATGTACATGTGCTACTACTTAATAATCAGAAGAAAAAAGTTTTAAAATTTTGTTAATGAACCAATTAATGAATTCTTTAAAACAAACTTTTATTGAACTAATTCATTTTAACTATAAAATGAGAATAATAATACTATTCTCCCTTTCCATATTCTTATATGTGAAACTTAATGGAAACAATTTATACTTTGTATTCAAATTATTAATATTAGTTTCTTCTATAGGTAAATAAAATTTTCAAGAAAAATCACAATGTTTTTATTTCTTTTAGATTAATGATTTCCAAGGTGCATAGTATAACTGGTGGCCAACAAATATTATAGTTGTTAAGAAATTATAACTTATTAAGATTAAACACCTGTTTTATTTCTAAATTCTCTGAAATTCACAGTAATGCCCATCAGCACTCATCCATAGATGTTTACAAAAGAGAGAGAAAAAGAGCTAAATTTGTTCAGAGTATATTTCAATGTCAGATAATTTATTTCTGTCAGATAATTTATTTACTTCTCTATGAATCAGTGAGTATTAGCTTTGTTTTACAGTTTGAGGAGGCTGAGATTTAGAGAACCAACTTTAACATGATTACTACAGTAAATTATATTCAGAATATTCTCCACCATTTCCAATGGACCCCTCCCTACATGAAGGTTATACGATTCCACCCCATTGACTGAGGCTTGGCCATGTGTCTTGTAAAAACCAGTGAGCAGAAACATCACATTGTCCACCACTCTTTTATTCCTCTCCTATGAGGCAAACAATGTCCTCAACAACAACAAGAGATGATTTGCTTCTCCATTTTGGGTTCTGGAATACAAAAAACAGGAAGCAGAGCCATAGCCAACCTAATAAGACACTCAACGTGAGTAAGAAACAAACCTTTGTGGTCAGCTGCTGAGATCTGGCAGCTATACATACTAACCTGACCTACGACGATTAAGAGTCCCTAGTCACTGGTGAAGACAAAATTCAAACCCAGGTCTGTCTGGCTCCAATATCTTTGCTATTTCCATTACATCACAATATCTTCTCTTAAGTTTTCAATTGTTTTGATAAAATTTATTTTTCTGCTGAGAAAAATATGTATGAAAAAACAATAGGTTTTGTAGATCAGGAATGTTTTCTAAATGTAAAATTGAAAGAAATAGTACTCTGCTTCCCTATGACTCTTATATCTTCTATTATAAATATAAGTAATTTTAATATTTTAAATCTAACACCCTAGAAATTGCCACTCTTACCTTCAGATTGGTGTCAAGCTAAACTTTTCATCTGTTGGGTATGATTTATTACCTGATTGTAAAATAGAAAACCCACATTAGGGCAAATCCTCTGCCCTTTTGCTTTGGGAAGGTTAATTGAGTTGATGGGTGCATGTCACTTCTTATTTGCAAATCATTTCTGTTATGGGGAAATAGGTTTTTTAAAGCTTCTGTTTTGGCCGGGCGCGGTGGCTCACGCCTGTAATCCTAACTCTTGGGAGGCCGAGGCGGGCGGATTGCTCAAGGTCAGGAGTTCAAAACCAGCCTGAGCAAGAGCGAGACCCCGTCTCTACTATAAATAGAAAGAAATTAATTGGCCAACTGATATATATATGTAAAAAATTAGCTGGGCATGGTGGCGCATGCCTGTAGTCCCAGCTACTCGGGAGGCTGAGGCAGAAGGATCGCTGGAGCCCAGGAGTTTGAGGTTGCTGTGAGCTAGGCTGACGCCACGGCACTCACTCTAGCCTGGGCAACAAAGCGAGACTCTGTATCAAAAAAAAAAAAAAAAAAAAAAAAAAAGCTTCTGTTTTTATCTTGGCACCTTGGCTGTCTTTGCTAAAGGTGCTGTCTCCTGATGTATGACAATTAGATGGCCCTTAAGGTACTGGAACAGAACTGTGTTCACATGCTTGCAGGCTAAGTTACAGATCTGAATCAATATGCTACCACAACTATCTTATTTCTATCTTCCTGCCCTTCTATCTTCCTAGCAATGATGCACAAACTCCCTCCCCCTCGATCAGAACACTAAAGATGATGTAGATTTAACTAATGTGCGCTCACCACCTCTTCCACTTCTGAGGACTCAGTACAAAGTTCCTTTATAATCTCCCATGCCCTTACAACATTTTAGGAGTTTTTTAAAAGAATTTGTGCTTATAGGACATTATTGAGACATACTTTACATATAGTAAACTAAAAAGCCTTAGTTATACAGCTTGATGAACTTTTACATACATTATACTCCAATGCAGCCTGGTCCAGATACAGAATATTTTCACAACTCCAGAAAGTTTCTTCAGTCCCCGCAGAGGAGGCGATTTCTCATATTCCTCCCACCTCCACAGGGAGCCACTCTTCTGAATTCTATCATCGTGGGTGAGTTTGACCTGTTTTTGAATTTTATGCAAATAGAACCCATACATCTACTGTTTGTGTCAAGATTCTTTTGGTCAACATGATTTTTGCTTGTATTAGTAGTTTATTCTTTTATAGTTCTTTATTTTTGTTTATCTATTCTTCTGTTGATGGACATTTGTGTTGTTTCTGTTTGGGGGCTATTATGAATAAAGCCACTGGGAATAATCTCATAAAAGTCTTTCGATGGTTGTGTATCACCTTAGGCCTGTCAGAATGGCTTTTATTTAAAAGTCAAAAAACGATAGATGCAGAGAGAAAGGAACGCTTATACGCTGTTGGTGAGACTTCAAGTTAGTACAACCTCTATGGAAAGCAGTATGGAGATTCCTTAAAAAAATAAAAGCAGATCTACCATTTGACCCAGCAATCCCACTACTGGGTATCTACCCAAAAGAAAAGAAGTCATTTTATCAAAAAGACACCTGCACCACAAGGTTTATTGCAGCACGAATTCACAATCACAAAGATGTAGAATCCACCTAAGTGCCCATCAATTCATGAGCAGATTAACAAATATATATATATGCATCATGCAGCCCTACTCAGCCATAAAAAGAAATGAAATAATGTCCTTTGTAGCACTATGGGTGAAACAGGAGGCCATCATCCTAAGTGAGGTATCCCAGAAATGGAAAAACAAACAACACATACACTTTCTAATAAGTTGAAAGTAATTGATGGGTATACATGGGCACAGAGAGAAGTAAAAGTTATTGGAAATCAGGAAGGGGGAGGAGGAAGAGGGAAGGGGTAAAAGCCTACCTAACAGGTACAGTGGACACTATTTGGGTCATGGGTACACTAATAGCCCTGACTCAAGCATTATAAAAGCTATCCATGTAATGAAAACATTTGTACTCCCTTAATATTTTAAAATAAAAAAAAATAGTGGAATGAATTAGTCATAGGGTATCTTTTTACTAGAAACTGCTGAACAGTTTTCAAAGTGACGTACCATTTTATATTCCTACAAGGGATAAAAATGAGAGTTTCAGTTGCTCCGTGCCTACAGGAGGGTGTGTAGTAGTATTTCATTGTCTTCGAGTTCCTGAAAGTCTGTGAGCCAATCTAGTCTAGTCCTATGACAAACATAACTTAGTAGTTTCCGTGTTCTAATCAAACAGTGAACATTCTTATGTGCTTATAGTCTTCTAGGCATTAGATTTAGAAGCTCAAGGTAGATTTTCCTTTTCCGAGATCAGAAGAAAGGAATTATGATATAAACCTGGAATCTGTCTTCCAAATGCAATTTCTCTATGCAGGCTGTTACTGTTGTGCATGCTTGAAAGTTAAGTTACTAATTTTGTCTTGATGTTTTTATTACCTGATTGTTCGTTTTCAGAATCCCTCATCCTTGAAGTGTACTTTGTGCACACATCCACTGGCTCTCTCATTGCAGCCTTTGTAAGTGAGGAAGATAAAGAGTGTTATCATCCTGCCTGGAGCTCCATGGTTGGCAGTGGGTGCTGAGCAGTGACAGCAGCCACAATAATGAGGTTTCCCCAGGGAGGCACCTAGACATGAAGCTCAGTTTTGTCTGAACTGAAACCATGCTTCAGATCAGCACTACTATTGGAGCTAAAGAGATTTTGCACCTAGAGATGTAATCACAGGAGCTCCCACTGCCCCTCGACACACTTCAAAAATGCATCCGTGTTGACTAATGAGCGAGCACACAGCTGCCATGAGCTATTTACTTCTAGCAGAGACACCATCAGGAATTTCATAAGCAACTTGACTGGGGCCAAAATCAACAGTTTCAAGAAGGTGGTGGGATTTCAGGAGATAATAATTTCTTGAGAATTTATTTCATAATTAATTAAACAGATACCACTTTTTCACTAAATAGATTTATGTATATACATACACATATTTATGTACAGGGACTTCTTGACTTACAACAGGGTTGCAGATCAATAAACCCATTGTAAATTGAAAATACCTTAAGTTAGAAATGCATTTAGTACACCTAACCTACCAAACATCATAGCTTAGCCTGGCCTACCTTAAATGTACTCAGAACACTTACAATAGCCTGCAATTGGGCAAAATAATCTAACACAAAGCCTATTTTATAATAGTCTAAAGATCTCATGTAATTTACTGAACACTATACTGAAAGTGAAAAACAGCATGGTCGTATGAGTACTCAAAGTAGTTTCTACTGATTGCATATCACTTTCCCACCATCATAAAGTCAAAAAATCCTAAATCGAACCATTTTAAGTAGAAGACCCTCTGTACATATGTGTTTGTGTGCATGCATAATTGCAAGCCTCATAATTAATTAACTCAGGAGCCTTAAAGCTGCCAAATGTCACACAAGCCAGGCCCAACTGCCCTTGCCCTGCCCAAGTCTAAAAAACCCCAGCATATCCACTCTCCTCATTGCATTATCAGACTTTAAAAAGAGCTTCTACTAAAAACTGGGAAATGGCTGAGGGCTGGTTTATATGGTGCCTTGCAATCAACAGGCATTTGTCCAGGGACCTGATTAATAGTCGAGGATGTTACTACTACTACTGCTACTATTGTTTTTCTTCTTTCTTTAGTCACTTGTTTTCCCACTCTCCTTCTGATTATTTCAAACTACGGAAATTTGTTAAATTCACTTGAGGGTATATGCTAAATAATTCCCTAAGAGAACATTCAATGGACATATGGATTGTTGGTCAACCTGCTCAGTGTTTCAGATCTTCTAGAGTCTCAGTTTCCTCCTCTGAAAAACAAAATTCATAACAACTCCTCTTGGGATAGTTGTGAAAACAAATAGACTGGTGAATGAGAAAGTCCTTTATTCATTTTAAGGCATGGTAAACATATTGTTTGTTATTCTTTAAAGACTGAAAAACCAGAATGAGCTCCCAGATCAGGATATCACTGAAAGTCTATGTGTCAGTGGATGAAGATGTGTGGTAGTTCTCTCCAAATGGTATATATTTTAAGGGTGGTGGGGCATAAGATAAATCGTGCCCAAAAGAGAGTGCACTGACTGAAGGCATGTCACAATGATATCTGACGGTGACACTATGTAAAGAATAAAAGTAGAGAAAAGGAAGGGCAATTGGAGAAACTGAGAAGAGTTGGTGGAGGCAGTAATAGACAAGTGAAATACAGTTGTGCTCATAAAATTTAGCAATATAATATTGCTATTAGAGTACACGATAACTAACTTTACTAAGACACACACTAAAAGTGACATTTAGGCCAGGCACAGTGGCTCATAGTTGTAATCCCAGCACTTTGGGAAACTGAAGTGGAAATATCACTTGAGGCCAGGAGTTCAAGACCAGACTGAACAACATAGTGAAACCTTGTCCCTATAAAATTTTTTTAAAAAATTAGCCAGATGTGATGGCACATCGCTGTAATCCCAGTTACTCAGGAGGCTGAGGCAGGAGGATCACTTGAGCCCAGGAGTTCGAAGTTACAGTGAACTATGATTGCACCACTGCACTGCAGCCTGGGTGACAGAGCCTGTTTGGGACAGGGGGTGGGGGTGGGGAAGTGACATTTAGAGACTGTAAGAATCAAAGAACCCCATCAATTCTCTTTGTAGTAAACTTGATGTTTGCAGAAGCTGTCCCTATTTGCTACTCAGCCAGCCCCTTACATTGTCGGATCACCCTTGAATCTTTGCCCAAGAGCCCTTCTGTTGACTGCATTTCAGACTGATCTCTGTGCTACCCTGGTTTAGCATCTGCATCCAGGCCATTATGTTTGAGGCTCATCTGTACTCAGGACTATATTTGCCCCAGTTCAGTTCACCTTACAGATGCCCTGGGGCAATTTGCTGCCTTTATTCTCCAACAGCTTAGCACAGCTGCACTGAGATGAAGGTGGCCTTGGCACTGATCTTCAGGACCTATTCCTATTAATCAGGGCATGACCCACTCAGGTGATTTTGGAAGCAACTCCGACTACAGTTCTCTGATTTTTGTCTATGTTAGAACTTTGTCTGCTATAGACGTATTCCCATTCCTATCAGACAAAACCTGATTCACAAAAATGCCTACCTTCTAACTGATACATTTAAAAATGCCCTTTGGGTTTACAAAAGGATTTACTATAGGATTTTTTTAGATAGCTCTTTTACTGCATGTGAATAAGATTTTATTTACCAATTTTCAAGAACACATTTACCACAGGTAAAGAGTGATACTTCTGCATAAAAATAACACAAGATAAATATCCTTAAAGACTTAAAGGCCTGCCTAGACAGCATAACAACAACAAAAATCAACTATTGGTCTAATTCATAATGAGAAAAGCCCTCATTTTTAAAAATCTTCTTAAGGCTTTATCCAAACATGGGTAACCCAATGTCATTTGCATTCCTTGGGCTTGACACCTAAATTTGTCCAGAATTATTATTTTAAAATATAAACTGTCTTTTTTATATGAAAATGAGAAAAAGTGGTGCCCAGAGGGAGTCACAGGGTTGAACATTTATTTTGAAAATCAGGTGAAAGTTTGGGATAGGAGCCAGCAGCTCTCAGTTATCCATGTTAAGGACAAGACTGGTTTGCTTAATTCAAAAACTTTCATGCTAAGCAACACATTCAATTTTTAAATTAATTTATTCATGATAAGCATTTGCTTTCAATTTTTTATTACCACCTCCGCCTGTTCTCCTTCCTAAATCTCCATCTGATCTTTGTTTTCTAAGACCCTGGCATGTGTTCTATAGACATGAAAGAGTTAGATCATTCTTCTCCAACTAATCCATTTAATTACCCAACTCACCCCCAAGCAACATGCTAACCAGAAAGACAACATATTTTGTTAGTGAGTATCTGTGGTTGGCAAACTGGATCAACCTGATTCTACTCTGGTCAAGGTCCAGGTTTCTGAGTTTCTGTCTTCCATGAAATTACACAAGGTTGGAGAGCGTATCAGAGACACTGAAGGATTGGGTCAGTTACTAGTTCCTTCTTCTGGGTCTTCTTTTCCCAATAGTCTTTAAATACGTGTAAGACTCTCCCAATAAACATTAAAAAAAAAAAAACTTCTCTTTTGATCTGACTCTTCTGTCCTATCTTTCCAATTTCTTATCCCTTCTCCCATATTTCTCAGATGTGCAGCCTATACTCCCATTGACCACCTTCTGCTCCTTCAGTCTCTCCTGACTTGGTCTCCATGTCACTACATCTTCCTAGTTTTCCTCATATTTCTCTGAGTCTTGCTTTTGCCTCTTTTCTCTGCACCACCATTCAATATTGCCCAGGCACAGAGCTTTCTCTCACCATTCTCCACCTGTGTTTTCTCCCTGTGTGGTGTTATGCACATCTGTAGTTCAAGGACCAAATGCTTGTTAATGGCTTCCAAGTTCCAATCCTTAGTCCAGAACTCCCACTAGAGATTCCAACTCATATGCTGACCTATAGTCTTGACAGGTACACCAGAATAAAAGCAAAACATCCAACTCAATGTGTACAAAGCTGAAATCATCAATTTCTCCCTTAAATGTATACTTATTCCTATAGTCTTTAGTTTATAATACTGCCATTCAAACAAATATTTAAACAAGAAACTTGAGTGCCATTCTTGATTCTGCCATCTTCTTCAATCCTTGCGTGTAATCAATGATGACTTCACATTGTCTTGATGATTTTACTTCTAAGTATTTCTAAAAATCTATCCTTCTTATTACCCCCAAATACTGCTACTAAGGTCCCTGACTCTCCTTAGACAATGTAACATCCTTCTCAAAAGCCTCATTTACATCCATTTCATCTTCTAGTAGCAAATAGAGTTATATCTAAAATGTCCATGTCTTTAATAGAGCCCCATGTCCCCAGAACGAAGCTCCCTGACAGGGAGGGACATGACCCCTTGCCCACCTTATACCCTCATTTCCTGCCACCCAACCTCATATATTTTATTTTTCGCCACTCCATCTCACACTTCATGCTTTAGAAACCTTGAAATGCCTGTAGTTCCCCATACAGCATTCGATTCCTTGCCCTCACCTTTGCTCAGACTTTCTTCTTTCCTACCTGTTCATATCATCCCCTCACATCTACCAACACCCCCTACCTGCCTAACTCCTACTCATTCTTTGTGAATGAGCTAAATATAATCTCCTAAAGCTTTTTGGACATGCAACACTCCCCACCCCCAGGCTGAGCTGAATATCTCTCCTCCATGGCTTCGTAATGCCTTGCATCTCTCTCCTGCACACTCATCCTCAGTCTATAGCAAAGTGGCCCGCATAGAGTCAACTCTCATAATATTTATTGAATGAGTGAGTATAGAATGGCAGGTTGGCTTCCTGCTGACTGGGCTTGTAGCAATGTATCGGTATCAGATATGAAGTTATTTCTTTCCACTGAGCAGGGGAGTGTGATGAATGATTTTATCACCATTTCCTACTGGATTACCTTTAGCAGTTCAATGTCATGATTTTGTTTGAAGTGTTGTAGATTTTCAGAATATCAAACACACCCAGATCTAAATATGCCTATGAAATTACATTTTAAAAGTAATATTAAAATAGTTCCCATTATGGAAAATTGTGAACAAGTTTCTTCCAATAGATGACACAATCAAATATGGCCCATAATTTCCATGTCCTTCTATTCTAAATTTGTCATTGGAGATGCCAATAAGTAGGTTCAAGTTTTACTTATGTGTCTAGTCTCTATCCCTTCTCCTGTAGGGTGGTGGCAAGTGCTGTGAATGGCTAGAAAGTTAGTCCCCAAAGAAAAAAGAAGAAAAATCTAAAAGGATGGGAACCACCCTTCTAATAATGAAGAGATAACATAGTGCATTTTTACACTATTTTAGCATTTTAAACTCTAGAAAAATAGAACAAAGCTTCCTGTAACGCACAAGTTAGTGCCTGGAATTTGTCTCACAGGAAACATCTGGGATGCTGCAGGTCAGAGGCGATGAAGGTTACAATGGGCATGTTTCACAGGGAGTGATTAAGTGTGCGGAAACTGGAAGTTTCGGGGTATAGGATGTGAATACTTTTTAAGACAAGGGCAAAGAAGCATAGACAACGGAAGACCTATCGAAAGAGATCTGGAAAAGAAACCAAGAGGCTTCAAGAGATAAAAACAAAACAAGTCAAATAATTATTACTCACTGTGTAAAAATGACAAAGAGGGAAAAATTGAAAGTCTGAGCTTTTAACCCAAAAAATGACAGAAGAAATATAGCAGTCTGTGGATGACCAAATCTAATATGCCTTCCTTGAGAGATAGAGGGAAGAAGGAAATACTACAAGACGGAAGAGTAGTTCTTTTTAAGTTTAGAAACGTTTCTAGCTTTACAGACAAGAAAGTTTACTGGCTTTTTTATCAGCATAATGTGCTTTTTGTTGTTAAAGCTTATGTTAAATATTATTGCTAATTTTTATTTAAACTTTAAGAATAAAGAATTTCACAACAACTTGTCTAAAATATTTGATTCTAGACACAATTCATTAGATTGTTCCACCTAAATCAGTTTATTTTCTAATTTGCAATATTAGCATTTGATGATTTATGTTCCACTGTTATCCACTAGGTACCCTCGATTCAAAGTACCATAATGAAACGCAACTTCCAGACTCTCCAGGCTCATGTATCCCTTCAAATACCAGAGGGAGCCAGCCTTGCTCTTCATTTTCCATGTTTTTCTCCAAAATGATTTGTCTCCCAGCTTGGACATCAAGAACACCATCTTAAATAACAGTTTCTAAAGGCTCACAGTTCCTTAATGGAATAAAGTTCATACATGTAGACAATTACAGGTAGAGAGTTCATTTTGTCCTTGGTAAAATAAAATTATATATATATATATATATATATATATATATATATATATACACATACACTCATGCTGCTTTAGATTAAATTGTGTCTGATATGAACTTGAAAAGGCAGTTATACAGTTTTTAATATTTTACAGTAACATAATATATAGGTACCACTAATACAAAAGTTATATATTAGATATTTAGACGATATCGCTAAAGTTTAGCATCACCAAATTATTTTATATACTGGGAGCCAAAGCTTCACATAAAACAATGTGTAATCCCTAAATGTTTTAGGCCTAGCAGGGAAAAAAAGGCATGTTAGTAAGAAGTCAAGAGGAGGAATTCAAGATGGCGGATAAGAAAAACTGCCGGCCGGAGTGTCTCTGCAAAAAAGACAGATCTTAGAAGAAAGTGAAAAAAAATAAACAAGCAGACAAACATAGATCAGACGAGGGTCAGAAGGAAGGGTGCCTGAAATTACAGGAGACTCCACAGCAAGAAGTTGCAGAGGAGAACTGGAAGGAGAAAGGCCCTTAAGAGGCTTGGAGACCAACGACAAGGGGAGTCTGGAATTGGGTTATGTGCCAGGCATGTTGTGACCACATGAACAGCTTCCAGTAAAATTCGCTGGATACTGAATCTCTATAGGCCTCCCTGGTTGACAACATTTCTCAGGTGTTGTCACAACTCATTGCCAAGGGATTTAAATACATCCTATTGTGATGCCACTGGGAGAAGACTCTTGAAAATGTGGGCCTGTTTTTCTCTGGAATTCACATCATGCTCCTTTTCCATTTGCTGATTGTGCTTTGTATCCTTTTGTTATAATAAATTATAGCCATGGATGCAACTAAAAAAAAAAAAAAGTCAAATTTATTACTACATTGTGGAATATTAAATTCATCTACTTGTTAAGAAAAAATTGAGTATTTTTTCATTTCTAAACTATAAACATGCCTCTAGATATGGTGAATATAACATATTATTGATACCTAAAGCCAACTCTGCCTAACATGAGACATTACTCCAGACTGTTCTCCATGAACTATACCGAAATGGGAGTGAAAGATAGAAAAAAAAGGCATCAGTATTTTATATTTTATTTGCTTTAGGGATTTCTTTGTTGTTTTTGGTTAGTCATAGGCAGCGTCCTACTGTTCCAATGAGAAGGCATTCTGGTAACATTTATCCACTGCAGTTAGAATGAAAATTAAGGGGCAAGAAAAATAAAACATTCTCTGTCATATAGGAAAGTAGAATCTGGAAAAATCTCTTAAGCAGTTTGTGAAGAAAATTACAACCTACTCCTTATATTTTTTTTCTTCAACTTCTTTTTGGTTGAGACAGAATGTGATTTCTTGGTATAGTATGATATGGTGTATATATATTAGTTATTCGTGGTTGAATTACAAATTACCACAAAGATTTAGTATCTCACAGAATTCTGGAAAATCAGAGATCTGGGGGCAGCTTAACTGGGTGATTCTGTCTCAGGGGGTCCCATGGGTTGCAATCAAGGTAGCATGACCAATCATCCCAGTTTGCTCATGACAAAGGAGTTTCCCAGAAATGAGATTTCAGTGCTGAAACTGGGAATCTACTTGAAAAACCTAGGTAGTTGGTTCTCCTAAATCAAGTGTCATTTGGGACTAAAATCTCTGAAGACTTGACCGGGGTTAGAAGATCCACTTCCAAGCTCACTCATGTAGGTGTTGGTAGGAGGTTTCAGTTCATTGCCATGTACACCTCTCCCAGGACAAGCTCACAACATGGATTCCCTCAGAGAGCGTGATGCAAAAGAAAGAGAGAGATGCCACACTGCCTTAGATGGCCTCATCTCCAAGTCATATGCCATTCATTTGAAGGAAAATCCTAAGTCCAGCGCACATTTGAAGGTAGGAGATTATAGAAGGACATAAATTCTAGGAAACAAGGGTCATTATGGATGCCTTGGAAACTGGCTACCAAGTTTAGTATGGTATGATAAAGATATAGTATGGTATGATAAAGCTTTGTATGGTATGATATGATTATAAAAGTAATGTGCCTAAAACACCACAGGTAGGTGTCCAGGTGAGGCACATTCATTTGCTCATTCAACAGGGCTTTGTTATAGATGAGATATCATATTAAGGATCCCTGGTTGGATAATCTAACAAACTACTCCCCCAGGAGTTTACATTGGAGAAATATGTCCTAAAAGAATTTCAAGGTTAACTTTAAAAGAAAAATAAGTACCGAAAGCAAAAAGTAGGTTTATTGGCCTATTTGGACTGCCATAATAAAAAAAAATCATAGACTGGATAATTAATTTATAAACAACAGAATTTTATTGCTCACAGTTCTGGAGACTGGGAAATCCAAGATCAAGGCACCAGATCTGGTGTCTGGCTTGCTCTCTGCTTCATAAATGGCACTTTCTCACTGTGTCCTTCATGATGGAAGGCACAAACAAGCTCCCTCAGGACTCTTTTATACAGACATTAACCCTACTCATGACGGCTCTGCCCTCATGATCTGTTCACCTCCTAACACCGTTGCACCAAGGATTAGGTTTCTTTTTTCTTTCTTTTCTTTAATATGAACAGGGGATGGGCAAAGAGGTTCGATTTTCTTTTTCTTTTTAGAGGTTTTAGATTTTTACATCCTTGCTTCCCATTCATTTCTCTTTGTGTGATGACTGGGAGGCTAATGAGGTGTCATAGGTGGGAATAATTGCCCTTACAGGACATCTTTCTCCCAGATGCTTATCAGTGAAAAAATCACAAGAAAGTGGAGGCTGCAAAGAACTCCTCAGTTTTTTGAGAGTTTTTTTTTTTTTTAAATAGACTCTTATTCTGTTGCCCAGGCTAGAGTGCTGTGGTGTCATCATAGCTCACTTCAACCTCAAACTCCTGGACTCAAGTGATCCTCCTGCCTTAGCCTCCCAAGTAGCTGGAACTGCAGGTGTGTGCTAGGACGCCTGGCTAATTTTTCTATTTTGGGTAGAGACAGGGTTTCACTCTTACTCAGGCTGGTCTAGAATTCCTGAGCTCAAGCAATCCTCCCACCTCAGCCTCCCAGAGTGCTAAGATTACAGGCATGAGCCACTGCACCTGGCTGGATTAGGTTTCAATAAATGGATTTTGAAGGGGCAAAAACATTCAGATCATGGCAGTAGGATTAAGAGCCTATCACATTTTGAAGCTTTTATGGAAACTTTATCAGTCAAACATTTGGTATAATGCAATATAATGCATGAGCTCTTGAGTCAGTCTGCCTGGGTTCAAATCCCAGCTTTGCTATCTTCTAACTACAAGACCTTCATCAAACTATAGCTATAAAATGTTGATAATAATGACCCCTGCCTCATGGGGTTGTTGTGAAGGTGAAAGAGGCCAATTTTATAAAGTGCCTAGAATAGTGCCTGGCATGCAAAATGCAACTATTAGCCTTTATTATCAACCATCACCATTCTTGAAACCAATGTCTCTTCCTTCTACACTATTTGTACACTTCTAGTTCTCTGTCTCCTTTGCATATCATTTATTCTCTAATTCATTTTTGGCTGCCTTTCCTCTTTCCACCCCTGTGCTTCTCAGGATCCTGGCCTCAATCTACTTCTCTTTTCACAGTCTTCCTGGGAAATGTCATCCTTACATACAGCTTCAACCATCACCTACATGCCTAGGACCTTTGAAACCTACTTGCCCGTCCAGACTCCTCTCCTATAGATAGGCTCGGAATATCGGCTAGACTCATAAGCAATAGTAACATAACAGATCTAGAACTGAGGTCATGATCTTGCTGCTCTGTGTCCTACTCACTGCTTCCCTTTCTTGGTAAATGGTGTCACTGTCTCCGTAGTTGCACAAGCCAGAGTTCTACCTTCAGAGTGGTCCAGACTTGTTCCTCTTAGTCACACTCAACATCCAACCAGTCACTCCATTTCATTTCTTACAATCTTTTCAATATATTTCTGTCCCACTTTCTTCATCTTCTAATGCCCCAGCAAGGCCTCCCCACCTCTGGAGGAGTTGTCATAGCATGGGAACAGACATAGGTTTCAAGTCCCAGTGCCATCACGCTTTGGTTATATGATCTCACTAAGCCTCAGAATCCTCTCTAAAAACAAATGAACAAACAAGCAAACAAACAAAAAAACTTTCCCCACCACCCAGGGACCCTAGGAACACTCAAATCAAGGCTCCCACAAAATCCTCTATCAGGATGTTGATATTATTCGACTGTCCAGTTGTTGCTGTGAGCTCCTTGAGAGTAGAGATTTGCCTCAATGGCTCTATATGCCCAATAAAGTGTGGTGCCTGGCAGACAGAACTTAAAAAATATTTATGAAACGAATGGTAATGTGATAGGTGGACCTCAAGCTTTTCCAGCACCCACTGCTAGAATCACCACTGCTCCCTTGTTGACTGCACCTCTGAGATCAAATCCACCAAAATGTCCTCATTTGGCCACTGGCAATGACTTAGCTGGCCATCTGCTGACCATTTTAAGTGAAACTGCATTTTAACAAACACAAGCATATACGCATTAAATGGAATATACTTCCCTCTTGGTTTTGACTAATGAAACTCTTGATAAAAACTACTTTAAGTTGATATGAATAATATCCTTTCCAAAAAATTTTTTCTTCAAAAATAGGGAATTGGCGTAAATAGTATTCATTACATTTTATTTTCTTTGAAAGAAAATAATATCTTATGAAATATTTTTCACTTAAGGCTTGACAACTGTGATAATGACTTGAATCAAGTTTGAAAAAGAAATAATTATTTTTTCTTGTATAAGTCCTTGAAGTATAATTGGGTTTTATGGTGGAAAAAAAGCATTGCTATCAGACCCCTCAGGTCTTAACTATGAACATAACTTAGAAAGTCTTTGTAGCACCGCAAAGCAATTGCCATTCAGGTATCCAATATTATAAACAGGTAGAAACATACCAACTGTTGGTAAACGCCATAATATAACACATTGTTCCACAATCCACAACCTGACAAATCCCTTGATGCCAGTCTACATTCTGAAATATTCCATGAGTTCGGCAGCTGAATCAGTTTATATCAAAGAAAATGCTCTAGTTAAATTCAGATTATTTTTATGTTTATGATTTCAGAGTAATTGACATTTGACCTCTTGTAGAAAACAGCAAAGATACTTCATACAAATGACAAGCTCTCATTTGTCCTAGATTTGGTGATAGTGGAGAATTCTGACACAATTTCATCTTCTGTCCACTTTTGGATTCCTTCTCATAATTACCAAGACATGGCAAATGACAGTCTTAGTCACATGGTAAATATTTTTAGAATGTAGAACCTATTACTGCTCATATTCATCTGGTAATTAGAGAGCCAGTGTGAGATATAGTTAAGCTAGGATCAGGAAAAAATATAAAATAGAACGAAAATTTTAAAATTCCTTATTCTAAAAGAGCAAATATATGTGATATTTAACTGTGAAGCTGGAGGAAAGTTTCTCAGATTTTTTTTAAAAAGAGATTTCTTTTTTTCTCTAGGCAAGATATTTATTATCATCTCTCATTATTTTGATAGTCCTTTATTTCTAAACTCAAAGCTTTATTCTTTGTCCTTTTAAAAATTGATAAGATAGTGGGATAGCTGATCAAACTAGATGTGACAGCAACAAAAATAATAACACAACTGATTCATGAGATAACATTCAGATTTTATAAAAACTCAAGAAAATATTTGAGAAGCATCTCTCTATGAATTTATTAAAAGACTCTTAAGCACAGGTTTTATTTCTTATTCTTCCCTCTGTCTCCCAATGTATCTCTAGCTATCTAACTTTTTAAAAGTTAAAAAGAAAATGTCATAGCTATACCTATATTTTTATAGCCATCCAAATTATTATATGCTTAAATCTTGCTTAGTGCAGTCATTACAGAGAGGAAAAACAGTAGCAAAAAAGAGCTATTGACACTCTGTGGTGCCTTTTACGGAGAACCCTTGCACAAGTACTGGATAAAAATGAAGAACGAATGAATTCATGAATGATTAATAAATAGGTATCTTTGTAGAACTTTGAATGGCTGCTTTAATGAAGTGGTTTTGGAAATCATGATAATAACACTCACTTGATGGTATTTTTTTTTTTAGCTCATTGCTAAGCTTCGCAATAACCCAAGAAGGTAGGTTTTGTCATCATCACCGTTTTAATGGTCTCTGAGAAATTAAAGAACCTGCCCAAGTGTTGGGGCTAGAATTCAAACCTAGACCTGACTGGACCCAAAAGCCTCCAGCTCTTTCCACCATAACGTGCTGCCTTTCGAATACTGCTGAAATATTGCAGTGGAGCTTTGTTTAAAGGACATCCCCACCAGCTCCGATAAAGGCGACCACACAGAGACAAGAAGGCTCAGAGCTGTGCACTGTGTGTCCACTCTCTGTCTTCCCTGGGGTTACAGGACAGCTGTTACCATCCATTTGCGCGGTGGCTGTTTCACACTGGTACCGTCAGGGCCGTTGAAATCACAGACACATTCACTCAGAGAAAAATAAGAGTGGATTTTCTTTTTTCTTTTTGAGAAAGCTTTTTACACTAATCCACTTAATCCCATGGTTGATTGGCCATTGAAATCTGAAGCAGGGCATCTTTTGTTGGGAATTTCCTAACTTTGAAAAAAATTTAAATTAGCCAATAAGATCTTTTTATTGCCCCTTCCTTAACTTTCAAAAAAAAAAAAAAACAAAAAAGTTTATGTGATTTGGAGGGGGTGGTAAAAGCAGGAACAGATGGATCATTTCAGCAAAATGAATATTATTTTACCTCTGAGGAAAACTACATGTTCCACGAAAGCAAACAAAAATATAAAAATTGATTATAAAAATTGATTATTTAATAACTAATTTATTTTTAAGTAGGATTTATCATATATGTTATTATACATTTATTCAAACCCGTAGAAGTACAACACCAAATGTGAGCCCTAATGTACACTGTGGACTTTGGGTGACAATAATGTGACAATATAGGTTCATGAATGGAAACAAATGTACCGTTCTGGTGCTGGGTGCTGACAATGGGGACAGAGGGTATATAGGGACTCTGTACTTTCTGTTCAATTTTGTTATGAACTTTAAACTGCTCCTTTTAAAAAATCTATTAGAAAAAGCAGGATTGGCATTACACAAATATACATACTTTCTAAATTCGACAAAGAAGTAAAAAATGTTTTTCCTATTCCAGTGGAATAAACAAAAAAATAATGCATTGTTTAATGGCAGTGATACTTTCTGAGAAATGCATAATTAGGTGATTTTGTCATTGCGTGAACACAATGGTAAGCATTTATGTATCTAAACATATCTAAACACAGGAGAGGAGCGGTAAAAATACAGTGCAAAAGATAAAATGTTATACCTATATAAGGCAGTTACCATGAATGGAGTTTGCAGGACTGGAAGTTGCTCTGGGTGAGTCAGTGAGTGAGTGGTGAGTGAATGTGAAGGCCTAGAACATTACCTACTGTACACTACTATAGACTTTATAAATACTGTACACTTAGGCTACACTAAATTTATAAAACAAAAATTTCTTTCTTCAATAATAAACTAATTTTAGCTTACTGTACCTTTTTTACTTTATAAACTTTTTAATATTTTTAATGTTTTGACTCCTTTGTAATAACATTTAGCTTAAAACACAAACACATTGTATGACGGCAGAAAATTATTTTCTTTCTTTATATAATTATCTTGTAGGCTTTTTTCTAATTTCAAAATTTTAGATTTTTTATTTTATTTTATTTTATTTTTGCTTCTTAAACTTTTTTGTTAAAAACTAAGACATGTACACATACATTAGCCTAGGTCTATCTGGGGTCAGAGTAATCAACATCACTATCTTCCTCCTCCACATCTGTCACATTGGAAGAAAGGTTTTCAGGGGCAATATAACACACATAGAGCTGTCATCTCCTATGATATCAATACCTTCTTCTGGGTACCTCCTGAAGGACCTGCCTGAGGCTGTTTTACAGTTAACTTTATTTTTTAATAAGTAGAATGAGTATACTCTGAAGTAACAAAAAAAATTATAATATAGTAAATACATAAACCAGTAACATAATCATTTATTATCCTTATCAAGTATTCTGTACTATGCATAATTGTATGTACTATACTTTTATACAACCAGCAGCACAGTAGGTTTGTTTTTACCAGCATCACCACAAACACATGAGTAATGCATTGCACTGAGACATCAGAATAGCTATGACATCACTATGTGATAGGAATTTTTCACCTCCATTATAATCTTATGGGACCACCATTGTATATGCCTTATAGCTCCCAACCTCCAGGCTGTGGATGAGTACCAGTCTGGTCCGTGACCTGTTAGGGACTAGACCATAGAGCTCTGCTGCCCCCACCTTCTCCCCCCATCCATGGAAAAATTGTCTTCCATGAAACCAGTCCTTGGTGCCAAATTCATTGAGGACTGCTGTTATATTCAGTCCATTGTTAACCAAAGCATCATTATACAGTGCATGACTGTGTATATAAAAATGTCTGGCCTTGACGTTTACACATTTATATGAGAGGTGATTCCATTACCATAGATTCCTACCTCAGGTTCTCTCCAGTCCTTAATGATATCACAACTTCCCATTGCTGGGCTCAGCCCAATGCAGCATCAGCATCACCTGGGAACTCGGTAGAAATGCAAATCCTAAAGCAATATCCAGACCCACTGAATCAGAAACTCTAGGGGTGAGGCCTGGCAACCTGCTGTTTAACAAGCCCTACAGGTGATTCTGATACATGCCAAGGTCTGAGGACCACTGTGTTTTGGGGGGCTTGTTTGTTTATTTTGAGAAACAGTTTTGCTCTGTTACCCAGGCTAGAGTGCAGTGGCATCATCATAGCTCACTGCAATCTCAAACTCCCAGGCTCAAGTGATTCTCCTGCCTCAGCCTCCCAAGTATCTAGGACTACAGGTGTGCACTACCACACTCAATTAATATTTTGTTTTTTAATTTTTTGTAGAGATGGGTCTTGCTAAGTTGCCCAGACTGGTCTCAAACTCCTGGCCTCAAGCAATCCTCCTGCCTTGGTCTCCCAAAGTATTAGGTTGAAGATCATTGTTTAGGGTACACCATCACCACACTCCTTTGCCAGGTAATTCTTACCTTAGAGTTGAGAGGAACCATAGAAAGTCACCTCTCTCATTTCACAAACATGGAACCAAATCTCAGGAATATCAGAGTTCAATCATCTGTAGAAATAGAAAAACAATACCTACTTCACAAGATTGCTGTAACAATTAATAAGTTAGTTCATGTAAAATACTTAGAGCTTGGCATATAAATGTCTAAAAAATATTAATATTAGCTATTATCATTGCTATCATGATAATTGTTGCTAGCATTATAATTATTTAGCTTTTAGAAATGGTTCATGACCATAATTCATAAACTATTCTCGGACAACTGAACTGTGATTTTGTTAATTGCTCTATGAATCCTTTCTTGTGGGAAAGTATTTGTACTTATTGCGTTGATATTTACTACTCAGCCTAAAGGCAGGCTCCACGCAGAGGTCCCCTCCCTTACTAGCCCAATAGTGACACTAATAATGACCTCTCTGGGCAGGTGTAGTGTGAGAGTGATATTGACGCACCAGCCTTCCTGGACAAGATGCTAAGAGCAGACGCATAATGGCAGAGCTCTTACACAAGCATGGAACTATTGGGAGAAGAAAACAGTGGATGACAAACAAGCTAAGAGAAATGTTATAAAACCACACTGAAGAAATAAACTGTAAGAAAGCAAATTTAAGCATGTGGGCTAGCTGTGGACACCCAAACAGGACATATTCCAAGGCTGAAGGAGCGATGAAGAAAGGATGGAGTGCAAATCAGGGATAACAGAGTGCGTGGCAGAGATCAAAGATGGTCCCTTAACTTCATTTTAAAAGGGGGGGAGGTGTTTAATGATTTGTTTCAGTCTATGCCAAAACAGTCTTATCAAAATGACCTCATCAAAATGGCCATGTCAAAACATTATGGACCCAAGTAGGAAGAGTTCAACCTGGAACAACCACAATGTCCAGTATAGTCACCTAGACTCTTAAGTCTAGATCAGACTGATATAGCCCCATGGCTCAATGCCCTTCGAAAATTTCTGTGCCTTTCATGGTCCTTGTCAAGATTAAGGTAGTTCATAGACTAATATTGATAATAACAGCTAGCACATATGTTTTTGACTCTGAACGAGGCACTTTCCTCAGAGCTTTGCAGACAATAATTCACAACAACCTTTTAAGGGACTATCATTATTGTCAAGAAAACTTAAGCACAGAGAAGATAACAACTTCCCAAGATCACATAGCTGGTGAGTATTAGAACTGAGATTGAAGTGAAGGTAATTTGGCACTGGAGACTGCAAACCCAGAGCCCAAGTTCTTGCTCACTGAACTCTGCTGACTTAACATTGTTCTCTCTTACATGCTGTTTCTATTCTGTACCTCAAGAATCCTACATGGAAATAGCTCCTTTCTTTAATTTACTTTTTTAAAAAAGAAAAGAAAAAGAAAAATTCATCACACAAAGCATTTATGTGTATAGCAGATTTTATTAAAGGTTTGAGAAAATGGATTGAGCAAGTTTGCCCTACAGCACTTAAAACAACTCAAAATTATGTGCCTCAAAGAATTTCCTTTTTTTTTTTTTCTTTTCGTCTGTACTTTCCAGATAGAATCTGGGCCTATTTTTTTCATACCCTAATAGTGTATTGAACTTTGTTCATAAAGAAAGAAAAAAAAACAGTTTCTTCCCGAAGAATAATTCTGGCCCTTGCCATCAAGATGAGCATTTTATTTAACCTTTTTGCCCTGGCAAAAGTCCTCAAAAGGGCTAAGAAGCTTGAATTATATTGACAATAGGCTCTAACACACACCCGGCTTTACCTTAGTGCAATATGAAAAGGAGTGCTGTTTTTCACAATTTTTTGTACTTTTTTTGGTCAAGCACATGTGTCAAGGAACAGCAGTGTTAGCAATAGCAACATCTTTCAATTTAGATACCACACAGGCCTGAATAGACACCTGAATGTCTCTTTAGCATCCTTCAGGGCAGAGAGATGACAGTTTGCTCAGGTAGTATGTTTAGTGAAAGTAATTTGAGGACCCCAGTCAGAACCAGCTTCATAGGCATGTGACCAATGCAATTGCACAGGGCCCTGCTCTCAGAAGGGCTCTGCAGTTGGTTTATCGCTCTGCTGTCACTGTCTTGGAATTCTTAATAATAATCTTTGAATAAGGAGCCCTGTATTTTCATTTTGCATTGATTCCCCAAAATTACGTGGCTTCTGCTGGCTTTGGTGTTTGCCTTGTGTCTTTTATCTGCTAGCCAGCATTATACCTTCTAAACAGACAAGAAGGTGAATTAAAACCATCAGAAGATGTCAAGCCAAACAGCATCTCAGCTTGATCATGGACTAAAATTTGATTTTGACCAATGTCAGGTACCTTGGAGCTGGGCTCCTCCAAGTATGGCCTAGACTCTGCAAGCCCATCTGCAAACAGTTGCTGATCCTCAAGGAAATAAATATAGAAACTGTGAGTAAGTACTTAGAAACTTCTTAACACATGATATTGTCACAATATCAAAACACATGATCATTTTTCTAGTCATTCATTCATATTGGATTTTATAGAAATATGGGTACATGACAGATGAAGGGGAGGAAGGAAATACTCTGGTGTCTGCCACAGATATTTTGTAAAGCACTGCCTGAGAGTCACAGTCTCTTTTCCAACCAAGAACAAGAAACAGGTGAAGCACGACAAGATACTTAGAGACAGAGACTACAAATGAAATGTCAGATGAAAATGCTGCACTCAGGAATTTGAGGTTCCAGGATTCCATGGGGTTCCATGAGACATCCTAAAGAGATTTATAAAATAAACAAAACATTTTAGAAACTCTCTTTTGCCTAACAGCTGCCACAGAAAACATACTTTCTGGAAAAAAACTTCTTAATATTATTACATTAAAAGTACACTCTTTGGACTCAAATGTAGGTATATCAACAGTAGTTTTGTATTTCCCACCATTTCCTGATGCAAAATTAAACATTAGAGAGTGGCGTGATCCAGACTGGACCTGGCTTTGACACACTTCCTGAGGGACTAACTACACTTGTAGATTGTTTACTGCCCTGGTGTTCTGGTCCTGATGAAAGATTGTACACTACCACACTTTTTCTTCTCTGGGACTTCATTAATTTCATATATTTCATTTGCTTCTTTGCTCAGAGGAATATGGCTCTTGGTTTATATTTAATATAAGCTTTGTGTATGGGGGTCTAGATGCTTGCCTATGTCCAAACTGGAATGCCAAAACAGTTTGCCTTTACCTCCTCTCCTGAACTTTTTAAGTCATTTACTTGTCCATATAGAAGGCTTTCTTTCTGCCTAACAGATAAGAAGAGGCAGGGTAGTGACTAGGGCTCCTCAAATCATTGCTATTGAGCGAAGTCTTGGCAAAATACCATCTGCTTACACCAAGGATTGCTCTATGAAACAGCCTCACAAAACCTATTCTTGTGTTTACTAAGAGGTAGTTGTTGGGTTTGGTGTTCACAACATTACACCCTCAGGAGAAATTCCTGCCTGCCCTTGTTACAAGCAATAGTTAAGTTTTTCCTGCCCAATTAGTCCCTTTTTATGTCATAGATGCTGTAAGTTGTATAAGCTTTCTCTTTCTTTTTGGCTGCCAGGACACCAATTAGTACCAAATTCACAGTTCTTTTGTACCAACTCCATAGGCTTTTATGGAAGATTTTTATATTCATTTTGTTCTTAACTCTATGTTAATAAATCCCTCTCTAGTTTGTTTTCTCTTTCTTCACCTACTTACAATTTATGTTATATCTTGTAAAATAATTCAGATGATGTTAAACAAAAATGTTAGGTAAAGACAGAATGGAGAGACCAGAAATGGGACACAAATCAGAGAAAAGGAAGGAGGGAGGGAAAGGGGAGAGGGAGGAAGGGAGGGAAAGAAGGGGGAAAAGAGTAAAACAAGGAAGAGAAGGGGTCCTTTTCCTGTGGTAAGAAGATGAAATGACAGTCTCACAGAATTAAAGTAGTGAGGAAGCCATAGAAAAAAAAGTATAGATTATTATGGGCTGGAATTAACATAAAAGCCATTTCAAAGCTAAAATCTGAGAACTGCTGTCCAACTGCATTGTTCATTATCTATTGCTATTTAAACATGTCTAAGTATAAATGTAACAAGAGATTACAAATGAAGATTTTCCTGTCATCTCAGAAGCTTGGCTAAAGCCTCAAATCTAAGGACAAAAGTTAACTATTAGACCCTTTCCCATTCTAAGAAAATATTCTAGACACATCCCTGTAGGACTTACTAAGAGGTGGGCAAACTTGTTCTTCAACCACCAAGTCCATCAGCCAACCTGGAGGGGCAGAAGATACAACAGAGGACATTTTTCTTGCCCGGCGTTAGTGAGAATGGGGAGCAGCTTGGTGGTTTCTCTTACCTTCCCATGGAGTGCTTCCTCTCCCCACACACCCACTTCAAGCCAAGACAAGAGGGCTATGAGGGAAGCTCTCAAAGGGATTGGGGTTATTTTCCAGAGAAGAGACTGGAACCTCAGCCTCTAGCTGGGTGTTTGCTGAGATGTCAAATCTCAGGTACCCACCCCTTTAAAGAAGCCTTAGGAAAGCCTGACATGTTGAATGTGTCTCCACCAGTTTGGGACTGTACATGAAGATACACACTGATGGCTGCTTCTCCTCAGAGAAGCCTGAGGGTGGGAAGTTGGCCAGAGGGGACTATGGCAGGAAGTGAGGAGAGAGGGCGGCAGTGTTGGTGACCTGAACTTCCACAGTTCTCCTTCAGACCAAGGGGAAGCTGCAGAGGGCAGCTAGGCTCTCGCCATCTTGAAAGGATCCCAGTGGAGAGGGTTTCCCACTGGGTGGAGGAAACCCCAGAGGTAGACCTCTGTCATGGGAGGACAGGAAGATTCATAGAGATGAACAAGATGAAACTTCGCCTGTGTGAGGGAACTGCCATATGGATGTCCCCAGAGAAGCCTCTCCAATGGACCCACCAACGCACCTGGCAAAAGAACAAGTGCTGGGCATCTGCCATAGAGAGGGTGACTGGTGCCAAACCAGTCAGTGCACCACAGTCAAGGAGGGGCCTTCGCTCCTTCTCCTCTGGTGCCTGCAGGGAAGAAGCCATGCCTGGTTCAGGCCACAGTTATGGAGAAGGGGTACACCTTTGAATTCACTGACAGTTTAATTTTTCTATTTTAATTAAACGTTTTCATAGGTGAAAAAAGACTATTCTAACCTCTAAAACTAATCATAAATGCAATGGGATCTCTAGGCCCTGGGAAAAGAAATCCAATCCATTTGGATAGTGGGGGAAATAATGCTATTTTCCTGATTTGAATCTACTCAGGTTCAGCCTCTTCAATACATCATTTATATAACTTAAAGAATTTTGATTCAAAATAGAAAAAAAGACAATTAAAACATCACCAAAAATAAAAAAATCAAATGGGAGTCCTAGTAATATAAAGTAGCCTCACTCTTCTCAGAATACTTACAAGATGTTTTAATTAAAATTAAATTGATAATGTCATCTCACACTTTAATTTTCCCTTTCTCAGAGAGTTGACCTTTCTTCTCACACCCTCTTCCTTCTCCTTTTTCAGAGTCTCCCACTTTTTATTTACTTTTTTCTAATTAATTAGAGTAATAAACAAGGAGGGGACAAATACAAAGGCAGGAATTTGTTTTAGAAAAGTATTAGTACAATTTCTTAATAGTATAATTTCTTTTTTTTTTTTTTTTTGAGACAGAGTCTCACTGTGTTGCCCAAGCTAGAGTGCCGTGGCATCAGCCTAGCTCACAGCAACCTCAAACTCCTGGGCTCAAGCAATCCTCCTGCCTCAGCCTCCCAAGTAACTGGGACTACAGACATGCGCCACCATGCCTGGCTAATTTTTTCTATATATATTAGTTGGCCAATTAATTTCTTTCTATTTATAGTAGAGATGGCGTCTCGCTGTTGCTCAGGCTGGTTTCAAACTCCTGACCTCGAGCAATCTGCCCGCCTCGGCCTCCCAGAGTGTTAGGATTACAGGCGTGAGCCACCGCGCCCAGCCAATAGTACAATTTCTAAATTCTTAAAGCATAGTGGTTATAATAATTCAGCTATGGGGACATTTTCATACAACAGTGATTTGGTTTGATTTTGTAGGTGGCAGTACATTCTGTGCCCTGCTTGGAGGAAGACACGCTCCCTGGGAACAGGAGGTTTATATGGCATATATGCACAGTGACAGACCACATCACTTTCAACCATGAGGCTTCATGAAATCAGCTCTCACCAAGCTTCTTTCTCAATATAGTCCCATTTTCTTGTTGCAACTGGCAGTGCCACATATTTTCTCATTTGGATGTAAAATTCTTTACTAAGAAATCCTAAATCATTTGCAAATTGCTTTCATAACTATACTCTAAATTGGAGCTTCAATTTTTTTTCTCTTTCTACAAAATCAAGTCTTCAAAATGAGTATAGTTTATTTTCCTTCCTAATGACAACTTCCAAAAATCTCTGCACACAGGCTATTTTAGCTTAGTTGAAACAGGTGGCTGGAGCCAGAAAAACTGGGCCTAAGTCTCCAGTCCATTGAAATACATTTCCTTCCTGGCTGCAGCTGCCCTTCTGAGTATATTTAAACTGCAAATCCTCCCTCTAACAACACAATTAATCAAAGTGACTGCTTTTAGATAAATGCATGTAAAACCTAGAACGCCATTAAAATCACACAACAATTGGCCAGTAAATCAATGTTTATAGACTATAGGTGAGCCTAATTGGTGAAGACCTTCAAACCTACTAATTGTTTCAGAAATGGTTGCATACAAATTTTCTGATACTCTTCTAGTTATACTTGCTATATCACAGATTGTCACAAAATGTAGTGCCTTGAAACTACTGCTTTAGATTCTTGTAGTATGTTGTGGATCAGACATGGAGGGAGGGTTTGGCTGGACAGTTCTCACTTGGGGTCTCCCATGTGGGCAGTGACAGTGGGATGTAGCTGGAGTCACCTGAAGGCTCTACTGGGTTGGTTGTCCAAGAAGACTTCCTCCCAGGGCTGGTGGTTGAAGTTGGCTGTTGCTGCGCATTCATCTGGGGCTGACCACAGCACCTGCACCCGGCCTTTTCAGCATAGAAGTCCCACTGGAGGCTTATGTTGTGGCTACTTCCTCCAGGGCAAGCATCCGAAGAAAAACTGGGGGAAGTTGCATGGCCTTTTTTGAGCTAGCCTGGAAAGTCATCAGTGTTGCCGCCATTGCATCCTGTTGGATATGAGTTAGTTACTAAGGTTGGCCTAGAATCCATGGGACAGGACATAGACCCCCACCTCTCAATGGGAGGAATGTCAAAAAAACATTGAGACTATGTTTTAAAATCACCACATTCCAATTCATTTATTATAATGAAACAATCCCTCTTCCTCTTTGTACACTAAATTCCTACACATAAAAGAAAACTTCTGGAATGACATTACCCTTTAAAAGTCCTGGCTGAGGTGTAAAGTTTTTTAAAGTATAAGATTTAGTTGTTTAGTTTAAAGCATACATTTTGTATTCTTAAGGGGAAAAAAGTCCAATGATATTTTGGCTATTTTCACCTGGATGGTATGCATGGAATTTAAACATTTTTATTGGGTTTAACATTGTTTCATGGAGACTGAGAAGTCTCTATGAATAATTCAACTAATGAGTTTGATTCTATGCCAAGGTTTGATTAGCATTGTGACACCACCCATTAAACAAATTTTTCAAAAAGAGCCCCTTTCTATTAACTACAAAATAATGAATCTCTTGACTCCTAACCATGCGTGTAAAGGTTATTTAAAGACATCTCTTCCCTTTTGCAATGTGTAAGGTACTGAAATGTCATTGTGATGGTAGGGGAATGAGGGCAGATGGTAGCTAAACAGAGCTTTTTTCCCAGACCGAGTAGAAACTTGAGTGTACTGAGGATTCTCAGTAAGGAGAACACATGATCTTTCCAGTGGAACTTGTAAGGGTTGGGGCATTGCTAAAACTCACTTCCACCCAGAGGAAATCCCATACCATCTTTCCTGCCATACTCACCATTCGTGTGGTTCAAATATGAATGTCTCTCCTGTGTGAATTATAAATTCACATAGTGACAGGAATGGAGATTCAGTTATCTTTTCATCTCTGATGTCTGGAATGAAGAAAATGCTTAACTTACATTGGATAACGTTATTCTTTCTTTTTCTTACAAAGGCATTTCTGAAGTCAAGAAATGTGTATGTATATGTTGCTTATTTAAAAGCATGTTAAATACTATGGGTTTCCAAACCTCCAAAGACTACTATTTTGGTAACCTGAATCAGTGGTTCTCAATCCTAAGGCACATTGAAGGCCTTAAAAAATTTCCAAGTTCCAACCCCAGAAAAAAAACTAATTTAATTGGTCTGTAGTATGTATCAGCCATCTATATTGTTTAAAACTTTAAAAAAAGTTTAAATAGATTTACACTTAGAGAAAATTTGCAGAAATACAACAGAGTTTCTGGATGCCCTTCATCCAGCTTCACCTAATATTAACATCTTAGAAAACTGTAGTATCCTTACCGAAACTAAGAAATTAACACTGGTACAAAACTCTTAACACAGCTACAGACATTACTCTAATTTTCACCAATTTTTCCAGGAATGTCCTTTTCTGTTCCAGGGTCCAATCTGGGATCCCACAGTGCGTTTAGTTTCTCCTTAGTCTCTCCAGTCTGTAACAGCTCCCATTCTTTCCTTGTCTTTCATGACCTTAACACTTTTGAGGAGTACAAGTATTATTTTGTAGAATGTTCCTCAATTTGGGTTTCTCTAATGTTTACTCGTTATATTGAGATTTATGAATATAATTATTATTGATAATACTACAGAAATGATTTGCTCTTCTCAGTACATTCTATCAGTGGGTACCTTATGTCACTTTGTCTTATTACTGATAATAATAACCTTGATCTCTTGGTTAGAGTGGTATCTGCTGGGTTTCTCCATTGTGAAAATGCTAGTTTCACCTTTGTAGTTGATAAATGTCTTGCAGAAAATACTTTGAGACTATGCAAATATCCTTTTCCTCCTCAAACATTAAACTTGAACATGTTTCAGTGGATCTTGCCTGCAACAATTCTTACTGTGGTGTTCTAATGGTGATTTTCTGTTTCCTTCATTTCTTCTACATTCATTAATTAGAGTCTTCTATAAGGGAACAATTTCTCTTCTCTTCCGTTTGTTTATTCATTTACTTATGTCAGTATGGACATGTGGATCAATTTTTTTTAGCTCCCAGGTAAATTTATACTCAAGATTGAAAACCACTGCTAGATGGTCTTTGAAGATAGCTAAGTATGTGCTTTCCCTATTCTGTCTGTTAACACAAAGGTCTTGGTTTTTTCAATGGATATGTTAGCAATATAACCTGTTTCTGTAGTTCTATGAACTTCTCAATTCTGAGTGCCTCTCTCCTCTGCCATAGATAAGCTTGGACACACTTTGAAAAACCTTAAGTCAGAAAACTTATTCCTCTAAATTTCTGGATCTAACTCCAAGCTCAGCCATTTACCTAGACTTACCTCACACTTACTAAAATAACCTTTAATTTCAGCAAACTCAAATCCTATAATGCCTACACCTCAAACATACTACATCATTTCGTTTGGTATTTTCTAGGCTTCCAACCAATTCAATGTGTTGGTTAATAATTTTCAAGTTATATTCCCTAGCATCTCAAGAAATTATGACATTTTAAACTCCTTATATGATGAGATTTTATATCATTACTCTTGTTATCTCTTCTTCACTGCATTTCATTTAGTAAATGTTCTATTCCTTTGCTACTCAAAGTGTGGAACAGTCCATCATACTAGCATCATCTATATGCTTGTTAGCAATACAGAATGTCAGGACCCACTCTAAACCTGCTGAATCAAAATAAAAATCAGTGCTCCAGTCCAGTGATTCACAAACCTTAATATTCATGTGAATAACCAGAGGATCTCACTAACATGTGGATTTTGATTAGTAGGTATGGAGTTGGGGCTAGATATTGGGGTGATGCCGATAGTCCCTGAATCACACTTTGAGTATGAAGAATCTAGTCCAGTCACTCTCAGACTGTTGGCCCAGAATAGCATCTTCAGCATCACCTGAGAAATTATTAAAAATGCAAATTCCTGGGCTCCTTCCCAGAACTACTGGCTCAGAAATTCTGAGAGTAGCACTCAGTAATCTGTATTTTAGCAAGCCCTCTAGCCCCTCAGGTGCTTCTGGTACATGCTAAATTTGAGAACACTGGCCTTGTCCATTGATTCTTATACTCAGCTATACATTAGAATTACCTGGGGAGCATTTAAAAAGATTTTAAAATGGAAGGGAGGGGAAGGGAAAGGAAGGGAAGGGAAAGGGAGGGGAGGGGAAGGGAAGGAACAGTGATGCCTGATTCTCTTACTCAGAGATTGCTTAAAGTGACCACAGGACATTTTCACTTTATTTTTAAGTATACATGGACCATTCACCAAGACAGATCATATTCTAATCTAGGCCATAAAACAAGTCTCAATAAATGTAAAAGGATTTTAATCATACAAAATATGTTCCCTGCCCACAGTGTAATTAAATGAGAAATCATTAACAGAAAAAAAAGAAATCTGAAGTCTTCAAACATGTGGAAACCACATACACATCTAAATAACCCATGAGACCAAAGAGAAGTTAGTTTAAAGGAAAATGAAAACACAATATATCAAAATTTGTAGGATGCAGGAAAGTAGTACTAAAAGGGAAATTTATAGTACTAAACACCTATATTAGAAAAAAAGAAAAATTTCAAATCAGAGACTCTGGCTTTCATCCTAAGAAACTAGAAAAAGAAGACTAATTAAATCTAAAAGTAGATAAAAGAAAGAAAATAATAAAGATTAGGGCAAAAATCAATGAAAGAGAAAAGAAGAAAAAAATAGAGAAAAATCAATAAAACCAAAAGCTGGTTCATTGAGAACAAAAACTTCTAACCAGACTGATTAGCTATTGATCAACTTCTCTCCAGACTGATCAGGGACAAAAGCGAGAAGACATACACTACTAATAACAGAAATGAGAGAAGTGATATCCCAATGGGTGATGGACATGCTT
This sequence comes from Microcebus murinus, assembly GCF_040939455.1. NCBI lineage: Eukaryota > Metazoa > Chordata > Mammalia > Primates > Cheirogaleidae > Microcebus > Microcebus murinus. The sequence goes on along the minus strand of NC_134108.1, from coordinate 45,771,836 downwards.
GCAGCTCTGACTTGGGTGGGGCAACGGTAACATATGTAACCTAAACATTTGTACCCCCATAATTTTCAGAAATAAAATTAAAAAAATAGGAAAAAAAAAGAAGAGGACAATAAGGAAATATTGTAACCAACTTTACACCAGTAAATTCAGCAAATTCAATGAAATGGACAATATCTTGAAAGACACAAACTACCAGAAGTTCATTCAAGTAATAAATGGTCTGATGGCCCTATATTTGTGAAAGAGAACTTTAATATGTAGTTAAAAAATCCTTTCCTCCCACTAAGAAAACTCCAGGCTTATGATGTCATAGATGAATTCTACAAGATATTCAAGTAAGAAATAATATCAATTCTATACAAACTCTTCCAGAAAAACTGAAACGTATTACTTCATAGCTCTTTCTGTAAGTCCTCAGTATCAGAAATTCAAATTCAGTAAAAATATCATTTATAATAGCATCACAAATATGAAATACTTCAGAATAAATTTCACAAATGATATGCAATATCTTATTGGAAATGACAAAACATTGCTAAGAAAGATTTAAGAAATCCTAAATAAATGTATACTCATACCACATTCATATATTGGAAGATTTAATATTATTTAGATTTGATCTATATATTCCACACAATGCCAATCAAAATTCCAACAGCTTTTTTTTTTTTTTTTTGGTAGAATTTGACAAGCTGACTCTAAAATTTATATGGAAATTCAAACAACCCTGAATAGCCAAAAATTTTTGAAAAAGAAAAATAAAGATGGAGGATTTATGTGACCAGATTTAAAGATTTATTGTAAAGCTGCAGTAATCAAGATAATGTGGTATTAATATAAAAATAAGTAAATAGATCAATGCAACAGGAATTGACCTATATGTATATAATCAATTAATGTTCAATGAAGTTACCAAGAAAATTCACTAAGATAATCTTTTCAGTAAATGGCTGTGGAACAACTACACATTCATATAGAAAAAGTAAATAAAACTTAATCCTTTCCTCACAACTAATTCAAATGAATCATAGAACTAAATATCAGAGCAAAAACTATACAACTTCTAGTAAAAAAAAAAAAAGAAGGAAAGGAAAGCTTAGTGACTATCTGTTTGGCAAAAGTATAAACCAAAAAAGGAAAATTCAATAAATTGAATTCAATTTATAATAAATTTAACTATATCAAAGTTAAGAATTTTGTTCTTCAAAAGATACTGTTAAGAAAATGAAAAAGTAATCCACAGAGTGGGAGAAAATATTTGCAAGATATATACCTGACAATGGACTTCTATCTAGAATTATATTTAAAAATCCTTAATATTCAATGATAATAGATAAATGATCCAACTTTCAAAAATTGAACAGATACTTTACCAAAGAATATGTATGGTTAGCAAAGGGGCACATCAAAATATGCTCAACATCATTAGTCATTAAGTAAATACAAATTAAGACCATAATGAGATACCACAATGTATCTATTATTAATAGAAATGGCTAAAATGAAAAAGACTGACTATACCAAGTATCAACAAGGATGTGGAGGAACTGGAATGCTATTTAATGCTGATAAAAATGTAAAACGACATAGCCATTTTGGAAAAAAGTTTGTCAGATTCTTAAAACTTAAACATAAACTTACATCTGACCCAGCCATTCTACCTTCAGATATTCACGCCAAAAAAAAAAAAGTATGTCTACACAAAGATTGCACATGAATGTTCATAGCAGCTTTACATCTAATAGCCACAACTGAAATGCCCATCAATAAATGAATTGATAAACAAATTATAGTTTCTTCATACAACAGAATATTACTCAGCAATGTTTTTAAAAAGGAGTTATTGATACATGTAGCTTCTTTCTGGTGAAAGCAGCCAGACCAAGTAGAATATATACTACATGGTTCTATTTATGTACAATTCTAGAAAATGCATACTAATCTATAGTGACAGAAAGCAGATGGGTGGTTGCCTGGAAACGGCAGGGAGGGGCAGGAGGAAGAGATTATCAATGGGCATGCAAAAATGTGTGGATATGTTCATTGTCTTGATTGTGCTAATGGTTTCAGGTGAATACATATGTCAAAATTTATTGTATGTTAGTTATACCTCAATAAAGCTGTTAAAAAATGACAAGAAAACAAAACTTCAGACCTGTAAACCTCATGAATATGGATTCAAAAATAACAATATTCCTGCTGGGGTTGTGGATGTAAAGAAAAAAAACAAAAAAAAAAGTAAGAAAAAAAAAAAAACAAAAATAACAATAAATCTAATGCCTAGATCTCTTACTCAAAATTTTGGATTTAATTGGTAAGTGATCTGACCTAGATATCTAGATTTTTAAAAAGCTCCTTAGATGATTCTGATCTGCAGCAGAATTTAAGAACCACTGTTTTATTTCATGAACCCTAGACTGCCTGAAAAACTCTCACCTAAATTAATGCCTATAGTTGCCAGGAAACTGTTGAAAAATATGAGTAGGCAATGTAAATCCATCATCACTTCCAGACAACCTGAAGCACCTAATATTGATGGCTAATCTGTAGTATCATTTTCATAAAATGACAGATAACTTTATTTTAAAAATGTGTGCTGCTGAAAATTCAGCACAAGTTCTAACAACTGAAAAATATGCAACCACAGTTGCAGTATATAAGAAATAAGTGACTCATAAAATGAAGCTTTCTTACATGCCCTGATGAACAGGGAAAGTTGAAAGGTACAAGAGAAGTCAAAAAAATTTTTAAAAAGGAAAAATTTCAGAAGTTCTGGGCAACAGATCAGGAAGTAAAGGAAGTTAACACCTCGGATCATCACTCTTAAAGGCAGTCTCTGTCAATAAAAGCTTGTTTACCTTCTCTTATTTGGTGACTTCAATGTTTTTTTTTCTATTTTATAGTGTTTAATGTGGTTTTATTTTTTAATATGCTTGTTTTATTGTTCCTTTCTTCAAAAAGATATCTGGAATTCTTTTCCTTTTTCTTATCGGCCATGCAAATAATTATGCTGTTTTACGCTTTGGTTTATTGGTTTATTAATTTTAAAGATTTAAGGCTTCTTTTTGAATTTCTTTTAACATAAGAATGTTTACATTCCTTTTCTCCAACTTCTGCTTATTGAAAGATGTGAGGAAATTAGTTCACTGTGCTCAATCCTCAGCTGTTTTCTTCCAGCTACTCTGATAAGGCCCAGAAGAATTCCTTTAGGAACAAGAAAAGAGACAGAAATTGTTGCTTTCAGTCATCTGTCCCTCCCCAACACCAGCTAACATTTGTCCTGAATTCCACTGAAACACTTTGTGGATAAAGATAAATCTCTATGACCCTGCTGAATACTTGGCAACCTTGTTATTTTATAAAGGCAAGAACCCAAGAGGAAAACAAAAGCATTTCCAGATCATGTTTGACCTTCAAACCAACGTGCAAAAATGAAAGGTGCTAAAATCCCAAAGTTTTGTGTAAAAGAAAATTCCAACTTCTTTTATAAGAAATGGCACAAATGCAGCTTTGTTTTTTAATTCTTTATAGCTATAACTGTAGAGGGTAAAGAACTCTTGTCCAGAGGAAATGAAATAAAAGAGCTCAGATCTACATTATTTCTCACAGAAATATACCAAGTAACATTACAAATTAAGACATGGATCAAAATGGCTCCTAAAATATTTGTATCATTAGATCAAAGTGGACTAAATAAGATTAAGATCTTTTTGTTTTGTTTCTAAATTATTTCTATTCAGAATTTTTAGTTTTCTAAGGATTTTATAAGTAATGATATAGTAGTGAGTCATGAACAAATAGTAATCATAGCCCCAATTTTTAAAAATACGACAATTTAGAGTCACAAACAGGTAGTGATCACAGCCCTAATTTAAAAAATGGACACTGACTATACATGGCCATATAGAACATGAGCATGGTTTGACAGACAGGAGAGTTATAACAAGGAGAGCATGAGAAAAAATTCACAGGAAGAATAATGTGTATCAACAGTGACAAACATGAAGGCAACTCAAATACAGAGAATCGCAAAGTCGATTTGTATAGCAATCATAGTCATGACCAAAGTTCCAGAGAGATAGGATGACCCTATATTTTATTATCCAAATAGGACATTTTGACAGAAACAGGGGCACAATTAATAATTACTTTGGAACAACAGACATAAACCAGGATTATTCTGGGTGAACCAGAATATATAAATACCTTACAAAAAGCAGAGGGTCATGAGATAAAAAGGAAAAGGGCAATGGGAACACCGGAACCTCTTGAGAATGTGTTTAAATTTGATGTGACAGGTTATTGGAAACTAGTACAAAAGAGGCCACAATGAGATGAAGAAAATATTTGTTGTGTGACTGCAGCTGATGAGATGAGATAAACTCAAGTCGGGAAATTGGCAAGGAAGTTGCTGAAAGCAGCAAGCTCAAGGTTCTGTATCTGTAGAATGAAAAGGTGTCAAGAGCGGGCTTAGGAAACATCTGAGGGAAAGAAATACAGGATGGATGGTAAACTGATTGCTGGCCAGTCAAGCAAAACACTGCTAGGATCAAAAACGTAGGGATAGGGAGAGAGTTCAAAAAAAAAAAAAAAAAAAGAAAGAATCTAGAGAAATGTCAACACAGATAAAGATGCTCAGGAAGTGCATGTGAAAAATGCAGGTGTGTATATAGAGCATCATATGGGGAATTAGAAGAATCCAGGAAAGTGTAAAGAAAAGGAGAAATAAGGGAGGTGTGAGGATGGCTAAAAGAGCCCAGTAACTTAGAAGTCAAAAATGTCCAAGACAAGAAGGTGGTCAGTAGGGTTAGAACAGTGTCCAGACCAAGAAGGAGAAGAGAGCAGATTTGGCTTAGGTGACCATCACCAAGATGTTTCATTAAACACAAAAGCTAAGTTACAGGGACTCAGAAAAGAAAATGATGAAGAGCAATTAAAGTCAGAGATTGATTTTTTGTATATGTGGCTATGAAAAATGAGAAAGATTACAGTCCTCTTAGAAACGCTTGAAATCTTTTGCACATGATGTAACAAATCGATTGGAAATATAATTGGAAAATAGGGATGTTATAGAATTTTGAAGAAACATGCTTGATGGCTGTTGTTTTGTTGCATTTTTTATTTCAAAATATTAAGGGGGTACAAATGTGTTTGTTACATGGATACTTTTTATTATTATGAAAGGTTTAGGTTGGGACTTTTAGTGTGCCCATCACCTGACTAGTGTTCATTGTACCTGACAGGTAGGTTTTTACCCCTCTCCTCTCCTCCTCCTTCCCTTCTTGATTTCCAATGACCTTTATGTCTCTTTATGCCCGTGTATGCTCATTGATTAGCTTCCAGTTATTAGAGAGTACATGTGGTGTTTGTTTTTCCATTCCTGACATATGTCATTTAGGATAATGGTCTTCAGTTCCATCCAAATTGCTGCAAAAGACATTATTTTGTTCCTTTTTATGGCTGAGTAGTACTCTATGGTATATAAATAGCACATTTTCTTAATTCACTCATGAATTGATAGGCATTTTGGTTGATTCCACATCTTTGTGATTGTGAATTGTGCTGCAATAAACATTTGAGTGCAGGTGTCTTTTTGATAAAATGACTTCTTTTCCTTTGGGTAGATACCTAGTAGTAGGACTGCTGGGTCAAACGATAAGGCTAGGTTTAGTTCTTTAAGAAATCTCCATACTCTTTTTCATAGAGGTTGTACTGATTTGCAGTCCCACCAACAGTGTATAAGTGTTCCTTTCTCTCTGTATCCATGCCAGCATCTATGTTTTTTTGGCTTTTTATAGTGGCCATTCACAGAGGTGAGGTGATACCTCATTGTGGTTTTAATTTGCATTTCCCTGATGATTAGTGATGCTGACCATTTCTTTTGTTCCATTTTTAATTGCTGCTTTCAACATAAGAAACATTTCATTTCATCTCTTTTTGATACTGTCACTCTTAGTAACTTTGAGCTTTCCTTGGTTTATTAATTTATAACCTTATATTCAATTTTTACTCCAAACTCCTATTAGTCGAGCTTCAGTTCAATGAAATCCCATCCAAGCAAAATAAAATACTTTATACCATTTCTCCTTTATGAATAAATTTATTTTTCACCATGACATAATATGAAGAAGGATTGGGATGATAGAAGTCCCTCTTGATGAGATTACAAAGATGGGAAAAATTAGAAATATCTTTTAGGCAAGTTCTTCCAAAAACCTATGAAATTTAGAACTAGGTCCTTCAGTCACCTGTGAAATTTAGGTGGAAAAAATTCTACTTTCCTTAAATTGCTTGATATCTGTAGCTATGTACTATGTAGACTTCTTTTCTAAATAATCCTAAATATTTTGAAAATGAGACCTGGCACCTGAAATTTCTGCATTCACAGTGTTGTCCAATCAGACACATGTAATATGGCAGAATTTACTGACTGCCTTTTTGTCTTTATATATTAACTGGATTACATCCCCATAAATTCCCTTCTAAACAGACCATAAAATAAAGGATCCTAATAACCCTTATTTTTGGCTGAATTCCTTACATTTTTCTCATAAATTTGTCCTGATTCAGAGCTACTATTTACTTTGAACTTTTGTATAAATTAGAAAAAAAACACCTCTTTGTCAACATTTTGCTTTGGTCTGTAGGAACAATATCATAACAAATGTGAACATCTGTATCTTTGATGTGAATGGTACCCCTCGAGTCGTATAGTATACAGCTTGCACAACCATACGCAGAAACCCAGGGAAGTTGTACCTGATAACTTTCTCTCTTGGCTCCAGTGCACATTCACCTAGATGAGGTAAGACAAGAACCTGAGGCCCAGAAGAGTAAAGCAATTCTTCCATAAAGTCTTGTAACACATGGCAATGAAACCAAATGGAGAGATCTAACTTCCTGGCACTTAAGACCAGGATAACCTGAATCTCTCTCAGTAATCCTCCCAGAACTGCCAACCTCCCACTCAGTGATGATGCCCCAGCATGCCCTGGAAGGATGACATCAATGTTACCTCTGCTAAGGGATGAAACCTCAGGTAGGAAAGCACCCTTGTTCTGGTAAGGAATTTCATTTTCTGATGTTGTATTTATAAGAGTTGGCTGTACTTATGCATAAAAAGATGGTGGTGATACTCACCTGTCTACCTCACAGACTTTGAAACTCTCAAAAGAAATAATCTATATTTACATTTTGTTAACTATAAAGTGCCCTGACCTGATAAGATATTATCACTTTGAAGCTGGGCATGGTGGCTCACACATGTAATCCCACCACTTTGAGAGGCCAACGCAGGAGGATAGATTGAGGCCAGGAGTTTGAGACCAGCCTGGGCAACATAGTGAGAATCCCACTTCTACCAAAAAAAAAAAAAAAAAAAAATTAGTCAGGCTTGATGGAGCACACCTGTAGTCCCAGCTACTTGGGAGGCTAAGGCAGGAGGATTGCTTGAGGATAGCTCAGGAGTTTGATTGTAATGAGCTATGAAGATGCCACTGCACTCTAGCCTGGGTTACAGAGCAAGACCATGTCTCACCAAAGTAAAAAAAAAAAAAAGAAGAAGAAGAAAATCATCACTTTGAAACACAAAGAGATTTAATAAAGGTCAAAAAAGTAAAACTTACTTAAAGTTAGTGGAAGGAGAGGTTTGAGTTGGGCTTGCCCCTGGACGTACTGTAAGCAGACTTAATGCCAGAGCCTGCATTCTCTCTGTTCTTGCTATTGCAACAGGTTATACATAATCTCCCCAAGTAACCATGCTACCAGCTAACCAGGTGGCGCGCATCCAATCCAAACTCACACCTGGCTCCATGCAGCTATTCTGTAATAAGAATATTGTTTTATGTAGCACTTTTCATCTAAGTATTTGTAAATATATTTTAGTCAATAATTAAGTCTTATGGCATCAAGTCAACCTCCTAAATTTCAGAGAGCAGTTGCAGAACTTTAAAGCTAATGGCTAATGTCTGGATGTGAAATATAATTCACTGAGTCCATTCCTCTTCTCAGGTGCATGTGATCATCTCATTTTAACTTATTTCTTTGTGAAGTCAGTGGTACATAAATTGGATGGGGAGCTAAAGAACCTTGACACAGTAGACTTATCATTAGGGACCTGCAACCAAGCCCTCGCTTTGTTGGCACCTGGACTTGTGGCCAGGTAAGTCACTTTATGTTTCTGGGTTTCAGACTGTGCACAGTGAAGAAGCTTGAGGTCACTGGCATGAATGGGTGAAGAATCTGTAGGCAGATAGATATGAACTGATTCATACTCAAAGGAAGATTAAATAGCAAACGCCTACACGGCAATTTAATTGCGCATTCTCTTTGAGCGTTTTTCATCTTCTCCTCTCTATCTGGTCCTTGCCACCAAACCTCTCAACCTGTTGATGTGGTGGAAATGAACATCAATGAGACAGTGATTGATTGGTTTGAACCATGAGACATAATCAGATCACTGTTTTGAATAGCAAACACTTCACACAGAGTTTTCAGATGATCTATCAGCCTGATTTGATTACTACTGACATACCTGAACCTCTGTAGTGATTAGATTTAAATGGTACCTATTTTCCCCACAAGCTTTCTTCTGGCTTCATTAGACACTCCTAACATTTAAAAGTGCTACACATTCAAGCAAACTGTCATAAGATATCCTAAGCCTCCTGCTGCTGAAACTTCACAAATGTCCCCCATGGTTGGCTTCCCTTTGAAGTTAGCAGACAAGAGTGCTTGATTAGATTTATTTAAACTTTTTTTTTCCCCCATCTTCATTCCATGTTGCTTTCAAAAGCCTCATGTCGGATCTGTATGAAAAAGTAGCAGAGTGAAGAAGAAGAAAAATGGTTGAGAAATGATCTGAGATATATATATATATCCCTGCTTTCCAGAGACATTGTGGTGCTGCTATTAAAACATGCCTTTAACAGAATTACTTTATACCCTAATCCCCTGAGTAGTAGAAGCCTGAAGGAGTTCTTCAGACACTCAGCCTCTTTCAACTATGTGGGATGCCTCTTCTTCAGAAACTGTAAGAGATAATCAATGCTTTTCTGAGGGCTCTCCTCCTACAAAATAAGGATTATAAGGAAAGGAATCCAAGAAAGTCTTAAAGCAGTACTTTGAGTTTTGTTTTGATTTGATTTTCAGTTCTGACTACGCCCGAGGTCTTGTTTTATGATTTGGGGCTGACACTTGTCCCCAGTGAGCCCCTCAGCTTTCCCATATGAAAGTGGATGAGGTAGGACTGAATGAGCCCTAAGGTCGTGTTCACCAAGAGCCCGTGTTGTTCGGAGGCAGTGGGGGGTGGTGAAGAGTGCAGGCTCTGGGGTCAAACTGCTTGGTTTTGACTCAGCTCCTGTACTTTCCTGCTGTTAATTTCTATAAGTTGTTCTTTATTCTCTCCCCAGATACTGCCTTCATGTCTGTCAAACTCTGCTTAAAATTTGTGTGCAGAGGATCCTTTTCCAAATGGCCCTTCTCACTAGTCACCACATTCGCTCCAGAAGCCTCACCACCCGTTCGCTTCCCAGATAGTCCAAACCCCCATGGCTGCAGCACACACAATCTAACGAGAGGGCCTGAAATATTGAAGCACTGCTTAGTGAACTGCCTACATAGAGTTGGACAGTAATTATTTGTAAATTCAGACTATTAGCACTAACATATAGCACAGTGGAAAGTTTGAGTTGGAAGTCAATCAGAAATAAGAAATTGGATGCTTTCTTCACTCAAAATAAAGATAATCATTTATGTTTATCCATTTTTATATTGAAAAAAAATGACTTTATTCCCTGAGTTTTTTCTTCTTGATCTTTATGGTGGACAGAGCTCAAAATGGTCTTTTGATCGTTACCTCTGGTGTTTGCACCCTTGTGCAATTCCATGCCTCAAGTGCAGGTGGGAGCTGTGACTTGCATCTTACCAATAGAATACAGCAAAGGTGATTGAGTGTACATGATTATGTCACGCAAAATTGTAGTGTCCTTCTTGCTAGGAGACTCCCCCTTCCTTCTGGCTTTAGGAAGCAAGCAGCCATCCTCGGAAGGTGGCCAACATGGAGGTAAAGCTGACGGCTGGCCAGCAGCCAGCTAGGAACTGAGGCCCTTAGTCTGACAGGGCACAAGGAACAAAATGCTGCCAACAACCACCTTCCCCAGTCAAGCCTCGGGTGAGACCTCTAGCCCTGGCCAACACTGATTGTAATCTAGTAAGACACTCAAGCAGAGGTATCAGCTAACTTGTGACCAAATCCTGACTCACAGAAACTGCGAGATAAGAAATGTGTGTTGTTTCATGTCACTACGTTTGTGTTAATATCGTTACACAGCAATAGATAAGTAATACAATCCTCAATTTAAGCTATCCACTTGAGTCAATTTTTTTCTTCCTTTTCTTCTTATTTCTTGCCCCCACACTTTTGCTCGCTCTATCACGCTTCTGCAATACCCTCCCTCTTTTTACCTAAATTCTTTCCATTTTTCAAGGCCAAACTCAATTGGCTCTCACTTCTCTGGTTTCCTATGATGCCAAACTAAACTATAAGCCCTTTAAGAGCTAGAACCTTGTTTATTTTGTTATAATACCACTATATAGGGATAGTAATGTTTGCTTTTTGAAATCTAAAAGGAGGATCGAGTGTCTTGCATATAACAGAAACTCAAAATGATTATCTATAATTAATAGAGGAAAAACATATTGCAGTTCCAATTTGTATTGGTGAAAAAGTGCAGTGGTACATAATTTTTAATGAAAACATTTAATTACTATTAGCAATAAGTGTTGATAGTTCCTCAAGCCACATACATATTTTAGGGGATACCTCACATCTTGAAATTGGCTTTGAATACTCCATTCATAAAGGGTGTAAATATTCAGTGATAGGAACTCTTAATAAATGGGTCAATAAAAAATAACTTTAGAAATAACTTCTTGTTTTGCTTAGTATTTTTGCCTTTGGAAGTAAGTATTTGTTTCCAAAATGGTACTCATTATAGAGTTCAAAAAAGTTTAAAATGTACATTAAAATCTCTATCTTTTGAAATTATCTTTAGAAAAAGAAGATAATTAATTGCTTTAAAGATGGAGTATATTTTAAATAACTCATTCATAAATATAAAAGACTCTTCGATATCTAAGTCTGTAAAAAATCACCCTTATTAAATTACTCATAGTAGTGAAAAAGAAGTCTGATGCTAAAACGCTGATGTTTAAAATAACCCCAGGCACTGATATTGTTTGCAAGGTCGTAGTGAGCTCAGACAGGGCCGGATTTGCCCCTTGCCTCTGACCAGAGCTTTAAAATGACATGTGCTGGCTCATGGGTCTGTGGGAGGTAGAGTGACTCACCCAAGGATGCTCTTATTCATACAAATACATTCCAGCGCTGCTCTGAGACTCAGACCAAACTGCCCTTGGGCAAACCAGAAGAGGAGAAGCTTTGTCTGTATTTGTGGACTAAGAAAATATACAATGTTCATTCCAAAGAGCAGTTGAAACCAGATAAGGCCAAAGAGGGAGGAACTTTGAGACTAATATGAAAAGAATTGTAGATAACCATTCATTTTTACTTTCTTTAAGGAAAACCAAAATGAATTTGCCTCAGGAAAGCAAATGTTGACAATCCTCTGATGAGGAAAATAAAGGTTAGTTTACAATTCTTGTCCTTTACCCTACAGTTTCCCAGTATTGTTTCTCTCTGAATTTTATCATACATCTGCAGCATAAGACACAATGGAGGGAATGAAAATGTGTGTGTGTGTGTACGTGCATGCGTATGTATACATGCATACATACATGTAGAGGAACTGGCGTGATGAGGAGAATTAAAAGAGGGAAGTAGAATAACTTCTGCATACCAACAATTTACTAGTAACATGTCTTCCAATCAGGTCTTTCAGGGCTGAAGCCCATTTACCCCCCCATCACCACCACCCTCACCATTGATATATATTTCTACCTATACATATTTTATAGAAAGCATGGGAGAATGCTACCAAGCTTTGGCTATGTTATTAACAGAATAGTAAGAGCCATTAAAAAAAAAGTTCTTTATAACCTAAGGTTTACATGCTAGTATAAACATATATATTGTCGTTTTTGAACATGAAACAGACATGGAAACAGTTAAGGAAAAATGAGCTTAAAACAAAGGACACATACTTTTACAGTAAATATGACTAGTGCCCTTCACCTCGTAATCATTAGTTCAGCTCTAGTGTCACAGATCATTAGGTAGCAAATGCCATCAGCACCAGGGGGAGAGACCTGCGTGGTGATGCAGAGTAGCCTGTGGCTATTAAGAAAATGAATGGAGACTGGAACATAGTATTGATTCTTCTTAAATGAAGTAAGTAATCTTAGAAGACTCTAGAAATGTATGTCACCAACCCAAGAGAAAAACAAGACACATAATCACATAAATATTTCAGTTTCCCCCCTGACTAAGTGTATCCCCTTCTTTGCTTGTCATGTATGTAAAAATAAGAGTTTGGAAAAAAAATTGAATTTGGTAGAATATTATCTCTTTGAAATCACATTGGGGCTGGGTGTGGGTGAGATTGTATGCAACCCAGATCACAAAGAAGAATTCTAAGATGATCAAGAATTAAGTAATATTGCATAATTGTATGGTTTCTTGAGTTTTTAAAGGCCAGGAGGAGTCATGTCTGTGATCACTCACCTGCACCAGTAGCTGACCATTCAGGTGTTAAAATATCTTGCCATTCCTTTATTTCCTGAGAAGTTGGGAGAATTTGGCTGTGGCAAATACTTCTCTAATCATTTTGCCTTTATGTTAACTTTCAGTATTTTATCAGGCATGAAATGGAATAATGCTCCAACCTGTTCTGAAGTTTACCATGAAGAGCTGAGGAAAAAGAGAAGTGATAAATGAGAGGTTTTTAAAATGCACCAAAGTAGTCTTCCCTAGAACACTTGTCTTGGGGTCTGAAGCTAAGCCTGTGCTGCTTCTCTCAGCCAGGCGAAAAGCCCTGGGTAAAATCCCAGAGTATTGAGTTTCAGCTCAGGAAGCCATTAACAATGGGAGCCCCTTTGGTTGAGAATAAATGATTTGCAAACCAGCTATCACTTTCTCCATTGTGGATAAGAATCTAAGTCCAAAACAATGATACGCTTTTCTTTTCACTTTCCCTTTATTACAAGTATAAAGAAATTCCAAAGAGCTCCTACTCTAAGTGTAGTGTTGTCAAGCAAAACAGCACAGGCTGCAAAGCTTGTGCCCCAAACCCTCTCTCCAGTGTCTATCCTCAACCAGCACCTTCAGATTCTTTTCGTCCCTCTCTAAACTCCAAACCAATCCCACCCAGAAACATACTCCAAGTCTGCCCTTGCATCCTTGTCAATATCTTCTGTGATGACACCTGATAATCACAGGGAGTTATTCCTCCTGTGGCTCTTGCCTTTTGCCAGAGTCAAGGCCACATACTGAGGGTTAACAGTCCACCAGTGCAGGATGTCCACACACGGCAGAGCAAACCCTAGTTCTTGAAGCATGATGAACAGAAAGGGACTTTTTTTTTCACATGAAGTCTCACTTCTCCTTTTCCCTCCACACCAAGTCTTGCTTCCCAGAGGCAGATAGTTTCAAAAAATTTTAAGCTATTTTTTCTGGCTTCTGCATCTATATTTCTAATTAATGTGCTTATCCAGTCAGCCATCTATACCCAGTAGGTTCTGCATCCATGGATTCAATCAATCATGGATGGAAAATACTCAAAAACAAAATTATATCTATACTTGACCATGTACAGACATTTTTTCTTTTTCATTTTTCCCTATTTATATAACAACTATTTATTAAATACATAGTATTGACATTGTATTAGAGATTATAGTAATCTAGAGGTGATTTAAAATATATTAGAGGATATGCATAAGTTATATGCAGATATTATGCCATTTTCTATCAGGTATTTGAATATCCATGGACTTTGGTATCTGCAAGGTGTCCTGAAACCAATCCCCCATGAATCCCAAGGAATGACTATACAGCATCTACTGACTTCCAATGGTCGCAGATATCTTTTCTTTCTTACATTAAAGACACATACACCAGCACTCACTTCTTATCCCCACCATCCTCCCAGTATATTTATACAACTACTTTGGGATAAATTCTTATTTAGAGGTACCTCTAAAGCATCCTCATCGTTAAGCATCATGCATTGCTTAACAATGAGGATATATTCTGAGAAATGTATCATTAGGCAATTTTGTCACATGTGAACACCATAGAGTGGATTTACACAAACCTGGATGGTATAGCCTACTTACATGGTGTGGCCTATTGCTCCTAGGCTACAAACTTGTACAGCATGTTACTTACTGAAGACTGTAGGCAATGGTAACACAATGGCAAATATTTGTGTGTCTAAACATATCTAAGCATGGAAAAGGTACGGAATTATTATCTTATGGGATCGCCATCATATATGTGGCCCATTGCTAACCAAAATGTCAGTACAACACACGATTGCACTTCATTATGTCATTACAACCACCTAACTAGCATCCATTGCTGAACCGCATATTATACATGATTGCATTCCTGTAGTACTTTTACTAAGATTCATACTTATCTGAATTTTTCATTTGCCTAGGCTTCTATATACCTATGCCTAATTTTTCTCAAAAGTTCAAACATAACACATACATAAAATGTTTTGCAATACTATAGTCCGCATGGCCAAATGCATCAGATCGTCTCACAGTTCCATATTTTTCCTGGAAACTTCTCTCTCCTCTATCACTACTCCCACCAACCTAGACTGCTGCTCTCCAGGCCTGCTGCATAGCTATACTGAGTGTCACCCTGAAATTTCTCCTCTCCAGTCTCCTGTAATGGCTCACTCTCCTGATCCTACAATCCTGTGTCTTCATTTTCCTTAATTTCTTCCTCATTTTGATTGCACACATCTCTTAACAGCTTTCTCAAAAATACTGCATGAGAGACAAAGTTTTGATAACTGTTAGTTGTCCACCAAATTTGTGCTCCCCTTTTCCAAAATTTAGAATTATCACTGCGTGTGGCTAGCAAGGAGTTCATGTCTCAGGCCCCCTTACATCCAGGTTAGGCCAGGCAACTACTTCTCCACAACAGAAAGGGGAGCAGAACTGATGTGTGACCCTTAGGCTGAGGCCTACAGGAAGCAGGTGGGGCCTCCTCATTTTTTTCTCCTTCTACTGACTGGAAGTCCACACCTGAGCCTATGCAGGAAGGCATGTTTTATAGTTGGCAAACTCTCCATCAGCCTGGGTCCCTGAATGACTAAGTGGCTTTGAGCCTTCACCAACCCTCTCCTGTATTCAAACTATGAGTGAGAAATAAACTTCTAATGTCTTCAGCCACTGAAATTAAAGGATTATGATTACCTTAATTTGATTAATAATCTGAGTGGGTGGGAAATCCTGGGTTAAAATTCTTAAAATTTTGAAGGCATTTTTTTCCCCCAACATTGTCATCTGATTCTAGTTGCTGTTAAAAATTATCCTTCCATTTCTAGTATTCCTTACATATTTTGTTATTGTTTTTTTGTGGTTGTTGTTTGTGCATCTGTGTTCTCTCTCTCAGTCTCTGCTTATAATTTTGTCTCATTATTCTTGGGGGGACAATTTTGCAATAGCTTAGGGTGGGCTTTGGTGTAAGTCTCTTTGCTTGGGGCTGGGTAGCAAGCCCTTTCAGCCTATAGACTCCAGTTCTTTCATTATGGGAAATTTTATCATGTTATTTTTTTCGAAAATAGTTTCATGTAATCAACAACATCAAATATTACAGAGAGTTCAAGCAAAAAAAAATAGTTTCTTGTATTTTCTCTTTGTTCTTACTTTCTGGAACTCTGGATGTGAGACCACCTTAATTAATCACATAGATTTATTTTATATGTGTGTGTGTGTGTGTATGTGTGTATGTGTTTATCTTTGTCTTTAATTCTGCTTTTGCAACAAACTTCTATTCCAAACCTTCCATTAATTTTTACCATCATACTTTCAATAGCTAAGAATTATTTTTTGTTCTTTATTTGCTGATTTTCATTCCATCTTGTTCTTTTTTCATACACGTAATACATTTGCTCATCTTGCCAAACATATTATAGTTTCTTTAGAATTTTTCTTATTAAACACATTTCTATAGAATCCCTAAATTTTCAACCATACTCAAGAAAGCCTTCTCTTATTAAATCATTTTGTGTATCACTTTATCCTGCTTTCTAGTTTGTCCTCTCTGCTGATTTCACAGTATCACGTGATAGATTTAGGATCAGAGGACAATGGTATGAGAGGCTGTCATTTATAATTTATTCTCATGCCATTAAAATTATAATTTTAAGGCACAGTATCCAATCATACTGGATACTGATTGATGACTTTAAGAAATGTAGTTATCTGGTCTAGCCTTTGTAAAGGGATCTCAAAAATGTTTTTGTTTATCATAGAGATGTTCTCAAAGGGTCATTCTACTATCAACATTTTTCAAGTGGTAACACTCTAGACAATAATAATAATAACCTTGGAATGTTAGATATTAAGAGAAAAAATGGTGTGTAAGCAGTGCTTAAGAGAGAAAAGGAGATAATATACTGTTTCCCAGTCATAGATATAATGTTGGCTACTATTTAAAAGTGTCCAGCTCTCCCGAAAAGAAGTAACCTTCCACTTTTTGCCTTACATATTTAAAGAATGATTTTTAAAATGATATTTCTTTGATTACAAAAACAGGACATGTTTATTGTGGAAATTTTGGAAATGTGGAATTACAGAAAATCCCAAAGGAAAAATGAAAATCACCTGCAACTATACTACTCACAGAAATAATACCTATTGTCATTTTATTATATATCCATTCTGTTTTTACAAGTACAATATTTATTTTGGGAGAGTTTAGAAAGTTGTGACCTGATGTTTTTATCAATACATAACATAATATTTTTATGCCATTAAAATATTGTTTTAAGGTATACTATCAAATCATATAGCTGCATCATAATCTACTTAACCTCCCATTGTTGACATTTAGGTGGTTTCCAGTTTTTCACTATCTTAATAATGCTAAAACAAAAAGGATATCCTGCTACATAAATCATTTTACACCACAGTTATTTCCTTGACATAAATACCTAGAATGGAATTGGTCAGACATAAGAAATTAATATTTTAAACTTCTGATACATCCTGCCATATTGTCCTCCAAGAAGATCATGCAAATATTACACCACCATCAAAAATATATGAAGAGGTTGTTTGCCTATAACTTAATTAAAATAGAATAAATTACCTTATATCTACCCATCTGATGAGTTGAAATATGTCATCTGCATTACTTTCACTTTCACAAAGGATTCATTTCTGTCAATCAATATGAAATTTAATTGTGCAAAAATTATATAATATAGTAATATATGATTAAGGGTTCCAAAGAAGGCAAAAAATTATAAAATTCTTAATTATGCTTTGCTTTGTTTATATACTTCCCTTAATGGTATATATTTTCTTTATAATGTCCTTCAAAAGTGTAGACTGAATTGGTGTACTTGACTTAAGTCTAATAAACAAATTTTCCATCTTTTCTTTTAATATATTAACCACAGATATTTCGATATTCATGCCTGATAATTCCAATTTCTGGATCTCCTGTAAGTCTGATTTTATTGCCTATTTTAATTTTTTCCCTTTGGTGTTTGATCAAAATGACCAGCTATTTTTTAAAAATATAATGCCAAACATTGTATATAAAAAATAATATGAAGCTCTGAACAGTGTTGTCTCTCCTTAGAGAGGGTTGATTTTGCTTCTGGCAGTAAATTAAGTCAAAGATATATTACCTTGCTCCATTTTATTAAAGCTGATTTGAACTGACTCAAACTAGGTGTTTTTTTTTTGTTTTGTTTTCCGTTTTGAGAGCTATATAATTAGCCCACACTGCTAGAATTTAATTTGTTTTGTAGTCCCAGCTCAAAGCCTATTTACCAGGGCAATTCCTCGTTACTGGGCTCTCAACTCTAGTTCGAGCTCCATAAGACTGCCCCAGACTCTGCTCAGTTTCTCAGCCTCTCAACCACCAGTTAATCTTAATGCCTTAAGATTAAAAGTGGTGTCCAAGGTAGGGTTCATCTCCCTGCACTCTCCCCTCCAGGATCTTTGCTATCAGTCCTTGCTACCTTGGTGACTTTTCAGTGCCTTCAAACAGATTTTGTTGTTCCTACTGCTGCTGTTTAGCTTATTTAGTTTTTTTTAGTATATAGAGCTGATTTAACAGCAAATAGTCTAACATGGTGATAAAAGGAAAAGTTCTATTCTCTTTTCTAACTCCTTAATTTCTTCTTTTATCTTTATTAGTTCATTTGGTGTACTTTAATTTATTGTAGTATTTTGTTTTTACTTCTTCAGTTAAATATTTAATCTGATACTTTCTTTTTTTAAAATGATTTCAAACATTGCTTTTAATGTAAATTCATTTTGAACTTGTTAAATAATTGTCCATGAGTAGTGCCAGCAAGATCATACAACACAATGTGGTTCTACCCCAAAACTTATTTAGTAAATATTTGGTAATTTGCTATCTGGCATCCATTATCCACTTCCTACTTTTTAATAGCACTCAAATTTAGTTCAAATATCTACTATTGTCCCTCCAGCTAGATTACTTTGAGGGAAACTGATGCCACTCCCATTTCCAATTTTAGGCTCTGGATTGATTTAAATCGAATGATACATTTCATTCCTCTGGCCACAATAAATTGGGTCAGGTGTAAACATATGAACTAATCAAATTCAGTCAGAGCAATCTCAAGAGTCTTCCTTGGAGTCCTAAGATAAGAATATTCTTATTCTCCCTTGTATATGAGTGAGAAAGTATCAAACCCTGTTTTCTCCTGGCGTTCATCTTGCAGCCATGAAAGAAGCATGCCTGGGACTAACATGACACATGCATGGAATTGGACAGAGCTGAAAGAGCCACAGAGCAATTGACCTGGAACCCTAATTAAACCATGCTGGAAGCCCACCCTCCAGCTGGACTTTTGAGTTACTGAGCCAATAAATTGCCTTTATTATTTAAGCCACTTTAAATTTAATTGACTTTTCTTTCACTCATAGCCAAATGCATTCTAACTAATACACTTGAGTACCTAAAAAACACTTTGTAATGATGATGACATCAGAAGAAAGAAAAAAAGGAAAACAAAACAAAAATAGGTTAATGTTCTTCAGACTGGTCCATTAAATCAAAATATAAACCATTCATTTTTAACATCTGGAATCTTATTTGTTCCTCATTTTATCCCTGGTACATGTTGAATGAGTGAACAATTAAGGATTTGAATGTTTTTTTCTAAAGATATTCCAATAGACTTTCAAGTAGTGGGAGGAAAACATTTTTTTGGTGTGTAAAATATCCTAAGCTGATGACCAAGAAGGGATCTTAGCACCCATATGGTCTCATTCAAATGAAATGCTTTGTTTCTAAGATTTCCCAGATTCAAAGGGTATGTGTATAAACAATAAGCATAAATCCCAAATACTTAAAACAATAAATTTCATGACATGTTTTTATAGAGTATCAATTAATAGGAATGGCAGCAATGTATAAACAATGCTTAACCAAGCTGTCATTTGCAAAATAAATAAATGATTCTAATATTACTTTCAGCTCTAAAAATAACATGCATTTATGATTCTAGGGCTATTCTTTTATGATCAAAGTGATCAAATCCATTGACACCTCTGGTCTGGTCTTCTGATGCACTCAGTGGCACTTCTACCAGATCCATAATCACACTCAGACTACAGAAAGTTAATGGTCTGGGATTTGCATGTCTGAGGACCAGGAGCAAGTCAGGAAGGGACCTAAGCTCAGCTGATTAAAGACAGAATCAATCAATCCTCCTTCTCGCCCAAGGGAGAAGATTGAATGGGAAGCCAAAGAGTGAGGACTGAAGAGGAAGGAAAGTGTGCAATGTGAGTCCAATCAGACACATTCCAAGCTAGAGCAAGGAGTCAGATTAAGGTAGATTCAATAGCATGGAAAGAGCTAGGGGTAGGGAAAAAGGAGAGAAGTGATTGTATACTTAGAGGCAAGCATAATCCATGTTCTTGTGTTTTGTAAGTGGAGAAGGCTTTGAGTCTATGCCAGACTGGTAATAACAAATGCTTGGCCCTCAAAGTGTTTCCCACCCCAACATCTGCCACTGGAGAAGAGACAGCAGCCAGCAAGAGTGGGGATGTATGGTCTACAGCACTGGATGGGGGAGGAGTGGCAAGGGTCCTGGGTGGCAGCACAGGTGGCAGCCAAGTGGTAACTTGCATGCCAGATGGGACAGTGCCACATGCTGCCCTCTGGCATACACAAATCCCATTTTAGGGAACTAAGGAAGACCTGCAATTCTGAATGGACATATGGTGCCGAGGAAGAAGGTAAAAATTTTATTATTTCCTTTTTACTTAGAGGGGAATTATAAATAAATGGAATATTCAATTTTCAATTATGATTTTCTGGTGAAGAAGATAAACACTTCCACTGGAATCTGAAGAAAGAGGAAGCTACCTAAATCAGTTCTATAAGGGAAGCCCATTCTTCAAGACGGGTACACCCAGCTTCCCTTTACAATCCACCTCCTTTTCCCAGCATTAATTTTCTCCCATCTTTATTCTGTGTGCTATGTCAGTACTAAACTTTCTCCACAAGTTACAGACCAGTGTGGAGCAGCTTTTCTAATCCACCCACATTCTTGTAGGCATGGTAATGGATCCCTTCAAATAGGAAATTGCTACTTTAAAGCTACAGGACACTTTGAAACCAAGACAGTTGAAAAGATGTCATTGTAAATTAACACACAAACAGAATCTGGGAAGAATTCTTTCCAAATGTATTTGGGCATGAAAAAGGAAGTGGGTCAGAAAATTATGACCCCTGCATATTTAGCCAATATACATCCTCATTCCTGGACAACTAATTGTGAGCTACTGAAAATGAAAGTTTAAAGAGAATTTTATAAAAAGACATTCTCATAACTTCTTCTCTGAAGATTCTATAAATAGATTGGAAATTGTCTCCGGGAGGCCTTTGCAACAGCTTGTGGACTGGTAGCAGTAATTAACAGAATCAAAACACAGTGTAATCTTCTATTGAAACACTGTCACCATTTCTTATTTTTCCTTAAAATTATGATTTTTTTTTGCTTGCTTCTTTGGTTCAAAATATATGTTTGAATTGCCCTATTTCTGCTCCCTGTATATCAAAGAGAGGGGAAAAAACGCAGCCAGAAAGGAAAACAACATTTCTATAAGCATATTATCTTACTTTAAAACTGACAAAGCAAATAGAAGTGACTAAAAATGTAATATGCTTGATTTCCATATTCATTACCTCCATCTAAAAGCATATAATATGTGGTAGTTGCAGTAATAGGCTCTTCATTTCTTAATGAATATAAAAAGTTCAAGCATAAATCCTAAAAAGGGGAATTTTACTTAGATTATTAGGAAGAAATATCTTCCTTTAGAGTACTCTGAAATGCTGAAAGAGGAAACCAAGAAGGTTATGAAATTTGCTCTTTTATGAGATTATAAAGAAGAAAGTAACAATTTTTAAGGATAATCTATCAATAGTATATTTCATAGAGGAATAAGATATGAATGCTCTTATAGCCCATAAACTCACTAATGACAGAATACTATACTTTTTTCATGTGGCGAGGGGACCACTCTTTGTCACACAAAATCTTTGACTAGTCATGGTTCATCAATGTGTTAGACTAAATTCCAAATTCTATGTACATATTTGAATAGCAAGATGATTCTAAAAATTGTTCCAACAGTAATCATTCAACCAATAAAATTAGGTCCAAAAAGCAATTAGGTTTCCAGGCCACTGGTGAGCATGTGTATAAAGTACAAATTCTTTCAGGCCCAATTTAAAGCATACTTTTGTTTTAGTATGATAGCTAAAAAAAAAAAAAAAAAGTGCAGTTTTGTAATGTGTATGCATGTAAACATGTGGATGTCCAAAATCAGTATTGAAATTAATAAGAGATCTTATCTAGATATTGTTCCAATAAATACCCTGTATTAGTTTGCTGGGATGGTCTTAACAAAGTACCCCAAAGTAGGTGTCCATTGTTTCGCAGTTCCGGAGCCTAGAAGTCCAAGAGCAAGGTGTTGGCAGGATTGGTTCCTTCTGAGGGCCGAGAGGAAAAATCTGTTCCATGCCTCTTGCCTGCTTCTGGTGGTTTACTTGCACTCTTTGGCATTTCTTGGTTTAGAAAAGCATCACTCAATCTATGCCTTCATCTTCACATATGCATATCTGTGCCTAAATTTCCCTTTTTAATAAGGATATCAATTATATTGAATTAGAACCTACCTAAAGACTTCATTTTGATTACCTCTGTGAAGACCATATCTCAAAATAAGGTTATATTCTGAAATACAAAGGGTTGGGATGCCAACATATACAATTCAAGCCCGAAACATACTACCCCAAAAGAATAATTACATAAAGGATACAAAAGTAAGCAGCATATTTAACTGAACTAGATAGCTATATTACTTTATTTCTTATACAAAGACTAGTTCTGTGTAATACCAGCATACATGGATATTTTAATTTCATCCTCAGATTGAGCTAGCTCATTGCCTAGTGATCGGAAGGAAACAACTGTTGGTTATTTTTTTTTAATTCAATTTTCATAAGGTTGAGCCAACATCACGCAGCTATAGCAAAAACTAAAAATGCCATATCACTAGAATGACTCAGAGCTGCATTCACAGGTCACACAGGCACAACATTTTCTTCTTATGTTGAATATTAAGTGGATGCCACAAAGAAACCCCTCTGGATTAATGGTTTCCCTGTCCGATGTGTGTAGATCACCTCGGGCACTTCCAAAAACAATAAAAAAAAATTTTTTTTCAAGACTTACATTGAAGTAGTCAACTTATTTTGATATGATGAAAATATGAAATATTACAACTAAAATGGGACTTCAAAATTGTCTGGTCCAACCCTCTAACATTATAGACCTGAAAACTATGTTCCTGAGAGAGTAAGTGACTTGTCCAAGACAATCTAGTGAGTTGCAGTAGAACCAGGAAGATATTTTGAAACCTGGCTTCCTCTAAATGAATGATGTTCTCCTACCGAATCACCATCCTATCATCCTTGTCTGGGAACCACCTCTGATACCCAGAATGAGGCCTCAAGGGCCACACAGAACCTAGAAATATGTCTAGAATCTGTCATGGAGGCCATTCACTATTTTTTTCTCAGGCCAGAACTGTCATCAACCTCGAAGACTCAAACAAAAGTTGTGATGTCTGACAGCTTTACTTAAAATGTAGTATGTGATTTCGCTAATATAATTGCCTGTTTTCTCCTTTAAATCTGTAGTCCTTCCTAGATTATGGCTATAACAGCCATATTTTCAAATTTAAAAATCAGTACACATGCTCTGATAGGAAATGTGTTTATCCCAATATGCCTGCACATAATGACCACTCAGTTAGTGATTGTTTCAAAATGATCCTTTTCGGAATTCATCAAGTCTATTTGGATACATCCATCCATATCTATATCTGTATCTATAGGATGGAATATTTAAAAGCCTGACTGCACCAGATTGGGAGTAGGGGGGAAGGGCTATTAGGACACCATGGTCATGGCAAACAAAAGATTAGAAAAGTTTGACTGGGCCAGGCAAGGTGGCTCACGCCTGTAATCCTAGCACTCTGGGAAGCCGAGGCGGGAAGATCACTTAAGGTCAGGAGTTTGAGACCAGCCTGAGCAAAAGCGAGACTCTGTCTCTACTAAAAATAGAAAGAAATTAATTGGCCAACTAAAAATATATAGAAAAAGTAGCCAGACATGGTGGCGCATGCCTGTAGTCCCAGCTACTCGGGAGGCTGAGGCAGGAGGATCGCCTGAGCCCAGGAGTTTGAGGTTGCTGTGAGCTGGGCTGACGCCACAGCGCTCTAGCCTGGGCAACACAGTGAGACTCTGTCTCAAAAAAAAAGAAAAGAAAAGTTTGAATGGGTGGGGAAGTAAGCAGGAATGTAATGAGGTTTCTTGAGACATGGCAGCTGGCAGGACTACCCAGATGAATAGAATGGAGCCATTTGTGTATAAGGATAAATAGCCTGCTCATCAGGGCCCAGGGGAGGGTGCAGCAAGGGAGGCGCTTAGTATTTAAGGAAACACTCCCTCTTTAACCCATTCCCACGTTGGACTGAGCGCCTTCATAAATGCTATATCCCAGGTGCCTCCCTCCTCCACGCACCCTAGACACGGGCCTGCCTCTCATAACCCTCCGCGGTCCTTGAGGGAATCATTATGTTACAATACTATCTAGTAATCAATGTGCATAATTATTATTCTGAATCATGGAAACCCTAAATTACTTCAATGATTCTACCTAGTAAGTCAGGGAAGTGCACTTAAAAGTTTTAATTTAAATTTTAAGTTTTGGCACACAGAGCATGAAGCTTAAATTCTCTGACGTAATGCAGTTCAAGCAGAATGTTTCATCCATGATGGTGCTACATGACCTCCCCAAACGATCGCCTATTATCATCTGCACGTGATATGTAGACATGTCTTTCCTTTTATCTGAAAGCTGCCTCTGATATGCAGAGTTATAAGCCAACAGGCGCCATTGGACCCCTGACGCCTGCCACCTCCATCCCCCTCTGATGGGTCAGAGCAGTCACCTGACACCGATCCAACCTGGGCCCATCAAAATCAACCTTGAGAGAATTTTAAATTTAGATACAGAGGCCACCAGAATGTGGGCACACTTGTGGTCAAGTCATGGAGTCTTGGAACACAGATTCCTGCAGTTGAGGGGCTGGTCTTTACTGTCTAGTCCTGGCTGTTCACCTCTTAAAGTTGGATGGCTGGGCACTATTCCCAGAAACCTCCCTTTAGGTTTAAGTTTACCAGTATTGAAGTCTGCTCCTTATAATTCCCACAACAGAAACACACAGACTCCTACTCCCAGGCAGGAACTGTGCTGCCTGCTAGGGTAATGAGGGGAGATATTGATACAATAGTTTCCACCTTTGAAAATCTCACAAAACATCAACAGTAAACATAGTTTTATTCTTACTTATTTGATTAGTTCACAATTACTATACATGGGCCCATGATTTTTCTCCTATGTGTTTGTCTATATTGTTTAATACTGGAAATTCTGGCAAGTGAGAGTTTATAAAGCTCAGTGATTTTGTGTATTAAATATAAGCATTTAGCTGCTCACAATAACTTAATTTTTAGCTAGAGGATATAATGTCCCAATAAAATGTTGTTTCACTTAAGATACCATTTCATCATAGTAAAATTTAAATATCAATTAGAGAAATTTTGAAAAATATTATTTTTTAGAGAGAATTTTTAGAGGAAAAAATAACGTAAGGTTCTCAGTTAACAAGGAAGGAAAGAACTTTAAGATTTAAGTGGATTTTTTTTACACTTTGAAAATTCTTCTTGCTTTAAACACACAAAACCTTACCGGCTACAAACCTGTGTGTTATGTGTTTAATTAAATGGCCCACACATGTGTTTACAATGCACAGCACTGTGGTCTGTGAACAGAATCCCTGGGGTGTATGGTCAGCCCTTCGCCTCCCTGAACTCTCCTCCGGAGGCCATGGGAAAGGGGGATGTGTTTGAAATTTCTGCTTCCCAGGTCCCACATTTCCTCCACCGACTGCCGGTGCGTAAACAAACTCATGTTCACAAGGTGACGGACTCCACTGACCTAATCCACTCTGAAGTGCCAGATCTGTCCACACGTCCCCTGGATGAGACCAGCCTGCCCAGCTCCCCCTGACTTTCCCTAAGGGAGGGCGCAGTCTGCCGGTCCCCAGACCAGCTTCATCTGGTCGTCTGCCTTTGGCGCTCTGCTCCCCCTGGGCGAGGAGATGCTCGGCGCCCACCGGGGCCTGGAGAGCCTGGAAGCAGGGACACCGCTTCCTCCTCAATGAGCTGAAGTTCTCCAGATGGCAGCAAGCGCTCGTCATGCAAATTCTTGGCAGCGGGGAGCCTGTCAAGTGGCTACTGCTGCTTATTGTTACCACCACTCCCCACCCCCTCCGCACAAACGCAGAAGAAACACCATCTGTCAACTGTGGGGCTGAGCGGTGCTTTCCAAGTCTGTCCTAGGCGGTGCCGCTTAGCAGCCCTGCGCCGCACACGCAGCCCAAACACGAGTTGCCTCTAGCCCGCATTCGGCTTCCCCAGAAATCTTGAGGCAGGGGGGTACCCCCGGCTTGCAATCTTCGTCTTCTCCTCCTCCCTGGCCTGGCCCCCCAACCCAGCGTCGCGCAGGGGCAGTTTGCTAGCAGATTTCTCGTGAGATAGTTATGCAACAAAAATAGCAAAACCGGTTGTGTTTCTCCCTTCAGATTCTAGGAAAGGAACGAGATGAACTGAATTAGCAACGTGTCTCCATCACTAGTGAGAAACGCAATAGCAGAAGATAAGCGGCTTAAAGAGCACGCTCGGGATGGGAAAAGCGCAGCCTTGAAGTTAAAAGGGTACATCGGAACGATGCCCCGTTTGCTTTGCCTCCTCTCCCACAAACATCTTATTTCCTGATGAATAGCGAACTCTCATTAGACATACAAATTTTACATTCAAGTGAAAGCTGTGACCAGAAGATTCTGAGCTCTACAGAAGGCTCCATACCTTGTCCGTCTTTGAATCCTGAGACCATTACGCAGTCATGCAATAGCTTTTTTCTAGTTGTTGCTGTTGGCTATTTTTTGTCAAACATACAAATGCAAATGAAAACAGTAATGAAATGCCATACTGTATCTGCATCCTTAATGTTTTCTTTTTAACCTTGGAGGTACAGGAGCCAGTTGTTCATCTGCCTCACTTCAGGTCACAATTAGTGAACATCTGCTCATGTACTTATTAACTATTTGATCCCCACCCCCATTCCTCTGTCTGTGCAAATCTCTTATTTTTTAAAACTTTCAGCATTAAGCCCACACGGACATGTATACAATGCATTTTATTTCTGCCTTTCAAATCTACCTTCCATGTATCAGATGGATATTCCTGAAAAATACCCTATGTTTGTTTTGTGCTTAAGTGTATTTTTAATTTACATTTATTATATTGAGCTGTGAATTGTATCATTCCTGACTTTTTCACCAATATTATGCTTTTAGATCTACCCCTGTTGCTAATTTTCCTCATGTGGGATGTCACTTTTTCATGAAAGGCCTCATCCTATTCCATTGTTTACTCTGCCTTTGGGAGGTAGAGTGACTTTGTAATGGGTGGATTTCGGAAGAAAGTCTGGGCATGCTCTGCTCTGTTCTGTGCCACTTCCTCGTGGGTCCTGGCTGCCTTCAGAGAGTCCACTGTTGTTAAGTTTGCCTGGATGTTCCCTGGTCCCCCAGTTCCCAGTGTCAAGAATGAGTCCTGGTACCGAGTCGAGCCAATGACGTAGTGATCACAAACACAAAGCAATTTTATACAATATGTCACATAAAAGAAAGAGTGAAAGTAAAGAAGGAAGCTATACAAAGTGAAAATACGTTCCAGAGACAATGGAAGAGGTTTTCATGAATGGAGAAAATGCACCAAGTCTGAGCACACACTACCTTTTATAAGCTCACTACCAGTAGTTTGTCTCGCCTTTCTCCTGGAAGGATTGGTTGTCCTTTCTGGCCTTTGGGGTGACTGACAGGTTGGGGGTATAGAATAGGCTACATAATAGGTTGGTTATGTAACAGTTTCCCCTTTCTGCACATGCATCTTCTCCACAATCCTTCACAAAGCTCCACCCCTGCCATGCTAATTAGATGGTAATAAGCTCTAGGTCATTTAAAGGTTATTAGGAACATTTTACTATGTGTGTTCCCAGCTAGCCACAATTTGGTTCCTAGCTACAATTCAGTCCCGCTCTCCACCCTTAGCCCTTCCTTGCCGCCTGTTTATCCTCCAATAGACCTAACACTTTTTCTCCTGTTTAGACTTGGGGCCCACATGGGTACCCAGCCCAAGGTGGAGACTGTGTCTACTCTGCTTTTCAGTTAGAGGCTCCTTTTCTTCCACACTAAACATCTTCCAATGCTATGCAGTCACTAATAAAGGTAATACTTAGACCCCATCTATTCTTGCATTTATTCCTCAATTTGTTCAGAATTCAGGTAAGGAAAAGTATATTATTCTTTATTGGGAGCCTCCTGGGAGATTCCAGGAGTCTTTGGTAAATCTAGGTTTCATGGTGTGCATTTACCTGTGATGCTTACATATTCCACTGGTGATAAACACGCTAACACAACTAATGCTGTGGAAAATGTCTGCCTGTGGATGTGGGGAAAGTTTCTCTAGAGTGTACACCAGCAGTAGGATTGTTGGATCATAATTACATGAATATTTAATTTCACTAAATACTGCCAAATTACTTACCTCCACTGGCTGTTGATATTCTGAGGCTATCTAATTTTTGCCAGTCATGATTGTTTAAATTAGTAAACATCTGCTCATGTACTCATTAATTATTTGATTTCTATCCCCATGCTTTTGTGAATTCTTATTCATAAATATTATTCATATTTTATTTGGTTTATAGACTTCCTTGCTTATTTGCTGGAAACCAATATACATAATGGGTATGTGTGCGTGTGCATGTGTGTGTGTGTATGTGTGTGTGAGAGAGAGAGGGAGAGAGAGAGAATTATCACTTGTTGGTTTTCACATTATAAATATCTTCTTTCAATCTATACCTGACTATTAACTTTGCTTATGGGATCCTTTGTTAAACTGAATATTTATATTTGAATATTGCCAAATACATCAACTTTTCCTCTTCTTATTTCTTTGGGATATTGTTGGGGTTTCCCCCAAATGAGATCACAAAGATAAATACTTATATTTTCTTCTATAAAAGCTTTAGATTTTTGCCTTTCAAATTTTAGACCTTTAATCCAGTTGAAGTCAGATTTTTTTCTTTTCTTTCTTTTATTTTTATATATGTTATGAAGTATGAATTTCAAATTTACTTTTCTTCATGTAGTAATCTAATTTTTTTATTCCTTATATTAAAGAACCCATCCTTTCCTTGATAACTTATGATATCATCTCAATCTTGGATATTTTTCTCTACTTTCTGGATTCTATGGCATTCCATTATTTACCTATATGGTCCTAAACTGGTATCACATTTTTAACAATAGTTTTGTAATATGTCTTAATTTCTGTTTGGACAAGTCCTCTCTTGGCTCTTCTTAAAAACTGTTTTAACTATTCATAGACCTTCATCTTTCTACATAAATTGTATAATCTATTTTTAAAGTTACTTCAAAGTTGTGCTGGGATTTTGACTGGATTCACTAGAATTTATAAATTAAGTTATGGAAATTTTAAAATATAGAGAGAATATAAGATATGTTTTTACATTTATTCAAACTTTTTGTCTTTTTATTATGTTAATAGTTTATTGAGTCTCTTGAATTTACTGTTACATGTAAATAGGGCATTTTTGGCTCAATCTCTCTATTACTTATTTGTTATTTCTTTTTCTTATTTCATTGGCTGGAAGGTCCCATAATACCTTGTCACAGGGTTGAAAGTGGTTACCCTTGTCTGTAAAAGGACTGAGTCTGGAACTCTCCATTAAGGCTGATACTTGGTATAGGTTTTTGTCATATAGCTTTATCATACCTACTATTTCTCGTGAATCAAAATGTTGCAAACTATGTGGTGATACTTCAAAAACACAAATCCTTACACTTCTAAGTGAGCTATTATGAAAAAGTGAATGAACTAACCTCAGAATACTGGCATCAAGAGTGGTAAAGACCTCTCATCATCTTGTTGAAACCCACTTTTTCAGATATTAATCCAATCTTCTTTTGGACGGCATTTCCTATCTCTTGCTTTCATTTGCTTCTCACTTCAAAAAATATATATATACATATAAATTTCAAAACACCAAGAGCATTTACTCTCCTCTAATCCTACACCAAAGGAGCTAACATACTAACTTCAGCATTTTCTCACAGTAGAACTTCTGATCACAGTCTCCTGCTTTGAGGTCCAACCCAGACCTGCTTATGATACCAGTGTTCCTGTGTTTCTTCCACCACCCTACAGCTCCCTCAAATACTGTGCCACCTCCATTCCTTAGTTCTTCTATCTTTACTTTTCTAATTAGTTGGACATCTAATAAATTTCAGTCTTCATTCCATAAATTCCCTTACATTAGGGGTTATGTACACACCAAGTAGTTTTATTTTTTCATTTAGATCTCACCTCCTTCCTTAATAATAAGGAAGTGTGGTTTCCAATACTATCAAAGACATTCCAAATGGGCAAATGAAAGGAAGGCATAAAAGATAGTAATATATACATGTAGCAGGTCTTCATGTGAAACTGATGCTCCTGCTCTAGGGAGCCACTTTGAGAACCATTTACAGAGTCCCTTTCATTTAATAAAGAGCTTCTCATAGTCAATTTAATTTTTTATTCCAAGACCAAGTTGCATTGTGTCTTGGGCCAATAAACCATTACATCTTTAACTTATTTCAATACCTCAATGTATTAGGTTGAAGCATATGAATTCACCCATTTCTGAGCCTTAAAATTGCAATATCATATGGTTTAAGCTAATACTAAACTTTTTCAAAAGAAGCTTTTTAAAATATTTATTTCTATTTAAACAAAAAGCACCCTGATTATAGCTGTCACATAATTACCCATAGTCTATTTCTCAGACTGCAGAGTCTGGTTGGCTTCCCCAAGTTCAAGTTACATCTGCCTAGCTCCATAGAGAAAGATAATAGAAGGAAAATTTCTTTGCTTAAAATAATTTTATGCAGTTAGAAAACTCTTAAGAACCAAAATGATGTATCTTTATAGGAGTGGACATTAGCCTTTAGAGTTCATTTTCTTTGATCTGGGAAATAGGCTGCTTCCCATGTCAAAGTACTCCAAAAAATGTTTGCCTTTTAATATGTCAGATAATTTTTATCAAACAATAGTTTTATGGGTTAAATATCAGAAAACAAATAGATAAATGTTTCTCTAAGATATATTAGAGGCTTAAAAATTATAGCTACAATGCACATTTAGTGTTGTTGGGTTTAGCTCAAAATGCTTAAAAATAAACTTAATTAAAAAAATACAATTATACAGATTTAAACAGTTTTCTAGTTTTCTTCCTCTTTTCACATTCTTCTTATAATCAAATAATGGCTCCTACCATGCTCAGGAGAACAGCAAGATGTTCAATGATCTTCCAATCTGTTATGAGAATAGTTCTTACGTTGTTTTTTTTTCAAGACCCCAGGAATAGAGTTCTTGTTTATGGGAGGGCTTGGCTTCATACAAAATCAGTTTGAAAGTTTCAAATGAAACCAATTTTTAAAGACTGGCCTAGGCATTTAGCTATGACTATTACACATCACAAATTGTACCAATCATCTTAATAAATCCTAGCCAATCAGATTAAACAAGTCTTTGTCATACCCAATTCTGTTGCTAGTATAGGTATGGCCAATGATTCTACATCTTCACATTTAAATTGATAGTGCACAAGAAATTGGATTCTCAATGAAGAAATTTCCTGTGTCCAAAACATATTTTGCCCTGTTGAATTCTCTCATAAGGATAATTTTTTTAAAAAAGCATCTTGGCAATCAAAAGACCATTTTTACTTTTGTTATCATATTTTTTAAAAAAGCTAAGAATATTTTGTCATTTGTAACCACTGTTTCTTTATTCTCTATTCATTATATAGAAAATTTTATACCATTATATCTTTTTTTTCTTTTTTTATGAGTAATGCTAGTTGATAATCACTGGTTAGTTTTTGTTTAAATTTTTACAGTTGAATTTTCCATAGTTTGGTTGTGATATTTCGCTTCTGTTAGCAACTTACTCTGTGGTTTCAGTATCCTTTGGGAGTGATTTGAGGATTATTAAAATTTATATATAGTATAAAGAACATGGACTTTTTAAACAGATAAATGTGAATTCTTATCCTAATTATGTCACTTACATCTCCATGACCGTAGGCAATTTATTTAATCTCTTGAAACCTTGGTGGATTCTTTGATTTTAAAACAGGCATATGAGAACCTGCCTCTATATGAGAGAAGTCAACACAGTACCTGAAATGTATTTGAAATACAAAACTTTTGAAGGCAAAAGTATAAATAAATTACATGAAAACATTACACTGGAAGAAACGTTTAAAATACCAGACTAGCCTGCATGATATATGAAGCTAATTGGAATGTTTAGAAATTAATTCACTTAACAAATATATATATTATGTATCTGTCAATTTTGCAATCTTGCTTGCATGTGCAGATTCAGATTAACATGCTGAGGTACCACCTATGAGAGCAGTCCATAGGATGGGTCCCTAAGGCAACATAACTACCAGACCTACTAGACATTTTGCACAGAATCCACAAAACATTACTTTGGGGTAGAGTCTTTGGCCTCTTTCCCCCAGGCCTGTGTTCTTTACGTCATGCTGTGAAAAAGAAAGCTGACTTTTACTCCTGGCAGAGGGGAGCTTTATGGTATTTCATTAAACCTAGGCTATCATATCTTGTAAAACACATCATTATTCTACATACCACGAAGAAAGATTAAAGAGCTACCAATTAAATTATGACATGCTTTTTCATCTCTTAAAATTTTAATTTTATACTTACTAAAAGAGCCCATTTAGATTTATTTGGGTTTATATATCACTGTTATACATATAAAAAGGAAACCATGAACAAAATAAATAAGTTAAGGCATTTGCAAAGCCTTCTCATAGTTCAAGTTCAACTCCACTAAATCATGTTATGTACACGAATTGTTAATGTTTGTGTTTTTCCACACAATAGCATCATCTATGCCATCAAGAGCATTGGTGACGCAGCATTTCTTGCATGAGAACTCTATTATTGTGTCTAGAATTTTCTTCTAAGCCACTGACACTAATTCTGCAAGTTTTTATGCACCTGTGTAAAAAATAGCATCCACAATATGAATGCTACCTAACCAACAGCAATTGTAAAACACCCAAGTTTGGAGGTCTAAAAGCATGAAAAAACGTACATCTTAGAATCAGTGAAATGTTGCACTTACTATATGAGTTACATAGGTAGAACTAGTTTACTACTTCATAGAAGTTGAAACCAATTTTAGAGTGTGAGAGGATCATTTTCTATCAATTTGTATTTTGTCCATATTTTGGGTTTCTTATTCTTAATTTGTCTTCTTCTAGGATTATTGTTTTATCCCTGACTCTTAAATGCCATGAAATAGAAACCTGACAACAGTGGCCAACCCAAATACAGGTATATTTTTCTCATATATCAAGGAAATCTTGAAGTTGGAGGGCTACAAAAAGTATGGTGCACCAGAGTGCCAGCCAAGATCCTTTCTGCTGTCTTCTGCCCCGCCATGGCTCACACGCCATCACATCCTCGTGCTTACAAGATGGCTGCTGCATCATGGCCACATTCCCAGAAAAAATCAAGGGATAGACAAAGGGCAAAAGGCATTATGGAGGAATCAGTCTTTCTTATCAGTAGATTTCTTCTTACCTCTCATTGGTAAATGCCAGATTATATAACCAAACATAGTTTTAAAGAAGTCTAAATACAGTAATATTTTTTAACTGGAAACATTGTTCCTCTGATTATACTGGTCTTCTCTCAATAAGAAAAAAGCAGATGGCTAAAGAAGAAGAAAGCAGCTCTACCTGCTACTACTTTCTGGCCCCCAAAATTTAAAAGTATGAGCTATTATGATTGCCACATGAACATGGAAGGTGGCAGTTTTTGCTTTATTTTATCTAATGCAATTGGTGAGGGTTCCACTGGAAATGTAACATCTCTTAGAAAACACGACTAATAATATACTGTACATCCTTGTCTTCACAAAACGCATTAGCTGTATAGTAAAAACAAATGAAAGATGAAAATGCTTAAGAAGAATTCAAGTAACAAAGTTATAGTAGTTTTTAAATTACAAACAGTGCTTTATGATATACAATAATCATTTATTGAATATGTATAGAATAGATGAATAAGTATTTTCATCACTTTTCAAAAGATTGATTTTTGGTTTACTTTTTTCTACTCTAGACTAGGAAAGTGATATAATAATAATCCCTTACATGTGAATAATGTTTCGCCCCAAGTACTTTCTGCCACATTCCAATTTTAACTCCCAAAGGTTAAATTACGAACGGTATGTATTTACATATTAATCATAAGTAGGTATAATCATCCCACTAGCAAAGCACACAATATGCCCACTGATGGTAGAATTCAAACTGATATAAAATTGTTACTGTTTATTTTTTGCTCTTTACCTGTCTCACACTTTTTATCTGCATTTTGTTCTGCCTACTGGTTCTTTTTCTGACTCTTCCGCCCATATATATACTTGAACTTTGCTGTTCTTACAGGAAATCATTATCCCAATATTATGATTTCTTGTTATTCCTTATATCAATAAGGATAAGTTATTGTAAACCCTTTCTTTGTAACTATAAACTCCTCTTTCTTCCTCCTCCCTCCATTTCCAGTGGTCTCTGTTTTCTGGATCCTGTTTCAATAAGGAGCATTGAGAAAGTAGACTTTGCTATGTACCTGTATCCTGCTCTAGAAGATATTGTCTCTACAACAATAGAACCCAATATAGATTTCATCAGGAGTTGTTACATAGTCTATCCATTGTCATCTCTTTTGTACTAAGTCTTACAGCCAATTGCCAACCATTATAATACTCTAACCTCCAAGTTTATCAATTTCTATTTCATAATTATTAATCAGATTGGATAGATTTTACTATAGTACATTCCTATGGTTTTTGTTTGTTTTTGCTGTTTCATAATCCTCTTGAAGTCCTTTCTTGATCTTTACACTAACCTTCATAATCTATACCGCTTTTTATCTCCAACCTAACATGCTAGGTTACTAGAAATTGGGGAATGTTCTTAAATATTCACATTATTCCTACAACTCATCAGAGTATTTCTATAGAAATGTACAATACAAGTTTGTTGGATAAATGAATGATTTTTCAGTCCAGATTTTTATTCTTTTCTGTTTCAAAAAAAAAGGATAACCTTTTTAAATCATGTACTTACTTCACTAGTCATTTGACATGAGCAGGCCAAATCTGAGGAGTGCTCTCTTAATCATTCATGTGTTCGGACTTCTAAAGTAAACACACACATCGAACTTGAAAGACATCCAAATTGGTGTGCCTAGAATTTCCTTTTCCCTTGGCAAACACTGTGAGCTGCCTTTCCGTTTGCAATGTTGTTTTATTAGGTCATGAAAATGGGCCCCATCAGAAGTTTGGCACACCCCATTAGTGGAATTACACTCGACTAAGGTTCAAAAACATTTGGCAATGAAAACCATTTAATTGATCTTACTCTGTTTTGTAAGAATTGGTTTGCTTATTTTTCTACTTCCTATGTTTTCATTTCTCAGTTTTCTTTTGCATTTTCTTCTCATCACAGTGTTATGTGAAGAATTCTCACTAGCCCTTAATTCATTTCTTCAACAAATGTTTATTGAGCTACCTCTAAGGAAAATTCCCCTAACTCCAACTAGCCATGCTCTATCCCAGCTATCTCTTGTCCGTATGCTAAATGTTTTCATCCCTATGTGGTGGTTTTGTTGGAGCTGATATCCACTGAAGGGACAGGATGGTTCCTTTGTTAATTGTACTGAAATACTGTAGATCATAACACTGAAAATCATTACTTCAAACGTAGAGTTTAGCAGTGAATAAACTGGATTCTTTTCTCTTTCTGCAACCATATTCTCTTGAGCCAAGAGTCTAAGTATTCTTGAGAGTATTAAAGGGTGGTAGGAGAAAGATGGCCACCGCCATATTGAAACTGGAATAAGACAACGCATAAATTTGGACTGGTGACTCCAATGGCAACAACAACCAAACAATAAATTGCTTTCTGAGTAGTAATTATTCTTTGTTGTTACCCACTAGATTTAAGAAAGTTTTGTCAAAGGCTAATGCCTAATCTCAGTCACATTGTGTGGTTGGATTGAGAGAGGGGCTCATATTCCTATTTACTCTTATTTCAGAAAGCCTTGAGAGCACAGTGCTCCCTGAGGCCAACATGGAAATGGCAAGTGTGATTAGTGAGATCCTGAATGAAAGGACCAACTCATGTGATGTGTTGATACTGTGAATGCCAGCAACACCTCCCTATGCGAAGGTTTGTCCTCTACTGCCAAACTTGCAGTCTTAATAATCTGCTATTTTTAAGAGAGCCCAAAGTGGGAGGGAAATCCTATAGAGCATTCTGTGTGTTACTCATTTTACTGGAGTACAAAAATAGAAAAACTAACAACTCTGACCAGAAGGAACTTATATTCTCAGAGGGCATGAAGCCAATGAGACAGCAATTATAGTGCAATGTATGACATGAGGATGATACGTACAAGGTGAGGGTCCACTTCCTTTGCTACCTTAATTTAAGACAATGGGAACTTTTTTCTTAATGTCACAGCTTTATTTTATTATTTTTTTTTTATTTCAGCATATTATGGGGATACAAATGTTTAGGTTACATGTGTTGCCTTTCCCTTCCCCTTACCCCCTCCATGGAGTCAGAGCTTCAAGTGTGTCCGTCCCCCAGATGGTGCCCATCTTACTCATTATGTATATATACACACATCCCCTCTTCCTCCCTCCCATCTGCCTGATGCCCAATAAATGTTATTCCTATATGTCCACTTAGGTATTGATCAGTTAAAACCAATTTGCTGGTAAGTACATGAGTGTCACAGTTTTTTAAGACTCTACTTTGCTTTCTGCTATTGTACTACAACAACTACAGAATTTAAACACTTTAAATATGGCCTCCCATTACAATACTATGTTAAGTAGTTAAGTACTCTATGGTTTGCTGGGAGTCTTCAAAGCAAAAGGATTAAATGATTCATCTTTCTAGAACTTCAATTCCACTAGATATTTAAGGTAATGGCTTGATTTTAATATTAAAGTAATCATTGGAAAATTATGGGGTAGAATGCAAAATTATAATCAAGTTTTTTAATTTCACTGAAAAATTCAAAGACAATCTGTGCTTAGAGCAAGGGGCATTGACTATATCCCCAGACCCTCAGGCATAATGAATGCTTAATGGAATATTTTAAGGAGCCCTGATTAAAAACTATCACTGATATCAGCCTACATACCACCAACTCTCTCTTAAAACTATGAAATATACATACATTCCAAAGAATACATATAATAAACATGTCAGTTATGAAGAATTATAATACAGTGAAATACTATGTTATCATTGATACTCTCATGTGTCCTATCCTGTTCCCCACACCACTATCCTGAGTTTTTGTTCTATCATTCTGGTTTTTGTTTTATATTTTTATGGCATATATATGTATCACTAAGCAATATATTGTTTTTGTGTGGGTTGCATATTTGAAAATTTTTTATAAAGGTACTCACACTATATTTATCCTGCGAAAAGATGTTCTTTCACTTACATTATACTTGTAGCTATTGTTTATTATGCTGTATAATCGACTTAGTATGAAAAGGATTAAAAATATTTTTTATATAGTCTGATGTCAATGGACATTTAGGTTGTTTCCAGACATTCATTTTACATACACTGCAACTGTGAACATGTTTCCAGGTATACATGTGTAGAAATTACTGCAGAGTGTTTAAGTAGGTGTGATTTTCTGGGGTATAGAATATGCACATTTTTGACCCTATAAAACAATGCCAAATCATTTCTCAAGCTAGTTATATCAATTTATTTTCTTATTCATAATGCATTCATAATGCATAATGCATTATTGTTTCATTTTCTTTTCAACATTCATTATCTGTCTGACTTTTTAATTTTTGGCAGTCTTTTGAATCCAATGGTATCTGATAGAGGTCTGCACTTGCACTTTCTTCATGTCTAATATGGGTGAGCTTCTTTTCATATGCCAATTGCCTGCTGAATTTCCTCTTCTATAAAATAATCCTGTAGTTTTTTCTATTGAGTTGTTTATCTTTTTCTTGATTTTCAGGGGGTTTTCTTAAAATATGTTCTGAATACAAAACTCGTGTTGGTTATACATGCTGCATAAACAATCCATCTGTTGTTGGCTTTTTATGTTATTCGTGTCTTCTAATGAAATAGTTCTTAATTCCAATGTATTCAATTCATCAACCTTTTTATTGTGGCTTATACTTTCTAAGAAATCCTTCTTAGAAAGAAATCCTGCTTATCTAAGAAATCCTTTCTTATTTCTAAGTAGGGGTAAAGGTAAGCAGTTATTTCTCCTTCAAGGAGCAAATCTCATAACAAATAGAAGCTTTATTGACTGAATTTCATTTAGCAGACTAGCCTGAATAATCAACAGTCTCCATTTTCTCTATAAAAAATTGAGCCTTCAAAGTTAATAGATTATTTCTTAATTGTCATATATTTCAAAATTGGCCACAAATTCCTCCTTTCTTTCTATGTACTCTTCTTTGCAATGTGATATTGCTGCCTCTCCTATCATGAGGTGGTGCCTGCCTTTCCACTTCTTGAATCTGGGGGTAGTTATGTTATACATGCCTTGGCCAACAGGACTTTAGCAAATGTTTGCAAGCAGAGACTTGGAAATTTCTTATGCATTTGGAGCTTGCACTCTTGCTGCTTTATGGAACCCTTAGATATCTATGAAAAGAAATCTTGAGCTAGCCTATTAGAAGATGAAAGATCCTGTGGATAAAAAAATCAGAGAGCCTCGTGAGAATTCCTAGATCATACAGCCCCAGTTAAGCCAGCCAGATAAGAACTGCTCAACTAACCTACAGGATTATGAGGAGTAAGTAATACACATGTGTTGTTCTCAGCAACTAAATGTGGGATGATTATGCAGCAAAAGCTAACTAACACAGTGTCACACAGGACTTACTTCTATTTCCACCAATTACTTTCTTTGTTTTGAGGATCAGAGACTGTTGATACCTACAATTAACTCTCTCCTTCCTTTAAATAGCAGAAGTTCCATCTTCATTTAGATAAATGGTCAGCTATGGACTACATTTTTCTAGCTGTCTTGCAGCAATGTAAGGCTATGGGACTAGGTTTGAGCCAACAGAATGTGAGCAGTAATGATAAGTACAACATCATGGTCATCTCCTTAAATACAATCCTGCTTGATTTAGACTCTCTCTTTCCTCCTCTCCCATCTTCTTGGGCTGGAATGTAGACATGGCATAGCTCACCTTTAACTTTACAGGAAAAGAAAACACCCACGGGTTATTGTTTACCCAGCCCAGAATGCTGACCTGATTTTGGACTGTTATGTGAAAATAAACTTCTATCCATATTAAAACATCTCTTTATGGAACTTTATTTATTACACAACTTAGCCTGTAATAATATACTTACTAAGAATCAGTTGTGTTTGTCTTCAAACTATTTTATGTGAAATGTATTTGTTATTATTAATATAATTCCATAATTTTTCACAATATTATTTCACCCAATGAAATGAGAGCAAAATAAGAGGAAGTTATTGTTTCCATGAATACTAACTATAAATATTTTGGAACAATTCAGCAAAAAGAAGTCAATAAAAATTAGATGTGAATAAGACAACTGAGAATGATGAGGGGGGAAATCATCAAAATCTGAAGGATTCTTTCCTCAGTGTGTTTCACAAATCTCTATAAATTCCCCTTTACTTAAAAAAAAATTGAACATTGTAGTGATGATATTATGTATGAGATTTATAAAAGAAAGATAACTCTGAACCCCCATAAGTAGATACATATTTAATGAAAAGGCTTTGACCTGAGATACTAAACTTAGCAAACAAAAGTAAATTGATATGTTTTAGGATAGTACTGAATGTCTAAAGGACCTTTTTTAAAAATTCCCTGCTTTAGCTATTTTTATTATTCTAAGGAGCCAAAAGGGCTCCTAACTATAATCCTTTCAAATATGAGTTGATCATGCTTGAATGAAGTGAAGTGGGACTAGGGTTAGAACAAAAATAGAAGGAGTGGGAATGACAGCAATCCAGGGATAGCATGCTTCCTCCAAAGCGGCAGCTACTACTTGGCCTCAGAAAATTGTTGCCATATGGAATGCAGCCAGAATTTCCAGATTTCTTTCTTTCTCTCTTTTTTTTTTCCTGTGCTAAAAACTAGGGTGAGAGAGAGAGAGAGAGAGAGAGAGAGAGAGAGAGAGAAATCTGTTGGTTTTGAATGTCAGCAACTGTGGAAGATGCTGCTAGCCACCTAGCAGAGTACATTCTCCTCTTCGTGAGCACACAGCTAGGCCACATTTCCCGAGCTCCTCTGAATTTAGCTGGGGCCCCCTGACTAGGCTCCAGCAAATGGCAAGTATGCAGAAATAATTGAAGTGCTCAAATCCCAGGCCTGGAGTATAAAAACCTCATGCGCTGTTTTCACCTTTCACTGCCTGGGATGTGGATAGCCAGAGCATCCATGTAAAGCACCAGCTGAGGATGACAGAGTTGCCTTCATCATGGGGCCCTGGAGAAGAAGCTGAGGTGCAAAGTGTTTAGGTACGTTGCTGAAAGACAACTAGCAAGTTGAAGACCTGGGGCCAGGCGAGGTGGCTCACACCTGTAATCCTAGCACTCTGGGAGGCCAAGGCGGGAGGATTGCTTGAGCTCAGAAGTTCAAGACCAGCCTGAGCAAGAGCGAGCGAGACCCCATCTCTACTAAAAATAGTAAAAACTAGCCGGGCATGGTGGCACATGCCTGTAGTCCCAGCTACCTGGGAGGCTGAGGCAGGAGGAATGCTTGAGCCCAGGAGTTCGAGGTTGCTGTGAGCTAGGCTGACGCCATGGCACTCACTCTAGCCCAGGCAACAGAGTGAGACTCTGTCTCAAAAAAAAAAAAAAAAAAAAAATAGCTGAAGAGCTGGGATTCAGACCCAATCAGTTTGTCTCCAGTCTGACTCCAGAGCCCTCGTTATAGCCATAACACCCCAACTGAGGATCCTGAGGAACACGAGAAATGTCTTTTCTAAAGTCGCAAGGTTTTATGAGTCATAGTATTAGGCTTGTTCCAATAAACCAAACATTTTCTCTGTATATCCAACTGCCTTCCTATGTCAGGCACTCACATCTTACAAAAACTTCTAACCGAATCTAATTAGAATCTTCCACAGAGCCTGCCCTCCTGAGATACCCTCATTTTTGGCAGACAGCTCCTACAAAACAAACTGATTGAAGTTCTAGGCTAGCATTTGGATGCTCTACATGTAATAGCTCCAAATTGCTGAATGTTTAAAAATGCCTCATGTTTAATATTCTGTAGACGCATATCTAGATAGTTGATAGGGTTTTCCATTTTCACCCAAAAATTTTAGCTGT
This sequence comes from Microcebus murinus, assembly GCF_040939455.1. Classification (NCBI taxonomy): domain Eukaryota; kingdom Metazoa; phylum Chordata; class Mammalia; order Primates; family Cheirogaleidae; genus Microcebus; species Microcebus murinus. The sequence goes on along the minus strand of NC_134108.1, from coordinate 45,730,442 downwards.
TGCATAGATGAACTTAAATGTTTTCACTTGAAAAAGAAAATTACACGGGCTTTCATTTATCTGAATATTTAATATATACATTATAGATAACTTTTTTTTTAATTTAGAGTACTACATTGATATTTATGAAACAGGGATCCATCCAGATCTCAAAATCCTTACCTTGCCTAGAATATCCTTAGCTTCCCAGAGAAATGTAAACAGCTTCGTGCCTCAGGAAGTATTTTTAAAGTACTAGTCATCTTTGGTTTTGAAACTCAGTGTCAAAAGGTATGTATTTGGACTATGGGGATTACATCACCTCCTTCTCCAACAAGGTACAGCAAATGGTAGAAAAAGAAATAAGGTAACTCTGTGAGGTTGTTAAACCATGAAGCAAAGAAGCTCATGAAAGAATAATTGGAAATTAAAATTTGGCTAAAACATAACCACTCACATTTCTCCAATATTACGGTTATGTATTTGTACACAACGTAAAGCAAGAACTGAGATAACTATCTAGATAATTAAGCGACAGACCACTTTTACTGACAATAATCCACACAGTTATAGTTTCTATTTGGTTTGGCTGGACTCATTCAGGCAGCTGCCTCAATTTTCCCCTTCACTTTCCATCTATAGAGACAATGCAAAGTAAAAGGAAAACCCATAGTTGGAATTCTAAGGGCACAGTTCTACATTTTATTCAAAACATGAAACTTGTTAGACTAGAGAAGTCATCTCAAGGGAGAGATCATTGTACAATAACGCAAACCAAATCCATTCATAGTCTCTGGTTAAAAGAATGACTGAGCTGAATCCTACTGGAATTCACAATGCTCTGTTTTTATACAACTTTCCAAAGTTAGGGGGGAAAATAATATTAAACACCTACTATGGCAGTGTATTAGTAGACTTTATTTTATTTCATTCTTTTTTTAAAAACAATTGTCTATAAGGCAGATAACATTCCATCTATTTTGCAGCTGAATGAAACAAAGTGAAGATTTTTTAAAAATACAAGAAGTTTGCCCAGTAGAACGTTTTTTAGTACTTGAAGAACCAGAGCATTCTTTTGATATCAAGCCTAGCAGCCGATCCACTATCCGAGACATAGATGATAGAAAATTATCTAATCAGGGAACTGAAAGGCAGCACCTTTGGGAGGTTTTACTGTTTTTAGTGCAACAAACAGCCTCTACAAAAAAATAAGAAATCTTCCTTAAAGTAGTAGTATCGAAAGCATTTGGAAACTTTTTTGTTAAGTTCTGCCCCTCAATATCTTGCTAGTAAATTAGAAGTCTTAATTACTTCTGGAAATCAATTAGTTTGGCTCAGCGGGATCAAAGGGGAAAAAATAAGAAAGGATAATAAAATCATATGTGAGAATACTTATACTCACAAAATCAATTTTATCCAACAGATGATTGTTGGTTTTGTTATCCTCATTTTGTACCAGACACAGTCATGTAATAGAATGAGCCTAGTTTTTTAATGGATTCTTTGAATTAGGAATTTAATAAAGGCCTAATCTCAACTTTGAAATGTTCTTTATAATTTATAATTGTCTAAATAATTAAATTAAGCAAGAATACATTCAAAGGAAACTCCAATTAACATGGAAATAAGACCCCCACGTGGTTCTGATCTTGGCATCTGGGAATTGGTTTTTCACCAGGCATTGGTCTTATGATCCGTCATCAGAGAAGCAGATCTGGATGACTTGGGAAACTTGACCCAATTCCACTGGCCCAGATCCCATCCTGGTCCCACTGTCCAATCCCTCAAGGATAGGCCTGGACATAAATATGTCCATAAAAATGTCCATTTCAAAAAAAAAAAAAGTCCATTTCTCTCCCATTCTTATCTCTGTGATGAACACAAGGTATCCAGTACAACAGACCTTGATATTTATATTACTAAAACAAAAACCATTGTTTTGAACGGCTGAACTCAAAAACTCTTGGTTCTTTCTAATAATGCCATACTGGGTAAGATGTCCTATGAGAATAAAATGGAAATTTTACTATGACCATGGGGGACAATCATTGCCCACCATGCTTTGGAATGTTTATAAATTAACATCAAGGTAATTCTGCTTTATGAAACAGAGCTTTGGGTTTCTGGTCTCCCATTTATTTGTGTCTTTGAAGAGATTAGAACTGGGAGTTTATATTATTTTTATTGTTGTTGTTAGAAAATATTGCCCTAGACCACAAACTAGGAATCAGTTTACCTATAGACAAAGGAAAAACACCCACATTTTTAACATTTCCACAAAAAGATGTCAACCCTATCCTCTCGTCTGTTGGCAGGCAGAGCATTCAGATAGACCTTTAAGCAACTACAGTAGACATCGACACTCCATATTCCTTCCAGAGTATAATCCTAGATACCTCACTATTTAAGTCTTATGAAAAACTTAATAACACTTATGGGCATGCAATTCGCTATTGCATGTATAGTGTACATTTTATGTTGGCTCAAGCCAGACCTTCAGAGACTGCATATTTGCACTACACTGTTTGCACCCTTGAAAGATTTCTCCTACTGAGTTGCACTTTGGGTTTTGCTATCAGCCACTTGACTTCTTCTGACCAAAGAAAAAACCCCCCAAAATCAGTAATCCTCTCAGGTTAGTTCAAGTAATAAACACGAACCCATGTCTTGCAGAAAGAGCAGAATCACAGCAGAGATGTGCTCCAGGGAGACCTGCTGTTTTGTTCAGAAACCAGCACAGTCCCAGTGATCAGCTGGGCAGCAGGAGCTTATTGATGGCACCACTTCCGTCCCTACAAAATCATCCCCTTGTCCTTGGCTCTGTGTGCTCCTTCCACTTTGTGCCTATTTATTGTCTCAGCTGCCTCATAGCCTTTGCAACCTAACTTTTCCCTCTGTGCCCTTCAGCTCTTTCTCACACTTCCAAATAATTGCCTCCCTCTGTGTACCTCTTATCTTTAAATGCCCCCAAAGAAAACATCCAATTGTTTTCTCTCAACTTCAGTCATCCTTTCTAAGCAAAGCTTTTTGTGTCAGATGGCCTTGTAAGCCACCAGCAAGTCTGTAAACATCAGTTACTCTTGAGTTAAGTGTTTCTCCTGTCCCCAGGCCAATTAGCTGCCACCATAATGTTTATAATTGGGGGGGTTGACTTATCTGGGCACTCGTGTGTTTGTGTGTGTGTGTGTGTGTGAAAGAGAGAGAGAGAGAGAGAGAGAGAGAGAAAGAGAGAGAGAGAGAGAGAGAAGGTGTGTATTTGGAGGGGAGCTACATGATACTGAGCACAGCTATTAATATTTTGGGGCAAGCTAACTAAGGCTACTCCCTAAAGGACACCTACGGCCATTGTAAGCATTTTGAACTTTACCCTGTTTTGCACTGAGAAATAGTATACAAAATATTTATGAGACTCAATATTGACTTTATTTTAGGAATGTTATTAAGAATGTACCACTATGTCTCACTATGTACCCTTTTCACTGATCCTTGAGAGAAATTTCTCTTCCATCTCAATACAAGCAAAAGCTTTGCTTATCATGAGCTTTTGGATGGTTCTACTCTTAGGTACACCATGAATTTTGTAATCAGTGCCTGTTGGAGTATATCAAGGTTAAATTAGTGGTTCACCTCTGCCAACAATACAGGATTCTGTGGTCTGTGTCTAGACCTTGTTCTACCCTTACTTTTACTTTCCCTGTTTTGATTTTATTTTCCCTACTTATCCTTATTTATTTTATTCTTATCTTTTATCATGTGTACCTACTTAAGCCACATCAAATTTCAATTTCAAGAGAGATAAGATATAAAAAAGACAAAGCTATAATTATCTGTTAATATAATTATTTAGTCACTAAACTATGAATTTTTCAAAAATAGCAGTCATATTATGACCCTTTTATCTACAGAATTTAATCCAGTTCTATCCCACAATAAGAACTTATTAAAAGTTTATTCAGTGAATGAATGGTTTAATGATTTTTTCCAAAGATTAAAGGATGATAAATTACACTGCAGATATTGAGTAAAATATGCATTTGGAAATAAGATTATTTTAAGAAAAGTAGCATATTTTATGATACAGTCTTGGTAACAATATTGTCAGATCTCAAATTCTGATTCATCTTAGCTACAATATCTCTTTTCTTTTCATCAAACAACACTACTAATAGTCATGAATAGCATGAAAGTGAGATTCATATAAGTTCATAAAGTTTATGAGGAAAAAAACGAATTATATTTTGTAATCACTGAAGTGAAGACCAAAGCCAATACTCTAAAAGCAAATTGCAAATTCTTTTAGTAATCATTGTGGCATTACTATTCATCATTGTAACCTGACTCTGAATGAAGTTGTATTTTCATGTTAGTGTCCTTTGAAATATGTAATTCCATAAGCATTCCATTGTGATGAAAGCTCTTGTGTCCATCCAAACAGAGAAAACACTGTATCACAAGTTATTCATGGCAAGTTTTTGGCAACTACTTAAAGGGGACAGAAAAGGGGAATTTAATATAATTCAATCAAAGACTGGGTAATACACATGAGAGAAAAACAAGGCTGGACAGAAAATTAGTAAAGTCAGCATTATTACTGAATGCAACACTTTACGGTATTTAAGAACTGGCTAGAAGGAATGCATTGTGTTGGCATGAGACAACAGCTAATTCATATGTGTGACCACTAAAGTTCAAGTAAAAACTTAGATGTCCTGGACATTAGGAAATCTGGCATGAGGATGTCACTTCATGCTTCTGGAAAGATAAATGGCCAGTCGGGATTTCTTTTCATTGGTCAAGGAACCCCAGGAATGCCATCAGCGTTCTTCAGCCTGCTCTTGTCTGTGTCCTGTACAATTTCAACATGTCAGGGGGAATAACATGTTGCCCTGTGCTCAAAGGCTGCCTAGAGAGGATAGCAAGCATTTTCCATTGCAGTTCTTCTAGTCAACCAGCTCTAAACACCTTCTTGTACTCAAAGATAAAAGCCCTTAACCTTTTTACTTAAAACTGAAGTGTATGATCATTGGAACCGATAGCCTCCCAACATTCCCTAGATGGACTCCATTCCAGGGGCCTGAAATGGGAGCAGTGATTTGACACATCCTCTTGGTTTCAGATTTTTATTCACCGCCTTTTAAAAGGGAAGCATCATTGAGGATAAAATTTGGACTCATAAAACTCTGCATTAATTATATACTGACTCTGCACTATTAAAACAAAACCCTTTGACAAGCGGCCATCGGATACCTTTCAGAGGAGGGAGTCTTGGCTGTTATTCTTACAGCGCCCCTGAAAGAGCCCTGATCCTCTCTCCGGCTGCAGCTTTTGTTTCCAGCCCTTCTTTTTTCAATGGTTGTCATGGAACCAACTTATTACCATATGAAAAGCCATACACAACACTTTTCCCTTTACCCCTACCTCCCCCACAACCAAAAGCCTGTTGCTAAAGCCTTAGTCCTTAATATTCATGTAAAGGAGGGTAGGGTGTGAGAACAGAAATAAAATTGTGAGTGAAAAAACAAAGAAGTTCTCAACTTGCATCCTCTGGAGCAGAAATGGTTGATTTTTAAAGAGTTGGAATTTTCTCAGTTTCTGTCTTATCACTGAGTCTTCCCCACATTACAGCAACTATAGTCTCCTACCCTGTTACAAGTGACCTTATTCACCAAAATTGATTTTAATTGCCTCATGAGACAGAGGAGACACATACATGCTTCAGAAGGTATTATGTTAACAGCTTTTGCTTAATTTGGGGTTAATTTCGATGATCCATTCTCACGTTTTATGAAAAATAATTTATAAATTTCTTTAAAATTCTTGCTTTCGTCCAGAAGTGACAGAAAAATTTATTTTCTAGAAGTGATCTTATTGATTATCTGGACCTCAATGCAAGGAAAAGAATAGGATCGTGTTTGCTATTGAGGGTTGTCTTAGCCCACGTCTATAAACTACCTCTTGTTTCCCCTTATGTACGCAGTCAAAGTGACATGTTTTTCTGGGTAAAAATAAATCTTGCCAACTCCCCCCAAATATGCTTATGTAACTGACTTGAAAAGGCTCTAAGAATACTACCAAGTACAGAGGAAGCTTCTTAAAACAACAAAAAGAACAAAAATCTCATGAAGGACGTTATACTTCATACATTACAGTCATATAGAATAAACACAAAGTAACACCTGCAAAAATATTCTTGCACAGCATATAGTCTTTTTTTAAAATTTTATTTTAGTGTATTATGGGGGTACAAGTGTTAAGGTTACATATACTGCCCATGCCTCCCTCCCCCCTCAAGTCAGAGCTTCAAGCATGTCCATCCCCTAAACATTGCACATCTTACTCCTTGTGTTTGTACATACCCATCTCCTCCTCCCTCCTCCCACCCGCCCGACACCCAATAAATGTTATTCTGTATGTCCACTTAAGTGTTGATTTGTTAATACCAATTTTCTGGTGAGTACATGTGGTGCTGGTTTTTCCATTCTAGAGATACTTCACTTAGTAGAATGGGTTCCAGCTGTATCCAGGAAAATACAAGAGGTGCTATATCACCATTGTTTCTTAAAGTTGAGTAGTACTCCATGGTATACATATACCACATTTTATTAATCCACTCATGAATTGATGGGCACTTGGGCTGTTTCCACAACTTTGCAATTGTGAATTGTGCTGCTATAAACATTTGAGTGCAGCTGTCTTTTTTGTAGAGTGTCATTTGATCTTTTGGGTAGATGCCCAGTAGTGGGATTGCTGGATCAAATGGTAGATCTACTTGTATCACTGTTCAGGTATATCCATATTGCTTTTCACAGAGGTTAAACTAGTTTGCAGTCCCACCAGCAGTGTAGGAGTGTTTCTGGCTTATAGGCAATTTCTCAATCTAGTCTTCATCACAATTATCTTTTGTAGACACCTAGAGCATGATGTTGATGTTGATGATGATGATGGCGATGATAGTTAGCAAATAGTTAGAACCAGGTCCAAAGTGCTGAAAGCTTTACGTGACTGATTTATTTGATAGTCAAAACAATCATAGGAACAAAAGTTGACCACTTCTTCAATTGGAGGACTTACTACACTGAACTGTGAAAATTCTGTTTTTTTGTTTTTGCTGAGACAGTGTCTCTCTCTGTCAGCCAGATTGGAATGCAGTGGCGTGATCACAGTTCACTGCAGCTTCCAACACTCAAGCTCAAGCAATCCTCCTGGCTCAGCCTCCCAAGTAGCTGGGACAACAGGTGTGCACCACCATGTCCGGATGATTTTTCTATTTTTTGTAGAGACAGGATCTTGCTATGTTGCCCAGGCTGGTCTCAAACTCTTGGCCTCAAGCAATCCTCCCACCTCAGCCTCCCAAAGTGTTGAGATTACAGGAGTGAGCTACCTCACCCAGCCCTGAAAGTTCTTTCAGAGGAAGAAATTCTAGTAAAATATACTCTGTCCAAAGTTGAACAACTTGATTTGGATGATCCACCAGGATATTCCACAGATAGTGTTCATCAGAATTCCTTTAGTTGTTAGTGGAAAACAACCAATTTAAGTGAATAAGCAGAAAACAAAACTGACTTCTGAAACAAGAAAATCCAAGGAAAGCACTGACTTTAAGCATGACTAAATCTGGGGTCAATAATTGTTGAATATCCAGTATTTTTCTGAGCCCATCCTTTTTTCTTCCTTCCTTTCTGTCATCCCTTCATCTCTTGGCTCTACTTTTGTGCTAGAGCTGCCTTATGCTCTACTACAATGAACACTCCCTCTGAGCATACCAGAAAAGTGGCTGAAGGACATTCCACAATTACATCCACTTTGTTTGTCAGAAGGAGTTCACTCCGTTCTCCTGGTTCCCATGGAGCAAAACCAGGGAAAGATTCTGACTGGCCCAGCTTGGTTCATACACCCAAAATTTAACTGTATCTCTTTGGCCAAGGCAATATTTGGCCAGTTTCTGTTACTGCATACTTCAATGGCTGGAGGTGCAATGTCTGTTACACAAGGAGAAAGATGATGAAACTCCCAGGATATCAAATCAATAGGTTCCTATAATCTATTCCCCATGTTTACTCCATGGGGGCTTTTGCTTCTCCATGTTGGAAATAAAATATAACTTAAGCTAAATCAGAGTTTCTAATCATCAGCTTCCTTAATTATATAAACTAATGAACAAATAAAGATGTGTCTATTACTATGAAAGAAAACAATACTAAAATATCCATCAGACAAAATTCCACCTGCATTTATACCATGTGAAGTCCTGGACATAGTAGAAAGGGCCAGTGATGGAGAGATATGGTAGCAGTCCAATTTTATTGAGATGAAGTACTTTAAAAAAGTAAAAAATCAATCAATCAAGATATGTTTACTTAGTTCCTACCATGTAACCTACACTATGCTAGAGAAAAAAATGAGAGGAACCCTGGCTATCAGATGATAACAGTGACACAGCATAATTACTCAACACACAGCCTGGGAGGTAAACTGAGAAATGAAATTGGTTCTTGTCCAGCAGGACAATCAATAAGAAAGAGATAAGGCAGTGAGTTAGCCCCCGTCTAAATAATGTACGCCTTGAGCCTCAGGGATGTCTCCTCCCTACTACATGCCAACATCCCTAAATTCCGTGCTATCCTGAAGACCCCCATAGTGGTGGAGGAGAGATGTAGAATTTGGGCTTACCTGGGATTGGCATGAGGAATCTGTAAAAAGCCATTTGTGTCTGTGCCTGCTGATCACCATTTTGCAAGGCATGAGACAGCTGTTTAAGTGCCCAAGTGACTGTTAAAACTATCAGTAGTTCTTTGCAGCCTCCGTGTTCTTGTGATTTTCACCTATTAAGCATCTGGGAGAAGATGCTGTATAAGGGGCACTTATTCCCACCTATGGCACCTTACCGGCCTCTGGGTCACCACACAAAGAGAAATGAATGGGAAGCAAGGATGTGAAAATCTAAAACCTCTCCTTCATGGGTGAGCCCATAAGCGACACTGTTAGACACACAAGGCCTGTGCACACAGACAGGGCTGCCCTTCCTTAGAGCATCTTAATTTGGAACATTTTCAGTGCCTTAAGGCATTTCTGTAATTTTGATTCACAGCAATTTCTTCTCCATAAGATTGTTTGTGCTATATATTGGAACATTTGGAAGAGTGACCCACTGACAATCAGATGGTGCTTTAATTACTTTAAAATCACAATATTGGCTTTGAAACTCTTTCCAGAAAAATAGTTCATTCAACAAACCTCAAGATGTTCCTGTTCTTAGTGGATTAAATTTCACTAAAGATATTCATCATATATTCTGATTTCTCTTAATAAATTAAAAAGCATCATTAAGCACTTAGCACTAATTGTTCTAGCCTGCATATGGAATCCTCCTTTCCAATCAAATATTCCTTCTTTACTTCTTCAAAAATCAGTTTTGAGCATGCCTCCAATAAAAACCTTCCCTTATTAAGTTCACCCTACCTTGATGTAACTATTACTTTAAACTTTATAGAGATTTGTAAGAAATTGATAGATAATCATCCACAAATAATTATTGGGCATCTATTACATGCTTAGCACTGCAAAAGTATTGTGGTAAGATAAAGTATAAGAAAGATATGAGTATCAACCTCAAGAAATTTACAGTCTTCTCAAGAGACAATATTTACACAAGTGAAGTATTTTAAAAGAGGACAATATATGGTGCATACGCTAAACTGTATGGTTCAGATAAAAGTAGAAGAGTTCTGTCCTTTTAATGAACATTACACATCCCCTACTGTTAGCAGAAGCATTGTTAGCTTCTGGGGATACTAAGGTGATTAAAATGCAAAAGTGGCTTTTGCAGGACTCACCATCCAAAGGGGAAACAGGCATAAATTCAGAGGGCAAACACAGAATCTGGCAACATGGCTCTGGGAGCACAAAGGAAGGGTACCCAACTCAGGCAGGGCTTTGCAACCTCAGCACCACTAACATTTGGGACTGGAGAATTTGTTATAGGTAGTGGTCCTGCGTATTGTAGGATGTTTAGGACATTCCTCATCTCTGCCCGCAAGATACCAGTAGCAACCCCACCCCAGCTGGGCCAATCAAAAACATCTCCAGACATTACCAAATGTCCCCTGGGGGGCAAAATCATCCCCAATTAAGAATCACAGGTCTAGAAGGACTTAAGAAAGTATTAAAGAACAAGTAGAGTTTCATCAGGTCACCGCGGCATTCGGGGCAGGGGAAATGAGAAATAACAGAGGGGAGAAACACTATGACAGTAAGGTTTGTACAAAACCAATTTGTGCTACATTGTAGGAGTGTAAAGAGAAAGAATCTCTGCTTCACAATCTCTTTTAAAATGTTCAGGCACATAAATAGATAAATCAGCAAATAAATAATACCTATACATATTTGCCGAAAAAGAAGCAGATTCACCAGGCCCTGAGCGTGTCGGGATCTGCCGGGCATTGAGGAGTTTCCGAGGTGGGGCAGGACAGCCCGGCTGCAACCAGGAAGCATTCTACACAAGCACGTCTGGAAAGTTGCCCAAAGGGATCTTAGAAGAAAGAGACCTAAATCTCCAAGACTCCAGTAATTTATTGTGATAAATTTTCTCATGCTAAATAAATATTCACTTTTGTATCTAATTTTGTATTCTTTGTCATAAAGAGAACTCCTCAAATTGTATAAAATTCCATTCCCCAGAACCTGAATCTTCCCCTCCAAGGAGAGATCCATAATGAATTACTTTGCCAGGAAGGTAGGTCTTGACCTGGGCTTTGAATAGAAGGCTCCCCTGCTGAGGAGAGAGAGAAATTGTATTCCAAGTGGGGGAGTTTTGTCTCTGGGATGGCCTAAGTGCAGACTTTCCCAGAAACAGAGGTGGACTGAATGGCCATGAAAGATCCCACTCTGCCTTGTGACTTTGTGGTTGTGGGTTACAGTGTACCCACAAGCTTAAAAATCATGGATCCTACATTTGCAGGACTGGAGGGTGAGCAATTGTTAAGAGTAAGCACAGTTCTGAGTAAGAATTTATGCATAAATTGCAGAATTAAAGAGTCACTTCCCTAGTCCCCAAAAAAATTGTCATTCACATAGGCTCTGAACTGTTGTTTCTCCCCTTGTACTTGTGTAGACTTAGATGAGGTGATTCATTTTGAGAGTAGTGTGTTTTTTATGAGCTGGCAATATATCTCCCTGTAAGTTTTCTGGTGTAGGTCAATGTTTTGGACTAAAGAACTGAGTTTGTGCCAACCGGAAGTGCTATTAAAAGCTGCCTGGTAGAGTTGACAGAACTCAGGATTTGGAGTCAAAAGACAGAGATCTGAGTCCCACATCTGCCACCTTCTTGCAAATCACCTCATAAAGGTGCATAGTAATGTCTCTCATAAGGAATTTCTGGAAGGAGTTACTAGATTATTTTGTCAGGCAATGGTAAAGCCAACCAATATTTTACAATAGGAGATTATTTGGGTTGATTGTCATAATGGTTAAGTGTTAAGTATGTTGAATTTCAACCTGCATGGAGTACAAAGGAGATGCCAGTTAAAATTTCTCCCTATCACTGGCAGACTCTATGCAGATAAGTCATACCCACTGCTCCAAGTGCAGATTCAGTTTTAGCTCCAGAGGCCATATTATTCTAGAGATGAACCTCTCCTGAGTTACAGTGGCTCTGAGTTCTTTGGGGTAGGCACAGAGGTTAAGAATCCTGTTGTATGAGAAGCAAAGTCATTAGTCTGGGCCCAAAGGTTCTCAATCCTGGCTGTACATAGAATCACCTGGGAACTTTCTAAAAACACCTGTGCCCAGACTCCACCATAAACCAAATTAAGTCACAGGTCTATAAATAAGATCTATACATAATTTTAAGAATCTATAAATATGGAGTCTCATGGCAAATCTTCCCAAGTGATGTCACTGTGTATCCAAAATTGAAAATCACAGCTAGATATCTATCCCCATTTACTGTGTGAAGAACAGTCCCTTGCCTTGTTGCTCCTCAATCTGCGGACATTGCAGCAAGTCCACTTTCTAAGGGAAACATTCTCTTATAAAGGACCTACTGGGTACACACTATCCATAAACTCAAGCAAGAGCATCCTCTGCTCTGTGCCCTGTACCTTATAAGGCCTAACCTGGTCTTCTTTCAACAATGCTTCTCTTCATGGAAAGAAGAGACCACAGGGCCAAAGGGATTGCCCCCCACACACACACACACTTAACCATGATTTGGGTTCTCAGGACCCTGTAATTCTCTTCCCAACCAGCTGGAACCAGTTTCTAGGACCTGTGTTGGGCCTCTTTTTTGGGTCTCTCCACCTAGGTTCAGACTGGGCACACCTGTAGGCCAAGGGGTGCTCCAGGGGTGGCTGTGGGTGGGGTGTTCACGGAGCTTGGACATGTGCGATGGAGTCTGAGAGGCCCCACACACTGCAGGACGGGGCCAAGGACTGAAGAGGAGGTGGAGACCTAGGGCCCAGGGCAGTGGGCTGGGAAGTGAGGGGCCAGATCTCCCTGGCCATCATGTTCCAGAATGGAACTCTAAGAAGTCAGAGAACTCTAAATTTGAACCTAGCCTCTACACTATTAATGAAAATACATTTGTCATGGAGGCAGGGTAGAACATATTTCATGTTTAAGTGTTTCCAAGCTTGCATCATAACTTTTGCATATTTAGGCATATGGCATGTGGGCCTCCATGTGTACTCTTGCCCTGGGCCCTGCAAATGCTAGGGGCAAGCTCAAAAGACACAACTTTGCCACATGTCCCCCCCACCCTGCCCTGGGATGTTTTCTTATTGGAAATTAGCAGCCATGGAAGCTTTCCAAGGTTCTTTGAATGCAATGAGAATGTGGTCCATCAAAAATGCTGTCTGGTTTTATTGCACATGAGAAGTTGTTAACTCTGGAAGCCCAGCCAGATTTTTCTATGTTCTCATTGTCCCTTAGGCCTCCCTAGCCAAGTCCTAATGGAGTAATGAGTCTGTGCCTATGAGACTGGAGGGAGGGGCTGTGGGAAGTGTAATCAAGCAAATCACAAAGTGTTGGGCTTAAAGACAGAGGCCTCCGCTCCTTTGACTTCATTTTCAATTCACTTAATTTCAGGGTTTGTTTGTTGGTTGGTTGCTTTTTTGTTTGTGTATTTGTTTTTGTTTTTTGGCAATGGGAAAGAAAAGGAATGCAGGAATGGTCTCTGCTTTTTCTCTTATAAAACCTGGAGCATGATAACTACCCTGGTCTCATAGGAACAGTGTAAGGAGAATCTCAGAGAACAGGGACTGTTTATAGCCCACATATGAAATGATATAAGCGATTGCCATTTCCCCCATTCATTAATCTGGCAGTATTTACTAGGGGTTGTAGAAAGGAAACGTGGCTGTTTTAAAAGAAGCTACAATAGGAAAATGATGGGAGTTGGGCAGAAAAGACCAAAGACAGAATTGAATTCACACTTTATAAATCTGGCACCAGAGTATGTGAACTGCTTCATGAACTGGCTGTTATCAGGCAAATAAGAAACTTAAAGCAAACCAAGAGTTGTTCTCAAGCAGTCAGTCCTCCCAGTGAATTAACCAGGTACCTTCAAGAGCACAAAATTCTAGAATCTAGGCAAATGCCATGGAGACCACTAAAAGGGTCGCGCCACTGCCAAGGCAGCTCATGTATCTTGCACACCAAAGGCGCCACTTACCCCTGAGAGGAAATGAAAGTTCCTAAAACCAAGCCTCTGTGGAACAAGGCCCAGGCCCCGGGACAGCCCAGGGGCCCCACCAGGGCTAAGGCGGCCCCATGATGTTGCTGGTATTCCAATGAGAACAGGCAGGCAGGAAGGAGGCAGATAGGAAGTAGCCCTCACACAGATGTTAGCATAAAAGAGCCTGTTTACTTGGTGATTAGTATCACGAAATGAAAGGCTCGGGTTTCATCTGCTTAGGGAAGAATGGTTATTGTTCTCACTGTGCAGCCTTTGCTGTTGGCTCAGAGAATGTGCCATGCTAATCAGCTTCCCAGGCATCACTGTCAGGCAGGTGAGATTCCAGACCAGGATGGGCCATCAGCCCCGGGGCCATATGTGAAGGCTTGGGGACTTGTCACGTACTTCTGCATTTATGTAATGAGTGAGGGGCTGAATCTCAGAGGAGTTACCCCTCAGCCACTCTAATCTCAGGTTTGTGTGTTCACTACGGACATATCACTGCAGAACAGGTGCCAACACCCAGTGCCACCAGAGAGGCTGGGGCCGGCTGCATCAGCTTACAGCTTCATGGGGGCAGAACAGGAATTAATCAGCGCTCTCTTTTTACCGCAAACAGGCCTGCCCATGGGCAAGGCATCCAAATTGTGCACACTGTAGAAAAATTATCCTCTTTTTGCTGCAAAGCTTGGAATCATTTCCCCCAGAGAAATCTGAGTCGAGAGGCAGTTTATGTAGTGGAAAGAACATGGACTTTGAAGGCAAAAGGCTCTCAGTTTAATACTGGTTCTTCCACTTACTAGCTGTGCGATCTTGGGTAAGTTATGTAAGCACTCTGCATCTCAGTTTCCTAACATATAAAATGAAGATGATAAAAACTCTGCTAGGCAGTCAATATAAGGAAGGTTCTATGAACAGGACTGTGCTTTTCAGAGAAGCCCATCTCTTCCTCCCTACCCCATTGTGAAATCCTGCAGTTGAGCAGGAACGTCTGGGGTGAATTCAATTCCAGAGCTGTAATACTGCCTCCTGCTCTTCAAATGAGTAAACCTAGTTGCTCCCATCGCACATATTCATGTCTGGATAAAACTTTCAAGGAAAATAATTGTAGAAAACAATCTGAGGGACTCCTCCTCCTTCTCCCCTTCCCACTATCCCACCCCACTTTTAGGCTGAGTCAGGGAAATTGTGTCTGGAAAAAGAATGAGAAGTGTGGCTCTTCTGGAAAGTAGTGATGGGCAAGGCAATTGAAGGCCATGACCCTCATAGGACATCAGAGGCCATCTAATGGAGTCCCTCATTTCCCTCTAAAGTTGAACAGCTAAACAGTGGCAGAGGGGCTGCTCCAAGGCTAGCCTTCTTACCAGCTTCAAGGCTGCCCTGAAGGCAGATAAGAAAGGGGTACCTTCTACATCCAAGACCACGTGAGAACCCAGCACCCCTACTTGTCGTTGCACATGTGGACTATCCTCTGTCCAGGGTGTCCCAACCAGAGATGCATACTGTCCTTTCTCCATCTCCTTTCCTCATTATTTTCTGCATATTGGATGCTATCTCTCTGCCACCATACAGAGTGTGTTATTATCATTAAGCCCAATTATCACTGATACTGTGTAATAGTATTTTTAAAAAGTCTTGATGTTGTACTAACTGATGTTATGTCTTGGCACAACTCTTCTGTCTGATCTCATCCAGAACTTCTCAGACACCACAGATAAGATGCATGAATAATATAAATTGCATGCAAGGCTGGACGACATGTGTGCATACCGAGTTGTAATGGCAGGTCCCTGGACAGGGAGGTGGGGAAGGCTGTGTGTGAAGGAGCTTAGACAGAATAGGCTGCTTAGAACCAGAAATAGATAATTTAGACTCACACAAGCATCCCAGATTTCTTCATGACAACAGGGAATTTTTATCTGTTCTTTGTCTCATCTAGCTTATGGATCTGCCAGAAATTCCTGGAGGTGAACCAGAGAAAGAGAGAGAGAGAGAGAGAGAGAGAGAGAGAGAGAGAGAGAATCTTTCACCTTCCCTTTCCAGGACTGGAGTTCACTCTTAGCAAACAGGGAACTTTGGTCTGCTAGTGGAAGGAATTTATGTTAATAGCCCTAATCTTAACAGCCATAAGTTTACAAAACAAGCTGTCAGAGGAGCCTCAGAGGAGGAGGAAAGAATAGGGTGGGCAGGGCTGTGTGACTCGTCTGCCTAGGCCCTGGGAAAACATTCCCATCTAGAGACTGAGACATCTCGCCTTTCTAAAGCCTTGGTTGGCAAGTGCAAACATCATTTAACTCCTTTATCTAGTTTCTAAAAACAACTAGAGCATCCACCATCATTATTTAAAGCAAACAGAAACCAAAACCAACAAACAAGTATTAATCCCTTACTTCTGTGGTCACCGGTGCTTTGCAAGGGAATAAAGTAAGCCTCCCAAGCAATGATTCACAAGGAAGGGAAGAGAATGACACTGTAGTCTCAATGGTGCATGGGACAAGAGGTAGAGTAGGAGTCAGAGACCACAACTCCCATACTTCTTCAAACTGTCCCTAGCTACCCTGCCCTACGTCTCAGTTGGCCTGTGAAGTTTTCACATGGTCTTTGTGCAAGTCCTATGCAGCATTATTGTTTATAACATGTGCATGTGGTCCATAATGCCACATTAAGAGTAGGGCCAGCCAGCATCACAACTAATTATCATTAATCTGTAAAGGCCACCAAAATGTCATAGGAGTCATTGGGCACTGATCTCATTCCCAGTGGCCTTGAGAAGAAAGAAACATTTTTCACTATGGCAAACCTATTGCAGTTGAATATATTTGAGAAATAATGGTGGCCACGAATTGAAAGTCATGATTACAGATCGCTGAACTCTGACAGTAGAAAGTGTTAAACAGTGTTCTTTATAGAAATCTCTTATTTTATTATTTAAATTTTAAAACTTTACTGTTCCTCTAACAAATTGAGGCTTTGGAAAATAGCAGAAGAAAGCAGTGAAGAAGAGAAGAATTACAGAAGAATAGGAAAAGTTGTGCCACATTTTTTCAACATAATGTTCTTATTGGGAGCTGAAAGTGAATTAGTAAGAACCTAGTTTGTATATAATACTTAATAAAGGGCAATTTATTTCTCTGCATTCCCATTAACATGAATATTGGGCTAATATTTTTAAAATATCAGTTTGAAAGAATATCAAATCTTGTATCATACCAAATTGCCTTCATCTCCTAGTCAGCCCCTGGTGGTATTCTCTCAAAAAAAAATTAAAAAGATATATTTTTTTAGAATAAGTAACTGCAGATCTACTGAAGTTGTTCATGGACCAAATATAGCCAAACCACTAACCTAGAGACAGTCAAATGGATATTTTCTCTGGGAAGAGCCTACTGATGAAAAACAATAGACACATGACCTGAATATCTTCCAGTTTTCCTGGTGGTCTTAATTACTAAATCAGTATGATTACATGGTCAATCAAATTGACTGTCGATTAGTTTAAGCAGCTAGAGAAAAAAAAAATACACATTGATCTTTTTTTTCTAGGTGGTATTTTATAGGAAATAAACATGATCTGTTCTAAGTATCTCTAGGGAATGAGATTTATTATTGCTCTTTGATAAAGTTTCCTCATGATTAAATGTCTTAAAATCCAAACATTATTTTGCATATCTAACATAAAGTTTCTTGGTGAAATGTATAACTCTTTTCTCTTTATTCAAAATGACTTTCAAAATAGGGTGTCCTCACAGCTTTGTTTCTGACCCTGAATAAATTACCCATCTCATTTGGAATAAAATTCAAACTCTTTAATGTTGTCTAAAAGATTCATCTATGGTTTGCCTGTTCACTTCCTCGTCACCTCTCTGCTCCCAACTCCTCCTACCATGCTGCCCCTGCGTCCTCTGTTCCAGGCACATTGGCCTCGTTGTTATAAAAACACGACACACACACCTGCCCCAAGGCCTTCTCACTTGCTCTTCTGCACAGATATCTGCCTAGCATTTTCCCTCACATCATGTTTCTGCTAAATGGCCCCTGACCAAAGAGGCCTTCCATGATATCTCTCATAAAAAAGCCACTCTATAATTTTGCAATTGTATAATTCCATAACATTCTCCATTTACCTTGCTTTCTTTTTGCCATCTTAACATTCTTTACCTAAAATATATATGTATCTATTGTGTGTCTCCAACTCTGGATTATAAGGTTTATGAGATCAGAATCTTTGTTTTTGTTCACTGATTGTTAGGGTTTGAATGTTTGCCCCCTTCCAAACTCAAGTCGAAATTTAATGGCCATTGTCATGGTATTAAGAGATGGGACCTTTAAAGGTGAGTAGGCCATGAGGAATCTGCCCTCATGAATGAATTAATGCCGTTATCATGGAAGTGGGTTTGTTCTCATGGGAGTGGGTTCCTTATAAAAGGACAAGTTCAGCTCCCTTTTCCAGTCTCCTCCCCGTCCCCTGTCTTTCTTTCTCTCTTCACTTTTCTGTCATGTGATGTTTCCCACCATGTTATGACACAGCAAAAAGGCTCTCACAAGATGCCAGCATCTTAATCTCGGACTTTTCACCTTCCAGAATTGTGAGAAATAAATTTCTATTCATTATAAATTATCCAGTGTGTGGTATTCTGTTATGGGAGAAAAAAATGGACTAAGACACTGGTGTATCCCTTATAGTATGGGTCCCCAACCTATGGTGAGCTGTATAATAATTTCATTATATATTACAAGGTAATAATAATAAAAATATAGTGCATAATAAATGTAGTGCACCTGAATCATCCCAAAGCCATCTCCCACTTCCTCAGTTCATGGAAAAACTGTCTTCCATGAAACCAGTCCCTGGTGCCAAAAAGGTTGGGGACCGCTGCTTTACAGCAATAGGTGAATGTTTATTTATTTAACTGGTATTATAGAACATCTCTATATGACAGGCACTGACACACATACCAAAATAAAAGGTGTACTAGGAAGATGTGAAACTAGCCTTTTCCAATGTGTGAAAGGTAGGGTGCCAAGGTGCTACAAACTTTGTGAGTCTTTTCTTTCTCTTCTGTTCTGAAGCAAAGCAAAAACAGAGGCATACATTTTTCTCTTCCAGAGCCCTTTCAATTTTTAAAAAATATACAATTGTCTTGTTTTGATTGCTTTTGCAATACTTAGTGGTCTTCTCTGTATCTTTACAGACTAATTTCTTTCATTCATAAATTATTTGTAACAGATTGAATTTTCTCTTAAACAAAAGGTTAATTTTAGGGTTGCCAAAAGACATGATGTATGTTGTCAATTAATTGTTTTTGACTCCAGCGTATAACCTGAAGTCATAAGTTTCAGCAAGATTAATGATGGACAAACTCTAGCAATTTTAGAGGCTCAAATTTGGCTAGGCTCAGGGAAAATACCAGAAGTTGAGACATTTATCAATGCTCATCTCTGCATTTGGGTAGAATGCCAGCTATGATCCTAATCTCTGTGCAGAGGGCAGCTTGCCCGTCTTGCTCATCATGGCAGGACCCACCAGTACTCACACAGTACCAGGTTGCATGAATCTGTTACCAGCTTCAGAATCCCCAATCAGTGCTTCTGCCATTAGCCCAATGTTCTTTGATATTTTACTTTGTTTTAGTAATGTATTATGCCCTTAAGTCCTAGTCCCATAAAAAGACGGCATCTTTCTGAAGAGAAGTTGAAATGATGTCTTCCCAAGTAATGCTTTCTGTCTGGGCACACCACATCTTATTTCTCAGTATGCCCACATCTCTTTGCACTAAAGTAAATACCTCCCATAAACTTTGAAACAGATAATGAAGCTAACTAATTTTGTTTGCCCATATAAACAGTTTGGGCTTAGTTTAGGCCAAAATTTAGGGCAGTTCCTATGTTGTCAAACATAGTTAGCTATCCCCAAGGGGAACCAGCAAGGAGAAAGAGAGAAGTGGTGGCAAGTTATGGGAAATGGAAGAAAGGCCTTTCTCTTACCTCTGGGGATTGTAGATGGTTGATATGGAAGATTACACTGGAACAAAGATTGCATTGCTGGCTTATGTCATTTATGCTCTACTTGTACTACATTATTATAGACTAGTTCTATTGTCTTGGTGGACAATAGAGGGTTTTATTTCAACATTACGTACAGAATGCTTGTATGGTCTCTTTCTTCCCTCCTCCAGTTGCAGGAAGATATTTAGTATCAGATTTCTGAAGGAGCTATATCAAAATGAGGTGGCATAAACATTTCTTTTTTTTCCTCCTTCTCCCATGTCAGCTTTCAAAGTTCCATAATTTTTCTGTTGTTTGTGACAGAAGAGTAAATCATAGCACATTACAGGGAAGCTTTCTTGGGCAACTCTATACAAACAAAAATGAGTGGTAAAGTAGAATACTAAAAGGATAATTTCCATTTCAAATACCTAAAGAGAAAGTCTTTAAGTAATTTAAGAAAAATAATAGTTTAAACATAAATACTCAGAAAATTTTGCTTTTAGGTAAAATCTGTTATTTTACTTCCCTATTCTTGTTCCTACCTCATCATATACATATGAAAATTTCAAAGGTCTAGATTCCAAAATAGACATGTACGTACACAATGCATAACCAAAGAATATTCATAATAATTGTTTCAATTAAATCATTGCCTGCTAGGATGCATATTTAGTGGTGCTGCCAAAACTTGTATTCAAATGAACTCGATATTCTATCTAACATCTTGATTTTCTGTTCACATTGGTGAGTCAGGGAAATACCCTTACCCATAGCAATTGAAATAGAAGTAGAAAATCCCATACGGGCAGCAAATAGATTGGGCATATTCATCACAAAGTAAAAAAAAAAGCAAATCTTTTTTTTTTTTTCTTAATTTGAACAAGAAGACAAAAAATATTCTGGGTAATTCATGACAACAATCCAATCTCATTGTCCTACATTTCTTAAATCATCCATGTCAGCTTCATCAATTAAGGACCATCTTTCATTAGGGACAAACTCCTGTCCTCCACATATGCTCTTCCTTAATTATTTCCTGTTAGCCTCTTCATTGCAAGTTTGCCCTGGTTAAACCACTTCACTGTAAAGTAACTGCCACCTAAAGCTATACTGGCCCGTCTCTTGCTAATGAAAATTGGTGTAATGGGAATATTGCTTTGGTGTCACCATGTACACGTAACCTCTCTGTGCAGCAGTTTCCCCATCTTCAATGCAGGAATGTTCTGCTCGTCTCAGGGGGATTGAGGAGAGCTGGACAGGTGATGTCCATAAGGCTCCCTAGCCCTGGGCAGTGTGGGCACTGGAGGGCTGGAACAGGAAGCACACTGGACTTCAGATAATGACAATCATGATCATTCAATATACGTCTTTCAAATCACTGACTAAGACCATTTCATGACATTCATAAGTAAATCCTGGGCACAATTTCTGCAAAATAAATTGCTACATTTCTGAAAGACTTGGCAGAAGCATGACTAATTTTATTGGCTCACTAATCAAGGCAAACTCAATTTTCTGGGCAAAATAACACTCCCATGTTACCTATCTTCTCTCCTTTTATTTACTTCTCCTGCCTCATCTCCAACTCTTATCACACCACACCTTTAGTGTTACAGTAACTTCCCAACTGAACTTCCTCCCTCCTTTGCTCCTTTGTCCCTCCTCTGGTTTATCATGCAGATGGGCCTCCAGTTTCATTTTCTTAAAGATCAGCTAAATTGCCACACTCCTAATCAAATTCTTTTGGCTGTCTTCTTCACTGCCTATGGAGTCAAGGCCAAACCCCTTAGCCTGACAATCTGGCTCTCAACTACTCTTTCAGTTTCAAGCTGTACCACTCCTAAAGTTGAACTCAAAATGCTACTTACTTTGGACTATTTTCAGATCACAGACTGCCCTTCTAGCCTCCCTGTTGTAGCTTCTGCTACTCTGCCCAACACTGCTGTGTAGTCTTCATCAGAATGACATTCATCCTCTAGCTTTGGATAATATTCCCTCTATAGCCAGAATCCCTTCTATTTCAGATTTCTGCATCACAGCTATGGCATATCATCACTGCCTGGAGTCTTAGCTCTCCCCCAAGACTGAAACCCGATGGAAGGCAGAGGCATGTCTTGCAGGGCAGAGTATCTAGCATGATATCTTATTAAGGGAGGGAGGTAGTATTAACTGAATATTCACTGAGTAAATGAATTACTAAGACCAAGAAACATAAAAGCAGAGCTATAAAAAAAAAAAAAAAAACAGAAGGACAACAATTTTTAAAAGGAATGGAAAATTCATTTTATCTGTCAGTAAAATGGCTAACACGGAATAAGAGCAAAACAAGTAATAAGCTATTTCTTATGAAAATTCCAAATGGAAGATGATAACCTTGTACCAGGACTAAATGCTCATACATATCCTGCTTGCATTAGGACTAAATACTCTCAATCTAACACCATGCTTTTGCAGGTCAAGGCAAGTGAATCTTTACCATCAGTGATGCTCTGATATTTCAAAATAGATTGGTCATTTACATCAGTAAATGCCTTGCAATTATAAACATCAATGGATCCATGGTTAATTCATAAAAATGATTCAATCCACAAGTTAGTGCATATCTGGATAATGAATTCCATTAAAGCTGTGCAGAAATTTAGAGATGGAAATCTGAAAGCTTTTGTTAAGATAAAGCTTATACTAGTCTTTGAATACCCTGGCAAGGCAAACCATAAAAGTTAATAAATTAGTGATTGAAGAGTGGAAGGAACACCATATCACAACCATTAGAAGGATTTTGAATGAACTAATAAAATGCCTTACCCTATATATAAAATTTTATGTGGGAAACAATCCTAGTGAATTTATTGATATTGTTAGGCTTTATTCCCCACACAATAAAAAGTAATTATCATACAACTAGACCGCCTGTTCCATACCAATTTAATTAAGGAAATGACTTAAATATGCCATATATACATTGTTCTTTTACATCAAAAGACCTGGCATTACACAGACCTGAAATATTTCCTGTCTTCCTAGTATGAAATGATAAACTCTGAGTCTATGTGTGCTTTCCATACATGTAATTTTGAGAAGCATATAACATAGTTTCATATTCATAGCCCAAGGAATGTTAAACATTTAGAACCAAAAGGCAGTTTTTACCTTGGGTTTCAAATCATTTACACGGGGGAGTCCCACGGATCACCCTTGTGTCTGCTGACTTCATTGACTTTGATGACACAGATAGAAAGTAAATAAAGAGGTTGTCCAAGTGGTGCCAGAAATTCTCTCAAGGAAGGTTTCCTTTTGTCTTTTCAAGGCTTTGCTCCTTTTAAAATTACAAATAACCTGCCCCAAAAACCCAAACTTTAGAACTTTTATCAATCATGTGTATGTTTGTGCTAGTGGAGGATTGGAGAGCTCAAAGCCTTGGAAAGGAAGGAGGAGGGATTAGAGACTAGAGACAAGGAAGACAAGTTTAGAGGACAGCATATGAAAGAGGAGAGTAGGGTTTGGAAGATTATCCCAGAGAGACCAAGACACAAGATTAAGTTGGCCTCTTTCCCAGTTTGGGCTATGGGGCACCTCCAGATACACTCCCATGACCCATCGAAATCCATCATCAATCATGCATGTGAAAATGGTAGAACTTCTGCCAAGAGATGTTGACCTCAGCTTCTGAAGGATAGCCCTCTTGTTCAAAAAACCGTATAATACACGACAAATTAAATTATGTAAAGCACTAAAGGAAGATGTTTCAAAAGCACTAAAAATATTATTAGGAAGACCATGCAATTTATTATTCAAATGAAGATACAAAAGAGGGCACAATTTATAATTATATCAGGACAACAGCAGACAGGCAGGCTAGAATATATGGTTATGCTATTTATAACTTCATTTTTGGCCATGAAAAGATAGTGATTTTTTGGGGGGCCGTGTATTGGATAAATAATTTTCATCTTAAATTGTTTTGAGAGTTGAATGATTTATTCCATAGTTACTACTATTTACAAATGATATTTGTTTTCTAATTCTTGATCTAATTTGCAGCAATATATTAGATACTTAGTTAACCTGATTAAATCCTCCACTGAGAGCTAACCCTGGGGTGAAGAGTGGCAGGTATATGCAGCTGCAAATGGTGTTAGAAGCATCTCCAAAAGGAAGCCAATTCTTTAATACAGGATAGAGATTGTTCCTGGAAGACTTTAGAGATAGGAAGGTTCTGGAAAGGAGGCTACATCCTTAGAGGAGGAAAGAAAGCTTTTTCAGGAAAATACTAAATAAGAGAGAATGAAAAAAGTCCCTGAAATCTCTGCAACAGAGGGAGTGAATGGCTGATTTATTCTATACAAGGTATGCTATAGTTTTATTTCCATGTTTCCATAAATTGCGTTGGGCCTTATCCCAAAATGCCAACCTATGCTTGTTCTTCTCGTTCATCTCCTTAAAAAGTAAAGACTGTGTGATTTCATCGTCCCCAAATAAAGATCCTCATGGCCCACGGAAAGGATCTGCCAAAGAGAATAGATTCTGCATTGCATGGAGCAGCCCTTTGGCCTGTTTGACTTAGCTTTCTCTGTGAGACAGAGAGAGGATCACTCAGGATGTCCTAAGATTGAACTTCCAGAGTGTATTTAACAACAACAATAACAACAATAATGTGTTGCTGGGAATGATGTATGGATTTCAATTTGAAGACCTGCAAATGCTTTCAATTCTGAGTTGTGGTTTTTGTCAAAAAAGCAGAGGCTACATTTTAATGTGATCACATGCACATACCAGGTCCTGATTTTCCTAAACTGCACTTACTAAATGAAATTCCTTTACCAAAGCGCAGACCCATTTTTTCCCCAAGGGGCATACTATTCTAAGTTCTCCAATGAAACTCGATTCTACAGTTCAAGGTTGAGCCAAGGCTGTAATAAATCCACCTTTAAACACTTCCATTTATTTATCATGAGATTTTAAATTATTTGATTCTATATATTCTGTTTTAATAGACCAGAATGTATGCAGCAGTGGAAGTTAATCCCTCAGCCTTTTTGCCTGCTTATTCTGTGTGTATCAATTCACTTTGGTTAGAAACGTATTTATTACTGAGGAAAACATACCGTGGATAGTTTTGCTGATAGCTAAGACACAGAAAAGGCTAACAGCAACTTTGTCACATTTCTCTTCTCTTTCTCTCCCACCACTGTCAAAGAATGTCAGCTTTAGCTGGGTCTTCTAAATGTGTTTTTCAAAAACTCTGAGTAAACTTAATTTGGGAATCTTTAAAATGCCAACAGTGAGCGTTTCCTTGCGCACAGCCTTTAGTAGAGCGGCCCAGGTTGTCATGGTGAAATGGGTCAACGCTGTTTGCCAGGCAGCCCATGAAACTGCAAGCAGGCTGCTGGCGTAGTGATAGCAGCACAGGCCAAAGTAGTCCACAATCTATAGTCAAATCTAGGTCACCAGGATTCTTTGATGCTGCAGCTGTCCATGTAGGACTTCCATCTCCAACAGGGCTCACAAAACCCTCCTGCACACTGGGTATCCCCGTAGCTGTAAACATTGCCCTTCTGCTAGATCCTCTCCTTCTGCTGGCCATGTGTTAGTCTTCACATTTAATTGAGGGCCTCTAGCCACGTGAGCTGGAAAACCTTCGTGTGTGTGTGTGTGTGTATGTGTGTGTGTGTGTGTGTAAGAAAGACAGAGACAGAAATCTTGCTTCAGAGCTTGCATGCTGAAATTTCTCCCATTTAAATGCATATTTCTGCAGAGTGAGCTAAATATTAATATCACATTCCTCTGTTAATGTAAACACCAGCAGCAAGCTTTGGCAGTTCATGGGGGATGGGGGACGGGGAAGAAAGAACTTGAGCTTTTTTCCATACACGGCATGTGCATTTTTTTTTCCTGGGTACCATTGAAGTTAACACCACGTCTACAGTGTGTCTGAAATGGCAGGAATTCAGTGACATTGGAGGGCAGCTGAGATGGCAAAGGGCTCAGGCCTTCTGCCCACTTGATTAACAGAGCTCCTGTTGCTAGGAAAACTCTAAATTGTCCTTTCATATCAGAGCTTTAAATTATACATTTGTGCCCATTTATTTAACATAACTTTTTAAATATGCATTGGAAATTACCTTTTTCTGTTCTATTTAAAAGCAGTGAGCTGCATTTTGAATATAGACAAGCAATCTTCCTTAGCATTGATATTTTTAGGATTCCTTTTATTCTGTTGGTTTTCCCATTTGGGGTACATTGTTTAACGAGGAGCAAGCATTTTTAAAATTGTTTGTCCAAATATTTCCATTGTTCAGGCTAAAAGGTAAATCTGTACACATGTGCTCCTAGTGTGTCACTTGCAGCTACCCTGCACCTATAAAAATCTCAAAACAAAGGGTCTTTTCTCAATTTGACTTAAGAGGGGAAAAACAGTCCTATCTCCACAAGAGTAAGTATGTTAGATAGGAAGATTTCTATTTATCCACCTCTTCCTTCAAAGAAAAATATTTAAATGAATAACAAGAGATATGACACAAATCCCCAAATATCAGACCACTGGAAAAGAGAGGAGGAAGGCAATACTTGAGGGAATAAGATCAAGCAAAAAAATTAACCTTGAAAAGGAAAAATAACACTTTGAAAACAGAGGGGAAGGAAGTAAGGATGGTTACAAACCCAAAGAAGTTTGGAAGGAAGTGGGCAGGAAGTTGAGTGACTCTTTGCCGTAGTGAGATACCGAAGACCATTAGTCATGAAAACTGTGGTCGTGGTAACCAGTGTTCGTTACGTGCTAGGCAGCACTCTAAGTGCTTTCACGTGCTGCTGCACTGAACCCTCACTGCAACGGGGGGGGGGGGGGATCAACACGTTATCATTGCCCCCATTTCATGGCATGAGCAAATGTGTGTGTGTTCGTGTGTGTGCAGGAAGTGAATAATTGACCAAAACCTCAAAGATAGTCAGCTGTGGTCAGTGGTGGTTAGATGTAAGTAGTCTCCTTCTAGACCTCATGCTTAACTGCCACAAGATAGGCACTTTTCCAGCCATATGCCCTCCCTGTGGTCCTTCAAACAAGGACCAGATAGTCCCACCCCTGTCCTATCACTTCCCATCAAAAGATACACCCTCCCTACTTGCTCCTTGAATCCTATTTATCAATTAAAAATCCAGGTGAGATTCCATCTCCACATAGAAGCCCACTCCTCAAGCTCTCAGCTTCCTCTGCTTCCTGCATCGTAACCTTCTGTGTATTCATATGACACTGCCTTCCCATTCCTGGAAATTATCATGAATGAACGGCCAACAGTTGTGTCTTATGTCCATATCTAAAGAAAAAGCTTCTTGAGGGCAGGAGATACACCAGACTTCCTCCTCAGCATCTATTACTGGTCTAGTACATAAAGGCCCTTAAGAAACATTATTGAACTCCAGCTTCCGAAAATAAGTTTTAGTATATACACTGTAAATTAACTTAAAATCTACAAAAACACCCCAATCACTGTCTGAGATGTGTAGTTTCAGGTGTGACCTGCCTTGCCCCTTGAAGGCTCTACACAGGTGTGGTACTCAAGGGTGATCACACAGGGGAAAGTAGGCAGCAAATCCAGTGGCCCAAGCCTGAATTCTGAACTGTCTTGCAAACCCTACCCAGGTACCCCTCCATTCCCCTTGCAGTGCTCACCAGTTTCTCAAACAGACAATTCATTCAGCAGAAAATGCAAAGTTTTGAAGTCAGACATTTAATAACTGAGGAAACTTGAGCAAATTACTCAGTCTCTCTGAGTCTTGGTTTCTTATTTGCAAAAGGATGATAAAAACTCTCACCTGGGAATCCCTACCACAGCCTCATGTGATTGTAGTAAAGATGAAAAGAAGCAATGTATGTAGGGTGCCTGACACACAGCAGATATTCAACCTGTGTTAATGTCCCCTTCTCTCACTTCTTTCTGGGCCAAATTTAAAAGAAAAGAAAAGGGTCAGCCCCAGTCACCTAACAGGTAAGACATTGATCTCTTAAAAAAGAAAAGCAACGTATTTCTCTGCATAGTCATTCAAGAAAGGTTCTAACCATATTGATACTTAGCATTTAATTAAAGAGTTGCTGTTTACAAAGGATTTTTATGGGCCTTAACATTTGATCTTCAGAAAAACTTTCATAAAGTAATCAAAGCAAGAATTATTGTCACATCAATCTTAGAGGCTAAAAGACAAAAAACACTTCAAATCCCCTATAGTACAAGTTATACAAACAAACCTAACAACAGAGTCACAAAGCTTGGTCTTAACTCCAGAGAATCAGGACCTTTCAGGGAAAGCACCAGAAAGAGCCCAGACTGCTGTCTAGAGCATGTGACAACAGTTAAACACAATATGGGACACTCAGTAAGCATCCTCTGGACTGTCACTACAAAGCGCTCTGTTCCTTTTTCCTCGAAACATCCTCAGGTTTTGCTCTCTTCTAGGGCCATTCTCAGTATAAAGGAGAAAAGAATCCCCTTCCCACTTTTAAGTAGTGCAAGATGTCACATGGTGACATCCATCCATTTTTTTTAACATCTAAGAAGAAAGGCATGGCTAAACATCTGAGAAGCACTGTGCACACTGTATAGCTTAAATGATTTCACGTTGGGGTGCCTCAGTTGTAAGCTGTAAAATAAAGTTAATTTAATTGTGGTTTTATAATAAATAATTCATGAAAATAGGAGTAATATAGTTTGTTAATTTGAAAATGTATTAGATAATCTCAATATAATAATCAGAAATGACCCTCGAAAAACCAAATTGAGAAACCAAAAAAATTGCAAACTAAAATTTCAAAAGAATACCATGTACAATGTCTCAAAAGACACAAATCTTAGGAATGAATTTCACAAAAATTGTGCAAGACCTTTATATAAAAAACTGTAAGATATTACTAGAGAAATTTTTAAAGATTTGAAAAATGGAGCTATATACCACGTTTATGACTGGAAAACTCAGTATTGTTCTCTATTCTTACCAAATTAATCTATAGATTTGATATAACCCCAATCCAATCTTGGCAGGCTTTTTTTTTTTTTAAGAAATTGACAAGCTAATTAAAAAATGTGTATGGAAAAGCAAAAGATTTAAGGGGGAATAAACATCCAATGTTTAAAAGGACAACTTACACTACTAAATTTCAAGACTTACTGCGAAGCTAAAGCAATCAAGATGGTGGAATAGAATAGAGAGTTCAGAAACAGATCCAAATATGTATGGTGACCCTATGGTAAGCAAAAATTTCTTAGATAGGACAGTAAAAAGTACTAAAAATAAAATTCAAAATTGTTTAAATTGTACTTTTTCAAAACCAAATCTTTCTCTTCCAAAGAAAACATGGAGAAAATGGAAGGCTGAGTGGGAGAAAATATTTGCAATATATATAAAGAGTATATCCAGAATATATAAAGCACTTTTTCAACTCAATAGGAAGACAAATACTATAATTTTTATATATATGCACACATATATATGTGTGTATATATATACATATATATAAAGCAGACAAGACAAAGGAGTACACAGTGTATGACTCTATTATATGAAACTATGGAACAGGCAAAATTAATCTATAATAATAGAAATCAGATCAGTAGTTTCCAAAGTGGTAGGGAGAGGTAATTGATCACATGTGGCACAAAGAAACTTTCTGGAGAGATAAAAATTATTCTATATCTTGATCTGGGTGAAGTTCTATAGTGTCATGAACCTGTATATTTAAAATATATGAATTTTATTGCATGTAAATTATACTTTGTTTAAGTTGATTTTTCAATAACTGAACTTTGTCAAATTCCTTAAATACTATTTTCTCCATTTCATGAAAATATATGGAAATCCTTCATTTCTAGAACAGAGATTAGTCTATATGGAGAGTTAAAGTTTACTGAGCTCCCCTCTAAATGTTCCAAGCACTATTAGTCTCAGAACATCAGTACCAATATTCTTAAGATGGTGAGTGGTGAAAGAGGATCATATGTCTAAAACTACTAACTGAACTAGACAATAATTATGCCCACAAACAAACAAAGTTCCAAAGGTTTTTTAAAAAAAACATTCTATTATGGAAATTACAAACATATGCAAGAGGAGAGTTTAATGCAGTAAATTTTTACATACCCAATCATCTGGCTTTAAGAGTGAACATTGTATGGCCAATCTTGTTTATCTATAGCCCTATTCTCCCCTCTCCCACCCTTCCACTGAATTATTTTAAAGCAAATCCTGGATATCATATCATTTCATCTGTAAATACAAGAAGCTCTGAAATTGTGATTCATTTGCTCATTCTGTATCCTCTGCCTGAAATGTTTATCCCATGCCCTTTGCATGGCTGGCTCCTCATCTTTCAGAAGAGACCTTTTCAGAAAGATCTTCCTTGACCTCCCTATCTAAAATAGCTCACCTTCTACTCCAGCCTGACTGCTTTTTGTCCTAGTAATCTGGAGCCTGGTCTTTCATGTCATTGTCCACAATTTGTAATTATTAGTTACTGGTTTTTGTCTGTCTTCTCAACCATACTCCTAGTGCCACTGGGATAGCACTATCAGAATGCCTGGAAAGTGATTAATACATGATAGCTCTTCATTGTTAAAGAATTCTCCAGGCCGGGCGCGGTGGCTCACGCCTGTAATCCTAGCACTCTGGGAGGCCGAGGCGGGCGGATTGCTCGAGGTTGGGAGTTCGAAACCATCCTGAGCGAGACCCCGTCTCTACTAAAAATAGAAAGAAATTAATTGACCAACTAAAAATATATATACAAAAAATTAGCCAGGCATGGTGGTGCATGCCTGTAGTCCCAGCTACTTGGGAGGCTGAGGCAGGAGGATCGCTTGAGCCCAGGAGTTTGAGGTTGCTGTGAGCTAGGCTGACGCCACGGCACTCACTCTAGCCAGGGCAACAAAAAGTGAGACTCTGTCTCAAAAAAAAAAAAAAAAAAAAAGAATTCTCCAGAAAGATAATCAGCTACAACTTTTCACAGGTTAACAGTGAACATTTCTCCTGTATGTGGTAATGCTCTGGACAACCAGCAAAGATGAGGTGGTTTTGCTTTTTCACAATTTTCCAAGCCTTTGCCTAACGTATCAAGTAGACCAATGGACGTATGTCCTCTTTTGTATGTTTTTATAAGAATTATGGAATGTTATAAGTAGAAGAGGCTTGACAAATAACCTACAGTCACAGGTCTATTAGCTTTTAAAATGAAAAGGATCCTTAGAAAACATTTTGTTGAACAGATAACAGATAAGAAAACTTTATAGTCCATATTTAATGTTGCAGAATTTGTGATTTACAGATGGCCATAATCTGAGACCTTGGTCTGGAAAAATAGCCCCTTAACTCGAGTGAGAATTTAACTCATAAAATATCAGAAAAATAACTCAATTTTTTTTTTCTTTTAAAAGACAGGAGACAGTGAATTAACTCAATTTTATACTATCTATACATAGTATATTTGGTTAATCCATTTATTGGACACATATTTATATCACACCCATTATGTATCAAAAGCCCTTCTAGGTAGTTGCAGATGTATTGGTGAACATAACGACAAAGCTTGCATTCTAGCCCATGTGTCAATATTGTAAAAGTACATCTTCTTGAACTTACTGTAGGATCACCATAAGGTAATATAGAAGGAAATGCCTTCTCTCTTACATTCTCAATGAAGACAGAACACATGTCCTTTTCAAGTATATGATACCAAATTCCAATGTCATTATTTAGCTCCTCCATTTTCTAAACTCTGAAGAGTGAGCTCCTTCCATAGCATTAACTTATTATTAGCTAGTAGCCTGGGAACATTTTACCCCAAGAGCTCCCCTGCTGCTGACTCACCAATGTGCAGTATAACCGCAGGATCCCAAGTCTTTTATAACAACACTGAAATGGGAGCAGAGATGGAATAAGATACACCCTTGACTGCAGAAGTGCCCAACATACCTAATGCACTTTCGAGTTTCAGGTGACCCAAAGTCCATGAAGTCTGATTCATAAAGAAAGGTGTCGTGTCCCGATTACAGGACGGGAGTGACACTGAACATAAAATAATGACACAGATGCACATGGACATGACAATGACTCGAGTGACCAATGCACTGGTCACTTTATTTTTATACCCCCCAGACCCAAGGTGAGTTCCTTGTACGTGAGCAACTGAGCATAGCAGCGATATCAGTCAATTCCGGAATTGTTTCAAAAGGGAACAATTTCCCATGGTCTCAGACCTCAAAACGGTTACTAAAGTTAAGGTGCCGGACAGAGCTCAAAAGCCAAGGCCGAGATAGGCAACATAAAACAATGCAGCCATTTGAAGTGCTTCTTGGTCTCAATCCCAGGTGGCGGCTCCTGCCTGGCCCCCACGATTGTGCCTGTTTTAGGTCGCCCCCCTCCATGGGGAGTCTTACCTGTCATTGACTACCAGCCATCAATCAGGGGCCAGTTCTTGGGAGAGTTTTTCTTGTTCTTGTTCTCATGGCCTCCAGACTCCCACCATGGGGGCCCTCCCTGTGGGAGTTGGGAGCATTTGCTTATGTGCAACAACTCAGGCCTCTTATCAAGTCACAGGGCAGCAACCGTGTCTGAAGAAAATGCTGACTACTGCTGCGTCAGGCACGTACATTACAGGCTATAGTGAATGACTAGTATAAGGCATAACACCAGAATCAGCCCCCAACAAAAGGTATCCTTCATCCCATGTCCCTCAAGAAGTTAGGTAACTATTCTGTCCACTTTCGTCATAATTCATTGGTCAGAATGCTAGTCCCAAGATATAGTTGAAGAAATATGGGTGCCACATGGATACTTTCTCCTACATTCGGCATAGATAGAGTCAGGGGGACATCTCAGAACTGTAGGGGCCACAGCAAAGGACATGGAGCCGGACAGCAAGAGGAAAGGAGGCATGTCTCCCAGGAGTGCAGCAGATGTAACAGTCCCTTGTATAATCTCAGAATGGTGTCATTGTCCTGATCGTTGTGTCTCCAATGTTCTCTCCCACCACAGCTATTAATATATGCAAGTGAGCTTTCCTAATTTCTTGATAAATGCTTCCCACTATCTGAATATTTGCTTGGCTTTCTTATAGCATTCCTGGGAACATTAGCTAGACTTGCTGCTTTACCTGGAGCCCTCCAGCCCATGAGGTATCCTCTTTGGGTGACAGCAACACAGCAGCAGGAAAGCCAGCCTCGTGTGGAATTTTGAAACTGCAATATACTGAAGCTACGGTAATTTTATTTTCCCCTCCTAGAAAAGAAAATAACATGCATTGCATTTTTAGAATCCTAAAATAATGCAAATTTCTTAATTTAACAGCTCAGATCTTAGTTGCCAAGTAACAAAAGCCACAAGTTCTCTGTATTTTCCATGAGCTTTCAAAGTTTGTTTCTGGCATACTTTAGGGCGAGGAGGAACTTGTTGCTAAATACTTTGCATGTTCTTCTCTACAAGAAATTTGGGGGTTTCTCAGAACAACCTGGGGAGTTGGAGGCGTGATTGAAATGTCACTGCTGGCTTTTCCTTTCTAGGCTGTTGATTATTTTATTAAGAAGAAAAAGGCTAATTGTTCCTCCTCGGGAAGAATGTTGCTTTGAGAAGCCAGAGGCACTTCTGAAAAGATGCAGCATTACCCTGGTCAGGTCAAGAAAAGGCATGTTGGAGAACAAGACCAAGATTCTATCTTTCTTGTATATAGTTTTCTAACACTCCTAAATCTGCAAAATTCTAAGCAGTACACAGAACTAGATGCCCAGAACTGTGTCTTGTCTTTCTGTTCCATACTTGGTAAAATCAGTATCTCCCTCTTCTAAACTCTTGTTGATCTAGCCAGGCATGGTGGTGCATGCCTGTAGTCCCAGCTACTCAGGAGGCTGAGGCAGGAGGATCTCTTGCACCTATGTTGCCCAAGATGGGAAAGACCCTGTCTCTAAATAAAGAAATAAATAATCTTGTAGATCTTATTTTCTATGTAAGCTCTTATTACTCATCATGTGCTATCCCTACTATTGCTGAAAATTGTGTATTTTTATACCCCTAACTACATTACAAACATTTAGGAGACAGATACAGCTTAGACTCCTTGTATATCCTCCACTGGCCTAGGAAAAAAATCGATACATAAATTCTAAATAAATTATGTGTAAAGTGACTAACATTCCACATATGCCTAAACATTCCACATATGCCTAAGCCACATATAAATAATATATGCCTCAAGTTCCCTACACATACACACATAGATAATAAAAGTAAAACTTATTCTTTGTTTTTCCAGCTTTGATTTTTGAATCCTAACTTCCCTTGACCTACTCTGATTTCTTACAGTAAAATATATTAATAAATGGGCCTGTCCTTAGTTTCATGTTGTTTTCCTCTACTTCTGGGATTCTGTAGAATCACTACTCCCTGGATTTCTCCCTTTCTTTTTTCATGGTTTCCTTTGTGGGTTCCCACCTGTGGCCCATCCCCCAGTTGTTGGTGCTCCCTGTCATTGTGCCCAGTATTCCCCTTTTAGCAAGCACCCCAGGTAATGTCATCTATTGCCATCTAATGCTAGTGACTGCCAACTTTCCATTTTCAGATCTCTCTCCTATGAGCATGGATCCATATGACTAACTGCCTACTGGATATCTCCTTGGGATGTCCCACAGGCACCTCAAACCCTGCACAACCCAAACCAGAAACATCTTCTCCCTTCAAGCATACTCTTACTCCTGTGTTCCTAATCAATGAAAATGAGATCATTGTCAAACCAATTACCTAAACCAGACACCCTCCCCTTGACCTGGCAAACCACCAATCCTCAGAGGCTGCCAGCTCTACTCTTCCACCTATCTCTTTACCACTATGGTCACTAGGTTAGTTCCAACACACCATCTCTCACCATATTACTGAAGTCCTATTCTGACTGGTCTCTATACAGATGTGTAGTTATTAACCCCTCCAAGCCATTTTACATTTGATGCTGAAGCCAGAGTGATCATTATAAAATATGAATTTGATCAATTCCTTAACTTGGCTTACAAACTCCTGTGCAAGCTCATCCGTACCACCCCGCCCCAATACTAACCTTCTTTCTAGCCTATCTGAATGTCTTTCCTGCATCAAATATGCTGTGCTCCCTCTCATTTTTGAGCCTTGGCTCATGCTGTTGCCTCAGCCTATCACGCTGTCCTTCAGGCCCCACCTCAGCTTTGCCCTAACTCCTACTGTCCTTCATTCTAGTCTCCACCTATCGCAAGAAGCCTTTCCCAGCACCCCCAAGTGAAGGTTAGGTGTTAGGTGCCCCCTTGGTATTCCCAGAGCATATAAAGTCTCCCTTCGATAGCATTCAGCATGCTGCACTATCCTTGGCTAGTTTTTGTTCTGAATCTCCCATGAACCACCCCCGCAAGGACAGAGATTCTATCTGTTTTGTTCAGAGCTTAATCCCCAGCACCTGGCCCAATACCCGGCACACACAATGCACTCAGGACATCTCTGCTGATGAGACTGTTGAGTAATAAATCACACGAAATCACTTTCCCAAAGTGAGTGGGATGCACTAAAGAGAAAAACATTCCTTACCTTGCGTTTAAAGCCAGAAGTGGGTTTTCCCCTTTCCCAACCTTGTTGGTTGTTTTAATTATCAAGAAAAGGCAATTTTCTTACCAAGTGAGGTAGAGGCAGGCACCATACGACAGAGACTGAAATGAATGGGTCTAGTATCCGGGGAGAGCAGACTCCCTTTATCACCAGGTCCACACAGTGTGGGGGTCTAGAAACCTCTGTTAATCCCCCTGGAACTGCTATTTTCTTTGACTTATGACTGGTCTGAGATGCAGCCAATAATAATGTACATTCCACACTTCTGGCATACTCTGGAAGGTTGCAGATAGTTTTTCTCTGCACATTAAATCCGTAATAATGATGGTCTTTCAGACCTCATACTTGGCAGGTTTTACATCGAAGGGGAGCCCTGTTTCTTATTTGGCTGTTCAAACCACCTGGAGCTCCCATTAAATATCAAGGAAGTCTAGGTTTGACTTCTCTCCAAGTAGATGTTGAGCAAGATAAGAAAGAGTAGTCTATTCAGTGACTTCCTTAATCTGTGTATTTCAAAGGTAAAGACCGAGGTGTAAAGAAATCCACCATCTTACCCAGAGTGGATTAAGGAGAATGTTTTCAAGGAGGGGATTAAAACCAAAGTCTTAGCTGGCAAAGCCTGTAGAACCTGTTGCCTCCTTTCCAAGAAAATAAACTGCCTAAATTAAACAATTACTCTACCAAAAGGTATTTCAAGGCCACTTTAAGCAGAATGCTCTGTCAGGAACATGGGTCCTAATTACTTACTGTGTGCTGGGGACACTAGTTACCCTGTAAGAAGGAACAACAAAAGAAATAAGCAAGCAAAACAACTGTTTAGTCATATTTCTGGGGATAATATATCCTATGTCCAGCAAATGGACCCTAGAAGAACAAAGGAAAAGTCAGCCTGTTCAGCATTGACCTTACAAACCTAACCCTGAAACATGAACTCCTAGCTTATATGGGGCCCTATTCAGAGCCATGCAGGGCTTGGGAGCTCTGATTCCACTGGCATCTAGGCACAGATGTGGAATGGTCAAATAAACACAGGACTCAAGCCAGGAGACCCAAATTTAAATCTAAGCTTTTACCAACCGTGTGAACTCTGGCATGTCACTCAATGTCCCAGAGTTTAAGAGTCTTCCTCTTCAACTGGAACATATACTAGCACTTACACAAGGTAATGTACCGAAAGAGCCTGTTACGGGCCCTATACACAGAGTGTGCACTGTGAATACTACTGTAAGAGATGACCCTTGGCCTGCTCACTCCCTTTCTCTGGATTTCAGTTTCCTCATCTATAAAATGGGAAATATTAACACCACCCCCTGAGACAGCACAGAGACGCAGGGGCAGAAGCAGCAGCCATGAAGCCCCCAATGACAAAGGTGGCCAGACCCTCAGCCTCCCCACTGCACCCACACTGTCCACAGGACAAGTAGGGCAGAGCCTTCATCTGCATCATCATATGAGGTTTAAATAATATAACGTATGGAAAGAGCTTAGAATGTTCCTAACACATTAGAAGCATTCTATAAAATGACAGCATTTCCTATTAATATGCCGTTCCATAAATTTCCTCTTTTATAAAGCAAATACATATTGCTTAGTTAACTACCTTTAAAGGCCCAGATTCACACATAACCAGTTTTGTTATAGTAAAAGAAAAGAATTGTGATTGCTGTTTAGAAAATCCAGCAGTGTCATTGGAATTCCCCTGGCCTAATTAATCCTGAAGCCAGCTAGCTCCCTCTGAGGTGTTGGTCCTCATATTTTCTTGCAGAGAAGTGAAATTCCAAAGAGAGTCTCCACTGGACTCACACTTAAGCTCCCTGCCTCATCTTTGTAGATCTGCAAGTAAATTCCTTTCTAGAGCTTTGGTAACCTTGGGGTACACCATACACCACCGAGATTAGAGAACTGGGTCGGCCTATCTCCTGGCTTCTCTTCTAGAAACAGTCTGCTATGGAAGTACCAAGACTCAGAGGACCTCCTTGGCAAAGGGCTGATGTCCACTTCTCATCTTTCTGAGTTGCTTTTAGCAGCAACCTGGAAAGCTTTCACCTATGCCCTGTACTGCAAAATGTCAAGCTTGTGAATTGAGAAACTTACTGTCGACACTTAACAGCAAGTAGATATTAATTGATATTAACTCACCACAGAATGCCTAGAGAAATGCGCTAGATTCCGCAGGCTTTCTGATTGACGAAAGATAAACACAATGAAATAATTAGATATGCTTTTTCATCTCTTTACAAGTGTTGCTGCATACTTAATTCAGTGGCACTTGCTTTCTCACTTGCATTATTAGCTCACTTGTATTCATTTTGTGTAGCTCTCTGGAAGTGGTTTCTTAATGCCCTTTAAAAATCAAATAATGCAGTATTAAAAATCAATTTATGAGGTTAATCGTAATACTTTTCTCAGCACTAACTATTCAGCTGAAATCTAGGTCTGCAACCATACTGAGAGAATCCAGGAGTTTCAAACATTTTTAAGGAAAAAGTTGAGTACCCCGGATTTGAGCATGAAGTTATCTCTATATATTTGAAGGATATATGTAAATCCAAAAGTTATTTAAAACACTGCTCTACCCTACAAAGTTGGGGTCATGGAGAAGACACATGTGCTACTTACCAATATTCCTAACTTTTCTCTTTGGGGACAAGGAAATACTATACTTTCCCATCACCTTAAAATTAGATGTAGCCATGTGACTTCTTCTGACCAGTAAGATGTGAGTGCCACTTCCAGAAGGAAGCATCAAGTTGCTGGTGTAGACGCTCTAGCACTCTCCTGACCTGCCTTGGCTACTATGGAAGCACACGCTGGTGTGGAGACCCACATCATGCCATCACACTAAAAAGGGCTGCCTTGAGAAGCATCCAGTCCCCATTCACTTAGCAAACTTGGCACGAGCAAGAGAGACACTTGGTCACTTTAAGGTTTGGAGTTGCTGGTTAGCACAGCATGGCCCAGCCTGTCTAACCAGTACAGAGACCAGCAGGCCCTGCCATAGCAAACTCCTTTGGGTCCCTAAGTATATCTTCAAATACATCCATTCTCCCCTCTCACTACTAGCTCAAATGTACACCATATCATAATATCTGTTCTATCAAGAGCCCAAATAATATGGTTAATAAAGCTATACACACAAACACACACACAAAGAAAAAGGTAATGTCCCTTATAAAAACAAGAATGAGAAAAACGAAAATATCTTGAATAGCACTGTGAATACTATTGTAAGAAATGACCCTTGGCCTGCTCACTCCCTTTCTCTGGATTTCAGTTTCCTCATCTGTAAAATGGGAAATAATAACACCAACCAAATGCTTTCATTAAGCATTTCAGGCTTAATGAAAATTAATGGGAAAAAGAAGTAAACTATCTTCTCATATTGATACTCAGTACTGAGTCCTTAAAAAATATGAACAGGCCTGGCGTGGTGGCTCACACTTGTAATCTTAGCATTCTGGGAGGCCGAGGCAGGAGGATCGCTCAAGGTCAGGAGTTCAAGATCAGCCTGAGCAAGAATGAGACCATGTCTCTACTAAAAATGGAAAGAAATTAGCTAGACAACTAAAAAGTAGGTTGTCCCCTTTCCCAACCTTGTTGGTTGTTTTAATTATCAAGAAAAGGCAATTTCCTTACCAAGTGAGGTAGAGGCAGGCACTGTACGACAGAGACTGAAATGAATGTGTCTAGTATCCGGGGAGAGCAGACTCCCTTTATCACCAGGTCCACACACTGTGGGGGTCTAGAAACCTCTGTTAATCCCCCTGGAACTGCTATTTTCTTTGACTTATGACTGGTCTGAGATGGAGCCAATAATAATGTACATTCCAAAGTTCTGGCATACTCTGGAAGGTATATAGAAAAAATTAGCCGGGCATGGTGGCACATGCCTGTAGTCCCAGCTACTGGCAGGGAGGCTGAGGCAGGAGGATCGCTTGAGCCCAGGAGTTTGAGGTTGCTGTGAGCTAGGCTGATGCCACAGCACTCTAGCAATAGAGCAAGACTCTATCTCAAAAAAAAAAATATATATATATATATATATGAACAAAAAATGCTTCCAGCCTATGATTATTTACATAAGCACATGTACTGTATATACATATATCAGCAGTTGATACATATGCATAGATTCAAATCACCAGAAACTCATCAGCCATATTCCTTCTGGCTGAAAGTTGCTTATTATCTGTCTTTCATTCCTCCCATACTAGGCAATTTGTGAAAGGTAGAGTCAGTTATCTCATTCTTCTCAGTTTGAAGTCTGAGCAGAATAATTTCTTCTATTTCTGTTCTCTTAGTGCCTTCCTATTTATCAATTCACAGGGCCCTGAGGCAAGAGAACAGAACAAAAAGCTCTCTTTCAACATGTGGTCTCCCAAATCTGCTGCACTCAGTGACTTCAGGGTAATTGTTTCAACCACTTTCCTCTGCTGACCTGATAGTTAAAATGCCACAAGATTGAGGACATTCTCTTTTATCAGCTGTTCAATTTACTTGCTCTCTGGCAGCTGACCTATAGTTTCCATCATTCTGCCAGAAGTACAACCCTGACAATTCTGAGATCTTCCAATGGTGAATTTAAATTCATTTGAGCAATTATCTATTGAGCTCCTAATTATCCAATAAATTAATCCAGTTATTTATTTATTTATTTATTCATTTATTTATTTATTTGAAACAGTGTTGCACTCTGTTGCCTGGGCTAGAGTTCAGTGGCATCATCATAGCTCACTGAAGCCTCAAACTCCTGGGCTTAAGTGATCCTCCCACCTCAGACTCTTGAGTAGCTGGGACAACAGGCATGCCCCAAAATGCCTGATTACTATTATTATTATTGTTATTTTTTAGTTTTTACAGAGATGAGGGGGTCTCACTGTGTAACACAGGCTGGTCTTGAACTCCTGGCCTCAAGAGATCCTCCTGCCTCAGCCTCTTGAAAGTGCTAGGATTATAGGTGTGAGCCACTATGCTCAGCCTGAATCCAATAACTGGATAGAAAATAAATCTCAATCACGACAAATAAGTTTTAGTTTGAGTGCAGGTTCTAAAGTGGAAGCTAAAAATATGAAAGACACAAGTATTATTTTAAAGGATTATTATAGGGAGAAAACAGTAAGTGATTTTTTTCTTCTTTTTTTGCCACTGACATGAAGAACCACACAGGAGTTAGCAGCCACATAGTGGCCTGAGAAGGCCTCAGAGGTGACGTCCCCCAACCCTGGCTGTGGCTGTGAAGTGGGATCAGCTGAGCCACCACAGTGAATCCCACGACATCCCTGGGCACCCCAGACTAACACCCTGCTCATGGACACTTTCTTCCCTTAAATTTCACATCTGCTCTCATCTCTTTTCTAGTATAGCAGATCACCAAAACAATGTTATTTGGCTCGTCCATTCATTCATTCATTCATTCATTCACTATTAATATATTGAGGGCTTAAATAATGTACAAGGCTGTCAACTAGGTGTGGGAAATATTGTGACCAGAAAGCCACAGTGCCTACCCTCAATTATTCCACACTATGGAGCAGAGTTTTTGAGCTGGGGTCTTTGGAACTCTAGGGTATAGATATGTAACTTCAGCAGTTCTGTGAATGGAAACCATGAGCAGAACTGTGTTGTGTCCTTTTGTGCTTTAGAGTACTTTTCTAGAGAGCAAAGATCCATTCCTTTCTAAAGGATCTGTGTAGTGGTTCTTACTGGTTTTCACCTGCGCAGTGTGCCTCTCTGGGTAACAGAATGCACTCCTTTCCTTAGAGAAGTGCCATCATGCCATTCTCGATCCATATCCTTTGGATAGAGGCTAATCCCACCACCTGCCTCCAGGGCTGATCCAAGCTGGGCCAGTCAGAGTAAAAAACGCATACACTTTCCACCAGGGCTTCACAACAAGAAGTAAGGCACACACTGCTGATAGCTTTCCTTGCTGCCATGACAGGAAGCCTGTCTAATGTAGAAGCCCGCAAGGACGAAAGCTATGAAGAAATCTGGAGAAAGGCAAACTCATCAGAACTTTTGTCGGAAGACTTAATTTCAGCCAAAGTTGGAGCCAAATTTAGCCTGGGACTTTTTATTGATAGTTACATAGGCGATTAATATCAGTTTTTGTACAAACCTGTCAGAATAGTCTTCTCCTTTTCAGTGAGAATCAATCAGGCTAATTCATTTAAATCTCCCCCCAACCCCAACAAACAAACAAACAAAGCCTCTAGTTGATTGCCCCCAGAAACTAAGCTATCCAACCCATGGTTATTGATTCAATTTAGCTCTCTTACTTGTGGGGCCCATTATTTTAATTATCTAGCCCAAAATACAAACCCAACTCCACACCCAAGCCATGGCTTACTATGCCCCTTGTTTTTATTAGGTTATTAACTATGAAATGTCTGATTTCCTTAAGTACTAAGTTTGGCAGTTGATATCTCTGACATTTCACTTTGACACTTTTTGTTTTATTTTGATTGTGAAGGTACATCCTCAGTCTTCCAAATACATATTTTGGCTTATGATTATCTTTCAAAGGTTTTTTTAGAGCAATTTTTGTGAAAATATGGATAAGACAAAAATTCATGTTATTTTCAAATATGAGTTCAATTGTGGAACCAATGCAGTGCAGACAGCTTGAAATATCAACGGAGTGTTTGGGAAGGATGTGGTTAATGAGTACATAGTACGTTGATGGTGCGAGTTATGTTCTGTTGATTTTAATCTTGAAAATAAGACACAGGTGGGTGACCTGAGACCAAGGTGGATACTGATGAGCTGAAAGCTGTAGTGTAAGCAAATCCATCTCAACCTACTCATGGATTAGCAGCAAGATTTGACATCACTACATCAATATTGGACTATTTAAAACAAATGGGCAAGATAAAGAAGCTGTATGGATGGGTACTACATGATTTAAATGAGTGTCAGCAGAGAAATTGTCTGCAGGCTTGCCTTTCTTTACTCTCATGACCTAAGATGAACCATTTCTACCCCGTTTTGTTACGTGTGAGGAAAAATGGATACATTTTGACAATCTGCATAATGGTTGGATAAAGATGAAGTGCCAAAACAGGTCAAAAACTGAATATTTATCAAAAAATGTTAATGGTGTCTGTTTGGTGGTCCAGCGGTGGTATTATCCACTACAGCATCATGAAACCTGGTCAATCGATTACAGCAGATGTCATGGAATTGCAGCCAATTGGATGACATGATGAGGATGATTGAGATTAAGCAGCTGAGATTGGTCCATAGAGACAGCCCAATCCTCTTGCAAGACAATGGTAGACCACATGTCACACAAACAACGCTGCTAAAACCACAGAAGCTGGACTTGCAAACTCTCTGTCATCCACCATATTCACCAGACTAACTACCACTTCTTCCATTTCTTCCACCAACTGATTACCATTTCTTCTCGGCTTTGGACCACTTCTTGCAAGGAAAAATATTCAATTTTCAACAAGCTGTGAAAAACACCTTTGGCGAGCTCATCACCATTCACTCTCCAGACTTCTTCGCTGCTGGCATAAACAAGCCACCATTAAGATGGAAAAACTGTGTCAACAGTTTAAGCACATTCTTTGATTAATTGTACTGCTTCTTGTTTGAGGTATAATAAACTAAACTTTTGATTCAAAATCGGACATTTTATATTTAATGACCTTTATTGCCTTCATAGTCACTTCTTCCCATTCTGCAGAACACAATAGCAGACACAATGTTTTTCCTCCGAAAAACACTGGCTCTGAGCCACTTGAAGAATCACAAAACCACCACAAAAGTCACCTCCATGTTTTTTCCTCCCATTTTCAACATGTCAAAGTGATTGCACATTCCGTGTCCGCTATCAACATAGTGACTAACATTCAATACTTAGCAGATTCTCTATACATATCT
This sequence comes from Microcebus murinus, assembly GCF_040939455.1. Classification (NCBI taxonomy): domain Eukaryota; kingdom Metazoa; phylum Chordata; class Mammalia; order Primates; family Cheirogaleidae; genus Microcebus; species Microcebus murinus. The sequence continues at coordinate 45,687,325 of NC_134108.1, read as the reverse complement.
GTGTATTAAACGAAACAAGGCATGCTGGAACCTTTCTCCGTCACTCCTGAAAAAAAGAGAAGCTGCCAAAAATGGAGCTTGACCCAGGGGCTTTATAGGGCATTAACCTCCAGGGAAGAGGGTGTTGATTTCATAATTACTCGGTCTATTATAGCTCAAAGAGGACAGTGCACAGAAAATCAGAAAAGTGGGTAAGCTCATTGCCATAAATTTGAGGCAATATCAAGTTTCATTTTTAAAACATAAATTTTAAACCCTACGCTAATGAACCTACAATCTATGAATAGTGCATGAATAAAAAATGAAAGTTAATATATGAAAGCAAACTCAGTCACTACAATAAAAAGCTGGGATTGGGGCTATATTTTCTCTTTTTGAACAATTCCTCTTAAGATATTTAATATGATCTAAAATATTTTCAGAACACTTAGAATGAGTCTTTATTTTTTGTCAAAAAGTATTGCAGATGGTTCACTTGTGTTGCAACATATCCTCATGTGGGAAATTCCTTGGTGACAAAATATCTAGAAAGTACAGTACTAAATATATGTGCACAACCATTTTGGTTAAAGGAATGAACCCATTTAATTAAATGAACTATATTTTATCATGATATGCCCATAGCATCTGAACTACAGGAAAAAATAGTACAAAAATGACTGGAGCAATTTTTTTCATTGCAAGACCCAAACATAAGGTATATCTTTTTGCAACTGTGTTTTTATGAAAAAGAGAAGTAAAAGAAGAACTATCTGTAATTCCCCATCACAGGGGGAGGGAGAGGGCCTAGGCTGCTTAGGAAACCCCGGTGAGCGATAAAGGAAATGAGGACACAGAAAAATGCAAAGCCCCAGGACTCCCCCAAGGACCACAGATGATTATAAATTTCATTGGAGGTTTCCAGAATTGGCCCTGGTGAGGGAGAGAGGTGACAAGGAGAGATACCAAAGGAAAGAGAAAAAGCAACAAAGGACCTTTGGGGGTAAGCCAAAAGGTCACCAAGATGCAGAGACAGAGGCAGTGGCAGTAAAGACATTCTTTGTCCAGAAGCAAAGGTGGCCAGCTCCTCGGGCTCCCTGCTGCACCCACACTGTCCACAGGACATTCAGGGCAGGGCCCTCCACTGCAGCCAGGCAGCCACCAGGCTGAGGCGTGGCCTGCACAACCTGAAAGAGAAACGCAAAACTCCAGATGAGAAAAAAGTACCTCTTTTGGAGGGGACTTCCCATGCTAGTGAGGTTTCAGATCATGTTCTGCAACAATCTCCTGGCTTGTGACAGGGTTTCAAGGAAATGAGACAACTCAGATGCAAATTACGAAGGACAAAACTTCAGCAGCCGCTTGAGAAAACTAACTGAAGCATGCAGGATCTGACAAAGCACAGTTCTAAGACAGTACAAAGTATAACCAGGGCTGCTTTGAAAGGGAACCCCAGAGAGCAAGCACAGGTGTTGCTTAGTTTTAAATAATAATTACAGCTTCCATTTATTGAGAGCCTACTATGTGCGCCAGGAGCTTTGTATTTCTTATCTTCTATTCTTACAGCAGATAATATGAAATGGACATTATTATGCCTATTCTCATATGTAAAGATGAGAAAATACACTCAGAAAAATTAAGTAAATTAGTGACCACCACCAGGTTCCAGGGCTAAGATTCAAATGGAGGTGAGGTCCAACTGACACCAATCACCATGCTTCTCCTTTGATCCTTCATGGAACTCATGGCACAAGTCTCAAACTTCCTTACACCTAGACTTCCCCATATGACATGGTACAAGTAAGCTAATGTTAGATAATATAATAGCTTGAAGTTAGCTGATTTCAGCCCTAATCTGTCTCTGTCACTAACCAGTTCCAGTTTCTGTGGAAATGGACAACTCATGTATAATAACTTCTCTGGGTCTCAGTTTTCCCGTCTACAAAGTGGGGCCGTAGGGAACTTCTGCAGCTCTTGACTTCTATGAGGCATACTTAATCCTTACATGCCAAAATAAGTAAGAAAAAATATTTCAAAGTTACATTTCTTTTTCCAATAAAGTATGTAATGGGGTTATCATATCCTAGTCCTCTATGGATAATATACATTTAAGTGACCTATGCTTAAAAAGTCAGAATGCGTTTAAACATTACTTAGATGGCCTTGCAAATGGAGACAAAGTACTCCTAACCAACACTCTGTCAACAGAAAGGTCACACTGAAAAAAAAGCAAATCAACATTCTTTACCCCTCTCTCAGCATAAGTCACCACTCACCATGGGAAATCACTGCATGCCAGGAAGTAGGGCCTATGAATCATTATACTGCTGTCCTCGACCTCTGACAGAGCAAGAATTAGGGGAAAGACTGAAAAGTTGGGGTGTGAACTCTGATTTGCCAATAATTCCGTTCATGGCAGTGTAAGGTGTTGAAAACCAAAGCCAGGTGAGCTGCAGAGCTGCGAGTCACACTGGCGCTGCGCTGCGTGGCCAAGCACCGGGCAGAATGACACGGCCCCTAGCTCTCTGAGTCACCCCTTTGTAACCCCAAAGAGTCCTTGATCAGCAAATGCAAATAATGGCACCCCTGGGCTTGTCCTGACTGGCAACCTGCTTGTTAATTAATGCTTGTGTAAGAAACACCCTCCTTGGAAATATCAGCAAACATCACAAGTAAGAGGTTAAATTGCCTAATAGCAGCATTCCGTTTCTAGAATGAAAATACATAAGAGATAGACAACACAAATACATTTTCCCTTGTGATTTCAGCAAATCTTGTGCTATAACTTCTCCTCGGTTGCTAATAAGCTATGGCCTGTCTACTGCAAACACTGCTTATATTTTGTTACATGACAGTGGGATACATTTATTGATTTTCATTATCCTCCCCTATACCTCAATAGATCACAAGACATGTGCACCCCACTCTGGGACCTTGACCTTATAGTGTGCCTGTCATGATAGAATCCATCTATTAAATGAGCTCAGAAAAGTTTAGAGTCTCTAACAAATCCAAAATAGCCTGTTAATTTCAAGGCTGATCTTCAGGCAAATGAGCTCAAAAGAACTCACAGGGTAAAAGCTTGCTTGTAACAAGTTACTTCCATTTCCCTAAACGTTTTTGGATCACTGCCCATTGGGCTTTAAGGGAACAACTAAATATTGTCTCCTCAGTAATGTCATTTTCCCTCAAGTGTGTTTCATCTTGCAGAGCTGTTTCTCCAGAAGAGAACAAGGTTATGTGAAGGGGAGAGAACACGGCTTCCTCCAGGATAGTTACGCAACTCGGGCAGTTTGTAGAGGCCCATCTACAGAACAGATAGGGATGGACAGAGATGACGGTTTTTCTACTTGGACATGGGGATTACTTGAGTTTCCAGGTGAAGAATTCTGTTAGAAGCACATAAAATATCTGCCACAAGCAGTAAAAGAAATACGGGGCTGGGTTTGGGGTATTGGGTGGGTACAGGAAAGCACTAACCTTACACTCACTCCCCACCCAGATACTCCCATGCACAAAATTCCCCTACTCGCAGGGAGAACACTGGTCCCTCAATTCACCTCCCAGTTAACAGTGTATGCGTTTGCCTTCAGAAAGACTCCTTGACAGGGGAAGCACTGAACTGCTGTTAACATCTTAGTGTGACCTTCAGAGAGAGGCCTCCTGACCTAATAATAGTGCTAAGAGGATCTGAAATGTTGGAGATGGGGATGTGGTAGAAAAGTAAGGATGAAAGGAGGAACCGGTTTGGAGGTTATATTAATATGAAAGGGGAAGATACTGGAGGGAAAAGTGGTGAATAAGATCTCTGAAGGGCAAATGGCATCATTCCCACTTTGTGTAGAAATCATTCTAATGACAGCGGCCCTAAATTCTGGTTCTTTGTTGGGTTAGTTCCACAGTCACTGAAATGAGGAAGTGAGCCCCACATTTTTGTAAGGCCCAGAGTTGACAAGAAGTTATGAAAATTCCCAGGGGGCTTACACTAGACTCTAACGCATGAGCAAGGAAAAACAGGGAGATTCCATGGATGAGTCAATCCTACCTAAGGGACAAGGGAGACTATAAAAAGGTTTTCTCAGACAAAATGAGTCTTTACAAAATTGAAGGGAATTAGAAAAAGTTAAAAAATTTGGGAGACGGGGTATATTTCTCATAGACTATGACAAAGAACACTAATTGAGGAATGCCTGGAAACCAAGATGGAAGCAGGAGGAATGCTTTTTCTCAGAAGAGAAAAAAGTGACGGCAAAGATGCTGGCCCCGCGGCTGACAAGAATGCGAGGGGAGGGCGTCAGGACTGGGCCGGCCAGGCGAGACCCAACCACACCTGGAGGTGCTTGTGGAGAGGAAAAGGCAACTCTGCAGTCCAAAAGAGGAGGCGACAAGTGAGCCTTGGGACAGGGCCAGACTCTGTAATGTCAAATTTCTTACAGAATCACCTGGGTGATGTAGCGTCGCCCCAACAGGAGAGACGGATGACCTTGCGAGAGGCGTGTTGACTGTGGAGGCTGGACGAGGCAGAGTCACTGAATCAGGAAGAAGTGCATTGATGGGAGATGACTAATGTATGGATGAGAATTTCTCATAAAGCTATTTCTTATTGAACACATCTGCTAAAAGGCTCTGATATCAAATTTTATATGATAAAAAATCATAAATATTTTGAAGCAACTATTATTAAATGTGTGATGTCAGATCTAATGTGGGCATAAATAACTTTGAACACCTTAGATGATTATTTGGAAGGTTCTAGTCACATTTTGACCACAAAAACATCAGAGCCTATATGACATCAAAACATCTGAATGATAAAAGTAAAACACAAGCAATAATTTTTTCTGCAAAGGACAAACTTGTGTATATTTTGGAAGACTAATTATATATTTTATAAAAACCACTGTATATAAAGTTAAAGCGTCTTATAAGCTAGCACTCAGATCTAATGATTTTTCATGGTTTTTGTGTAAACATGGTAAAATCATATTAGTTGAATAACTAATAACCAAATATTATCATAATTAACATGTAACAGTGGTTGCACTTTAAGATAACTATGGAACATATGTATTTTTAGCCTCTATATTTTATATCTAATGAATCTTTTACAAATAATTTGCTTAATCACAGAAGGGTAGAGTCAGAACTATATTTATTGTTTCTAGAATTTTAGCTCATTCTACATTTGGCTACTTACATCTTTTAAATGGGATTTAAACGAGAAAATTTTAAAATTGGGAATCATTTCTGTTATTACTTTTTATCTTACAGCATCCTGTGTTATTATAGTGAAAGTATCTGCTTACTTACCATCTCCCCAATTACACTGAAATTCTCCCACAGCTTACATTAGCTCACCAGCTTCTGCCCATGTCTGGAAAATAGCAGGTGCTCAACTAAACTAAGTTAGATGTAAAACTGAAATAAAATTAAGAATTCTGCTAGAAGATGCTGGCACCACATTCCTTGTATAGCCTGAAGAACTGTGAGCCAAATAAACCTCTTTTCTTTAAAAATTAAAAAAGAAAAAGAATTCTGCCAAGAGAATATGTCAGATCATTTACATCTTAACTAATAGTACATTGCTTCCATACTTAAGCAAACAAGCTTCATCTACAACTTTGATTTCATTGGTTTCTTCAATATTCACATAACTTCGATGCAGTTTTATCACTTTAAATGTGGGTAGTTCAGCTTGTTCATTATGCCTTTCTTTTTTGTTTACCCCTTGGCTGATTCTGTGCCAGCTTTTCGACACTTCCTTCTCATCTCCCCCCACCCCAGCTTGTCACCGCCTTTAGACAAACTTATTTAGTCATTTGTTAGATTAAAGATAAAAGAGACACAAGAAGAAAAAACAAACATGAACCTTGGGCACAGACTTTTTATTTTGATTTCCCAAATTACTGTAAAAACAGCTTAGAACTACTTTCTTCCTTTCTGTGTTAGCCTATTATATACCTGGACTGATTTTTAGTGTCTAGCCTGGACTGATTTTTAGTGTCTAGCCACTGATTCTTGAGTGTTTCAATATTCAAAACAGAATAAATATTTGCTTGTTATTCAGAGTCTGTCCCTAGGCAGAGCCACTGATCACAAAAGGCAAATGTTGGCACTTGTTTTTATAACATAATCAAAATCTGTTTCCTGGTTGGGGTGGGCAGAGTGCCTTTGTGGTCATCTCCCTGCAGAACCAGGATGGGGTGGGCAACTCAGGCTAATCTAGGTCCAAGTGCTATCTTTAAACACTCCCAACGCCCATAGGGAGAGCAGGCTCAGAGCAGACCCGTGGCTATCCATCAATGTAGATATCTAGATCCCCCCTTCCACTTGCTTCCCACAGTATAAATAAATTTTCTGAACTTGTACTGATCAATTTCAGCTGCACAGGAATAGAGGTGGAAGTATAATAAGCCCACCTCTTCCCTCCCCAAACCATTAATCACATGTCAGTTCTGCTGTGTTCTCCCCTAAGGGGGCACACCTTGGTCCTAATTTCCAGAACATACCAGATCAAAATGTTTTATGCTGTTTTAGACTTATTTCTACCTTCCCAAAAGAGTCAACAACTAATTCTTAAGAAAGTAAAAAGAAAGTTAGAGGACTATGAGATTGCACACTGAAAAATTAATGCTTTGAAGCCCAAATAGACATCAATTCAAATCCTGCTTCTGAAACATTACCTGAGCTACATTTCCTCTGCAAGTCTTGTTTTCTTGTTCTGTAAAATGAGGACAGAATATGCTTTCCTCATTTGGTTACTTAAGGATTAAATGAGATGATATATACATATAATATATACACATATATGATGTATAATATATGTATATAGGTATACATACACACAATGTCTATCATGGACTCAATAAATGGAAGCCACTGCTAATCAGTCAAGTAGTACTTATCAAGTCCCACAGAAAGTATAGGATTCAAAAGAGGTACAGTTTTATTTCTTTATTCAAAGAGCTTAAGATGTAATTTAAAAATTAGAGTAAACTCATGAAATATAGCTGAGTACAAGTCTATAGTCCCAGCTACTCGGGAGGGTGAGGCGAGAGGATGGCTTGAACCTAGGAGTTTGATGCCAGCCTAGGAAACAGTGAGACCCCATACCCTATATCTAAAAAAAAAAACACAAAGAAAAGAAAAAGAAAAAAGAATTCATGAACTAAATTGTGTAATTTTTACTATACATGTTGTAATTCAAAAAAGAAGGCAATAAATACATGAAGATGAATTGAATTTTTTAAATGGCAAAAAAACTTTGAATACATATATAAAGTTATTCTTTAAACAACTAACAAATGAAACACTTTCAAATGATATAAAATATTCATCTGTTTTGTTTTATAGCATGGTCTAATTTAGGACCCAAGTAGAGTATATACTCAACGAGGAAGTTTTTAGCATGGCATTTTCTTCTCTTTATACCTAATCAGTATCTAAATAGCCTCAAAAGACTATTAAAAACATATTTTTCCAACCACTAGTAGGTACATAGGTATCAAAATCTTTAATATAAATTTATTATATAGACTTTATATTTTATAAATTGAGCTTAAGAATTTAGGACTCCATAGGCAATGATCTCATTTCTTCTCACATTAATGTATTTTACTATAGAGAATCGAAGGTTATGAGACTTGATAAAATATCAAATCCTGAAAAAGCAGAAGCACATGGCACTGGGAGAACTCAATTTATTTGTTCTATGGAGTAAACAATTGGTGTCTAGTTGCTATTTATAGCCTAGGCTTACTGGGTAATTTCTTAGATCCTAGGGCAAACTTAGCTATGCTAAAAGGTATTTTCTTTGAATTAGGTATTCATCCATTCAATTCCCCAATGTGTGCCAGGTATCATGTTTGTAGGGAGCTGACATCATACAGGTAATTACTGCAATACAGTACATGTTGTCATGGACAAATGTACAAATTGCTTGGGAAGCACATAATCACAGAAGAGGAAATGCCGAACTGTGGAATAGTTAGGAAGAGCTTCACCAAAGGAAATGCTCATGCTAGTTGTCTGATAAGCAGCATCCCAGGTGGAAGTCCCTGCAGGGTCTGTCTGGTCTGCAACCTGAGTACACAGCACTTGCTGCTTTCGCTAGATACATGAGAGCCACGATTTGCAACTTCTCTGGAAATGCCATTCAGCAACCATTTCTGGGGGCAAGAGGGCCATGGCAATAAGCTGTTACCATGACTGGTGGGCTCATAGTTTTTTCTTTTTAAAGGACCTTAATATTCTTTTCTTCCTTATCAGACTCTTCCATATCAGAATCATATATTCCTAACACTTAAAATTAACTGTGTTGGTTAGGAAGGACCAGAGGTAATGAGAGGTGGGAAAAAGGTCCTGTGGGAAATGTATTCTCATTCAGTTCTTTGAGTCCTCAGTGAGCATTTTGATATATTTCTAATGTTCTTCTCAAACTTTTAAGTTCAAATTAACTATTGATGTTCTTTTGAAACGATGTCAATGGTGTTTTAATTGGTAAAGATGCTTTTGAAGGAAAGAAGAAGTGACATATAGAGATGATAAAAGAAGATTCTAATACCTAAATGTATTAATAGCAATATTAAAATATAATATACACCCATATCATACAAAAATCTCCTAAATGAGATAACTCTGTCTCAAGATTCGAGCCATTAATTCAAATAACATTGTTTCTCCATGCTGCTTATTAACTTTTGTTCCAACAAGTTCTTTATAGTTTTGACTCAGATACATATTTTTAGTCTGCAGGATTGATTAATTATATTTATTAAACTTTCTGTCCTGTCTTTCAGCTTTCTATTCGCTGGGAATCTATGTGCAGGTACTTTTCAACACTCAAGCATGCACTACACTTGATCATGTCTGCCCAAGCCTTTGACCTCACTGTTTCTGTGCTACAAGAATCACATTGTTTAAAAGAAATTTTGTTATTTGAAGTGTATTTCATTCTTTTGTTTTATAGGACTTTGCTTTTCATATTTTTCCAGGTCCCCCCACCCCCACCCCCACCACTTTGTCTCCACTCCTCACTTTACCATTGCCTCTCTGCAAACTTATTTCCAGATTTAGACATACTCATAAAGTGGGGAGGTGAGCAACCATCTTGAGGAGCACTCAGCAAGAAGCCACAACCTTCTGATCCAGGAGAAGACAGCTGGGGCTTTTCAAGCACTGGGTCTCTCCAAACAGATACAAACTGACACTAGAGCATTTCTAATCCTTCCAATCCACTCTCTAAAAGCGTCTATTTTTTATATGCTTTTTAGCTTAACTGAAAAGCATATATTTAACTAGATAATGTGTTAAGTGGGAGCAGAGGGTGCTGGGGTGAGGGAATATCAAAGAAATGCAAGGAAGGAAGGAAATGTGTTGAGGAACCAGATCTGACCTGTGAGCTTTATATGCGCTATTTCATTTGATGCCTAAAACAAAACTATAAAGTAGGTACGATTATCTCTCTGAGAGATAAGAAACCGAGACTCAGGGAAGTTAATCAGTGTTCCAACATTTTCATAGCTAATGAGTGAAAGAACCAGAATTTTACAGCAGTTGGGCTGATTCAAGAGCCCATGCTCTTTCTACTTGCTGAACTGTGCCCTCACACCAAACAAGCCTCCCCTGAAGATACTTAAAATCCATCGGGAGAGGCAAGATTTAGGCTTATGGGGGGTAAATAAGTCTACTTTTTAAAAAAACTAATACAAGATAGGATATGACAAAATGCAACAAGGAACGTGGGCAAGGAGAAAAGCAGAGTAGGGGAACAATCTGTGTTGGATGGAGGTGGCTTTGATGTGTACCCTACTGAGCGTATTAATAATTTGCCTTTCCTGTGCTGAAGTAGAATTTGGAGTCGCTGCATGGTTACTTCATGCTCTTTGACCTTGTTTCTAAATGTGACTACAGAGTCCTGGGATCCACATATTCTGCTGCCATTTTTCATTCCCTAACCCCTCTACTCACCTACTTTTACCAAACTCTTTCTAAAAATGCCTGGCAAGCTAGTAATTCTTGAAAAACAGTAAGGAAGTAGAATTTATGACTATTTTGATAATGTCCGTGCAAATGGCCATAAATCTATAGATCTCATCATCCGAGGGCTGCAGTGTTTACAGTAAGAACAGGTCAAACCAAATATTTGCATCTGGGGCCTTACCTGTTAGAATAGCACGAAGAGTCCAAAGTACAGGACCAAGGCATCCACTGAGGGCTATCGGCCAGCTTTTGTGTTTTTCTCCGGAAGTTCTAGAAGCTAACTCTCTTGGCCCACTGCTGGCTGCTTTGAAATGGGGATATCAGCTCTCCCCATTCACTTATCAAAAACATGTCTATTACTGGGCCAGATAAAATTGTTTGAGAACTCATTTGAAATCCTAAGCAGTCAGTCCTGCTTTAGACCACGAAGACAGTTATTTAGAGTTACAGCCTGATAAAAAGAGAAAAATAATTGAGGAACTTTATCCACACCCTCAACAGCTCTTATTTCCTTCCTGGAGTTTTGAATCGAAGATCCTGGTACGTAGTAGTAATTGGGAAAATACCTGAACATTCTACTGGGACCCCTCGGCACATCTTTCTTTCGTTCCTTGGATTTTATAAATCAAGGATTTTAAAGGAAGTGATTTGTTTTGGTTTTGATCGATTGAAATTAATTCAATCTTTTTGATGAATGAAAGAGCAGTGGAAATGTATGCATCCTACATTACTCCAAGACTGAAAACATGATTCTTGCAAAACATCCATTTTTAATATAAATTTAGCATTAATAATTCCCAGAGTGAAGTCAACCCACATTTCTTGCAATAAAGAATACTCTAAATAGTGAATTCCAAGTACAGTGGAGCCTAGTGTCATGCTGGAGACCTTCTGTATAAAACTGAAAAAAAGAAGCATTATACAGGCAGCAAGAAATTTGAACTTTCAGAGGTTTCTGAGCATTCCCATGTACATATCAGACTCATCACCAAAATAGCAAAATATGTGTCTATACATTCACTGTGTGTGTTCTCTCTTAAAAGTAATCTGGCACTGGTTGTGTATGATCTAACAAAGCTGGTCATGTTTTCAATATTCTTGCTTAAAATATTCATAGCTGTTCATTAATTAGAGACTAAATATAGTTTGAACCCAGTTTTGAGGATTAATAACAGAAGAAAATATTATTTACAGTCTGATTTTACTTCTTGATTAATAATATGCCAATATATTGGGTTTGGAAATGATTTTGCTAATTGTTTTGTTCTTCCATTAGCATGTCATAGAATAATTGTGCATTCCTTAGATGCTTGTTTTGCTAGTCTTTAAAAGAAACAAGATCTCTTTTGGAGTCCTTAAGAGTATCCCCACAGCAAACTTCACCTGGCCTAATGGCTTTAGCTTCAAAGGCCTTTGAGTGGAGTGGAGGCTCAACTGCTGAACCAAAAAGGCCAGACAATGTCTATTCAGCAGACTGAGGCACGTAAGAATAAAATGAAACTGTTTTATGCCATTACCAAAATGCCTAAGTTACCTTTCCCTAACTCCACAAGCATAATCGATGCAACCCGGCAAAGCCCAGGAAGCCTCTCACGGGGTACGACTGTAGTCACTCCCCAGTCCAGTCTCTGGAGAACACCACAAAGCCCAGGGAACACGCTCGTAGGTGGAAACTTCCCATGGAATAGCGGTAGGTGTACGTTGTGGTTCGAGTCCTTTCATGACTAACATAATGGCTGGTTTGTTTACCATTTCATTTCATGTAAGGATCTGAGTGGCTACAAAACATTGCCGTGAGGACCATTTGCTGGGTTTGGTTTTTGTTTTTAGCCAGTGTTCCAGTCCCTTTGGAAATGCAGCTGCTAAGGAAAGGAAGGGAAATCTATGGGGGGAGGGGAGAAGAATGCAAGACATTTAACTTGTGACTCTACCTCTCTGCCCTAAAGGGGAAATTATTTCCCAACAATAAAAGTGCGGTGGAGCCTGGATTCTTTATTTAGTCGTGGTGCCTTCCAAGAACAGCAAAGGGGGCAGGGGGTGGGTGGGGGGGCTTGTGGTCTGAAGCTGCCTTGGCATGTCCACATCCACCCCTGGCCTCTGCAAGATGCAACCATGTGGCCTTGGGGAGCAATAAATGCCAAGGTGTGGCAGGGCAGCCAGCTGAACGTAAGCTGTGCTTGTAACTCTAACAACTTGTTTTCATGCTGAAAATATGCACCTCCTGGAACCTCATGTCTCTTGGTCAGATGTGGGTGATGTGATTTACATTATGGAATGTAAGAGGCATGTGCTCACACACATTGTGTTTCAGAAATCAGGTTTCTATTATGTACACGATCCTGGTGACCACGATTATGGTGAACTTAATGCATGTATTTCTTTAATTTTGGACTTATTTTAGAGCAATTCATTTTTTTTCAAGCCCTAAGCTTTGAATGTCTGCATGGAAAATAACTGCACTATAGTTACCAAAATGACCTGGAGGCTAATTTCTCAAGTCCCTTTATCCTGTGGTCTGGGAACCCTTGGCCTTGGTACCCAGGAAGGGCTATTTTGTGAGTAACTAAGGCAGGGGAACATCTGCCTTGGCATCCACTCCCTGAACAGCCACCTTCTACTGAGCGGGGTGTGGATGGACAGACATGCAATTCCAAGCTCCTCAAATAGGTGAGACAGGCCTCATGGGTACATCATTGATAGGTTTGTGACAACTATTTATATACATATATTTTGCTTCCTCCTGAGGCTGTGTTTGTTTTCATGGAAGCTTACTTCTCAGGCAGATGTGGAGTTGGGAACAACCTTAATGTTCCTGAGAGTCAGGAAGCCTACTTAGTGTCATTTAAAGCCTTCATTCTACCACTAACCTACTAGCAAACTGTGAAAACTTATTTAACCTTTCTGGGTCTTGGTTTGGGAAAACTTGGGTGGATTAAGAAGACTCTTAACAGTTTTTCCCCCCTATAAGATCTCTCAGTCTTTAATTTGCTAATGCATATTATAAGTTCCAAGAGCATGTAGTGTATTTCAAGTTGGCAAAACTATTGAATACTTCTCTGCCCCTGCAAAAAGAAATAAAACCCTTATTATTTCATCTTGGAGTCTATTACAAGTGTTCTAATAGAATATAGTTTTAAAAACACCTTTCTAGGAAGCAGAGGTTTCTTGCTTGCTCTAATGTTCTATAAACTTCGGAAAGCAATGCAGAATTACATACATTTAATGGAGATATAAACAAACAAGAGTCCAGTTGATGATCCTATTGTATCAGAGGATTTATGTTGCATATAAAAGTATTCACTATAGATGTTACGTGTAAGCAGAAAGGTATTTAATATAATCAGCTTACACCATTTACTTGAGGAACAGAGAACCACTCTTCAATGCCACCAAGGAAAAACCCAGGGGAAAGCCTCAGCCACGTAAGTGCTATCAAAACCACCTCTGCTGTTGCTGCCCGCTTCTTGGCTCATGTGGCACCAGGAAGCAGAAGTGAAGACTCTACTAAAGCTGTGCTGGAAGCACCATCAGTGCCACTGTGCTTGCCGAAAGGTACAATTCCCTGCAGTGACACCACCTCACTTGGCTTACATTGCAGTAGGCAGAATTCTGAGATGGTCCCAGGGTTCCTGCTCTCTGATGTGTAGACCCTGGACAACACCATCTCCTTGAGTGTAAGCAGGACATGTGAGTATGGTGGGCTATCGCTCTCATGACTGTGTTCCATTAAATGGCAAAAAGGGATTTTGCAAATGAAATCAAGATCTCTAATCAGTCGACTATGAATTAATCAAGAGAGAGATTATCTCGAGTGGGCCTGACCTAATCAGATGAACACTTAAAACAAGTCGGAGATTGAAAGCCAAAGACGCTTTCTTCTTGGCCTTGAAAGAGCTAACTTCCATGTTGTGGAGAGGCCCACATGGCAAACAATGGCAAGAAGCCTCCAGGAGCCATGAATGGCCCCAGATTAGTAGCCAGCAAGAAACCAAAGGCCTCAGTCACTGAATTCTGACAACACCCAGGGCACTCTCAGCCTGATGAGATTGTAGCCTTGATCACCATCTTGATTTCAGCCTTGTGAGACCCTAAGCAGAGGCTCCAGCTACCCTATGCCCATATTTATGATCTGCAGACACTGTGAACCAATAAACAATGCTATCATAAACTGCTAAATCTGTGGTCATTTGTACACAGCGATTGAAAACTAAATATGTGCATTTGCACAACAGAGTCCACGTCAGTCCTCAAACTCAAACAGCAAGGGCTTTTGGAAAATGTAATTTTTAGCTTTTCATGCTCTGAAATTCTATATGAGAAGCCATAAGTGGCTGGTAATAAGTGAGTCAATTAAGTGAGGGGTGTCAGCCACCCCTTCTTTTGGGAATTCTTTACCAGAACTTCTTTTACAGGTCATATGATAGGCTAAAAAAGTCCCTTGTTTTTTTGTTTATGTCTGTTTCTTTGAGATGGCAAAGATTAACCTATCCTATGAGTATTCAAGAAATAGTAATTAATATTTCTATTAGCAATCCCCTTATACAAAATCAACCAGTTGTCTCAACTCATACACCAATATTCCCGCTGATTGCTCTATAAAAAAAAATTCTTTATGGAATAGACAACTCTTAAGAGATAAATGCTACTCCATGAATGATCTCTATAATTGGAATTGTTTACATGGAGATTTTCCTTATACATATGTTGATAAGAGTGCTTTGTAGTCTCTGGTTCTTGCCAATATTGGGTATATTGATTATATTCTCAGTGGTTTTCACATTGAGAAGCAAACAAACCATCAACAAAACAGAGTTAATGAAAGAGAGATTTTTTAAAATCTTCCAGAAGAGAAGCGTTAGGGCAAGTTTTATTTATCTGATAATGTGCTGCTACTTCTCTCAGGGACTATGAGCAGATGGGGGTCCCGTAACGTTCCAAGAAAATAGGAAAGTTTTCTGATAAAGCTAAATTTGTTTTCTGCATAACCAATGTATAGCGTACTATCCTCCTCGGACTAACATGGTTCAGTTTATTTGTTAAATCAAGTCAATGTTAACCATCTCCCTTGCCTTATTAATACTCCCTAACCCAACTTCCTCTCCCTTCGAAACCACCAATAACGAGGAAAGGTAAACAATAAGAGTGACATTTGAGAAATTGTGGTGTCCAAAAACAAAACAAAAAGCCCCGTTTGCTTTACCTCATGTTGTAATTTCCCAGACTTGTTCCTCCCGGCCAACGTTGAGCTCGGCATTTTCTCCCTGGGAGGCAGAGGAACTTCTTACAAATACTTTGCGGGTTTTCCCAGGTGCCTGTTATTTCCTGAACGTATGCAGTAACAGTTTCTTAATTTTTACAGTGCTGAAAGTTTGCAAAGTGCCTTCAGAAAGTCTTGCCTTATTTCACTTGATCCTCACAACAGCAAGTATCGTTATTTCCAGTTTATAAATAACAAACTTCAATTTCTAGAGTTACATAACTGGCCTACAGTGTGATCAGCTATGAAAATGAGATTAGAATCTATGTCTTGGCCAGTCGTGGTGGCTCACGCCTGTAATCCTAGCACTCTGGGAGGCTGAGGCAGGCGGATTGCTCAAGGTCAAGAGTTCGAAACCAGCCTGAGCAAGAGTGAGACCCCGTCTCTACTTAAAAAAAAAAAAAGAACCCATGTCTTTAGACTGTAAATCAGGCAAGACTCCTGTGCTCCTACAGACACATCAATGAATGTACAGAAATAAATATTTAATAGTCAATGTTCTCCAGCTGTTGTCTACTTTTGCTCACCCAAATCCCGTTCACGCTCATAAAATGCACATGTGACTATGGTGGCCCCTATCACGTACAAGTTTCCAAGCATAAACCTGGATACTGCGTACCTCATAAGTTTTACCCGTTATCCTCTAAGAACACGCCATTTCTTATAGTCTGTTCCTAATACCTGCTGGTTTCTGCCTGAACTTGCTGCTAACTGCCCTTTTAGTCTGAGTAAGATGTGTTTGCCCCTGGAGACTCCGCTGAAACTTCGCCCAGGCCGATCAAGATAGTCCTCTTCTGCATTCAGTCTAATCCTCCGCTGATCACATTATTAACATTTCTGTTAATGTGTGCATAACCCTCTCTAGGGCACGAGCCCACTGAGATGTCTTATTTACCTTTTGTCCTCCGTATTGAACACAGTGCTGGAAATTTCAGCACTGAAATGTTTGTGGAATTAGGATTTACTAAGGGGTGGTTTTATTGGCTAGGAAATATAAACAAACAAAGTGAGCCTCCAGAGACGTACATTGCCTATGCGAACCTGCTCTGTGGGGATTGCAAGACTAGGAAGGAAATGAGTTGCCTCCTCTTACACTTTGCATGAGTAGGGCTGGAGATGGGAGTACACAGCAGAAGGAGCAATGCCAATAACCTTTGGAAAGTCTTGCTGAGGGTCTTGTGATGTAAGGTCACACCTTTGGGTACTGTGGTGGCCGTGGAGGAACCCCATTCAAATCTTCCTTCCAGAGGACCTGCTGCAGGAAACAGCTGTCTGATGCTCAAGATGCCGCGTCTTTGGACCGACTGCGGCATTCAGGCCAGGTTTGCTTCCCACCAACTGTTCATAGACAATGACACAGTGCCGTGGAGGGAGGGGGACTAGGCCACTGCCACTTCTGTCTGACACAGGACTTCTCTAATGAGAAACTTCAGATCACAGACCTTAGGGATCCCCACCGGCCTTGCTGAGAACTCCTCAGAACTGCTCTGTGGTCTGAAGCTCCTTCCAACCCGGTCCTTCTTTCTTGCTGTCATGTCACAGACCTGTGTCACAGTCTGAAGGCTGTCCCTGCCTGCCCACACTCCTGCCCACCCTGTTTCCTTCACAGGTGTTTCTGCCAATAAACCTCTTGCCCACCTAATCCTGTCTTGACATCTGCTTTTCAGAGGCCCTAAACTTACAGAGGTACTTTAAGATTTAGGTCTATTTTTTAAAAGTAAAAATAAAGAAATAAATAAAGGCAACCTTGGGCAAGTTAAAAAAAAAAAAAGAGTTACCTGCTTACAACTGCACACAAGCATTTAACCTTTTAAAAATAAAGTACTTTTGAGAGAAGCAGGAGGGAGAAAATAAATAAATAAAGTACTTTAAAAAATTTTTATAAAAAAAGATTTAAGTCTAAAAGTTGAATTTTTAAAAGGCCTCTTGAAATTCGTGGGCTATTAGTAAAATTTTAACAATGCCCTACTTAGTCAAAAGCTGCATAGTAATTTAGAATTAGAGCTTAAACTACCATAAGACAGAACAAATAGTTCCTGCTTTTTGGACATCTGAGGTGCACACAGGCAAAGGGGAGGAGTGATAGGAGCCCAGGATGGCCTGCAACTGGGGTGGGAATGGCAGACTGCTGGTGACTCCTGTGACGACAGGACTGTGGCCAAGTCGTCAGGGCACCACATGGTGTTGAGGAACACGGACCAGGCCTCCAACATCAGCTGTCTCTACCCCTGGTCATTTTGCATTTCAAACTATTTTTTACTTTTGTCGTATTTGTGGATTGTCATGATCAGAAAGACAGAGGGGTTGACCAGAAAATTGTGAGGGTTGTAACCTGGGAGCATTATATTGTATGATAAAGTCATTCAGATGCCGGACAGCACATAGATAGTTAAGCCTTTTTATTTTTATTTATCTATTTTGAGACAGAGTCTCACTCTGTAGCCCAGGCTAGAGTGCTGTGGCGTCAGCGTGGCTCACAGCAACCTCAAACTCCTGGGCTCAAGCAATCCTCTTCTTCAGCCTCCCGAATAGATGGGACTACAGGCATTTGTCGCCATGCCTGGCTAATTTTTTTCTATTTTTAGCTGTTTGCCTAATTTTCTTTCTATTTATAGTAGAGACGGGGTCTCGCTCTTGCTCAGGCTGGTCTCGAACTCCTGAGCTCAAGCAATCCTCCTGCCTCGGCCTCCCAGAGTGCTAGCATTACAGGCGTGAGCCACCATGCCCAGCCCAAGTTAAGCCTTTTTAAAAACCAAGTAAAGACCCCAAGCTCCTTGAGAACATAGCCTCTAGTCCCGTAAAAACACAGCACCCAGTCACTCAAACACGCTCGACCGAGTTCTAGTTCTCTCACACAATTTTCTGAGCCTCAGTTAAACTAAACTATCAGCCTGTCCTTGATCATGTGGGCATCAGTGAAGTAACAATGGTTCTACACCAAGACACGTGGACACCTTGCGATCTGGCTGGTTTTCTTATCATCTTACTTCTGAACTTACTATTAATGGGATCTATAATATTGCCTTTCTTCAAATAAGACAAATTTAAAGAAATAATGAAAAGGTTATTGAACTCTTCCAACATATCCAAAGAAAAACAAGATTTATATGAGCCATGATGAAATTTTAGGTAACAGAAGCTTCTTGGAATAAACACAGTGCCTCTTACCTTTATTGATCTCATTGAATAACATAAAAGAGAATCAATTATAGCCTTTCCCACAGTGACCCCAGAGACTTTTATATAACCTCCTGGAAAGGGTTAGGTTTCAGCTTCTGAGAAACCCAGGGGCCAACATTTTCGAGGACTTTTCTTTCTATTGCCTAATATTAAAGAAATAGTACCTTTCTTTGTGTTTTTCAACTATTGCATAATGATACTGAATAAATTTTTTCAAACCATAAATACTCTATGAAGATCCTAATGTATTCTATCCCATCCCTGGATATTGGGTTACGTCTCCCCAACATCGGTTGAGAATTATCGGTCTAATCTAACACTGTTACTTTATAGTGAGAAAATCTGAGGCCGTAAATTAAATGATTTGTCCAAGTTCACAAAATTAATAAAAAACCTGAAATTTATTAATCATATGTTATAGAAATTTACCTTAATCAATTTTAAAAGTCTACTCTAATATTTTGGAAAGGCAGTAAATAATCAAAAAATAGGCCGGGCATGGTGTCTTACCCCTATAATCCTAGCATTCTTGGAGGCCGAGGCAGGAGGATCTCTCGAGCTCGAAAGTTCAAAAACAGCCTGAGCAAGAACAAGAACCCATCTGTACTAAAAATAGAAAACATTAGCCAGGCATGGTGGCAGGTGCGGGTAGTGCTAGCTGCTTGGGAGGCTGAGGCAAGAGGATTACTTGAGCCCAGGAGTTTGAGGTTGCTGTGAACTAGGATAATGCCATGGCACTCTAGACCAGCCAAGAGTGAGACTCTGTCTCAAAAGAAAAAAAAAAAAGAAATTCTTCTCTCTTGCGGTAAAATATGACATACTTTGTGTGGTATGATTTCATTCTGTGAGGAACGGGGCATAATCCCTGCCCTCAACGGGTTTACAGTCTAGAGGGTACAACACAAAAGGAGATGACTTCAATTTATGAAGCAAATTTAATGATGGGGGGGAAAACAGTGATATTGAAGCACAGAAGAGAGTGAATGAACCAAGTCTAGCGGTTAGGAAGCTTTCTGGAGTGGTCTTCTTGCCTGTAGAAGACAGGATGCCCCGGAGAAGACCTGTAACCGTTTCATCTTAGTAACACACACAACACCTACTAGTATACCTGGCTTATTCACCCTTAACAAATGTTTCTTGCACTTTCACATAACAATTTTCTTACATAATACTATAGCCAAATAGTTTTCAGAACTATGCAAACACCTTCATGGCTGCATTCGATGCTATTCTTTTTTAAAAAATTTTTTATACTTGAGTTAAATTTTTTAAACAGATGATACACACACAGAGAGAGAGAGAGAGAGAGAGAGAGAGAGAGAAGTCTTGTTTTTCTAACCAAAAGGGGATTTTTCCTTCACCACCTCTTTTGTTTCACTTAGGGGGCCTGGGCTCCTTACACATTTTATGTAAATAAAAATAAAAGCAGAGTTCTATTTATATAAATTTAACAATTAAAAAATAATAAAAATAAGCTCATTCATTTAAAATCTTCAGATTACATAGATGGCCTGGATTATTTTACCATATATATAATGTAGGGCAAGAACTGAAAGGTTTCAGGGACATGCTGTTACAAGGTCTGTAATTTGGTCACCCTCCACTGCCTCTTTGACTCCGACTTCCTCACCTCCTCCCTTTCCCATTGGCTTAAACACCGGCCTGGACAAGCAGTGTGCCAACGCTGCCTTTTTCTCAGAATGCAAGAATTGTGCCACCCACAGTCCCATGGCTGGAGGCCAGGGCACTGCCAGCAACACAGGCATGAATCAGGCTGTGGCTTGTATAAGAATTCCTGGTCTGGGTTCCTTCCTGACAGTTCACTTGGAATTGCCCTCACTGACAGCATCATGGCGAGAAGGCATGTGGTATGGCGAGTCAGAAAACTCGAATCTCAGTCTGGTTACTTTCTAGAGGGGTAACCATTAACATTGCTCCTACCTAACCTTTTCTGTAATGAGACAATGGAAACTAATAGTTTCATTTTTGTTAATGAGGGAAAAGGGACATTCTCTTATATCATTGGTCAGAATATAACATACAAGACTTTCTGGAGAGCAATTTGGCAACAATTATCAGACTGAAAAATGCCCAGACCTGTGGCCTAGTTATTTCTCTTCTGGAAATTTAGTCTCAGGAAACACTTAAGAATGTGTAGAAGGATACATATATATAAAAGGATGTTTAGGCCGAGGGTGGTGGCTCAGGCCTGTAATCCTAGCACTCTGGGAGGCCAAGGCAGCAGGATTGCTTGAGCTCAGAAATTCAAGACCAGCATGAGCAAGAAAGAGTCTCTACTATAAATGGAAAAAATTAGCTGGGCGTGGTGGCAAGCACCTGTAGTCCCAGCTATTCGGGAGGCTGAGGCAGGAGGATCGCTTGAGCCCAGGAGTTTGAAGTTGTTGTGAGCTAGGCTGACACCACGGCACTCTAGCCCGGGCAACAGAGTGAGAATGTCTCAAAAAAAAAAAAAAAAAAAGGATGTTTAACAACATGCTATTTGTAATAACTAAATATTAGAAACAACTAAATATGCAATAATAGAAATTGGTTAAACCATCTAGACTGCACCTACATAACAGAGTACTGCTATAGAGCTGTCACAAATAATGTGAAATAAAAAAAGATAGCTATTGGTACATATTGATATATAAAGTGTACTTAAGTGTACAAGCAAGTTACAAAATTGTATATATGATTAATACACACACACTTACATACAGAGAAAAGGAGGGAGGAAGAGAGCTTATGAAACTATACTCACCAAGGGGTCCAAAAGGTTTAACTTAAAGTAATGTTATTTTATTTTTCTTCTGTTTTGGGGTCTGTGTTTTCTAAATTTCCTGTAATGTGCATGTACTTCTAGTGTAAAAAGAAAAAATAACTTTAAAAAGTTTAAAAGTAAGGTAAAGTAAGTGAAAACATGGTATAACAATTATTTACAAATACAAGGTATCATTATGTTCTGGTAGTTTCAATAGACTCTACTTTTATAGCCTATTCAAAGATCAGAATACTATATATACATGTTAATTATGAAATGGCCTGGCCTTTGCCACCTCAATGTGTATTTGTCACTATAAATTTGTGATGGAAAAATTGGGAAAGCTTCTCCTTTTTCCCTGGCAAGAGACTTTTAAACATTTAAATACTAAAAATATTCTGTAAAGTTTCATTAAAATGAATATGCTTTTAGTAAACTTAATTGAGGTTGATGAAAATGATATATATGCAGGTGATGATAATATTGTAAAAGGGAAGAAAATCTGATCCATTTATCTTTGTATAACAAGTTTGACAGTTTGTACCTACAAAATACATGTCATAGAGTTTTCTAAAATTGTTACCTCATTTGCAAATAGGAAACTTCAGTCTATGGCTGGTTTGGGCAAAAACTTTCTGCGGAACCTCAGACGTGTATAGCTTGTCTGTGCTTGATTTAATTTGTCTATGAAATGAACATCATGTTGGCAAAGACTTGAAATAAAGTTTAGCTTATGTACATAAAACTCTAAAAATGGAGAAGGACTAGAATTTGGAAAAGGAAAAGAAGAAATCTGGTTCATTGAGGAGAATTACATAGCTGTTTCTCATTGAGATGCTACAAAATTTCTTTAATGAGCCAATTCCAGTGCTTTAACTCCAACAAATTACTCTGCTGCTACTGAAATTTGAACTATTGGCATTCATACTCAACTTATAAACACCACCACTTTTTATTTGGGTAAAGTCTTCTAAACAAATGTTTAGCTAACTTTAATTTACATACTAAATTTTGCTAAATACATAAACTTTTAATGTAAAACTACCTAAAATATATAGCATTCATTTTTTAAAATTAAGTCAAATACTAAATTATATTTTATTGAATTATCAACACATACAAATATTTTTGTTTGTTTATTTTTTAAGTTTTTTTTGTTTTGTTTTTAGTCTCACTCTGTTGCCCAGGCTAGAGTGCCATGGCTTCAGCCTAGCTCACAGCAACCTGAAACTCTTGGGCTCAAATTATCCTCCTGCTTCAGCCTCCCGAGTAGCTGGGACCACAGGCATGCACCACCATGCCCAGCTAATTTTATATATATAGATATATATATATTTTTTTTTAGTTGTCCAGCTAATTTCTTTCTTTTTTTTTTTAGTAGAGACAGGGTCTCGCTCTTGCTCAGGTTGGTCTCGAACTCCTGAGCTCCAATGATCTTCATGCCTTGGCCTCCCAGAGTGCTAGGATTACAGGTGTAAGCCATCATGCCTGGCCAGCACATACAAATATATGGAAACACAACTAATAAAAAGGAATCTAGGTCTGTACTTATCACAATTGTATCACATTTGTCTGCTATCCAAATGAAATAGTCATGCAAAATTAGGTATCAGATATCCTGTAATAAATATATCAGGTCTGAGCCTACTGAGAAAGTATCAGACTATTTACCTTTAAAAAGTATATTAATTAATGTAATAAAAAGTATATTTAAAAAGCAAATATATTAATATAATGTATATTTGGGAACATTAAGGCAATATTTCTTAATTTTTCCTAATTCCCAGCACATATCATGAATTTACAAGGGATGATGGTTGGCATTTACATTTCTTTTCCTTTTTTCATAATCCTTATACTATTATCTGTATTTTTATATTCATAATCAAGCAAGAATGTGTGCCACCATGTCCAATCCATTCTAAAAAGTGCTATTGAAATATATAATTAAACCACCAAAAAATTACTATAGAGTATGAGGTTGCAACAGTCACAAAAATCTCTCAATAAAAATAAACACAAAGGAATGCCATGTAATAATAGAGATAAAAAGATAACTCACATTCAAAAGGAATATGAGAGCTCCAATGTCCAAATTGAATTAGAACTGCATGTGAAAAGTGCAAGTACATTTCCAAAAGCATAACAGATATTCAATAAATGTCAGGGGATTTTTTTCCCCCTTGCTGTTCTTCAGCTTGAAGTTTCATGAATAAGGTGAGAGCCAAGCTTTAAAAGATTCGTAATACTTGAATAGATAAAAAGGAGTGAAATGGGCATAAAGGCAAGATATAGTCAGGGCAAAAGACATAGAGGGTGACAGATTCCACTTTAATAAATTGACCCCTTTGGTTGAAATACAGATGTTGGTAATGGAGGCATGAGATATATAGGTGGGGGCCAGTGAGCTTTGGTGTTGGAACTTGGAACTAGTGATCTGTATATCCATTCTATCAACAGAGTGTCTAGTAAATGCATATTGTACCTAGAATGAGTGCCTGGACTTTATCAGGACCTCCAGTTCTCTTCTACTTGTTCCTTGCCCAACAGCTCCTTCCTTTCGTCATTTCCACAATTATCCAGCTTTGATTTCATGGTTGAACATTCTTTTTTTTTTTATTTTAGCGTAATATGGGGGTACAAATGTTAAGGTTACATATATTACCTATGCCTCCCCTTCGAGTCAGAGCCTCAAGCATGACCATCCCCCAAATGTTGCACATCTCACTCATTGTGTTTGTATATACCCATCTCCTCCTCCCCCCTCCCACCTGCCCGACATCCGATAAATGTTATTCCTATATGTCCACTGAGGTGTTGATCTGTTAATACCAATTTGCTGGTGAGTAAATGTGGTGCTTGTTTTTCCATTCTTGAGATACTTCACTTAGTAGAATGGGTCCCAGCTCTATCCAGAAAAATACAAGAAGTGCTATATCATATGGTTGAACATTCTGACTCCTCTTTACCAATATTTGGAAGTCCCCTTTTCCATTGTCTTTCCACACCATCTACCCAGGAAAACCCCAGCTCTAGATCAACCCAACTGTTTGCTTTTACTGAATGACATATCGGGTTGGGTTCAGTGTTGTGTGCTGTAAGAGTAGTAAATGGGCAATTGGTATCATAAATCTCTGATCACCAATCTCAGCTGGGCTTTCCAATCTGGCTTTAACCCTACCACAATTTCCCAGCATGCTCACATTTTCCACAACTGCTTTAAACACTCTCTCCTCCCCTCAAGTCTCAGACAGCTACACTTGACCTTCAGATCACCTTTCCTCCCACTCCACTGAGAAAATGAATGTCATCTTAAGAGAACTTCTCAACTTTGGACTACCAAATCTACTTTTGTTTTTAAATCTCCTTTTCTCTTCTTATAATGTAAAAATAACAGTAGCCACCATTTTATCTAATGTCAAGCCCTCAAAATATACTGTAAATCTCATTCCAATGTTCTCAAGGACAATGATCTATAATTAATCCCTCCCTCTTTAATATATTCAACTTTCTTTCTTACTCCTCATCAGTATTTTTTTTTCTGAGACAGAGTCTTACTCTGTTGCCTGAGTTACAGTGCCATGGCGTCAGCCTAGCTCACAGCAACTTCAAACTCCTTGGCTCAAGCGATCCTCCTGCTTCAGCCTCCCAAGTAGTTGGGACTACAGGCATGAGCCACCATGCCCAGCTAATGTTTTCTATTTTTAGTAGAGATGGGATCTAGCTCTTGTTTAAGCTGGTCTCCAATTCTGACCACAAGCAATCCTTCCGCCTCTGCCTCGCAGAGTGCTAAGATTACAGGTGTGAGCCACAGCACCTGGCTAGTATTTTTTTTTTTTAATATTTAAAAAGTTTTTTCTTTTTTTTCCTAGAGATGGACTCTCACTATGTTACCAAGGCTTGCCTCTAACTCCTGGCCTCAAGCAATCCTCCTGCCTCAGCCTCCTGAGTAGCTGGGACTACAGGCACACACAGCCACTTCCAGCTCTCGACAGTAATTAAACAAGCTCCAATTTTATGGAGGAAGGGGGAACCTGTTTTCCAAATCCCTCTGTCTCATGCTCTAGCACTTCTATTCTTCATAGACAAACTTCTTGAAGAACTTAACTGTACTCACTTTGTTCCCTCACATCCCACTCATGCCCCTCCATCCATCGTAATCTAGTTTTCTCTGCTATGATTCTACCAGAATTACCGGCATCAAGATCACCAAAGTCTGTATCAGACTAAATGCACTGGATATTTTTAGCCATTTTCTCAATGGCCTTTTCTTCAGCATTTGACACTGCAGGTTACTCTTTAAAAATTCTTTTTGTCATTTTGTCAGTAGAGCTCCCACTCTACTGGTTTACGACTGACCTTTCTCACTCCCCGTGTGCAGTCTCCTTTACACAATCCTCTTCCTCTCTCTATCCCTTGGAGAGTAAATGTTAGCACTTTTGGCTTTGCATACTTTTTCTGCATTATCTTATTCATTCCTAGGGGTCCCAACCCCCAAATCTTTAATCTGAGTCTCTTCTATAGACCCATATCTCTAACTACATCCTAAATGACTCTAATGGATACACAAAAGCACCCCAAACTCAACATGGTTCCCCAAACTAAAGTCATCCGCCTCATCTTCCAAGCAGCTTCCCTGAGGAGTTTCTCATCTCAGTAAAAGGCATCCTCACCCAGGCAATTGCTCATGTCTGAACCTACCAGTCACCCACCTCTCTCTCTCTCTTTCTCTCTCTCTCTCTCTCTCTCTCTCTCTCTCTCAACTCTCACTCTCTCTCTCTTCCCCTTTCTCTCTCTCTCTCTCTCTCTCTCTCTCTCTCTCTCTCTCTCTCTCTCACACACACACACATACACACACCATTCACCATAAAGCCCCAGAGAGTCTGATGCCAATTACGGCAATCTTACTACCACCCAGTTCATTTCATCTTCATAAGTCATTAATGTGACTGAAATGATCATCTGTGGGAAGGTTTAAATTTCTGTCTTTCTTTTTAGAAGAAAAAAAAAAAAAAACCCTAGGGAAGGTTTTTATGCTTCTTCTTCTCATCTTTTTAATGGTATCCCCAATTTTCTCCGAATAATTTTTGGCAAGCATACATCGTCAATGTTTGATCATGCTGACAAAACTGAGAAGAATGTGTTTTCTTTCTACAAACATAATATTTTTACAGTTTCAGAGAATACAGGTTATTGCTGTTCGGCTGGACACACTAGCTATACATATATCTGTAACAGGCTGAACTGAGACTACTCAATCAATGTTACACATATCCATGGGAATTAAGAGGTGAGATGTCCCAAGGAAACCTGATTTTTATTTCACTACTATCTAGAGATCACAACCAATCACCTGTGTAAGCCAAAGGTCACAAGTGGTGTCAAGCTCCGCAACCAGCTCCCACACCTCCTCGGTCTCTGTACAAAGAGGTCTACCTATGGACTTTCACTTTAAAGCTCTTTGTCCTACTCATTAATATACCTTGGAGGCTGTTGTCAATTATTTTCTAAATTCAGGAGAAACAGTAAAGAAAAAAAATTAATAAAATACTAAGGTGTTAAAAAAGAAAAGGTTAGATGCACAACTACACTTCCAGTGGAAAACAAAGGAGAACCCCCTATTGGTTAGACAGAAAGTCTTTTGAGACATAGGGCTAGTTAACATATTTTCATAATTTTTAGTTCAGTTTGTATGAGGAAATAGCATGAATTTACCCAAAAACCCAAGAATCATTCTTACTTTTTTTCTTTCCTTTATCCTCCCCTATAGCAGCTTTGGTAACTCACCTCCAAGCAAAATTTTATTATATTTAATTCCTCCCATGTTCCCAGCTACATCCCTAATTCAAGCCACCATCATCTCTCACGTGAGCAATTGCAAAGATCTCAACCTCTAACTGCTTGCTTCTACTTTGACTTATACTAGAATTTTTTTCCATACAATAGCCAAATTGATCTTTTTAAAATCTAATTCAGATCATGTCACTCCTGTGCATAAAGTCTTTCAGAGAATTCATTCTCTCTGCCCAGAGAGAAAAATACAAACTTAAGTCCTCCTAAGAAGCCTTTTGTGATCTGGCCCATGCTTAGTCCCAGATCCATCCCTGATCTAATCTCCTGTTACTCTCCCGGACTCTCTAAGATCCAACCATGCTTCCTTGCTCTTCAGACCTACCACTTGCTTCAGACCTTTCCTCTCATTAGAACCAGAATCTTCACTGACGACTCCTTGTCATTCAACTCTAAGCTCAGCTGCCACAGCAGCCTCTGACCACCCAGTCTAAAGTAACCACCTTCATTCCCTATCACATTGTCCTATTTAATTTTCCTTATAAGTTCAAAGGTCTGAAATTATCTTGTTCATTTGGGTTTTTGTTTACTTACTAGAATATAATTAAATGAGTATAGAAAGTTGTCCTGGTTTTGCTCATTGCTGAATTTTTAGTTTTCTACAATAAGGATCAGCACATTTTTTTCTGTAAAGGACCAGAGAGTAAGTGTTTTAGACTTTACAGGCCATATAGTCTTTGTTGCACTGTTAAGCTCTAGTTTTATAGCATGAAAGCAGCTATAGACAATAAGTAAACAAATGAGTGTCTGTGTTCCACTAAAACTTCAGTTATGAACACTGAAATTTGACTTTCATATAATTTTTACTTTTCACAAAATATTATTCTTTTTTAATTTTTTTCAGCCATCTAAAAATGGAAAAACCATTCTTAGTGCATAAGCTATACAAAAACAGGCAACTGGCAAGATATGACCTCAGGCTGTAGTTTACCAATCCCTGGTGTAGAATGTGTGTTGTTACACATAGAAGGATTGACATACAGAATCTTATTTTCCTTATATTTAGATATGGGAGGGTCTCAATATATTGCCTAGGCTGGCCTCAAGCTCCCAGGCTCAAGAGATCCTCCCACCTCAGCTTCCATAGTAGTTGGGACTATAGGCCACCACACCAAGCCAATGAAGACACTTTAAATGAATGAAGGAACAAATAAAATATTCATAAACTTGCACAGGGCCAAGAGCTGGTATGATTATCCATTCTACTGCTTCAGTTCTCAAGATAGATTTGTGTTCAGTTGTTATTTGTTTATAGGAATGCTTGACTGGTCACCTTGGTCACCAGAATGAGCATAAGATATGGAATGCTTACAAGAAGAACAGGTGGGATCTTTTGATTACTTTGGCTGTAAAGGGCCAGCTAAGTTGGGTTGGGTTCTGTAGTCAACATCAAAACTTCCATATTTGAATTCCAAAAGTTTAAATGCTATCATGAAAAAAATTAATAAATATATTTCTCTTAACATATATGCCTGTAAGTCATGAGTGAAATAAGAAAATTCTCAAAGATAATTTTAGAAAAAAATATTTCTATCTTTTCCTTCAGTTCTCTACTTCATGTAATTGGGGAAGGATTCCTAAAGCAAGTTAAATTTGAGGAGTTTTAAATAAGGACTTTAAAATGGATCAAGTCATTTGTACTTTCATTGTGACTGTTTTCCTGTATATGGGCATGTTCTGTGAATTCTCCTCCTTTAGCCGCACCTCACTCAATGTTCAAATGAATGAAAGAGATTAGACTGCTGTCCTAAATTAAGATGAGGAAAAAAATCTTAAGTTGAAACAAGTAAAGGGAAATGACAATAAAGATAAAATCCTTTAACTCACAAAGCAAATTAAAATGACAAATTAAGAATAACTATTAAGATGCTAAGTCATTTTCAAAAAATGATTTCCCCTAATAAATCAGATTAAATCACTCATCAGAGGGAAAACACATAATGTCTTAGAGAAAGTTTTAGTAAAACCTTCTGCTCATGGGAGTGGAAACTTGGCTGAAAAGTTTGGAAAGCAATGTAGTATAAGTTTATGCAAGTGCTCAACTAATAGGTTTAAAGAGAGCACCGAGGTCTCATTGGAAATAACTGCTAAATTGGGGATAATATCTTCCTTGGGAGTAACTCAAGAATTGTCTGTTTCTAAATTGTCACTGCTAAAATTGAATCATAAAGTGGAGAAATTTTGAGTGATTTCTGGGGCAATCTCTAAGATGTATTTCATACTTCACAGTTTCATTCTGATTAATACAGAAGGGCACCTTGGGGGGAGGGCTTCCTCTGGAAACTCCAATAGATTATATAATACTACTATTTACAGCCTGTATTAGGGAGGGAGGAAGGGAGAAAAGAGGGATGAAAGAAATGTTTTTTTCTTTAGAATCATTTTCAGATTTGGAGAGCGATACGAAGCTTTCTCAATCCCCAGTCCTGTCTGACTGTCCCTTTCGTCACTTTTCTGAGTCATGCGGGAACTTCTGAGAGCCTCCCCAGGCTTGCTTACCTCTCACTGAGCCTGGAACTTGAGGTATCTGTAAGAAAGCCACGTTGGGAGTGCGCCTGAGGCTGTTTACAGTTTCAGGTGAGAATCATGTGCTCATCAAGACTAAACTTGGCACTTTTCACCTGGATTGTATACAGTAACATATCACTTACCAACAGTGATACCTTCTGAGAAATGCATTAGGCAATTTTGTCATTGTGCGAGCATCATAGCATGAACTTACGCAAACCCAGATGGTATAACCTGCCACACACCTAGGCTACATGGGACAGACTATTGCTCCTGGACTACAAATCTGTACAGTATGTGACTGCACTCAATACTATAGGCAATTTAATACAGTGGTGTTTGCGTAACTAAAAGTATCTAAACATAGAAAGGGTACAATAAAAATATGGAATAAAAGATTTCTTTCTTTCTTTTTTTTTTTTTTTGAGGCAGAGTCTCGCTTTGTTGCACAGGCTAGAGTGAGTGCCATGGCGTCAGCCTAGCTCACAGCTCACAACCTCAAACTCCTGGGCTCAAGCAATCCTCTTGCCTCAGCCCAAGTAGCTGGGACTACAGGCATGTGCCACCATGCCTGGCTAATTTTTTTCTATATATATATTAGTTGGCCAATTAATTTCTTTCTATTTACAGTAGAGACGGCGTCTTGCTCTTGCTCAGGCTAGTTTTGAACTCCTGACCTCGAGCAATCCGCCCGCCTTGGCCTCCCAGAGTGCTAGGATTACAGGCGTGAGCCACCGCGCCCGGCCAAAAGATTTCTTTAAATGCTACACCTGGATAGGGCACTTACATGAATGGAGCTTGCAGGACTAGAAGTGGCTCTGGGTGAGTCAGTGAGTGAGTGGTGAGCGAATGTGAAAGCTGAGGACGTTCGGTAGGATACTGGAGACTTTCCAAATCCCGGATACTTAGACTATACTAAATTTATTTTAAAAGGTTTTCTTTCTTCAATAATAAATTAACCTTAGCTTACTCTAATTTTTTTACTTCATAAACTTTAAAATATTTTTTAGCGGTTTGACTCTTTTGTAATAACAGCTTAAAACATTATACAGCCACACAAAAATATTTTCTTACTACATATCCTTATTCTATAAGATGTTTTGTTTTTTAAATTTTTAATTTATTTTTTAATTTAAAATTTTTTTCTTTAGAAAAACTAAGACACATACACACACATTAGCTGAGGCCTACACAGGGTCTGATTGATAGCACTGTCTTTCACCTCCACATCTTGTCCCACTGGGAGGTCTTCAGGGGCAACAATATGCATGAAACTGTTATCTCTTATGATAAGGATGCCTCCTCCTAGAATACCTCCTAATGGACCTGCCTGAAGCTGTTTTATGGTTAAATTCTTTTTTATGAGGAATACATTCTAAGACACCAATAAAAAGTGTGGTATAGTAAATACACAAACCAGTAACTCAGACATTTATTTCCATTATCAAGTATCATGTGCTATACTTTTACCCTCCTGGCAGCACAGATTTGTTTATACCAACATCACCATGAACACGTGAGTTATGCCTTGTGATACAATGTTATGACGGCTACCGGGTCACTAGGCAATAGGAATTTTTCAGCTCCATTATAATCTTATGGGACCACTGTCATGTATGTGGTCCGTTGACGACATCGTTATACAGCACATGACTATGTATTTGATGGTATTTGACTTATAAGGCACATCAGTAGTGCAGGGAGGTGGGCTCAGGGGTAGTTCCATTGCTAGATACTGAATTCAACAAGCACATAGTTTAGCTTTGTACACCCACCCCCACACCTGGAAGCAAGCCCCCTGTCTAACACGTAGTGGATACTCAGTAACTGCCTGCTGTGCCATGTGGAAATACAAATAACTATAAGGTGGGATATACTTTCAGGGTCTTCTTCATCCCCTCCTCTCCCAAACGCATCCATCCAGTGATATTTCACTCATGCCAGCAGAAATTGCATGAATTCTGAGTGTGTATTTCCTTTACTGCACAACTGCTGTTGCTACACACAAACTGAGAAAGACAGAGATGGCTAAGAGTTTCTGAAATTAAGGCCAAAAGGCCTGCAGTGGTAGGCACAAAAGTCGGGCTTGATCATATTTCCCCTAAACTAAGTATCTCTCTCTTGCAATATAAATATGTACCTCCCAGTGCAAGATGACATAAGAAACTGTACTTATTTTGCCAAAGATTAAGTAATAAAAGTAATAAAATAAGTAAAAGTAAGACCTGATAAATCTAAGTATCAACTATCAGGAGACGGTAGCCTGCCTATGGGAAGCATAGAAGGCAATGAAGATGTAAAGGTCTAAAAGAAGAAAAGAAGCTTAGTGGAGGTTAAGAACTTCTGAGTATGGCAGGAGAAAGGTTATCAGAGATTTGCATAGAGAACAATTCCTTGATAAGAAAGTGCTTAGGGGCAATCGTAGTCAATTAGAATCTGTTTTCCTAAGATTAGAAGTTGACATTTTTGATTGCAGTATAATTAAAATTATCTATACACTTTGCAAGTTGAATACAGGAAAACACTAAACATGATTAAGTCTTTGGGAGAGAGAAAGGAGGAACTACAGAAACCCAGACCAGAGAAGGTAGAATTTACCCAATAGTCTCAATTTACAAACGAGGAAATTGATTCTAAGACAATTTTAATGATAAAGAAATTCACTCAGTAAATCAGTATGTGGAGATCAGACTGGTCACCAATGACAGAAATTTCCACCCAAGGTGATGTGAGGTCTAGCAGAGGTATTTTGGACAGGCAGAAATTCCAATATCCTTCAAAACACACAATGTTTATACACACAGTGAAGTTGATTTTAGGGTATATACAGCATGCAAATGTATCTCAAAATTCCAAATCCATGAGGCTGACCTTAAATGCCATTATGAACATAATATGGGAAAGGAATAATGTTGTGATTTGTGGCATTCCTTGGGTTTGCTAAGATTATATGCACTATTGTACACAAACATCCTTGGCAAAATAAGGCCAAATTATCTGAAATATATATACATTATACAGCTCAAGGGAAAGTGGGCACAAACTATCCAAATATAGTAATTATGTCCATGGTCTACTTTACTGCCAAATATTCTTTTAAAATCTCTGGAATCATCTGTAGTGTTACTTCACTAATTTCACACAAGCGCACATACGACTTCATAAAGTCAGATCTGTCTCTTTGCCTAAGCAAGGAAAAAGGGAAGAAATGTTTCAGCTTGATGCAAAAGTTAACCATTGAAGGCAGAGTCTGTTTCCACTGGGGCCTTCTCACTTGCTGTGTCCCACAATGGCAGCCTTCCAATGTACCATTCACTGACACAAGTCAAGATGCCCCTGCCATGGAGATGGAGGTAAACCCAGAATTTTGAGAGGAACACGAAGGAGAGGAGTAGAGAAGTAGGTATGAAATGCTATTGAAGTTACTATAATTAATGCTGTGAGCTAAAGCAGGTTCCTGTGTACGATTATCAGCTCAAGTATGGTTTGTTTTGAGAAGTAATTAATTTACTATTTACTTAGGCTACTGAGTGAAGTTTGTGGCTCTCTTGGCCTCACTGCTTCTTGGTCCTTTGAGTAAATAGATCTGTCTTTATCTTTGCTTCCAAATGAAATAATATTGCAGGTAGGCAACTTACTCCCAACAAAGTTTCTTATTCTAATTCCTTGGCTAAAATGTGATGAACTAACCATAAGAAAAGAAAAAACTCAGCTATGCCACAGAACTGAACCCATTTTGGGCTGTCATTGTATTGACGAATCTAACTCTTAAACAGGGAATGGTATAATTCTTTGATATTTAACTTAACTTGATTTCTGACTCCTTTTTCCCAACTCAGCTATGTTTATACCCTCATATGTCTACTTACTAAAGTCACAGTGCCTTTCTGGGAAAGTGATATACTCTCCTCCCTCCTTTCCCACCCTCGGGAAAGTAAGTATTGGAATCTCCAAGATTGAATCTGCAATTAATCACCTGCAATAACCATTAGGTTAAATATCTCCTCTGTGTAGCTTACATGGGTAAGTAGGTAAGAACCTAAAGAGACAGACAACTATGAAATGTGTCCTATACTTCAGTTCAATTCGGAAAGCAAGGCATGTGCATGGAAAAAGTATTAGAATAGAAATAACACAGTACAAGGAAACCAACCTCAAAGTAAGTGTTACAGGCCACAAAAGTTACAGGTGTTCACAAAACAAGGAAATCGGAAGTCACTGAGGGCTAAAGAGCTGACTTTTCTGATTTATCTTGAATCTGGGAAGCCCTGAGTAAGGTCTCCAGGAATTCCTTCAGATGTTTGTTCTAGCTTCTACAACCTTTAATTCCCATCGCAAGTGACTCAACTGATCCAGGTCAGGTGGGGGTTAAGGGAGGAGTTCATTTCCAAAGTGTATACAGATAAGAGGTAATTATTCTTTATTTCTGAATGACACTCAAACCCACAGGATTATTTTTAAAGGATTTCTCTTTAGTCTGCCTCGGGCAAGAAGGAAGCTGCCCTTGATGTTGGTTCTCTTTTCCTGCCGTAGTTGTCCTATAGGCGGATCCTCTGTAAGCACCTGTGAAAGCCATGCCAGCTGGGACCTCACTGGGGGCTAGCAGGTGGACAGTCGTCACCCAGAGGTCCCAAGCATGGCCTAGCCCTGAAGAGTAAAAGGAAGCTTCCTCAAAAGAAATTCAGGCATTTGAAAATATCTAAAACCAACAGACACGTGATGTGGCACTCTGAAACATTTCCCAACTGCCGGCACCCAGGTCTTATCTACATGAAGCTATACATCTATATAAAAAAATTAAAATAAATATATTTCAATCATGAGGTGTTTACAAATATCTGGATGACTGAAAATTTTAGTTTTCACCCAAATGTTGGGTTGGAGTTTATAATATATTCTCAACTAATCATTAAATTTGACACTTTGGGGGTCTGGCTTCAATCTGACAGTAAGAATTATTCATTAGAGATGGTGTAGAGATACTACGCAATCAGATTGAAGATTGAGACATCATTTAAAAAAAATATATAATTTATATATAACATTGATACTGAGGCAGTTTGATTTAGTGGGAAGAGTCACTGAGTGAAATTAAAGAGTGAAATGGAGATTAAAAAAATATTCTGCCTCCTGCCAAACATTGCTGGGTGGTTCAATCTAAACTATTTGTTTCAGATTGAAAATAACCAAACAAATGTAAGTTCTAAACAAAGAATTAATGAATGTCCACCCAGTCTCCACTAGGTATATCCTCCAACCTCCTTTGCTGTAGAATGTAAAAAATAGTATCATACCTGCTCTGACTGCCTTACAAGATTATTTTAGAAATTAATTTATTAAAAGAGCATGAAAGTGCTTCAAAAAATTTTAAAAGCACTTTGCAAATGCTAAAGTTAAAATAAAAATAAATAACATAGCATAATTGTCCATCTAGCTTTAAAATTTAAAAAGAATGTGGTATCATTGAAAGTTTATATCTTAATTATAATATCTTTCGTTATACCAAAGAATTAAATAGTGAGGATATTGAGTTTTCCACTTTGTACTCATAAAATCTTTATCCACAAAAACTAAGAAGGTTAATGAATTCCCACAGTCATGACTGCTACTGGTTTTATAATATAATTGCACTATATGCTACTTCCTTTCTTATTTTCTCGTTTTTCCTTAGAATCTTGAAAATAAAATGATTTTGGTGTATGAAACTATCTTTTAAGAAAGTAAAACTAACAGGTATTTTCCTTAAAGAATACCAATCAAAACCTTGAGTGGATTCCATGTGTTATGTTGTTAGTCATCTCAATTTTACCTTCTAATAGAGTAAATGTACTTATTTTCTTCCCTGTTCTTAAAATTGCTCTTTCCTGTTTGTTTTTATTTTTGAAAAATCAGTAAAACTGAAAAGAACACTACCAACAGTTATTGAGTGTTTAATAGGTTCCAGGCACCAGGCTGAATCCTTTATATGTTTATCACTTTATTTTACAAGCAGCTTATATATGTACCCCCATTGTACAGTGAGGAAAATGAGGCCAGAGAGGTTAAGCAACTTGCCTAGTATTGCACAGCTAGAATTACAATGGGACAGATCCCAAGTGCATGGTGAATCCATGCCACAACACAGCCTCTCAGTCTCATGCTCAGTGTTTTCGACACAAGGCAGATAAAGTTTTCTTCACTCAATGAAGGTCATCAATCTTGATTAGAGGTAGTTGGGCTTCTTCGTTAATCTTCTCAGTTGAGTGGGTTACAGAGATCAAGTACTTCCCAAATATGCCCAATAGTCACTTTACCATGACAGCTGGCCCGTTCTTGTCAAACAATGGGTCCAACCACAGAGGTGGGGTTCCACTGGCATGTGCCCCACGCTCCTACTTGTGCATCTACTGAGACCCTTCCTCCAGAGCCCTAAGAACATGCTGCTGCCGTGAGAGGCATCAAGGTTCTCCACTTTAGTTCTATAGTCTTTTGAGATGTTTGACCCTGAGGCAGAACTTCCCAGGAGTTAAATATTCTCTTTTTTCCCCTACACTTTCTGTTTGCGAGTTCTTATGAGTAGCATAAACCAGGTAAGAGTGAAAACATATAGAGGTTATTGACTGAAAGCAAATCATTCTACCATGAGATAAGCATTTAGAGGGACCCCAACCAAAATAAAGCAAATAAACCAAAATAAACTAGAGGTCCCCTGAAAGGTGAGGGACCCATTTCATTATTTTCATATTTGTCCTTCATGGGACAAATAAAAAAAGACAAAGGTAGCTTCCAAATGGTGAACTGAATATTGGTTATGGAGAACAGTTGTGCAAAGGACAGTTTCTGTTTACCCTCGTCACACTTTGTCCAAAAACTTGTCAAAATTACATACCTTGGAGGAACTTGGGTATTATTAAGCTTTATTTTACCAAGATTTTCAACAGCATGAAAGTGTAGTTCTTTTACCCTTCAATCCACTGGGGGTTAATTTGAGCTATGCAGGGCTTAGTAGCAGGAAGCATGTAAAAATTTCATCCCATGTCTTCGACAGCTTCAGAAGCCAGTGTGTTTACTTTAAGATATCAAGCAATTCTGCAATTTCATAATTGAAGAAGCTAATTGGAAGACTTTGAAAAGTGAAGAAGTCAGAATTTTTCCTCTCTCCTGCTTCCTCCAGATTAGGTCAGAAAGTCTTTATATTAAACTATCAGTCTTTGCCTTCTGGATTTACCCAGGCAGTGCAAGACCCACCTGTCCACAGGACTAGGAGCCCCCAACAATAGGCACGCAGGCCTGCAGCCTCACATCTGTGGGCCTCAGGCCCTCCCCAGCTCTAAAGTAAACAAGCAGCAGGGTGGAGTTGCACATTCCCAGGAGGCAAGGCCACCGGTTAGAGTTTCCAGAAGCAGCCACAGGCCTCTGCCACTTCCCTGCTCTGCCATCTCCAGCCTCAGGGGAAAAGTGTAAAGGGTTCTCTTACCAGACAAACCACATCGACAAATACCAACTGCTCACAGGACCGTCCAGCCCCAACTGCAGGAGAGCAGCTGGTCCTTTAAAGATCAGAACACCAAGAAACTCTAACAATACAGACAGGCCCCAGCTACTTCTGTTCTAGAAAGTTGTTTGTTTGCATTTCCATGTGGGGAAGGGCCATGTCTGTGTCATATTGGTGTACAATAATACTAAGAATGACTAGTTAAGATTGATTAAGCACTTTCTATATGTCAGATAACCGTCAAAGCAGTTTACATTTTGAATTCATTTAATCTTTATAACAACCCTATTGGGTTAAGAACACTTTTTATCCCCATTTAACAGAAGAGGAAATTCAGTGTTCAGAAAGGGGTTGAGGACGGGCGCGGTGGCTCACTCCTGTAATCCCAGCAGTCTGGGAGGCTGAGGTGGGCGGATCATTTGAGCTCAGGAGTTTGAGACCAGCCTGTGCAAGAGCGAGACCCCAGTCTATACTAAAAATAGAAAGAAATTAGCTGGGCAACTAAAAATAGATAGAAAAAATTAGCCAGGCATGGTGGCGCATGCCTGTAGTCCCAGCTACTCAGGAGGCTGAGGCAAGAGGATCGCTTGAGCCCAGGAATTTGAGGTTACTGTGAGCTAGGCTAATGCCATGGCACTTACACCTGGGCAACAGAGTGAGACTCTGTCTCTAAAAAAAAAAAAAGGAAAGAAAGAAAGGGGTTGGCACATGATAATGCTGTGAGACATATTTGCTAATTGAATTAGTAAAAATCAGAAAGCTCTCAACCATATAAATAATGTCATAAATAGGAGAGAACTTCCAAGATCAACCCACAAAACCTATTTAGCCCATTCATATCTTCTTTTCATTATTTTAACACTATTTCATTTAACCCTACTTATCATTATAACAATTGGTTTTACGTAGAAAGCTGTTCCAAATTCTAGCTTGTGGCACAATTCAACATTTTTTTTTTTTTTATTGAACAGCTACTTTCTAAAGCAATATTAGCACCAAGGGTATAAAGCTAAGGAGGTACATTGCCTACCATGTGGGAACTTCTATCTCTGCCCTGTCCCAAGAGCAGAGGGGCTTCTAGCTGGGGCTGGAATGGCAGTAAGTCCTTCTGGACATCAGTACTCATTCCATTTCCACTTCAGATGCTCCTATACCTTTCCAACAGAACCCCAGGGCTCTCTAACCTGCTACAGAAATTGAGGAAACATCATCACTACCCAGATCACATTTTTAAATTAAGTTAATGGATAGAATTTTCTCAAGTCTTCACTTTCCTTTGGCACCTGTTACTGCTTATCTGGTGACAAGTGCTAACAGATGACAAAATGAATTAACTAGTAGTATTTTAACATTAACAGAACAATGGAGAAGCAGTCAATCCTGCTTAGCTCAACAGCTTGGAGTTATTTTTTTGGCCTGGGTGCTCACATTCGTTATTTTACAGTACATATATTGATTTAAGTTGTCATATTCTCTGTTTGTAAAATCAAATCTAGTTTTTGTGATGAAATAAAATATATTGGCATTCCACAGCGTTCCTCAATGGCATCAACGCCCTCCACCGCCTTGAGGATTCCCAAGCTGTATCTGTCTTGGTTGGACCCCACGTACACACACGTCCAGTCCAACCAAGCATACCAGAGGAGTTTTGTCACCCTACACTGTGAGCTCTCTGAGGGCTCGGGCTGCCTCTTATTTATTTTTGTTTCTCCAGTGATACCAAGAGTTAGGGATTAATGGAGATATTAATTGCATAGTCAGCTTCATTGAATTTAAATGGATCCCAGCATAGGTTAGTGAGGTAAGCTTCAAACTTGGCTTTCCCTCCATCCCATTCCCCCACAGAGAGCGGCTGCTCTAAGTCACGTGCTTGAACAGAGCCTGCTTGTGAGCCGTTTCTCTCTTAATCTTAACAGCAATAAAATGTTAAAACAAAGAACACCTGGCTTAAAGAACTTTTTAGTGAGAATACGCTCGTAGCTCTGACTCGGTGGGGCAAAGGCAATATATGTAAACTAAACATTTGTAACTCCCCCTGGTAATATTCTGAAATTAAAAAAAAAAAGAATATGATTGTGCGTTAACTCTAAAGATATTTTAACTCAGTTCGCTGCCTATTTATTAGTGTTTCTAAATATACATATATTCTCATTAGGTAAACCTGTTAGAGTTAAACTTCAACCAGGACACAGCCAGCAAAAGTTTCTAAGTAAACCAATATTCTTCTCTGCTAAATATTTAAGTAAAATACCAACTGAAAAGAAATAAAGCTAGTTTAATTCCAATGTTCCAGTAACTAATTTTCAGTGTATCGTTTTAGGTTCAGCACAAATTCAACCTAATTCTGTGTTTATCACTATCCAGCCTATGTAAATGTGCTGTAAAATCTTTAAGAAAGATTCGATTATACCCACTGCCCACTAATTTTAAAAAGTCAATTTTAAGCATTTTAGGATAATTTTCCAAAAAAGTTGGAAGCATGATTTTCTGTTTCAGTTAAGCCTTTGTCAGTCACAAAAGAAATAAGGTCGTTAAATAGCAAGAATTCCCCAATTCCTTGAAATTTCTACTTAACTGAGGTTTTTATTGCATATGGAAACCTTTTTTTAGTAAGAAGTTTAAAAAAAAACGGACTAATTATATTCTTGGCAAAAGATCTGCTGGGAAATTCCTTTTAAATGGCAATTTCTCTGCCGAATTTAAAATGTAATTTGATTTACAAAAGTATGATTTTTAAATGGTGGAAATCTGTCTGTTGCATGAAGTACACCCAGCTGGTTTACTTCCTGTGCCTGGAGACCCTGCTGTGTGGCTTCCAAAGGTATATTTGCAGCCAAAGAATAGCTTAGATCCTGGGAAAATCTGCTTCAATAACATTTTTTGGAGAAAGAGGCAAGATATTTTTTTTTCTCTCCCTGCATTTGGATTCGGCCAATATCTCATTTTAGACTGCCAGTGCTCAAAAGCACTATGACACAGGCAGGGGAAGGGGGCGTGCCGTCAGCAAACCGAAACAAACGCCAGTCTGCTGGGATGCCGGGCTTCCTGCCATGCCAGCCCATCTTGGTACAGGCAGCCTCTTCGTGGTGTCCCTGGACTGGCAGGGCTGAACAACTACAGCTGACTGCTGCAAGCTTGGGAGCCGCAGATTGTGTTTGTTGATAAGTAGACGCGTTACTGCTTATCAGATGCGCAATTTTTTTCAATGTGCAGAATATTCCCGTATGGCGTGCAAAAGTCTTGTGTTGGAAATATCCCAGAACAGCTTTGAGCAGGAATTCCCACTAAGCGGATTCCCTCATTATTATACCCAATTATCCATTCACGTCTCTCTCTGACATTGTTTGCAATCGAGTCCTTGATGATGATTGCATTGTTTTATTTCTTGCTACAACAAATGGAGAAATCTGTGGATCTTGGCTTAAGACAAAATCCCAGGTTCAAAGATGGAACCCAGAAGGAGGTTTTTGCTCTAACTCAGTGCTTCTCAAACTAGCATGCATAAGAATCACTAGGAAGTCATGTTAAAACACAGGAGCTGAGCCCCACCGCTAGAGTTTCTGGTCTGGTTTGGGGGTCCTGGAATTTGCATTTCTAACAAGTCTCCAGGTAATATTATTGATGTTGCTGGTCTGGAGAAATATTGTTTTAAACAAATCAGCTGTTTTGCCAGGTGTGCACAGGTGTGCATCAACCCAGCCATTCTTAGAAGAGGAGAAAGAGGATAGACTGTTCCCTTTCCAGGAAAGTACAGGCCATGACAGCACACACAGCTCCAGGTGAGGTGAGAACCTAATGCAAGGAGAGCAGCCCTGGAGGAACTTAGTGGGCCCTGTCTGAGCAGTTCTGCCACTGGGATCCAGTGTAACTGGTACCTCACAGGCTGGAAAAGAGAGCCCTGGGAACCTTGCAAGAGTTCCTATGGAGAGTAAGAAGCTTATTTCTCAAGGACAAGTTATGGAGCAATTTTTCCAAATTATATTACTTTAAGTCAACCATGATCTTATATTTTAAACATTGGCACATAAATTCAAATTTCTGGACCATAACTAAATTATATTATCGTGCTCATATCTTAAGTCCTAATGGATTCTAACTAGGAGATAGTCTGTTAGGCAGTAGGTCTTAATAAATGCTGATTTAATTGAACTGGTTCAGTTGTCTTTGATGTTCTCAGAAGCAAATTTCTCAGAACTTGGGTCTTACACACACCTTCCATTGTTTACTTTTTCTGCTTAGTACAAATACAAGTTGGCTCTGCTTTAGAATTGCTAACAGCATTTTTCAATCTCACCAACTATGGAATTGAATGAACCTAAGTGTCCGTTTGGTGACCAAGAATATCCAGAGATGGGCAGGTTTCTGTGAAGGGTTGTGGTAGGCAGCCTCTAAGATGGTCCCCAGTGGTCCCTCCTGGTATTCGACGCTGTGTCATCCCTTCCCTTCAGTGTGGGCTGGACCTAGTGACTTGCTTCTAATGAATAGAAAATGGCAGAAGTAACGGGATGCCACTTCTGAGATCAGGTTGTAAAATGTCTGTCACATCTGTCTTCCTTGCTCTCTCTGGGATCACTTGCTCTGGGGGAAGGCAGCTGTCCTTTGTGAGTTCTATTGAGAGGGTCATGTTGGTGAACTTGGAAGCAAATCACTTACAGCCTCTCAACACCCACAGACGTGGACTTGGCAGGAGCTCCTCCAACCAGCTGAGTTGGAGATGACGGTAGCCCTGGCCAGCGCTTCACCTGTAGCCTTGTGAGAGTCCCTGAGCCAGAATCACCTAGAGAAGCCACTCCTGGAATCCTGACATAGAAATTTCACATAATAAATGTTTATTGTTTTAAGCCTCTAAGTTTTTTGGGGTGATTATTTATATAGTAGTAGATAACTAACACAGGGTTAGAATTTGTGGTCAGATTAACGGTTGTGCGTTTTCTGCTA
Organism: Microcebus murinus; assembly: GCF_040939455.1. Taxonomy (NCBI): domain Eukaryota; kingdom Metazoa; phylum Chordata; class Mammalia; order Primates; family Cheirogaleidae; genus Microcebus; species Microcebus murinus. The sequence goes on along the minus strand of NC_134108.1, from coordinate 45,645,394 downwards.
AAATCCACAAAAAACTCAATTTCTATAGTAACTCACTTGAAAATAATAGCTAGATTCCTTTCTGATAGAATTAATAGTTAAGTACAGTCACCATTAGTCTCATATGCAAATGTAATCACCATAAATAAGAGTTAGGATTTTAAGGATGGCCTGGATATGCCTGGAATTCTCTCCTGGGAATTCTAAAATAACTGTGGAAGAACTTTTCTACAGCTAACCTGGGGTCCAGAGAAAATAACAACTACTCAGATAAAGGTTGTCTGGCTCCTCATGTTGCTGTCTAAAAGATAGCTTGGCAACAGAGTTCTCAACCCAGGAGAGAACTAACACTTCCCTGGGGATCAATTTCCCTGAAACACCACATAAATCTCACGAACGTGCACGCACACTCACACACAGACAGAGGTACTTTTTCCTCTCTCACACACACTCATGCCACACACATACACTCATGCCCAACATTAAACCAGAAACAAACAAAAAAAGCTGCTGTCAACTTCTAGGGCCTGCTCATATCCAGGACTTGGTCCCAGGGAATCCTCCTTTGTTCCCCCTCAGTCTCTCTAATTAGCAGCTACTTTCTCAGGCAGTAGACCTGATTCTTTGCTATAGACACCGAGAAAAGACTGACTCCAGGCTTGGAGCTCACCACAATTTTGCACCGAGCAATGTCACCACCAAATAATACTAAAGTTTCAAAAGCAAACATCCTTTTTTATTTGGTGGTCTTCCCAGAGAGGGCAGGTTTCGCAGACTCTCAGTTCTTTATGCCTCTGAATTTTCATATTCTTACTTTGGGGCCTGCTAGAATGGTTCACCCTAAAAATGAGTCCAGACAAAATCATGATGGAAATGGAAGTAAGCTGTAAGAACATAAGCTTTGGAGCCAGACGAGCTGTGGTGAAGATTAAATAATAAAATGTGTTAAGTGCCAATGGCCAAGGTACCAGACACCAAAAATGTGCTAAGCCAGTGTTGGTTACATTACCGTTCTCATCACTGAGACAGCCCCCCTCACCTCCCCCTTCCCTCCTCCAGCAACCCTGGTTCCAGCCCCCTTGCTCTTTACTTTCTATGCTCAGAAAAATCGGCTGTCACATTCTCTGGCCAAATTCAAGTGATTGAATAACGACTTAAAGTATGCTTTCCCCAAAGACATTTATGCATTAACAGATATTAATGAGACGTGTTCTCCCAGACACCAGGAGCCATTTGTGTGTTCCGATTCCATCTGTAAGCACTAGAGTCAGACTGTCTCTACTCAAATTCCACCCCTTCTACTTACTACTGTGTGATTGGGGCAAAGGACTTAGCACCTCTACATTTCCTCAGCTGTAAAATAAAAACATCCTCTCAGCATTGTCGTGAAGATAAAATGAAAATATCTAGGTGACATTCTTAAAAAAGCTCTAGACACAGGAATGCAAGCTTCATGAACACAGCAGCTGTCTGCCAGGTTCATGGCCATGCCTAATAACCTGGACCAGAGCCCGTGTGAATGAATGAATGAGCACATAATGCACATGTAGAAACTAAGACATTTATTATGCTTTTTAATACAAAGATATACAAATAAGAAAACAGGTTATCCACTTGTATTATTTTAAATAAAAATACTCGTGGGAACACCTAAATATAGAAAGCATTTATTAACAGAACTAAAGGAAGAAATACATACCATTACAGTGATAGTAGGGGACTTTACCTCATTTTCAACAATGGATAGATGATACAAACAGAAAATAAATCAAGCAGACTGGAACAACACTATAGACCAAATGGACCTATCAGACATATATAGAACATTCCATCCAATAGTAACAGAATATACATCCTTTTTAAGTGCACACAGAGAAGATTCTCTAGTATTGATCATATGTTAGGCCTCAAAACAAGTGTTAAAAAATTTAAGAAGACTGGAATCATGTTTAAAGCACAATGGTATAAAACCAGAAGTCAAGAACAGAAGGGAAATTAGAAAATTCACAAATGTGTGGAAATTAAAGAACGCACTCCTTAACAACCAATGGATCAAAGAAGAAATCAAAAGAGAAAGTAAAGAAATATCTAGAGACAAATCAAAATGGAAACACATCATGCCAAAATTTATGGGATTCAGCAAAAGCAGTTCTAAGATGAAATTTTATGGTGATAAAGGTTTACATTAAGAAAAAAGAAAGATTTCAAATAAATAACCTGACTTGACAGCTCAAGGAACTAGAAAAAGAAGAACAGACTAAGCCCAAAGTTAGCAGAAGGAAGAAATAATAAAGTCAGAACAGACAGAACAAAATAGAGAGCTCAGAAATAAATCCAAGCATTTATGGTCAATTGATCTTTGACAAAGGTGCCAAGAACTCACAATAGGAAAAGGGCAGTCCCTTCAATAAACAGTGCTGGGAAAACTATACACACATGGAGAAGAATGAAATAAAACTCTTATTTCACGCCATATACAAAAATAAACTAAAAATGGATTAAAGACTTAAACAACAGACCTGAAACTATAAAACTCCTAGATAAAAACATGGGAAAAGCTTCTTGACAGCGGTATGGGCAACGACTTTTTTGGATATAGCCCCCAAAACAAAGGCAACGAAGAAAAAAATAGACAAATGGGATTGCATTAAACTAAAAGCATCTGTACAGCAAAGGAAACATGGACAGAGTAAAGAGACAACCTATGAAATAGGATAAAATATTTGCAAGTAACTTGATACATTATAGAAAACAGTACGGAGGTTCCTCAAAAATTTTAAAATAGCATTACCATATGATCCAACAATCCCACTTCTGGGTCTATACCCAAAGGAAATGAAATCATTATCTTGGAGAGATATTTGCACGTCCATGTTCATTGCAGTATTACCCACAATAGCCAAGATATGGAACCAACCCAAATGGTCGTCAGTGGATGAATGAATAAAGAAAATGTGTATGGTGTTTGTGTATAAAATGGAATATTATTCTGCCTTAAAAAAAAGAAGGAAATCCTGTCATTTGTGACAATATGGATGAACCTGGAAGACATTATGGTAAGTGAAATAAGCCAGGCACAGAAAGACAAATACTACATGATCTCATATACATGTGAAATCTGAAAAAGTCAAACTCATGGAAACAGATAGTAGAATGGCAATTGCCATGAGCTTGGAAGTGGGGGAAATGAGGAGATGTTGGTCAAAGAGATGTTACATTTACACAGGATGAATAAGCTCTGAAAAGCTAATGTTCAGCATGGTAGCTGGAGTTGGTAATACAGGATTACATACTTAAGATTTGCTAAGAGTGTACATATTAAAGGTTTTCAGCACACATACAAAAAATTGTGTGAGTTCATAGATATGTCAATTAGGTGATCATTTCACAATGTATATGTATATCAAAACATCACATTGCATACCTTAAATATATACAGTTTTTATTTGTCAATTATACCTCAATAAAGCTGGGAAAAACCCTCATGCATAAAATTTAAAAATTCAACTTATTATATTTCAATTTTAAGTTCAAGTTCAACCTAAGGAAACTGATAAAATGAGAAATAAAAGCCAGCTCTTCCATTTTTGCTAGACCTTTTCTCCCAAAGAAAGCCACTATAATATGTTTCCTGTCAAAGAAATAAATAAAAAAACTTTATGGATATATTATAACAATTATTGAGATGTAGAGATAAAGAATTAAGCCTGAATTTAAAATTTCAGGAGGGGGATTTGGGAGGGGAAGATTTTAGGGCCATGGCCCCTGAGATCAGATTATCTCTACCACCTGGTGCAAACAAGTGGTACCCTGGTGGCACTTGGAGGTACCTGTTGATGCCCAAGGTGTGTCTCTTTTTTCTGAAGACACTAGGACAGGAAGACACTAGGACAAAGATGGCATCATTTTACATGTCATTCTCTCTTCTTGAACTGCAATGTTGAGGCTCCATGTGACATTCAGAGTGCACCACAGCAATTGATTAGCAATGTCTGTCATGGGTATAAGAATGGTGTAAGACTCCTGACACTGCACCAGTCTCTTTCCTACAATAATTAAGGAAATCATTTTATTCCTGATTTACTGTGGGAATCTTTGCAATACACCTAGAATGCCTCTGGAATTCATTGCCCTTATAATCGTCAAATAGGACTTAACTCAGTTGCAAGTAAAGAGACATAAAGGAAACAAGACAATTTTTGGTTCACATGACTCAGAAATCCAGGGAAAAGTCATGGCTGGATCCATGTTCTCTGATAGTTTATTAGGAATGTGCCTCCATCCTCAGCTCTGATTGACATGGGGCTTTATGTTACAGCACACACTACAGTCTCATCTTTAAGGTAGTAAGACTGTCCTCCACAGTTTTAGACTTATGTCCTGCTGCTTAGCGACCAGCAAAAAGGATGTTTCCTTCCCAATTATACTGTCAAATAGCCTACAGCAGACAGGCTGGATACCTGGGATCACGTGACCTTCCCTGGAGCAATCGCTACAGCCAGCCAGATGAACCACACAGTCTGACCATATCTGAGACATATGTCTGCCCCTGACACTGGGACGTGAAATCTGCTATATTTCAAAAACATGCTCTACTCTCCAACGAATAATCAGGATGTGACTAACAGAATAAAGAAGAATGTAAACATGGCAGAAAAACAACAGATATATACCCCAGGGTCCTCCTACTCCACAAGTGAGAAGTGAGCAGTTGTTGGGACACGATAGTCAGCCTAGTCTGCATAGACACTTCATTGATTGGCTCGCCCAACCTTGGGGGCAAAAAGTCAGGATGATCGGAGCTCAGTAACACTGGCACCACGGAGTGTTTTGAAAAAAGTCAACTCTTTTGTTTTAAAAGAGGAAGTTTCTGCCATTCAGGTGCCCAGAAATAGAATACATTTGTCTCTGAGTATATACTGTATTTTGTTTACTAAAGCTTGAAAGAAAGCAAAGACACACAAATGCACAAATGTCAATCTTGTATAGGAAAGAAGATAAGTAATTTGATTTAAAAATATATAATAAATAGTTTCAAGATAAAATACATAACGACAATAGGCATTTATTCAAGGTAAATGCATTCATTTAGAGTTATTTGGGAGTGAAGCAGGCTTTGAATTGGACCAGATATTTAATTCTATGCTGTTTTCTGTTTGCTCCAGCTGTAAAATATTAAATTCCAAGCCGTTCAAGACTCCCCAGGTCAATATTTCTCTCTCTCTCTTTTTCTAAGAGACAGGGTTTCTCTGTGTTGCCCGGGCTGGAGTGCAGTGGCTACTCACAGACATGATCTCACTACTGATAAACACAGAAGTTTTGACCTGCTCTGTTTCTAACATGGGCTGGTTCACCCCTCCTTAGGCAACCTGGTGGTCCCCCACTCCCAGGAGGTCACCATATTAATGTCAAACTTAATGCAGACACTTGATGGGCATAGCACACTGTAGCACAGAACTCCTGGACTCAAATGATCCTCCTGCCTCAGCCTCCTGAGTAGCTGGAACTACAGATGTGTACCATTGTGCCCAGCATCAATAAATTTTTGCACAAAGTTTAAAGCAGTTGGCAAAACCAAGAGGAGACTGTTACCACCACTACTATAATCTTCACTGTCACTTGGAAAACCATAACAAATCTCTTGTTTGGTGTCATGTTTCATGTGTCAATACTATAAATTAGAAAATGTAATCAGCTAACATTAGAAGGGCTTAGATGACAGGCCTTATGTAATGAATTATTGGAACCAGAAATTATTTTATTCAATAAAATTGTTGACTTTTAAACAACATTTTGCTATTTTTAAAGCTTTCTTCTGATAGGAAGATGCCTTTATGTCTGAAGAAGACCACCTTCTCATTTCTCAAGGCCAGGAATAAGGAAAATGGTGGTACCCCTACAAGTGATTATGAAATCATGATACAAAAATAAAATTGTGAGGTGTCAACTAGGCCATCCTCCCAAATCCAGAATTGGACTTCAGAGAGAGTAGTGAGATGGTATTTGGGTATGAAATTTAGCCCTGTAACATAAACTGGATACTAAATTAACTTGTATTTTTAGCCTCAAGCTTATGATAATAGAATGGAATGTACCTTTTCTTGTAACTTTGTAAAACCAAAGGCCTTTCTTATTTCTAGCAAATACCACATTAGTGATACAGGCTGCTTGTGTTTTTCAATTTCCATCTTTGGCTTTTAAAATTCATTGTTAATGGAATACTAGAAAATATTCATATAGATTTTGTGAATTTTTCCACTGTTGTTCATAAGCTGGGTTCTATTAAAAAGTATACACACTGTGCTAGATATTCAAGAGCAAAGATAAATTAGCAGTCCAGAGGCTAGAAAAAAAAAAAAGAATCAAGGAAGACAATTTGCTTAGACTCCTTGATGTGCTAAGAGAAACATCAATTCTCTCTTCTGGATACTCAGAGTGTAGCATGGCATGGAGGAGAGCCAAAAAAATCAATCAGCAATGGCATTTTTACTCCAATTCTTTGAAAATTGTATGACTATAAACAAGTCACCGGACCTATCTGGATTAGTTTTCTATTGCTGCTGTAGCAAGTTATCACAAACGTAATGGCTTGAACAATACAAATGTATTATCTTTCAGTTCTGGAGGTCAGAAGTCTGATATGGATCTCCCAGGGCTAACACACAGGTGTTGTTAGGGCTGCATTCCTTCTGGAAACTCTAAAAGAGAATCTGTTCCTTGCCCTTTACATCTTCCAGAGGCTGCTGACATTTTTGCTTATGAGCTCTTCCTCTAGCTTCAAAGCCAGCTACCTTTCTCTGTTGTGATATTTCTCTCTAACTTATCCAGGAAAGGTTCTCTGCATTTAAAGACTAGTCTGATTATATTGAGGCCACCTAAATAATCCAGGATAACCTCCTCATCTCAAAGTCTGAACCTTAATTACATCTGCAAAGTCCCGTTTGCCAAGTAAAGTAACATATTCACAGGTTTTGGAGAGTAGAGTGTGAATATCTTGGGGGCTGTTATTCTGCCTACCACACTATCTTAGCCTCAATTTCCTCATCTGCAAAACCTTGTAGGTTGTTGTAAGAATAGCACGTGCCACATAGAGCCTAAACCCATGTGTGGTATACAGGTCTCAATAGGAAGTACTTATGAAAAAGATAATGAAGAATAAGAAGAATATATTGTCACTATTGTCAAATGGGGAGGGAGACTGAGTGAGAAAAACCAACAATTATTAAAATAAGGGTGAAAATGTATGGAAGGAAGAGCAATCCACAGGCTGCTTGGAAAATAAGAGTATGTTCTGAAACTGAAATCAGAATTTAGAGTGTTTTCCCTGATAAGAGACATGAGGGATTTTAGCCTGCTTATTTTTTTTTTCTCTGAAACTAGACTAAAAGAATTTAAGAAGACAAATATAAAGACTTATGCTATGGGAAATGTTTCTGATTAAAAACATAAAACAAGAAACATTTTTCAGGATCTAGTTCAAAGAAGAGACTATCTTTCCAGGCATTTGAGACAAGTAGGCCAGAGAGAGAGAAACAATAATAATAATTTTGATATGATAAGAATGGCCCACTTTCAATCCTTAGCTGAAAAATCATACATGGCTGATTATGTTTAAAAATAAATGACTTTTTCCACTGAAAGTGACTTGGAAATGGCCAGAGAGGTAAAAGAGGGCAAGGATAAGAAGAAGTGGACAATTTTCAAATAATCTTCTAAGAAAATAAGTTTATCTTTTGTCTGTTATTTTACCTTGTATTGAAGTATATTTGTTCAGCAAATTCTTATTATTTTAAATTTCGAGTATTTCCAATTTCTTTCTATTATGTACCAAAGCATTTCAAGAAATCTTTCAAAGCTAAACTGCTTACATAACCTAAATTTCTGGCCACAATTTACATATTTAAATTAAGTTTTACAAGAACAGTTTTCATCATGAAAGTTAAAGTCCCAAAGAGAAATGGATCTTTATTACTCCCTGGCATTAACATTAACATGGAAATGACATCATACAGGATAAGGATTCAGGAAGAAACAAGGTGACATTTATCTAACAATCAATTGTGTCAATTCTGAAACACAGCTCCATAGTTATCAAATATTAAAGTGTGAAAATAAAGAAATAAAGCACCTAAATAAAGTTTCAAATAGATAAACATAAACAATGGAAAATGATGAGAAAATATCATATTATAACAATTGAGTCATTATAGTTTACCTTTCTGAACTTAGATTGAGGTTATATCGAAATGTGTCCTCAACACTGGTTGAACGATGACAACCGATTATTTTTGACTGTTACTTAGGTAAAATTAACAAATTTGACAAGCTTAAAACCATAATGTTTGTTTTGCTTTGTTTCTACTAAATTTCAATGGAATTTGAATTTAGGCGGGTGTATGAAAAAGTCAAATGCAATTTGTATGTTTATCATCGAGTGTGTGTGGAATGCTGCAGACTTACTCAATACAGAAGGCAAGAGTACAATGACGTCTACAGCTAGGAGGTGCTGACTCCAAGGAGGTCACCTGGTGACTCAAACCTCCAGCTGCCACAGCAATGGCACGTGGAGAGCAAAACATGTGTTCTCTGAAAACTGCGAAGAGGGACTCACTCAGCCCCTGGGAATTAATTTATTTGTTATTTCTGGAAATTCATCAATCAAAAGAGCATTAAATCTTGGAGGAAAACAACAAACTCCCATCAAGAGCATACATAAAAACAGACTTAGTTAAAGAAAACCCCTGCTGTTATTATACCCAAAATTAGGTAGCCCAAATGGAGTCATTTTATGACTATACAAATTGTGCTATTTGGGAAGACTAAATATTTCCTTTACATTTAAAAAGAAATATGAATAGTGTGAATCCCACTTTCCCTAAAAAGGGATCTCAGTTTCCATAAAAAGGGAAAAACAAGTCTTATTAAAAGTTTTAAGAAGTGTATAATGGCTAACTTAAACAACAATATGATAGACAAAATCTACAATTTTAGGAAACTTATCGCATCTGTTAACAGACTCAATATATGTGTATACATATAGCTCCACTGAATTTATTAGCAAATCAATTCATGCTTTAAACAATATCATTCCAGAGGCAAAACAATTGGACAAATGCACTGTCTCCATGATCCAAACAATAATACAGTTGAAATAACAAAGTATGTGACAATCCAGTTATTTCAGTTACTTAAGCATTGGAATCATGCTAACCACAGAGGAGTCAGAATAATGTCATGGTACCTGGCATCCAGCTGGCGTTAAGCCTCTGCCTAAATGAAAATGCCTCTCCTGATACTGACTCAGATGATGGATCTGTATCTTTTGACAATGACAAACCAATGATACAAGGCAACTGTGAGTATAATTGATGGAAATGTGTTCGTTGTAAAAATTTATTTTTCATTGACAAAGGCAGGATTTGTAAAAGGCACAGAGCCAGCACACTGTCACTCAAAGACACACACAGCTATAAATGAAATCATCAATCAATAGATTAATATTAATTATGTCATATATAATCAATAAACCTTTGTCAAGCACCTATTATGCTCTCAAGATGTTGCCCTTGTTCATATGGAGCCTAAATCTTGTTTCATAAGAATAACAAAATAATCTGAGAATGACAATGTAAGATAGTGCTCAATAAATGATATATACAAGAGATAAGGCAACAATTCAAAGAAGGCTTATCTAGGTGTCACCTGATGTCTTCAGGGAAGCCCACAGACAAGGAGAACCTTGAGGGTGAGGTAGAATTTCCACAGATAGAATAAGCAAGGATTTGAATCAAGAATGTGGGCAGGAGGTACAAGTGAGCAAGGCGAGTAAGCAAAGAGATGTTGAAGAAGTTTAAAAAAATCAGTCTGAATGGAGCACAGCCTCTATCTGGAAGAGTCAGAGAGATGTGTTAGGAACTGTCTCTCTAACTCCAGCTCTCTTTAAGAAGTTTCAAGAAGAAAATGCAGAATATATTTAGAAGAGTAGCTGCATTACTGAGTTCCTAGTGTGTACTGGGCATTTTCTACATATTAACGTAACCACTCTTCTCAATTTCCGTGTAAGGTAGGCATTATCACCTCTCTTTTGCAGCTGATAAGACTGAGGATCAAAGAAGTTAAGTAACTTGTGCAAATTGACACAGTTCATTCTGGCAGACTGGAATTAAACCAGGTTTTCAGTGACTCCCAAATCCATGCTCTTTCCACTTTGTGCACCTGCTTCCCAGGTTCTGAAAACAGGGCAAAGGTGTTAATTGCTTCTTAAGGTGCCATGTTTATCCTGCGACTGGCCTTCAGCAAAGCTTTAAGTGGAAAGGGCCTGGAAGGAAGAAGATTTTTCAGAAGCACACAGGTCAATGAAAGCCATGACTGAAATGGTTGCAGAAGTTCTATATAGAAGAGATATGTTCAAGAGTTAATATAAAGAAAGGGTCATTGAGCTTCGCTTAAAAATAATTCTATACTATCTAAATCTAACGACAGACTTCCAGGATGTATAGTATGTAATTTGCTCTCAGAAATTGTAGCAGTAAGTATAATTGATCAAAAAATAATTATACAGCATGACAGTTGAACACAGAGAAATAATACTTAGTATGGAAAAGAAGACAAAAGAAAATCAATGATTCACAAAAGGTTTGAGTAACTTATAAACAAAAGTAGAAGTCAACACAGTGGGGAAAATAATTGCCCCTGGATAATCTAAAGAAGTATCAAATAAAGACTGATGTCTAGAAGTAATTGAAAAGACAAGCTAAGAAGCTGAATCACAGTTGGCTGGGTAGGCAAACCCAAATTACAAATTCCTGAGATCCATCTGCTTAGTTTTAGCTGCCAGCTCACTCTTTCCAGTCCTTCTCTTTATCTTCACCAGCAGCACCAAGAGACCTTGCTGCCATCCTGGAGCTTCTTGTCCTGCAGAGCCTGTTACCTCCTCCTTGCCTTGTGACTCCTAAGCCCATTGCTGGTGCTTACTATAAATAGAAGAACTCCTCCTTCAACTGACTTCTATGAGCATCTACTATGTTTTAGCCACTGTGGTCATGTCCAGACAGGCTATATAATTTGTAGGGCCCAGGGCAAAATGAAAATGCAGAGTCCCTTGTTCAAAATTATTAAGAATTTCAAAATAGCTATAACAGAGCATTCAACCAAGTAACAGGGCCCTTCCAAGTGCAGGGCAGGCTCTGTGTGACTGCACAGATTGTATGCCCATGAAGTTGGCCCTGCATAGGCTCTGCCCTTAAAGATTGCACAGCCTGCTTCTTGCTAGTTTGCATGGGTACAGACACTGTAGTCCCAGGGTCCTTCCTGCTCTGTACTCAGATGTACAGCATGAACATGGCCTGGATTCACGGTGAGCCTTAGATTTTACCCCTTAAAATCTCTCAGATTCCTCTGCTTTCCTCTGTCAACATCACCACTACTCCATGTCTAACCACCATCCTCTCTTCCTGGATGACTGTAACAGCTTTCTCTTTAGTCTCACCCGCCAATCCGTTGCCTATATTGTCTGCCAAGAGAACCTTTAAAGAGCCAAATCTGATTTTGTCACTCACCTGCTTAAATTCCTACAAGGGCTTGCCACTGGTCTTTGATGAAGTCAGAACTCTTTAATATTGCTTTCAAGGTCTTACATGACCTACCCCAGATGACTTCTACAAGAATAATTCTTGCCCCACCCATCCCTACACCCTTCCGTGGACCAGTCCCAATGTTTACATTTCATTCCACCTGGCAATCTTTTTTCTCCATTTTCTGCTTAGACACTATCTCCTCTTCAAAGTCTATTTTGACCTTCTCTCTTAGCCTAATCTCCATAAGGTGGCCCTATTATGTGTTCCTATGGTCCTTACCACAAAGGTTGCACTTGCTTGTTTATTTGCCTGCATTATCAGTTTACAATAAGACCCACAAGGGAAGGAAGCATGTCTTAGCCACCTCTGACCTTGAACATGTAGCCTAACTCCTGATTCATGAAGCACTTGAACATTGTTGAATAAATGAAGATTCACACATCAAAACTCACCATTCAGTATACATTTCTTAAAACTTTATGAAGATGTCATTCACCAGAAAGGAAAAAGAAAGAGAGAAAAAATAGTAACTTTTGTGAGCTCATATATCCCCAAATAACTTCACCTGTGAGCCACTGTACCATCAAATCTCAGCGTGTCAACTCTAGGTCCTCTTGGCCTGCCCACAATGGAGCCACCAATAACCTGAGGACAGATGACATCCATCAAATTAATAGTTCATGTGTATGTTCTTAACCTAATAATTTGAGTTATTTATCTGATGACTGGATCACATACCCCCCCAAAAAATTTTTTCTTCCCAAGTTGATTGTTAATTTTCAAAAAAAAGAAACTTGCAGTTCCAAAGAAACTCCCAAATACTATACTCCTTTGGAAAAAATCACTCAACAGTATAGAGTTTGTTCATTCACGTATTTAACAAATATTGATTAAGCATGTGTTATGTAACTAGTCCTAGGCTAGAAGATAAAACTAAAGTAATAAATAAGACAGATGCTTTCTTTGCCAGGAGAATTAAAACATTAAATAAGGGCTACTAAAAAAAAAAAAAACTATTAATAAATAAACATTATCACTAAGCTTTTCAACAGCCAAAGCTCCAACTTTCACAAGGAACTAAAGAGGTGATTTTCATGATAGATTTATAACACTGAAACAATGTGGTTATCAGGAGACAAAACAGCAACTGAAATTGAAGGCATGTCAGTAGTTGGAATATCATAACTGAAGATTATGAAAGAAATCACATAGGCTTATAAATGGCAATAGCTAAATCCAGAGTCACTACAAAATATCTGGGTAAAGAGAGTCATATGCTTGTTTTCCAAATACTTTCATTTACTCCTTCCTCATTTATTCCTTACAGCCACCCTGAAAGGTTAGGTGTGGCAAATCTATTCCCCTTTAGAGTGTAGGAAATTAAGGCACATGAGTTAATTGACTTGCTTTCCTTCACTTTATAAATTAGTGGCAGAAAAGGAATTGGAATCCACATCTCTAGCCCATGCTCTGTACTTGGACCCACAGAGCAACAAATGTGATTAGGTGACCTCTGCAGGGCCTGGTTTAAGAACACAGTACAGTTTTCTCATATGCCATGACTCGGGCTCATATGTCTTTTACAAAGCTATGGAAAACGCAGCTGGGCAAATGCAGCTAGTGTGCTTATCCACAATAAGCGATCTCTTCCAATTCTTTGTTTGGTTTTTTAATAGATTCTAATTACTGCCGTTAGAGAATATGTTTTTATTCTGGAAACAGTTTTATAAAGTTTATTGAAGTATTTATGATGGAACATCTGTGATCTCTTTGGGATTATTTATTATTCCCAGTGTTATGCATGATTCTTTTATTATGAATGTTTGTCTAAGTTTCCATGTCATTAAAGAAGTTTAAAGACCTCTCCGTTCGTGACATAGCTACAAAGAACGGCCAAATATATATGATACAGCAGATTGTTTTACTTTTCTCAGAAGCAAAGCATGCTGCCAGCAATTCTTTCGTTCTAGAATTCTTATGAGGCAACTGCTGTATGCCAGGCACAGTGTCAGGACTTGTGAGAAACATCTGAGCAAGTTCAACCTTGGTTCCTTATGAGCTCACAGATGGGTAAGGAAGCCTTTTCATAAACACAAACACCTGTGAAAACATCAATAACTCTTCTGGCACACATTTCTGTGAGCCTACTGTGGACTTGCTCATTGCTAAGTGCTAAGGATTAAAAAAAAAGAGAGAGAAAGAGAGAGAGACATCATTTCTGCACTCTAGAAGAAAAAGTCTAAAACTTTCACAGTTGGAATTTGCCAGCAGTTCTGCTTTTGTGACATTATTTCATTTAGTCCTTATAATCACTATGAAGTATCATCATCCCATTTTATGGATGTGAAACCTGAGGTTCGGAGAAGATAAGACAGTTTCCGGAGATCACAAAATGATCTTGTGGCTGAGTCAGACTCAGACACAAATCTTTAAACCCAGAGTCTAAGATTCTCTCCACAAGTGGGTTAAAAGGTTTATCCTAGTAATTCTACCCTAATGTTATTTTCTTTATGTAAGTAATCCTTTCAGATGAAAACAGATTGTTGATTGAGAGGTTTTCTCACACTAGAAAGACAATAAAAAGGTGACAGACATTCAATACTCAAGCATGTGAAATTAGGGGAGAATGTGAGAGAGTAAAAGGTATAAAAGTAGCCAAAACTCATCCGTTTAAGAAAAAGGTGAGGGGAACACATCTTAAAAATATTTCCCCTTAATTCACTATAATGCCTCCTGGAGGACTCAATGTAAAAGAGAACTGGACTGAATTTTGATCATTTACTGTTCTCATTTTATGGTTTCTCTCATTTGAGGCCCTTCCTATAAAGACCACAGTAAGTAGCCTGGCCGGTGCCTCCAGAAATACAAGTGAGAAACAAGCAAACATTTGTTTCTCAAGAATCAAGATCATTTCTTATTTATCAATATCCATTTCTCTTTCTATATTTAGTTCTCAATATTTACAACAGTTAAAAAAAAAATGAGTGATTAATGAAAAAGCTGTAAGACATCTGCCTGAAGCTGCTTTAAGCACACATATGGACAGTACACTTACTATCGGTTTTCTTTTGCCATTTTTCAGCACGCACCTAGCTGAGCGTTAAAGTAAGTCGAGACTTAAGCGCCTCAATCACTTCAATTGGGTTGAAGCAAACTGAATTTATTCCCAAGAAAGGCGTTCAACACCATTATATAAAATCGGTAGCAAATGAATTTAGCATTTTCATCTATATAATGCTAGTCTATATAAGTATTGGCATATGTCCAAACTACTCAACTGTATTCTCAATGAATGCTCAGTATGCTTTGATTAAATACTCATGACTAAGTGTTATGGCTATTTTTGCACATAGAGGAAATCAGACGATGAGAAACTTCATGGTTTCGTCAAAACAGTTTAGACAAACCAGGGTTGCTCAGTCCATCAGGAAAGTGAGTGTGAGATCTCTAAGGAAAAAGCAGGCATATCTTGGGGCAACATTTTCTCTGGAACCCCAATTTGCCATTTTTTCTCACTCAAATTAAAACCAGGAAGGTCAGCAGCACCAGTCAGAACCAATCCTTTGGTTGGTGATCCATAACAAGTATAAATTCTAAACTCATCGGCACTTTTTGTCTTAATTGTTAACAATGCTTCGTCTGATTTTCCATTGTATCTCGCTTCATGATTTTTTTTTTTTAATTTTTTAGAGACAGGTCTCGCTATGTCCCTCAAGCTGAAATGCGGTGGCGATTTAGAGGCGCAATCCCACTCCTGAACAGCACAGGAGTATTGACTTGCTTCTTTTCTGACCTGGGCTGGTTCAACCCTCCTTAGGCCACCTGGCAGTCCCCTGCTGGGAGGTCACCATGTTGATGCCGAACTTAGTGTGGCCACCAGGCCAGCACAGCTCACTGCAGCCCAGAACTCCTGGACGCCAGCGATCCCTCGGCCTCAGCTTCCTGAGTAGTTGAGATATAGGCTCGCACCACCACGCCAGGCCCATTCTCTCTCTTTAGAACAAGCCTGAGTCAAAAGGGATGACTGGAGACTGTGGAGGTGGAAATCCTACTTTCACCCTGAGATCTCTGTAGGGTTTAGCAACTTGATGGTTTTCTCCTCTTCCATAGACAAGACTGAGGCTTGAGTCCCTGGAAAGTGCTGGATGCTTTAGGTACACTTTCTTCCTCAGTCATCCCAACAAACCAAAGAGGTGATCACTAGTATCTTCATTTTATAAATGTAATAAACTGGGCTCAAAGGGGTGAGACGGTTGCCTCAGGGTTATACCTCCTGTCTGGTCCAGGCCTCTGCCCGTCTACTGTGCCATGTTACCTTTCTGTGGTTTTGCTCCAGGGATTAGGAGATTTCTCCAGACAGACTGTTCTCTCCTTCTTTAACCTTATTTCTCCGCTCTGCTGTTCTCGGTTTTCATCGTGTTACCTCAGAGCAGAATTCTGCTCCTAGGCAGAATGACTCTCAATTGACATCCTGGTTCAACTGTCTACCTAGCTTTCTATATCAATTTCTTCTTTAAATACTACACCTTTGTCAACCTAAATAACAGAGAGAGGCTTTCTAAAATAAAATAATTTATTCAGTAATCGAGCATTGCAATGGGCATACACATGCCATAGTAAACCATACATGTATTCAAGGAGGTAAAGGAAGACAAAGATTATTTTTATTTGTTTGTTGTTGTTTTTTGAGACAGAGTCTCACTCTGTTGCCCAGGCTAGAGTGCTGTGGCATCAGCCTAGCTCACAGCAACCTCAAACTTCTGGGCCTAATCAATCCTCCTGCCTCAGCCTCCCAAATAACTAGGACTATAGGTGCACACCACCATGCCCAGCTAATTTTTTCTATTTTTAGTAAACATGGGGTCTCACTCCTGCTCAAACTGGTTTTGAACTCCCTAGCTCAAGCAATCCTCCCACCTCCTCCAATCCAAGGAGTGCTAGGATTACAAGCGTGAGCCCCTGCACCCGGCCAAAGACAAAGGCTCTTAAAGGAAAAATGAGGAGGATCTCATAATTGTTTTTGAGATAATTATCCCTGCCTTCAAGGATCTCTAACAACAGTGGCACCAGCTCAAGGTTGGACAGGCAGTTGCCGGGCAGATATCCTTACAGAAGTTTTTTTGTGTGTGTAACGTTGCGATGGCCTTTGTGCAAGGCTGCAGTTTTTTCAGACTCTTTTCTGAGTTTTTGTTGCCAGACAGTTATCATGAGAACCCTCTCTTCATGGCCGTCCCAGCTCTATTTGTCGGGGTCGTGTTTAACACAGTGACTCCATGTTGATTCTGACAACGCTCACACATCAGATCCTCCTGGGCGTCAGTCCTGCAGCCAGTGAAGCTCCTAGGACATGAGACTACTTCAATATCTGTAACAGAGTTTGGACACAAACACACAGTCATGTATTCACTCTCCCATCCTTGACATCAAATATTAGGGTAAAAGTCTCCCAGTAGGAAGGAGGTGGGGAGAGAAGTAGGCAAAAAGGGAAGAAGATAGTGAAAAAGCTTGGATTTTAAAATGCCAGTTGTATTCTCATTTTAAATGGACTCTGTAAGCCTCAATGTCCAGGGAGGAGGAAGTCAGATGCCAGCACCTGCAAACAAGATATACACTAGGGAAAATTAGAAAACAAATAAAACATCAGACCAAAATCACACAGTACTATAGTAAAGCTGGGATTCAGAAACACATGGCCTACTAATAATGGGAGACATTTATTTATTGCCTAATATGTGCAGAAAGTTTCTCTGACATATTCTAAGTGTTTAATTAACTGTGTGGTGGGTGTTATTGTGCTCATTTCACAGATAATGGAACTGAGGCCAGTGTGGCTTATTGTTACAAGCTAGCAAAAGCCAAATCTAGGATTTGAAGTATGATTCCAAAGCTCACATTCTAGCCACTAATGCCACACCACACTTCCAACCTGTTCTCTAAAGGGAATACACTTCCATCACAATGCTTATCTGGGCTTTAAAACAATTACATTCAATACACTTTGGGTAAATACAAAGAATCTTAGTCATTTTTCTTAATGTTACTAAATGGATCCGCTTGGGACACCATTCTCTGAGTCAATGATTACAAATATTACATCATCTCAGATCAAGGACAAATCTTCACATTAATTCAATATTTATTCAACAAACATTTGAGTAACTACTGCATGCCAGGCCTAACCTGAGCTTGGCTCTGAGAATTCACGTTGTGAAATAATCACAGTCCATTGCTCTTAGGGAGCTCACAACCTATGAAGAAGACAGATGTACAAAGAGAGAGCTACTATTCAGCGGGGTGGGTACCTCTGTGAGATACACCTAGAGTGTGTTGTTCAAAAGAGGGAGCAAATTCCTCAGCAGGGGCACATAAGAAAGAGTTTCCTACAGGAGCTGAGGTCTTAAAGATGAAGAGGAGCTGACAAGGCAGAGAAAGGGAAGAGTAGTCCATGAAGAGGAGGCAGCAGGACCATAGGTGTGGATGTGAGAAAAGAGCATGGTATGTTTGGGGACCCCTTTCTTCCATTCTGTAGACTGTTAGTATCTGTTATCTAGAACAACAATAAACATGACTCTGGCTACATGAGGCAAGTATTTCCAACTGCACTGTGTTCTTTGGCTCAAAATATTGTTCCCCATATATTTTATTTGTCTAGAGTACACAAAGAATATGAAAGATAAGGTGGGAACTTGTCCAGGTGAGGCAGTAACTACCCAAAGGAGGCCTTTGTCTAGGAGTCTCTTTTCAATATGATAGTAAAAAAGATTTGGAACAAAGGTTTCATGAAAGGAAGAAAAGAAGAAAAAAAGAAGTCATTTCTGAGCCAAGACTCAACATCAATTTAGGTGAAACAATTACTTTTATCTGAATATATTTGGGTTTTCTTCTGTTGTAAATCACAGCTTTTGAACACAATTGTTACAGAAATAATAATATATACTTCATTTGTTATTGTGAGTAATAATATAAAATAGTCTCCAAATCAATAAAATATGAGTAAAATTTTGCAATCTATTTATTTTGTTTATCCTCACTAATCATACACAAGAAGGAAAGGGTTCATATTGGTTTGTCATTGTTAAAATAAATAATAACATTAATCCAAATTGTCTGATGAAAACTTCATATATAAGTTAAGGATCCAAAAATTAGACTATAATTAATTTTGATCCAGCAGTCACATGATGCAATGGTTAATTTTGTGTCTCAACTTGAAAGGGCTAGGGGATGCCCAGATAGCTGGCAAAATGTTACTTCTGGTGTGTGTCTGTGAGGATGTTTCTGGAAAATATTAGCATTTGAATGGTCAATTGAGTAAAGCAGAGGGCCCTCCTCAATGTAGGTGGGCATTATCCTATTAGTTGAGGGCACAAATAGAACAAAAAGGCAGAGAAAGGACAAATTCACTGTCTCTTCTTGAGCTGCGACATCCATCTTCTCTTGCCCTTGGACATCAACACTCCTGGTTCGCAGCCTTAGGGCTTGGACTGAAACTATACTACTGGCTTTCCTGGTCCTTCAGCTTGCACACTACTGGATTTCTCAGTCTCCATAATTGCATGAGCCAATCTCCATAATAAATCTGTTCTTATATATCTATATTATGTCTATATTTCTCTCTCTATCCTATTGGTTCTTTTTCTCTGGAGAACTCTGACTAATATGCACAAATAAAAATTGAAATGAATATAATATGATTCTTTTTCTATTTTATTTTCTACTCTCAGAAGGGATGTGCAATAGCATAGCATTTGGAAATTGAATCTTATTATAATAGTTTGGTCACTCAGTAAGTCTATAAACTTGAGTAAGTCATTTCGATTCTTTGAACATGTTTCTTCCGCTGTAAATAGTGTTAACAATAATACCCACACCACATAGTTTATAGGGCCACGGTCCTAAAACTCACTAGACTAGACTCTAGCCTCTATTGAGAAGTAACACTGACATTAATTTATTTCAATCCTTTGTCAGAAGCATGCTGGCAAGCGTTAATACAGACGCATGTATAAGGTGCTAAGGGGACTTAGAGACTGAGGACTTAATTAAGGAGAGGAAGGCAAAAGTTAGGTAAGACAGAAAAGGGGACACAGATATTAAAAACAACCTTTGAATAGAACTGAATGCCTGCCAATCTGGCCCATTCTGAAAACTTCAAGTCATTCATTAATCCATCTATCCATCCATCCATTCCATTCTAATGAATTAATTCCATGCCTTCAACATGCATGCATTGAGAGATAGTATAAATAAGGTAGATGTTATCTGGACAGATATAACATGCTTCAAGGGGCTTCCAAAAGCTAGATAATTACTTTAGTGAGAAAGAATATTATGTAATCAATGCTGTGGCCACAGTACGCCCATGGCGATGGGAAGCACATAGTCAGGAAGAGCACTGAAACCAGGCTGGCTCACCAGGAAGCCTTCCCAGAGTAGATACAGCCTAAGCTCACTTTGAAGGAAGTCTAGAGGTCAACAAAATAAATCAAAGGAGGAGAATGGGAAGAAGAGTTTAAGGAGTGAGGATCACATGTGAGAAGGTAAAGAGAGTAAGAGATTTTCAAGAAAACCCAAGTTGGCCAGGCGTGGTGGCTCATTCCTGTAATCCTAGCACTCTGGGAGGTCGAGGCAAAAAGAATTGCTTGAGCTCAGGAGTTCGAGACCAGCCTGAGCAAGAGCAAGACCCTGCCTCTATTTTTGAAATATATATTTAAAATAAACAAAAAAAAGAAAATCCAAGTGTGATTTGTGGTGGAGAGTAACAGGCACATAGTCTGAAGATACAGCAGACAGCCTGGACAGGAAGCTCTCCACTGCCATGCTATGGAGATGAACTTGACAATGACCTCTGCAGGGAGCCACCAAAGTATTTAAATTGGGCTCGGCGTAGATCAAAGTTGTGATTTTAAAACTTTATTTTAGCTGTATTGTGGGAGTTGGTTTCACTGGATCAGGGAAATAATGGCAATGATCCAGTCAATAAATGATGAGGCATGAGAACTGGTAGGAGGTAATGAATTTTTAGAAAGTTTTAGGAAGTTGAATCAGCAGGATTTTGTGAACACTTTCTGAAATTCAGTGAGTTTAGTGGTAGAAAGAGAAGAGGTGAGGATGATTCCAAGATTCTGGCTGAAGCAATTAGGGAAAAGTTAAGATAAAGGAACCCAACACTTATTAAATACGTTCTATGTACTAGGCATTGTGCTAGTTGTATATATTCATGACCTTATTTAATCTTCACAATAACCTCATGACATAATTATTGTTACCTCAACTTTAGATGAAGAAGTTTAGCATCAGAGAAGTAATTTTCACAAGAGCACACAAAGTGGTAAAGACAGGATTTAGAGCTAGGTATGTCTAACTACTTTATCTACCAGGCAATATCATCCCTCCTGGGTGGATGAGTCCTGTCACAAACCAAGACAGCAAATTTTAAAGAGTAGGTTCTTGAGGCAACCTAATATGGAAGTGTTGAAGAAAGAGGAACACTCAAGGGATTAAGAGGTAAACAAACACTGAATGCTAACACAGGAGACAGGGGATTGAGTGAGAGATCAACAACATTGATGACTTGTGAACAGACAAGATATTGACTGACAAGTGTTTATTGGATTTAGTGACAAAAATATTGATGGTTTATAACCTTGAAAAGAATAATTTTAGAGGAATTGTAGAGACAAAACCATATTGTGATGGTTTAAAAATGACTTTGCCAAAAAAGCTAAATCCAACTTGAAAACTGTTTATATAAGTGCTGAGAGGATAAAAAAGAATGAGCTATTTCCAATGAGTAAGCCTAGTCAAGGAAGGCTTCCTATTGGATGAGGCCTGGAGAAGCACAGATTTTTGGCATCTTGACCTTCACATAAGGTCTTGGCATTAATCTTAAAGGGAATATAAAGGGTCAGGTGTGGTGGCTCACGCCTATAATCCTAGCACTCTGGGAGGCCAAGGTGGGAGGATGGCTGGAGCTCAGGAGTTTGAGACCAGCCTCAGCAAGAGTGAAACTCAGTCCCTAACGAAAACAGAAAAAATTAGCCAGTCATGGTGGTTTGCACCTGTAGCCTCAGCTACTCGGGAGGCTGAGGCAGGAGGATCGCTTGAGCCCAAGGAGTTTGAGGTTGCTGTGAGCTAGGCTGATGACACTCTAGCAAGGGTGACAGAGCAAGATTATGTCCAAAAAAAAAAAAAAAAAAAAAAAAAGGTGATATGGGAAGTTTGCTGATTCTGTACAACTGAGGAACTCCAAAAATTCCAAAAGTACTCAATTTTTCATAAGGATCCATCATCAATTGTGGGGCCAAAAAGCTTCCTTCTCAATTCTTACATACTCCATGGAATACCAGAAAAGAAACATGTGGTCAGGTACACAACATGTGTATAGAGAGAATTAAAAAGAAACACTGAGTAGATAAGAAGAAAATTTATGTAAGTGCATGTGTATGTATATATACATATTTATACAGAATACATAAGCATCTACATATAACCTTTATTTCACAGGTAACCTTGCTACAAATAAGTATTACTTCAACCATTCAAACTTCCTTGTGTTGTTTGGATTCCCAGGCTTTGAGTTTTCTAAATTCTGCCCAATCTCAAACCACATGCACAAAAAGAAAATAAGACAGTTGTATGATAAACAGTATTCATTTTGGTTCTTTTAGACACATCTATGAAAGTACTGCTTTAAGTACCAAAACACAAAATGACTTACTTCAAACCACCTAAATTTCAAATATGTTTACAAATAGAAATAACAATTCTATCTACTAAGGCCTCCTCAAAAGGATGTAATAATTGTCAAAAATTTCAAAACATCTTGTTCAGAAATTGAACTATGGAAATTGCGTTAACTTTTCCTTAAAACTATTTTTGCCAAGCACAGTTGTTCATGCCTGTAATCCCAGCACTTAAGGAGACCAAGGCAGGAGGATCATTTGAAGCCAGGAGTTCAGGACCAGCCTGGGCAACATAACAAGATCCCGTTTTTACAAAAAATAAAAAAATTAGCTGGACCTAGTAGCACTTGCTGTAGTCGCACTTACACAGGAGGACTGCTTCACCTGAGCCCAGTAGTTTGAGGCTGCAGTGAGCCATAATTGCACCACTGCACTCTAGCCTGGGTGATAGCAAAACCCTGCCTGTTCAAAAAAAAACAACAGAAAAAAACTGTTCTTGGCAATATATCTTAAAATATCTCCAATTTTAATAATTTCTATTTGGTCACTTGAGATCAGTGGTTTTAATCTCAATTTTAACAGTTAAAAATTATAACTAAGAATTTTTTCTCTTTTTCTTTTTTTT
The DNA here is from genome assembly GCF_040939455.1 of Microcebus murinus. Classification (NCBI taxonomy): domain Eukaryota; kingdom Metazoa; phylum Chordata; class Mammalia; order Primates; family Cheirogaleidae; genus Microcebus; species Microcebus murinus. The sequence goes on along the minus strand of NC_134108.1, from coordinate 45,622,529 downwards.
TTTTGAGCCAGGGTCTCTCTGTATTGCAGCAACCTGATCACATGATCACAGCTCCCCTGCAGCTTCCCCAGGGCTCTGTGCTCAAGCGATCCCTCCACCTCAGCCTCCCAAGTACATAGGATTACAGGAGCACACCACCACACCCAGCTAATTTTTTTTTTTTTTTTTTTTTTTTGTAGAAATGGGGTCTCACTTTGTTGCTCAGGCTGGTCTCAAACTCCTGGCCTCAAGTGATTCTCCCACCCAAAGTGCTGAGACTATAAGTATGAGCCACTGTGCCCAGTCCTATAATTGAGAATTTTAAAATACAATTTCTTAGACTTCATTTCAAAGATGTAAAATGATACCAATTGAGTTATGCATGTTGTGGTGTGTTTTATAAGAAATAAATTACAATATGTAACAAACAACAATATAAACCAAGGCAAGACAAAAATTTTTAAACTAGCAGTATTTGGTATAAGAGGACAACGCCTAATTATAGCAAGAGAGAACTGTTCCATTTTTCTGACACTCTTGATGTTCTAGTTATGTATATTACTGAGGCAGAAATAATGACAGAACTACTAATCGCATATAATATTTTCAGAGTGTAAATTTTCAGATTGATTTATTAAGGAACTTTTTAAATAATAGGTAGGATTCATCCAAAGACAATAAACAGGAAAGATATTATATTGGAGTTTCCTTTGTTTTGATCCTTATTTCAATTTTCATGCTCATTTTGTCCTCAAAGATATTAAGCTAGCTTCTCATCCTTTCTTGAACCACCCAAAAGCATAGCATTTTCCCATAGTGTTCTGGGCATACCCTATATTGTTTTTATTTTATTTTATTTTACTTAAGGCTATCCTGAAAAGTAGACTAAAGGCCCTAATGGGCTAGCATCATGCAGATTTGCCAGACCTGCTTAGTGAAGCTCATCTAGCCCTGTCACCTCAGACAGCTTAGCAGGAGAGCTGAAAAGCTAGCATCCTTCATTTTGCCACCTTTATGTGCTCTTGTGCCTGTCTGTTCCTCCAGAGAGACATCTTCCGCAGACCTCAGCAGAGGCTGTGAACAGCCTCCCAGCCAGGTCACGTTGTACTGTCAGGGGTCCTAGCTCTTCTGCTGCCAGAGTCAGCCCAGGTGATAGCCCCTGCAGACCTTGTGTTGCCACCCCTTTAATTCCTTGTGAACATGAAACCCCCAGGGGCGGGACAGATTAAGGAGCACTTTCACAGCCAAACATGTGGCTAGCTTTGCCTTGGCATCAAAGATCCGCCATCTGAGCAGCAATTTTATACTCGGCTTCCTCCAGGGGAGAAGGATTTGACACAGATCCACACTGCACACCACAGCTTTCAGAGAGTGGCCGCAGCAACGGCCCAGAGGAAGTAATTGGAAAGTGGGTTCACAGAAGCCATCGGCCCCGTAAGCAACCTCCATGAGGAGGGCTTTTTTCCCTCCCACAAACATCTCTAATTTCTGAACTCTTTATTCTAATACATTTCTAAGAATTTTCTGTTCATTTATCTTATTTTGTTTTCTAAGGGGGAATGGAAAAGGCTTGGATATTTGTAAAGTTGGTCTCCAGATACATATAAGGATTGAGGAGATAGCTGTTCAGTTGACGTAATAAAGACTGCAAGGAAGTGATCAGAAATGAACGGACACTAGATAAAAGGAGTGTCTCCAAATTTCAGTTTCTAATTTGTCACTCTCCACACTCCTGTGAGATGTGGTGATTACAGCCATAACTGTGTAGAGACGGGGAAGATGTCCATCTGGATCACAGAATAGTCGGACCAGTTTCCAAGCAGGACAGTCTAGGACCATGTTTTTCAAACACTCATTGACTTTCTGTCCCTGACGAATAGTTTTTCTTTTACAGTTTCCAACAAGGCCCAAATGAGCAGAAAGGGGCTGCCTTTTGTTTGTGTGTGTGTTTGTTTGTTTGGCCTGTCTGGCACACTTCTGACAGGGTAAGTCTTCTCCAGAGCTTGAGAGTCTGCCTGCAATTTCTCTTTGGTACTAATACCCACATTGTAAGAGGTTCGAATTCTCATGCCTTTTTTCTTAAACTTATTTCCAACTTTCCCTTTGCTTAATTACTTTCTCTACTTCCAGCTTTCAGTGCTACTTGACCACACCCTAACCTAGCTATATAATGTTATCTGCAGGACATATTATCATTCACAGATTTATAGTCTAATCATATTAATTTGCATATTATAATTGCTCAGTCTGGGAAGAAGTGTCTAGCACATTATTACAAAGCACTAAGTGACAAAATGCCTGCCCTGAGGTGCTTACAATTTAGGTCAAAGAAAAACTAGAGTGTCTAACAAGCAAAGCAGAGCTGCAGAAAATTGTTGAGGAGTTTAGCATTAGAAAGATGTGAAAAAGAGACTACTTGGTATATAAATTATAGCTACCTTTTATTTGAGTAACATAAAAATAAAGCATGAAGAAAAAAGTATATGAAAGTGAAAAATATTCCCAAAAGCAGGCACAAGGATAAAAGCTAAGAAATAAAAGAGATCAAGTTGAATTCCAGGTTGTGCAGAGCCTAAATGAGAACGAAATCACTGAACTCAATTTGGAAAAAGAAGTTAAAGAACCATGTCACGTAGAACTGACATGGTCTTATTGTGGGATGAAAAATAGAATGCTTACAACAGAGTTTTAGATATATTTTAGAATAAAAATTTAGAAGTTGAAACTTCACAGGCCAAATAAATTTAAAACTTCTTTTCCTCATTGTAGTATAACATAACTTTAGATAATTTTTAATTGTTCACATTCATAGATTGTGGTGTATATACAAGATAAGGTGATAAATAAGAAAATGTTTATGAAATCAAATCACTGTAAGATTTTATACAGTTCTATTCTATCAATTACAAAAAATTCCTTGATAATTAGAAGACATTTTCTCATTTTGATTTAGTGTACTATTTTAGAATTGTTCTGCACCAGATAGAATATGTTTTAGCCTAGAAGAAATTCAGCTGTTTTTTCCCTTTTTGTTTTATAGATGAGAACTTCAGACTTTGGCACATGGTTTCTTTTTTTTTTTTTTTTAATTTCAATTATCCCACACTGAAGTTGGCAGGAAAACTAAGTAGATGGTTTATATACACAGATAAAGTGCTGTAGAGTAAATAACACACTATAGGAACACCCAGCAATTTAACTGCTAAAATCTGGGGTAAGCATTTAAAAGCTAGTGCCAGCTCCGTAACTAAGAATTACTTGGCTCTGTGTGTTTAAGGTGGGGCTGAAAGGGCAAGGGTCAGGTGGGAACATGAGCCTCCCTGTGGATGGGAACCTGATCATTACCCATCTGCCTCCCCCCTGAACAGTGAGTCTGAACCAACCTGGAATCAGATTTGTCACAGGGAAGACTGTCTCAGTCTGCCTTCAGCAGCTCCTGCACTTCTGGATGTTCTGTCTGTGATTTCCCGAAGGAAAGACTCACATTTTTCTAGCCTCTTCTTTGTGGCGTAAGGAATGTGTATTTCCAAACAAATCTTCTCTGGCCACTGCAGAGAGCTGCCAAAGACTGGTTATGTCCTTTCAGTGCCTTGGAAACCACACTCTGGCTGCTTCCTTGTACAAAACGTCTCAGAATTGATTGCTACACCTACAGGAGATCTGAGCAGTCATCTAAGAACATCTAATGCAAAGGAGATCTGAAAGATCACTGTGAGGGGATGACTTGTGTCCCACTGCCCCCACCTTACAAAATTTGTATGTTGAAGTCCTCTAGTACCTTAGAATGTTTGGAAATAGGGTCTTTATAGAGGTAATCAAGTTAAAGTGAGGTCATTAGCATGGGCTCTAATCCAATGTGACCTGCATCCTTGTAAAAAAGGGAAATTTAGACACAGATATGCATAGAGGGAAGACGGTGTGAAGCACAGGGAGAAGACAGCCACCTACCAACCAGGCTAGGAGAGAGGCCTGGCACAGACCCTTCCCTCGCAGCCCCCCCAAGGAACCACCCCTACCAACACCTTGATTTCAGACTTTCTAGCCTCCAGAACTGTAAACTTCTATTATTTAAACTGCTCAACCTGTGGTGCTCTGTTATGGCAGCCCTAGCAGACTAATATAATCACTAAATGCAAAGATTACTCAATATAACCCCCTTGATTGAGAATTCCTTCTTGAACTCAAACTTGATGGGGTTCCCTTGAGGAACCCAAGGCTGAGGGATAGAAAAGGCGCTCGCTGTTCCTATAGCCCAGCATCGGTGCCAAGAATGGAACCCTGTTTCCCCAGGCCTGACTCAGCGAACATCCCAGCGTCAGGAGGCCATCGAGAGGGCTCACTTCTAAGGGAACAGCAGAGGTCACTCTGTAGGACCCACATCCACTCAGCGACTCCGGGCCACGGTGGGAGCAAGTGCCTGCAAACCCTCTGCAGCAGCAAGGTGTGTCCTCTGGGCTCCCAGCTCTTCTGCCACCACAGTGAGGCAACCACAGCTGAGGGCCCCTGGGGGAGGGTTTACAAATAAATACATTTATGGTTTATTTTCACATTCTTATTTCTGACCTCTGCCCCTCGGGCCCAGGACTAAGCCTCTACCAGCATAGTGTAAGCAATCTTTTGTACCCTTTCTTCAACTCAGTGTGAGAAGCCAGGGAGGAATTAGCCTGTTTCAGGGATCTTGAAAACAAATGGTCCAGGAGGAACAGCTGTCTGAGGGGCACTCAGATCTTCCATCCAACGTCTGTCTGTAACATCACAGTCAGTTTCTAAGGCAGGGAGGTAAAACATCCCTAAGAAATCAGGCACCTCACACAATTCCAGGGCAAATAAGAATGACACCTTTATGAGACTGCTGCCCTGCCATGTAATAGATTTAGGAGATTGATCTTCTCTAGTTTACTGAGAAGAGATTTCTTAGGAGTGGCCTATTTGAACTGGGAAGTAACAGAAGTTTTTACATGACTATACCATCTACCCCTTTTTAAAACAGAAATCTTAACCAGGTGGTATATAAACTCAGCATTAGAATTCAGGAAGCTCAGGAACTCAGACGAGGAGAAAACCTCACATCTTTATTTCTAACATTTAGCATTAACCTCTAACATTTAACATTTCCTTCTATTTTGAACGTAGGCAACAAATCGGTGGCATCAGCAATGCCAATAATAGAAATAGAAATCATGCATATATCAATTATCAAAGATATATCAAAATTTCATTTATGCTCATCACTACTTTGAAATTTTGGCAGTCAGTAGCTCTACAACCAGGTATTATTATTTAATACATTGATCAAAAAAGCAGATGTTATCATATTACATTTTTATAAGAAGCCAGGGTCTTACTATGTTGTTCAGGCTGGAGGGTAGTTGCTATTCACAGGTGCACTCATAGCACACTACAGTCTTGAACTCCTGGGCTCCAGAGATCCTCCTGCCTCAGCCTCCCGAATATCTGAGACTATGGGCATGCACCACCATGCTCAGCTTATATTAGATTTTTTGATAAATGTATTTCAGTATAACTGGTTTCTTTATAATCCCATGTGTTTTACTTATACACTTATAAACATTATTGTGAGAAGGGATCTGTAGGCTTACCAGACTCCCATTGGGGTGGTGACACACGAAATGTAAGAAACCCTTATTATGGCCAAAGAGGGAAAGTGTGGCTGCCCAAAACTGTGGCTATTCCAGCCCATCATCTATAATTAGAAGAGACTAGAAAGATCCATAATACACTACTGAATCATGGGAAGCTGACCAAAAAAAAAATTCAGATAACAGCACACTACTCCAAGAGAGTTGAGTTCAGATGAACTTTGGTGGAGTTTTTGTTTGTTTGTTTGTTTTTTTAAGTGATTTTGAAGCAAGAGGTTTGAGACTCACAGTTTAAGAAACCGATATGGGTGTTCTACTAACCTAACTATTTGGGTTAACATGTAATACCTATCCTGAATTGATTATTTCTTTTCCAATTCTGACTTCTGAATCCATCATTCAATTACATGCTAAAAATTCACTTTTTTACTTTGAGTAGCAAAAGTAACTTTACAAGTATTTTCACAAGTAACACAGAGTAGAATGCCATAAATGCTTATGCACTTTTTGAAGATAGAGACAAACAATGTTAAAAAAGGGAAATTTTAGAAAGGTATGGAGAGGTCATGGGACCTAAAAAGGATTAATATCTTTCTTGAGCCTCACAAACTTTGCTGATGCAACAGATGAAGGAACCTATGCTCCTTGAAGGTTGAAGCTTTATTTCTGCAAACATCTCTGCCTTTCCTGAGCTGTGTGATTCATCGTGCATTTACATTGACAGCTGCCTGCCATTTTGCCAAGAATCTCATACGATTTGCGAAGAGGTAATTGACATCTCTTGTAGAAAAGTGGGCAGCACTTAAGGGAGCAAGACCTTAGTTAGCGGCCCTGTAAACTTGGCTTCGAGTGTTCTGGGTAAACAGACTAATTACAACAGTACCGGGAGGACCAGTGTGTTTGCTCTGGGTGTGGGGCAAGGGTTGTTTACTCAAAGCTGCTATGGGAGAACTCAAAGGCCTCCTACCTTACTATTACATAGTGTGAAGTATTACAAATTAGAAAATAAGCTTTTCTTTAAAAAGATAGATTTTCACGGTGTGTATCCTTTTACCCAGGTCTGTTTTCAATTACATATGATTGTATCTAGGACAAAGTCATCCAGTTGTTAAGTTTAAATCATAAAAATTCCCTCCACTTTGCCTTATTAGTAGCTTACTCACAGAACTTGTTGGAGCCTACCTGGTAGTACAGTTAGCAGGCCACTCTCTGTCCCTGGATTGACACAGCCTATGGAGGGCAGGAACAACAGCCTTTCAGGGCTGGCCCAGCTCAGACCTTTACTGATACACCTCTTGATGTCAGTGACATTTCCACAGCAGGAGCAACCAGATGTGCTCACTTCGAATCTGCCCTCTTAGTTCAGCATCATGACTCACTAGGCGGGCTGGGGTCTAGGTTAGAGTCCTGGCTCTGCTACTTACCAGCTGTAAGTCACTGAGCAAACAGGTTACTGGATATTTTCAAACTTCAATTTCTTTGTCATGTAAGATAAATAATAAGGGTACTTTCCTCTCAGATTTGTTGTGAAAATTACAGGAAATCATGTACGTTAAATACTTAAGAGAGCACCTAGGCAGTGTTTAGGAAGTGTTCAGGAATTGGTAGCTATTACTATTTTCACTAAAAAACTTGGGTAAAACATAAAAATTACACTACTGTGAAATCTCGAACCAAGGAAGCCTCAGATAATGGCTGTCAAGGACAATCAACAGTCTGAGTAATAGAACCACATAGCACAGCATCACCTGGAGAGCTTTCTTGACATTCCAAACCAGAGTCCTTGTGATATGGCCGGGCGCAAATATTCTGAAAAAAGCTCGCCAAGTGATTCTGATAAAACCTCCTGGTGAAAACTGCTCGAGTATGACAGGCACGGTGCCATGCTGAGAAGTGTGAGGGTGCCCAAGTTATAAAAAAGATGCCTCCCGTGAAGGGTCCCATCAGGGGATTCAGAGTGTTTACGTGAAAAGGTAAAGAAGAAAACAAGCAGTGTCACCACTACACTCGACAAACAGACAAATTAAATGGCGTTGGGATCAAGGCAGAACATAACAGAAAAGAGAAGAAGCCAAATGGCCCCGCAGAAGGTCACGTGCAGGAGAAGCCGAGGGGCCTGGAGACACGATTTGGGTGGTGGAGAAGCTGAGGGGAGTTCTCTGAGAGTGAGAACAGCAAAAGCCTCTTTTTCTGGAAACATTTAAATAATGCCACAGTGCCAGCTTCATGCCACAGTTTAAAATACGCGGCTATTTCTTGAACCTCAACCAGGTCTCCTCTGGAAGCCCCAGGCCCCTGGGAGGAATTCCCAGCTCCCTCTTCCTCCCTGGTCACCATCTGCCTCCCTTCTTCCCTTAGATTAGATCCTTCCTCTGCTGGCTCCTCTTCTCCATTCAGTCGCCTCTAATTGGATTTAGTTTCCCAGATACTCGACACCCAGAGCTTTGCTAGGTGAGGGGAAGCTGTTTTGAACACTTACCTCTTGGTGGTAATGACCCAGGAGCAGCATTTCTGGGAAGATGATGCCCAGGGCACCTGGGATCTACACGGCCCCTGGGGGTCACGGCCACCCGCTGCCAATGGAGTCCCCCAAGACTAATTAATGGGTTGCTGCTCATTTATAGAAGAGTCTATTTCAGTGATCTTTTCAAGTGATCTTTTATATTCCAATGCATTTATTCTCTTTTTAGAGCCATCTTTATGAGCAAGAGGTAAGTCACAGAGCTCCCTTGTAAAAAATGATTTAAAAACTCTATTCAATCTACACTTTAAGAACTGTTAAAATGGCAAATTTTATTACTACAATTTTAAAAAATTAATAATGTAATAAAGCAAGCATACTTTGTTAATTTCTTTTTAAACTTTTTAAGAGATGAGGTCTCCCTGTGTTGCTCAGGCTGGTCTCAAATTCCTGGGCTCAACTGATTTCCACCTCAGCCTTCTGGGTTTCTCAGACTACAGGTCCTTGCCACTGTGCCCAGCAAAAACCAAGGATACTTTAAATGGTTGTATTGTATGGTATATGGATTATATCTCAATGAAACTGTTTTTTAAAATCTTCATTCGAAACAGTGAAAAATTTCCAGTCTTTTTTGCATGAAAGAGGCCACAACAAATGTCATTGTCCTTAGTAGACAGAGCTCATAACTGACTTTATAAGAGTTTTCAGCCAAAGCAAAGCTTTTGGCCTCTTGGGACTCAGGAATTTTCTTTTAGAAAATACTGATTTAGTTCTCCCAAGAAGAATAAGAGAAGAAAGAGGAAGGAGAGACTAAAAATAAATATATAATTATTAAGTGTTTCTTTCTATTTAGCTCAATAATTCTACCTTTAGGATTTAGGAAATAGTGAAATAACTTGATTTTGCTATTATTATTCTTTAATCTCTTTTTAGCCTTAATCATGCTTTCTCTTCCTTGGGGTGCTCTTGGGGAGGACAGAGCCTTTGTGTCAGCTCCCCACTTTGGCTGATCCTTACCTCAGCCAGGGTGTCCTCATTATCTACATTCGACAAAGTCACATTAAGGTGTGAAGGAAGAGGCCAGGCTGGTGGCTCACGCCTGTAATCCTAGCACTCTGGCAAGCCGAGGAGGGAGGATCACTTGAGGTCAGGAGTTTGAGACTAGCCTGAGCAAGAGTAAGACCCCATCTCTACTAATAACAGAAAAATTAGCCAGGCATCATGGTGCACACCTATAGTCCCAGCTACTGGGGAGGCTGAGGCAGAAGGATCACTTGAGCCCAGGAGTTTGAGGTTGCTGTGAGCTAGGCTGACACCATAGCACTCTACTCAGGGCAACAAAGTGAGACTCTGTCTCAAAAAAAAAAAAAAAGTGTGAAAGATGGATAGGGCTACAGTGCATTATCATTCCCAGAGGTGTTAGCTCATTAACCCAAAAGGATGAATCCCTGGGGGACTGGATTTATCCAAAACAATTTTAGTCAGATGAGATTTTTCCATCCAACTCAAATGTAACTAGGGTAAACTATGCTACCATCTGTCTTTCCCTTGGAGTTGTAATCCTTCATTCCATGAGAATGCCACTGAGATGAATGATGTATGCAGCCTTGTCTACAAACTCAGCTTGCTTGGCCTGAAGGTGGGCATTTAGATAATTCCTCTCAGTGGAGAAATAGCAAAACCATTTGTAAAGCATGTGTCCATATCCTTCACTGTTTACAAAGCAGGAATGGGAGATTAAAAGTTTTTAAAACCCACTGAACTCCGAAAACACTACTTTAGTGTTTTAAAGGTTAAGAGATTCGTACACGGTCAACTAGTCAACTAACGGCAAATGACAGAGCCAGAAATGGAAACTGTCTCTAAACCCCCTCATTCAAGTCCTCTCATCACTGCCTAGGCTTACTCTCTTTATCTCCCTGTGACGGTTGAGAAGCTAACAAAGAGATTATATGGCTACCAAGGTCCCTCCTAGGACTGTGACTACAGTGATTTTATTGCAGGGAAAGTCTCATCAGTGACAAATTGGCCAACATTGCCCCACCTACGAGTGACTCAGGCTCATTCTGCTTTTTATCTGGTGTGGTGGGGTCAACCGTCCCTCTTGTGAGTACCATATTTAATATACAACAGCACAGATTAGAACCTAAGATTATCACAGAAAAATAGCCAGTGAATGATTCAAACCTACATAATATAATGATGTCATTGAACTGGTGGCACATTCAGAATGTTTATGCAGTAGGGGTGGCAGTCTGGTTGTTAGCTGAGAATGGGTATTATGGCCACCGTCACCCTCCCCCGGCAGTCCCCCCAGCAACCTCCTCTCACATCAGAAGCATGGGAGCCACACTCTCCATTTGCTGCTTAAAAACGAACGTGGGCTTTGGAATCAGCCTGCTCTTGTTCTATTTTGAACCAGGATCATTTACTATTATTGTGTTCTTTTTACAGAGGAGGAAACTGAGGCACAAAGCCAGTAGAGTGATATTGGCCTGAATAGGAGTAGAGATTTAGAAGTGAGAAGGGGTGATAAGATTATGAAAAGCAAGAACTCCTTGAGAAAGCTAGCTCAGAGGGCAAGAAAGGGGCAGGGAATTTCTCCTCCTGCTTCTCCTCCATGGCAAGACCCAGTTTGCCTAGAGACCTGGAACTCAGGATCCTTGCAGACATTCAGTCACTCAGTTAAGAAATCACTGGAGGCAGGGCACGGTGTAATCCTAGCACTCTGGGAGGCCAAGGCAGGAGGATCGCCCAAGGTCAGGAGTTCGAAGCCAGCCTGAGCAAGAGCGAGAGCCCGTCTCTACTATAAATAGAAAGAAATTCATTGGCCAACTAAAAAAATATATAGAAAAAATTAGCCGGGTATGGTGGGGCATGTCTGTAGTTCCAGCTCCTCAGGAGACTGAGGTAGAAGGATGGCTTGAGCCCAGGAGTTGGAGGTTGCTGTGAGCTAGGCTAACGCCACTCTAGCTGGGGCAACAGAGTGAGACTCTGTCTCCAAAAAAAAAAAAAAAGAAAAGAAATCACTGGAAGTTGTTCTCTCCGTAAAAAAATGATAAGTACGTGAGGTAATGCGTATGTTAATTAGCTCAGTTTAGCCATTCCACAATGTATACATATTTCAAAACATCATGCCGTAGATGATAAATATATACAATTTTGTCAATTTTAAAAATTAGCTAATTAATTTTTTAAAAAAGAAATCATTGGAGGAGCACCATTTATGTTGCACAGCCCAGGTTAATATGAGGGTTAGGAAATTTGCTGCTGATTCCACATTTTTGTGCATTATCAAAGGATTTCACATGCTGCCTTTGGCACATTTGTCATAAGAGACAGAACCATGGGCTGCTCAGGTATGTGCCTCCTGCTGTCAACACTACCCAGGGACATAAGGAATATAGCAGCCCTTGGGTGATATTTTCCCAAAGAAGCTCCCAATAAAATATAGATTTATAAATTAAAGAACAAAACACTACACATCAACTTGTATGTAAAACCCAAATTATACCTGATCCATGGTGCTTAGGTATTCAATTAACAAGGATAACTTTCATCTATGAAATCCTGAGGATGATTCAAGGGAGAAATAAATTAGCTTCTCCCTGTCATACATATCACCATTTTTTTTTGAAAACTGATTACCACTTTCAAATTGTGTAACCTACGCTAATTACTTAAACTTTCTGAGGCTCAGTTTCCTTATATAGGTTGAGTGTTCCTTATCTGAAAGGCTACTGACCAGAAGTGTTTCAGATTTTGTATTTTTTCTAATTTTGGAATATTTGCATAGACCTAATGAGCTATCTTGGGGATGAGACCCAAGTCTATACACAGAATTCACTTATGTTTCATATGCACCTTATACACATAGCCTGAAGGTGATTTCATAAAATATTTTTAGCAATTTTGTGCATGAAACAAAGTTTGTGTTAAGTACTTAATGTGTGGAATTTTCCACTTGTGGTATTTTGTCAGCACTCAAAAAGTTTCAGATTTTGGAGCATTTTAGTTTCGGGATGCTCAACCTGCATATACAATGGGAAGGATAATAGTTTCTCCCCCTAAATTGGGAAAATTAAGTGAGTTAATGCATATAAATGCATAGGACAGTGTCTAGTCCATGGCACTATTAAAATATTGCTATTATGATTATTATGTCATTTATTTAATATCTTACTATCTTCCAGGTACCAGTACCATGTTAAGCCCTAGAGATACATAGATGAATATTTTCCTCATGAAACCCTCCAAATTGTTTAAAAATTTTTTTCAGATGACTTACAAAGATATAAACAACACTGCCAGATAACAGGAATTAAAAGCAGATAAGAAGACAAAGCCAAGGGAGGGAGGAGAAGGGGCAACGGGGAGGCAGGGAAACTTCTCCGAAGCTTGGCTACATGCTTGCTTAGGGTGGGCCACTTTTCTGGCTCAGCAAAGTTGAATAAGACAAGATTTCTGACCTCAGGGAACCCTGCGTCTAGTTGAGGAAACAGATGTGTAAACAAATAATTACAGTGAAATGTGACAAATGTAAAAGCTGAAGTTCCCTAGGGCAGGCTTTGCAGAGGAAGTGGTATTTGCCATTGGTCTTAAAGGATGGACAGGGTTGCAGAGAACATCCAGCAAAGGGAGCAGCTCCATGAAGACCTGGAGTGCTGGAGAGTGCCGTTGTCAGGCTGGACGATAGGGTGAGATGCTCCAGAGTCGCATCAGAGAGGTTGTGAAAGCCACGTAGGTACTCAGTATATTTTTTTCCTTGTCCGTTGCTTGGTGGCTCCGGCCTGTAATCCTAGCACTCTGAAAGGCCAAGGTGGGAGGATCACTTGAGCTCAGGAGTTTGAGACCAGCCTGAGCAAGAGTGAGACCCTGTTTCTACTAAAAATAGAAAAATTAGCTGGTCATGGTGGCGAGCACCTAAAGTCCCAGCTACTCGGGGAGGGAGAGGCAGGAGGATCACTTGAGCCTGGGAGTTTGAGGTTGCAGTGAGCTAGGCTGACGCCATGGCACTCTAGCCAGGGTGACAGAGCAAGACTGTCTAAATAATAAAGAGATCCATGGCAGCAAGAACAATAATATAGCTTCAAAGAAATCAGATTGAAGTTAAGAAGTCAAAATCAGCAAAATAACAAAGAAATGAAGTGAGAAACCCTTGAAACTCCACCTCTGCTATTATTTGTCCATCTCAATTTGGATTTCCTTGAAAATCTGCTTGGAAGAAGAGGTATGCTTAGGTATAAATATTAAGCAATTCACAATCATCTTAAAGCAGTATCTGAAACAGTAAATAGAATAGGGTTTTGGAACTTGTCAGATCATTGGAAATTTTAAAATCCTATACTCTCATTTTAATTAAGAGGATAAGTAGGATAAATACATTTCCAAAATGGCTGGATATCGGTAAAGCTTCGATAAAATCAATGTTGTCTGGCATGTGGACTCTCCCAACCCATTGGCAAGGCTCTGAGATCTGATGTATTTCTTCAAAAATGAAGGAGTGGACCAAAATGCCAGAATTGTCCACCTGCCTCTGGGTAGGGCAATGGAAATACCAAACCTTCTGACTTTGCCAAAAACCGTACAACCAACCTGGTCATACGTAGGGTGACGAAGTTCTTTCTGGTTGTTTTTAAACAATAAAGCAATAAGAACAAATAAAATACATAGGAAGTTAACAGATATAAAATAAAGCACAAAGGAATGCACTTATTAATATTTTTTAAAAATGCACTGGGAAAAAGTTGATGTCAATAACAGTATAAAAAACCCTATTTCTTGATAAAAATGACAAATGACTGTCTCTTGTGGACTCTTGGTACTGTAATGTTAATAATAGTCACCTGCTGTTGGGTACAGCAATAATTTCTGTGTGGTCCATAGCACTGTATATTATGGATCGATATTAATGTACCCAATGGAATAATTGAACTGTTTGTTCTTGATAGCCTCATTAAAGCATTTGGTTTTTCAAAAAAAAAAAAAAATGAAGGAGTGATACAAGGCTAGAAACAGGAGAGAGCAGCTTAAAATTGGACAGATATCACCCAAATTCCAAGGGTCAAAAATATTTGTTGCATATATAAAAGGTTGTTAAATACAAGAAGAATGCTGTGGAGATGGTTGCATATTTGCAAGTAGAAAAAACTATAATTGCATACATTAAAATTTTTTTAAATTCTTCCAGCTTGCCCTGAATGTATCCTCACATCTGTAGGTATCCAATATAAGAATAACTCATGTTCAGCAAAGAATGAATTACCAAAACTTGACAAAAGTTTTGTTTTTATATATTGTATTGTAATCGCCCCCATTGACTTAAATCGTCTTCTCAGAAATCCTTTGTCTTCTTGCCTGATTGATCTTCTTTTAACAGTGAATCCTAGTTTCTCATTGTAGGCCATGTCCCCACAATGCTCTCAATTAAATGGTTCGTCATCTATGAACTTATGTTTAAGAGCATTAAGATAGTTCCATATTCAAAGAAACTGTTTGTTGAAGTCTTTTAAGCAAAGCAAAGATAAACAATTACTTTCCTATTATGCTCTTTTGGAAGCTCTGTTTACACACTCTGTATTGCATTGCTTGTTTTGTTGTTTGTTTCAGATGGGATCCTCTGTGTCTTTTTAAAAGCTTATTGTATTTTCCTGCATGTTCTGCCTTTCCTGGCATGGCCAGTAATTTAGATGGTCCAGTACCTGCTTCACTGGGCCCAATCCTTGCTTCCCAGATGAGCTTCCTGGGAAGCACATAAACCCTTCCTGGCCATTGGATTGTCTCCCTAATCCCACGATAGGGATCACTATTGTTCACCTTGCTACCACCAGTGCCTACTCAGTGTCTGACTTAAAAAGCATTCCATCAAAATCTAGTGAACAAATTGAAACGATCAGGACTGGGGCAACACAGGTAAGTATAGGATGTGTATCTTTGCAACTTCCAACTTCCTTCCCTGCACCTGTCAATCTTTGGGTATTTTTATTTTTCTCCCCACAAGATATCAATCACATACTGCCCGATAGCTGTCCAAAGCCTCCACTTTTGCTCTGCACTCTTAAACACATCAAACTTGATACATTGTTATTAGCAGTATTAGCATATGATATCATATTAACATACTTTACAGGTTAAAGAAGGTCCTTTATATTATTTCCCTGGCTCCACAAAACAAGCAAGGACTATCACCTGGATGGACACACAGGAAAGCCAAGAGAGGAAGACTGATGGATCTGACCATTAGCATGAGTACTGAGGCAATGGTGTCCTCGTTTGAGCACTGTGCTTTGCCCTGTCCCACATCATCCCCAGAAATAGCTCTCACTCCACACCCTCCTTTTCCCTCACATTAAAATATCTATAGCTTATCTAAGTCATTCAGGAGGCTCTTCTGATAAGGATATCAAGCTTAGTTTCCAATCCAATCTCTACCACAAACCAAATTGCTCAACCTCCCTGACTCAGTGGTCTCATCTGTACACTGGAGTCACATATAATTGCTTTTCGTAATGAGCATGTATTCACTTATCATCTGTGCAATTAAAAACATTTTAAAACAAATATAAATAAATGAGTGTGAATCAAAATGGCCTGTGTAAAGTACCCAGTACAGAGTAGGCCCCAAATGTCTGTTCTCCTTCCCACCAGGCAGTTAGATTACTCAATTAACAAGACTAATAAGTTCCATTGTGGCATATTGTTGTTGTTGTTGTTTTCTTTTAATAAAAAAAAATTTTTTTTAAAGGCTGGTCAAGTGAAGCAGTGGGAGTGGAGAAGGAACAAAGGAATCTGTAATTGGTTGTGATCAATTAGTTGTAATTTTGTTGTAAAAAGAGCATCCATAACTCCTGACTTGCTAGTTGGTAGCATGTGTGAGAAGTAAACTTGCCCCCATTCCTGCCAATGCACCCACCCTGCCTTGGCCCCTCTGCTGGGAGGGGAGCTTGGGAGCTGCAGGCCCCCTGCACAAGGGGAGGGTCCACTGGGATAAGGTTGATCTTGGGGAAAATAGCAAAAGAGGGCAAGTCCTCTCATTTGCCTCTCTGAATTCCTTCTCGCATTTGTGTTTTTCATCCCCATTCACTCCATCCACTTTCTTTTTTTTTTCTTTTTTTAACATGGGGCAAGAGCTGACATCCACTTTCATAGACCATGTATTTTAGTATTTCCCTTTCAAACTAATAATTACAAGTTTTTGTGTTTTTAAGGGTCACAATTCCATTGTATTAAATATCTCCTGTGCCCAAAACAAATTTCGTTTTGGTCACAAATAATTTATACAGCGAATAATTATTGTAACAGAGCTTCAAGACTCATTCTGTTTCCAAAGGAATCTATCCTCATATAATTCAGGAATGTATGATACCTTTCATATAACATAGATAATTATCCTCCCATACTGAGATGACAGGCAGGAAGCCACATTCTGCTGTGTCCTTGGGCCAGAAATTATACCAGTACTTCCATGGCACTATGACTTCCATTGAAGTACAGTGCCACCGATCTCTCACAGAACACAGACACACAAACACTCGCTTATGTACAAACACACACACAAACCTGAAATGAGAATTCCTTCATCCTCTTTCATTTGCAAGATATATTCCCAAAAGTAAAAAAGTGGGAGAAGAGAAAAATATTTTTTTCCATTGGGTTGTTTTCTAGTGATTGTCAAATGAACCATGCCTTTGACAGGACAATGCAGTACTATGTTTAGTTCTATCTAAATATCTTATAACTAAACTTTGTAGATTAGGTATTTTAATATATTTTGGATCATTCTTTGTAGTTCCCAAATGCAGAAGAATTGGCCCCTACTCTGTGAACTATCTATGCTGTTCAATGTGCTAGCAATTAGCCATCATTGGCTATTGACCACTTGTCTGAATAAGTATAAAATACACACCCTAAGTATTAAATACACAGTGGATTTTGAAGATTTTGTATGAAGAGTATGTAAAATATATCACTGATAATTTTATACTAATTACATGTTGAAATGATAATATTTGGTATATATCACATAAAATAAAATATATTAAGATTAATTTCACTTGTTTCTTATTCATTCTTTATGCATATGTGGCTTATACTTGTGGCTTGCATTATATATCTATTGGACAGCACTAGTCTAAATGTTAATTCAGTCATAAAAAAGAATGTGTTATTTTAGAGGATTGGAGACTAGCTGAGCGAAGAGCTCCAGTGGCCATGTAACACCTGACATACCCCATATTTGCTTGCTTATTTGTTTATTATCATCTTTCTCTTCCCACACTAGAAAATAAGGTTCATATAAATAAAATTGTGTGGACCATTAACCTGTGGCATGTGAAATAACTGAAAACTCACAATGTATTTGTCCTCCTCCATATGATCAAATCTTTGTACGAAAGCCCTTGCACTTTCATGCTTTAAGAACTCTGCGTTTTACACGTGCAGGTGGCAGTGCAGTGGTTGCACCAGTGGCGTGTGCCAGGGAGTCTGGCCATCATCACTCCTAGGAAAAACTACCACCTCTCAGAAAGTATCCGAGAAACTTTGGGGTCAACTTTACAGATTACTGTTCAGCTTTGCTTTATGGCTTCCCCACTGCTCCCTTCCTTTCCTCCTTCCCTCCTGGTGCTTAAGCCAAAAAATTTTCAAGTTATTCTCTTTCATTCTCCACTTCTAATTAATTGGTAAATCTCTTCTGTTGGGGGCTGATTTGGGTGTTATATTTTATATTAATTATTTATTATAGTTTGTAATGTACGTGTGCTGCCTGACGCAGCAGTAGTCAGCATTTTCTTCAGACACGGTTGCTGCCCTGTGACTTGATAAGAGGCCTGAGTTGTTGCACATAAGTAAATGCTCCCGACTCCCACAGGGAGGGCCCCCGTGGTGGGAGTCTGGAGGCCATGAGAACAAGAACAAGAAGAACTCTCCCAAGAACTGGCCCCCATTGATGGTTGGTAGTCAATGACGGGTAAGACTCCCCATGGAGGGGGGTGACCTAAAACAGGCACAACCGTGGGGGCCAGGGAGGAGCTGCCACCTGGGATTGAGACCAAGAAGCACTTCAAATGGCTGCATTGTTTTATGTTGCCTATCTCAGCCTTGGCTTTTGAGCTCTGTCCGGCACCTTAACTTTAGTAACCATTTTGAGGTCTGAGACCATGGGAAATTGTTCCCTTTTGAAACAACTCCGGAATTGACTGATATCACTGCTATGCTCAGTTGCTCACATACAAGGAACTCACCTTGGGTCTGGGGGGTGTAAAAATAAAGTGACCGGTGCATTGGTCACTCAAGTCATTGTCATGTCCATGTGGGTCTGTGTCGTTATTTTATGTTCTGTGTCACCCCCGTCCTGTAATCGGGCCACAACACTCTTCCTTCAAAATATTCCAAACTGTTCCCACTTCTTCCCACTCTGCCACTGCTACGTTGGCTGAAGTCACACACACGTATTATAAATAAATAAATATAAGTCAAAGCATGTCACTCTTATGTTCAGGACCATCCAATATCTCCACTGCATTCAGAGGAAAAGACTAAGTGCTTACAATGACTTTATTTATTTACTTTTTTAAGACAGAGTCTTGCTCTGTCACCTGGGCTAGAGTGCCGTGGCGTCAGCCTAGTTCACAGCAACCTCAAACTCCCAGGCTCAAGCGATCCTCCTGCCTCAGCCTCCCCAGTAGGTGGGACTACAGTCATGCCCCACCATGCCTGGCTAATTTTTTCTATTTTTAGTAGAGAGGAGGTTTCACTCTTGCTCAGGCTGGTCTCAAATGCCTGAGCTCAAGTGATCCTCCTGTGTCGGCCTCCCAGAGTGCTAGGATTACAGGCGTGAGCCACCACACCCGGCCTTACAATGACTTTAAAAGCCTATCCTATTCCCGTCCCCCAAATTCTCAGACCTTAAACTCCTAATGCTCTCCTCTGCTTCATTCTGCTCAAGCCATATTGGTCTCCAAGTTTTTGTCCTCATATCCCTGAGGCACATTCCTGCTTAAGGGCCTTTGCACTTGCTGCCCCTATTGCTTAAAATGTCCTTCCTCCAAATATTTGTAGGGCTTGTTCCTTGATCCCTTCAAGTCTCTGTTCAGATGTCATGTCTTCTTTGATCACCTACATAAAGTACACCCCTAGCCCCTTACCTAATTAATTTTTTCCATAGATCTGATTGACATATGACATCTATATTTACTTGTTAATTTGTTTGTTATTTCTTAGCTCTATGATAGTGAGGATTTTGCTTTCTTCATTGTTGTTCTCTAGTGCCTAGACAGGACTCAATAGATATTTGTTGAAAGAGTACATGAAATGAATATTTCAAAGCTTTTAAAAAGCTCTCAAATTTCAAATTTTTTTTTTTTTTTTTTTTTTTTTTTTTAGGCCCATTCATGTACTTGTAAAATTTCAAATTTTTAAACATCCATACCTACAATGGCAAAACACAGCAGCAGTTTTTCTTGGAACCCTGGAAAACAAACTATTCTCCTTCTCTTTCATCATCTCATAAATTATTTCACATGGAAACAATATTCATGATGGTCGTTCAGGTTACAGTTAATATGAATTAAACATCTATAATATATATATAACCATATATATGATATACATATATACATAATTGTATAGTTAAAGTTATATGTTAAATATCTGTGGGTTAGTTGGAAAAAATAAGACAACTTGAACTTTGTAGTCTTAGCTCATCCTGTTAATTGGACCTGGAGTACCCCTCCCCATGGGTTGGAATCTCTTCTATTCTTCAAGGAAAAATGTAAAATACCACATTCACCATGAAATTCTATCTAACCCTCATCAAACATTACATTTTCTTTATATTGATGAGCCAAATCTTTTATAAAAATACACTTTTACTATGGGACTTATTTTCTTTTTCCCTGTTCTAGAGGTTTAAGACACGGTGTATTCTTCCCTACCTCCACCTTTTGCAATTAGCCTAGAAGCACCTCAAAAAAAGCTACATTTTATTCAACTTTTATTCCCTGAAGCCTTTAGCACAACTCTCTGTATATAATAGGCACTCAATTATATGTGTTGGATAAAATTTAAGATTCACAATATTTCTAAGAAAAAAAAGCTTTATCAGGTTTTTTTGTTTTTGTTTTTGTTTTGGCTGGTCATAGCGGCGCATGCCTATAATCCTAGCGCTTTGGAAGTTGCGGAGGCTGGAGGATCACTTGAGGTCAGGAATTTGAGACCAGGCTGAGCAACATAGCGAAATACCATTTCTACTAAAACTAGAAAAATTAGCCAGGCATGGTGGCACGCCTGTAGTCCCAGCGACTCAGGAGGCTGAGGCAGGAGAATCACTTGAGCCAGGGAGTTTGAAGTTGCAGTGAGCTATGGTGATATCACTACACGCTAGCCCAGGTGACAGAGCAATACTCTGTCTCAAAAAACCAAAAACAAAACAAACAAAAACACC
Source organism: Microcebus murinus (assembly GCF_040939455.1). Lineage (NCBI taxonomy): Eukaryota > Metazoa > Chordata > Mammalia > Primates > Cheirogaleidae > Microcebus > Microcebus murinus. The sequence goes on along the minus strand of NC_134108.1, from coordinate 45,602,047 downwards.
AGGTTTTTTTTAACCAATTTTGAAACAAATGTTTAAAGCAGAATTCATTCCTAATTTAGACAAAGCCTGCACTATATAAACTGTGTTTTGGCGTACATAAACTTAATCTTGTCAATTTAAATTTTCCTGTTGGGAATAAAAACTCTATATATCCACTATCAGCTCCTCTTGGGGGGCTTGGTAGTGGACCTAGCACCCCTTTAATTAGTTTATTTGGTGTTTCTCTCCAAAGATGTTCTGTTTGGTTGAAACTATTGTGCACCACCAGCCTCACACAAAGACAGTGTCTAGGGCTGAACCAAGATGTGTGCTTCAACAGGGGAGATTGTTTTCAAATCGCCTTCCTTTCTCATTCACCTTCACCCCACCCAAGTACCCCAAGTGGATTTTCTTTTTAATTGTAACAAAAAAAAAAACTAGCTCTGGAGAAGAAACTATTTGTTTTTATTATTGAGAAGTAGTGGGGGGAAAAAAGGACTTGTCATTCCATCAAGGTCTCCATTTGTTAAATTGTTTTGCAGACAAAAAATTTAGGAGTTTGTAAAAGTTCTTCCCTAAAATATGTTTTTGCTTAAGAAAAAGTTAATTTTTTTAAAAAAAGGATTCCTATGTCCCTCATTGTCTTATTATTTAGGCATTCTAATGTCATCTCATCACCACCTTGAAACAAAACAAGCTCATATGAATCATATGTCACTAATCTAACCCTCAAAAACCTTTACAGAGAGGATTTTTTAATTCGTTCTCTCATTGGATAAATTGTTCGCTCAGAGAATACACTGAGGTCTTTTAAGCTTAGTTGGAATCTACTTACTGGGCAAGTAATGAATCTAATTGTTATGCTAGCTTCCACGTCAGCAAAATAACAGATGTACAGTATAATAGAAAAGAAAAAAGTTGCTTTTGGATTGTTACAGCAGGTGCTACATGAAAAAAAAATCACATGGAACTTTCTCAAGTACATTTGGAAACACTTGGAGGGTAGCCAGGAGGAAAGTTCTCCTTCAATGCCTTGGACATCCAGTTGTGAGCTGGAATTAGGCCCCTGAACAGCTGAGTCAATGAGGACACTGACACCATGTCACTTCTTCATCCCTTTATCCCTCCCTCACCCTCCAACAAAAGCACCAGAGATTGCCCTCCCCCAACTAGACACACACACACACACACACACACACACACACACAAGTGCGTGCGCACACAGAGTCCAGCTGCCAGATATGGCTTTCAGAGAACACCAGACAGCGCTGAGTCCCAGTCCGGGGTGAAGGCAAGTTACCATGGTTCTCTGGCTATTATTGCATCCAGCACATCAGGGAATGGAAATAAGTGTGCACATGTTCTGAAAGGTCCTTTGGGAAAGATCAGTGGGGCTGCATGGGGAACACAATGGCGGGCTTTGTCGCAGAGAAAGGATTTGGTCTGGCAAGCAACAGCAGTCCTGCTGGACACAGGGCTTGTCTGCAAAGGCAGTATGAGAAAACCATGTGCAGGGTTTACAGGACATCCTCATTAGGAAAAGTAGGACATTTAGCATAATTAAAAGTCATCCTGAAGCCATCAGGTAAGAGCCTGCTGTTTTTAATTAATTGTTTCTCTGATCCTGTGACTTTAAAAGGGGTGCCGCTCTTGCCCATAGAGGTTTAGGATTACTCCAGAAACATAAGTCATTCAGATGGGGGCAAAACAGCCTATGTGCAAGTTCGATAAAAGCAAAAGAGAAAAGAGAGAAGGAAAAGCAGGGGACAGTGAGAAAGAATTAAAAATTATGAACAGTTCTCACCTATAATTTGCAAAAATAATCCTGTTTTCTTTTCATACTCTGTGCCTTAACATCCTCACATCCAAAATACAACTCCCCACTGACATGCATCCTGCCTCGATATATAAATTATTTGGGGGAAAAAAAAATCTCAGAGTCAAGGTTAACAGAAAACAGCTGGGAAATAAACTATGAGCCATATGTCATAGATTTCTCCAAGTGCATAGACTTTTTTAAACTCTATTTTGAAGAGTCAGCATGTCCAGAACAAGCAGGGTGATCCAAGGACTTTATGTGGCCTTCATGTTCATGAGAATAAAGGTGGTGAAAACTATTTACTTGTGTCACTTAGGCAAAGAAACAACATAAGAAATCTTGTCTAAAATATTTTTTTCTTTCTCAATCATAAAATCCTCAACCTAAATTACCTAAGTAATTACAACTATTTGTTTTTCTTGTGCATAGCTTATTGATGGATTAATGGATGCATTTTAACAGATATTTTTATTTACACTTCATAAAATACATTGTATAAAGTAGTATCTGCACATTTGAGAAAATTTGATTCTACCAAAGGTTAGAAAAGAAAAATAGCATTGACTTGCTGCCTGAATCATATAAATCATAATTTTTTAAGTTGTACAGTTCCTTCCATTGTTTTAATTATGTTGTATAAATTTGTATTCTGCTTTTCTCACTTAATCTAGCAAATATCTTCCTATGTCATGACTGTCTTGGACATTCCATGCAAGGTACCTAAAAATCATAGCTCCCTCTTTTCAAAACCCCACAAAATTTTCACCAAGCTCATACCTCCTCCCCTGTGTGTATGTGAGACATGCATGTAACCAGCTACTGTAGGCTGATTCAGAACTAGAGTTGACATTACGCAACACAAACACTCTCTATTCTATTAGGACTTGTCAAATATGTCCGATTTTCTGTCACAGCTTACAGAAGGCAAGAGTTGGTCATCGGTGGAGTGATGAGGAAGCTGAGAGAAAAATCACAGAAAAGACAACAGAGCCGGAACCATGAGACAACAGAACTCATGAGGTAGAAGTGGAGTAGAGAGAAACTGTGGATCATTGAGATTAAGCTGAGTCACTCATGTGAAAATCACAACAGAGCCAATAAAAATTCAGCTGCTTTCACGAAATGCTCAAATAATTGAATTAGTTTATATATTTAATCCTCAGCGATAATAGTTAATATGTCAACAGCAGCCAGTGGCATTATTCTCTGTTCTCTACATATATTGTTTCAACTAACCTTCCTATCTATCCCACAGTACAGGTTCTCCTATCGTCCTCATTTTAAAAGTGGAAAAACACAAGGGAAAAGTAGTTCAGTGACTTGCCAAAGATCACACATGGAGTAAATAAAGATGCTGAGATTCAATCTCAGGCAGACTGGTTCCAGAACTCCCAACTTAACTACCCCATGTATATCTTCTTGTGACTTTTCGGTTCTTTATGTGGCCTGCAAAAAAGATGTCCTATTCTTCCTTACTTTCACATTTGCCTTTTAAATAAATTTCTAACATCTGAAGTCATCTGAATGCCTGACCGTGTCTCTACTTTTGCAATCTGAAAGAACCCCTCTCCTGCAATGTCTTATTTTTTTTTTCTTCCGAGACAGAGTCTCGCTTTGTTGCCCAGGCTAGAGTGAGTGCCATGGTGTCAGCATAGCTCACAGCAACCTCAAAATCCTAGGCTCAAGCGATCCTTCTGCCTCAGCCTCCCTAGTAGCTAGGACTACAGGCATGTGCCACCATGCCCAGCTAATTTTTCCTATATATACTAGTTGGCCAATTAATTTCTTTCTATTTATAGTGGAGACGGGGTCTCATTCTTGCTCAGGCTGGTTTCGAACTCCTGACCTCGAGCAATCCGCCCGCCTCGGCCTCCCAGAGTGCTAGGATTGCAGGTGTGAGCCACCGCACCTGGCACCGCAATGTCTTTATACATGCATCTATGTGTGTGTATGTATGTGCACACATGCGCATGTATCTCGTGCGTATGTATCACGTGTGCTCACACGTGTGTGTGCACACACGCACACACACACAGAGTCAATACAGTGGCTATGTTAGCATTCACATAGCCATTCCAGAGAAACAGAAAATATATAAAGGGTTGTCAGGGATGGGGATGGGGGAAATGAGAAATGACTACTAATAGGTATGGGGTTTCTTTTTGGGGTGATGAAAATGTTTTAAATTAGATAGTGGTGGTAGTTGCACAACTCTGTAAATATACTAAAATTCACTGCATTTTATACTTTAAAAAGTATGGATTTTACGTGTGGAAATAATAGCTCAATAATTATTTTTTAAAAGTCATATCGTGAAACCATGTCTCCTGTAAGCAACATTTCCTACTTGTGCTCATTGTAAGTCTCATCAGAGAACAGAGAACATCTTGATAAATCATTTATCTGCCTATAGGCAACCAATTGCTCGATTCCTGGCAGAATTCTAAAATACTATTAACTTTTAGAGTAATGTCAAACATGATGTCTTTTATCCTAGTCATTCTTTAATGAAATGTTCACAAATATAAACTCTATGATTTGGGTAAAAAGAAGGAAATAATTTTAGTCAAGTTGGGTCAAAATACTTATTAGATTTGCAGCATGTAAATCCTGATGAAGAGATATATATATGTAAACATACATAAATCCTAGTGAATATGTATACAATAGATATATACACACTTTTTTAAGCTAAGCAATACTAATGAAGAAACAAGGATAAACGTGTTGAGTCTTTGATTCTGCCTACATTCTGTAAGGCAAGTAGCTGTGAGCTCTAAGGTCAATTTATAATTTATGTCCAAGGAGAAGTGGGCAAATGTTAAATAATGGTTCATTTCATTACCCCCTAAAAAACCTGTTCATCAGATGTAGGTACCAGACCCGAGATTCACTGAGACTTACTCCAATTCATGCTTATTTCAATGACCAATAATAAGAAATATTTACTCTTTGGTTATTAGAGAAATCTAAGGGCATAAGGTCAAGTACTTTCTCAGTGTAACCTTGTTCCAGCCACCACAAGCACAACAGAGACTTTGAAAGATGTAGTATGTCACCCACTAGTTTATTACAGGACTTGGTAATCAACTGTACAAAAATTTTTATCATATATTTATGCTAAGATGACAAGTGAGCAGCATTAAAGAAAATTTTCTTAAAAAGAAAAATCACCCACAATCTACCACTGTACCAAGCTATCACTTTGTAATTCTATTTTTTGTTCTATTGTGGTTTTTCTCAATACACATATTTTGCATGGTTGTAATCATAGTGAAAATGAACTTTCATATTCCCTTTTTTCTTTCGGTTAGCAAAAACTCATGACTCTTTTCATATTTTCATAATTATCTGAACTTTTATTGTATTGAAACACCATGCATTATTAAACCAGTCCTCTATTGTTGGATATTTAGTTATTTACTTTCAACTGATGACTAATACACTATAAATAATACAGCAAGGAACATCCTAGTGCATGAATTTTTTTTCTGTTGAATTATTTGCTTTAGGATGAATTTCCAGGATTAGAATGACTAAAGAGAAATTTATATTGACATTTATATGAGGATTCTCATATACTATCACTGTTAACCAAAACAACTATACCTATTTAGCATGCCTCTAAAAGTTTATGAGAATCTTTAGTGCTGCACTACCTTATCTCAGATGAAGTTCGCATCCTGAATTATATTTTTTATGATTAAATGTGATTTAGTAATATGATTTAGCAGAACGGACATTTATTACAATATTTTGCCTTGCAACAAGATTGAAGTGTTCCCCAAGTCAAAAGCAAGTGTCCTGGGAAATTCACTATAAATAAGATCTCAGATTAATGATTAACTAGCTTATAACATAGCATTTTGTTGGATTGCTCTCTGGAACTAATAGTGACTACCTCTGCTAAGAAGTTCAAAGAAAGGAGAAGTTAGGACTCAAAACCCTTAGCTAACACAGTGTTCATTTAATTGTGTAATCATGCAACACACATTTATTAAAAAATCTTGCTATGGTCTGAATGTTCGTGTCCCACATTCATATGTTGAAACCTAATCCCCAATGTGATAGTATTAAGAGGCAAGGCCTTTGGGAGGTAATTAGATGACGAGGGCATAACTCTCATGAATGGGGTTAGTGCTCTTATAATAGAGGCCCAAGGGAGCTGACTGGCCCCTTCCACCATCTAAGGACACAGCCAGACAGCAACAACTATAGAGAAGCAAGCCCTTACCAGACACAACTGGTACCTTGACCTTGGGCTTCCCGGACTCCAGAACTAGGAGAAATAAATTTCTGTTGTTGATAAGCTACCAGTCTATAGTACTTTCTTGTAACAGTCCAAACGGGCTAAAACAAGCCTACTCTCTCTTTTGGTCATTAAAGGCAAATAAGCCTCCCCACTGAGGCATTAACAGGCTTGTGGGAACACAGTGGAGGATGCAATGAACCTCAGGGGACACAAAGAAGATCTGACCAAGGCTGTTATTGCCTGCTTCAATATAACATCCATACTAGGTTGAGCCTTAGTATTAGAATCCCCAGATTTTAGCTGGGCATAGGGCTGACCAAAATAAAATTCATTTCCCAGCCTCTTTTGTAAATGAGGTGTGACCATGTGACTGGTTAGTGACCAGTGAGATGTAAGAGAAATGTTGAGTGGCAGCTTCAACAAATTTATTTTAAAACAGCTGATGGTTGGCCAATCACAGTGTCTGTGCCTGTAATCCCAGCATTCTGGGAGACTGAAGCAGGAGGATCACTTGAGCTCAGGATTTTGAAACGAGCCTGAGCAAGAGTGAGACCTGTCTCCACTAAAAATAGGAAAAATTAGCCCAGCGTTGTGGTGCTCGCCTACAGCCCCAGCTATTCGGGAGTCTGAGGCAGGAGGATCACTTGAGCCCAGGAGCCTGAGGTTGCTGTGACCTATATTGATGTCATGGCACTCTAGCCCAGTGACAGAGCAAGACTCTATCTCAGAACAACAACAAAAACACCTGATGGGCTGGATTTAATGGTTCACACCTGTAATCCCAGCACTTTGGGAGACATAGGTGGGAGGATCACTTGAGACTGGGAGTTTAAGACCAGTCAGGGCAATATAGCAAAACCCTGTCTCTACAAAAACGTATAAAAAATTAGCTAGGTATGGCAGCACATGCTTGTAATCTTAGTTCTTCAGGAGGCTGAAGCAGGAGGATCACTTCAACCTAAGAGTTGGAGGACCTTGTCTCTAAAAATATAAAATAAAAATAAAACAATTGTTGCACAAAGTTTACACTTTTTACTCCAACCTCTATTTTGACACCGCAAATCAGTGGTGAAGGTGCTCATGCTGACATCTTGGAACATGAAAAAGGGACCTAGCTGGGAGCTAGAAGGAGCTGTGTCTGTAAGATCTTTGTAGTATATCCATTGTCACAGAGTGAACTGCCTACCTCCATTTTACATAAAGAACAATAACTAAAACAAATCTCTCTTTTTTAAGTCATTGCTAATTGGAGTTCTTTAGTCTCATGGGGCCAATCCTGATAGAGAAGGCTTCTTAAAGTCTGATAAAGAGTTTGCCAGAGAAGGAATGTGGAAAAGAGACTCCAGGTGTGTGCCCTGAATGGAACTAGGAAGGAAATCCAAAGGGCCAAAGGATTCGCTTGGCAAGACATGGCATGAAATCAAGACTAAGAAAATTTTGTTTTCATTTATAGAATGCATAATTTTAACACAAGATCCTTGGGAATCTGGGTATTCCGTATCAGTATTCTGTATTGATTATCTATTGCTGACTAACAAATTACCCAAAACTCAGCATCCTAAAATAACAGTAAATATTTATTATCTTACACAGTTTTCGAGGGCCAGAAATCTGGGTGGTTTGGGCTCAGGATCTCTCAGATGTTGCAATCTAGATGTTGACCAGGGCTACAGCTACCTGAAGACTTTATGGCTCAACATTCACTTCCAAAATGCCTTGTTCACGTGTCTGGTTCTTGGCAGGATACTTCACTCCCTCCCCGTGTAGACCTCTCCATACACAGCTCAATGTCCTTCCCACATGGCAGCTGATGTCCCCCAGAGGAAGTAATCCAAGGCTGCAAGGTGAAGCCACAATATCTTTTGTGATCTAGCCTCAGAAGCCACATCATGTTTTCAATGTCCTACTTTTACACTACATATTGTTTATATGGTTCTATTCAATATAAGAAGGGGTACACACAGGTGAGAATGCCAGGAGATGAAAATCACAGGGGACCATCTTATTAATATGACCTTAGCCTTGAAAAAGTCCTGTTGTGGTTAAGAATAAATGATTGTCTTTTGAGCATGAAAGCATCTTTCTGTAGTAGAATTAAAGATACAGAATTAAGTGAATTGGACTAAATTTCATAAAATTTTAGCACTCCTGTTTTGCCTTCCATGGAACTGACTTCCTTTGTCCTCTGTCACTATTAGTCTTTGTAGGCCTTATTCAAGGTGAAGTTCCCTAAAGGACAATTTAGTGACATTAACACTAAAAATACCTATTATCCTACTCATGTGAATACTTTATTAAAAGCATCCTTCTGAGTGTTTTATATGTAAAAATATTTTTTAATCAACCAAATTGTACTTCCTTTCAGGATAGATAGAATTCCATGGAGTTCACAGCAACACTTATTAGCAATGATTATATGTGAAGACTCAAGATTCCCTCAACAAGCTCAGAGTCTTAAGTGGGAGACATATTGATGTGAATAAATATGTTCAGCAGAATGTGCTAAACACAGGAATGGAATAACGCACTGGGTCCTGGGTGGTCTTTGTCACTCTTCCAAGCCTGTACACTGAATTGGGCACATAAGTTTCAAAAATCACTAGTCTAAGGTTTTAATTAATCAGTTGTTGATCTTAATCAATCAGATGCTGATTAACATTTTAGTGATTTTCAGAGTTTTTTCTTTTTTTAAACAAAAGCCTCCTTAAAGTAAAACCCCACTAGTGTTCTGTAAAATATTAATGAGTGTTCCACAGAACAAAACAAACCAAAAGGAAATTCTCTCAGGTAATACAAATCCTGTGACATAAGAGCGACCATGGCTACAAGGCTACACCTACCCAACAACTGGTGCTGCACTCTATATTCTATTATGATTACTGCTTTGCATGAAGTGTCTTATTTTATTACTTCAGCAGATATTTATAATTTTATCCAATGTCAATAGTATATTTGCATATAGATCACATTTTGACAGTTTCTAATTATAATTAATTTTTCATGAGACCACTTTATGATTTCTGTTAATCCAAGCCTACCTTATTTCTCATGAGTTCCAGCTGCTGTCTCATCAACATGTAATATTTTTAAAGCATTGTACTCCCAAATGAATTTGGGAAATTGAGATCTATATATACAAGATCATTTGTACTGGAGAATTCAATAAACTTGGGTTCTAATGCAAACTTCATCACTCACCACCTCAGTTAAATGAAATAATGTAGTAAACCATACCAGCTATAGTTGTCATTCATCATTATACTAGGCACACATAGGAACAGAGATAGAAAGTAAACCCTGTCTTAAGTAATCATAGCCCAGGGGCAGCATTCCTTTCTTCTAACCACATTCTGACAACAAATTGAAAGGGGTATTTTCCAAAATCATAGACCTTCTGTCCAGATAGAATGATGAAGATCATCTAAGTCCCCATTTAATAGCTGAAGATCAGAGAGAGTATTGCATTGCAATTTCGGAAGCAGTGATAAAATTATGATTAGAATCTGGGGTAGGCTGGGCTGGTATAGTGGTTCACATCTGTAATCCTAGCACTTTTGGAAGACTGCGGCAGGAGGATCACTTGAATCCAGGAGTCTGAGGTTGCAGTGAGCTATCATGCCACTATACTCTAGCCTGCATGACAGAGTGAGATCCTATCTTCAAAATAATAATAATCATAATCTAGGATATGTTGTACCCCAATATTCACTCCCTTTTTCTATAAAAGAATTAGTTAATCCCACCTATTACTATGTACCATGTAGTGTCTCCTACAGGAGGAGTATATATTAATATCTCTACCCGGTTGACATTGGGCTTGGCCATGTACTTTGGCCATTGGCATTTGAGAAGACATTTCGTCTGCCATGGCTGTGCAGAAACTTTAATAGCCAGCAGGTGATTTGCTAGCTCCCTACTCTTTTCCCTCTGCCACAAGCTCACATGTCCTGGAGAGAGCAGCTCCTGTAGCATGGAATGGAGATGACTCTTAGAGCAAATATGCATCTGATCCATCTTCTCATGTGTTAAAAAAGTACAAAACCAACTTTGTTTATTCTTCATTGTTGCAAACTACTGATATTTCATAGTTTTTATTACTTAAGGAGCAAAGCTGAATAATTTAGAACAAAGGACCAAAACGGGACTTGTTCAATTTTACTTGCTTAGGTAGCTAAATGGTATAACCAGAATTAAATATTAGTTCTTTTGGCATACAGTCCAGTATTCTCTCCATATTTTTAGAGCTCTTTAAATGACCAACATAAACATTTACACAGTCTATTTTACTGTGATATTTAGAGCATCTCCACAAGAAGTATCTTCATGGCTAAAGCTTTGTCCAATTAATTTTTCCTTAATTGTCCATATGCTAAGGGCAGCACACAATCTGTGAGACTCTTTCACTCACAGTGGTCATTATTGACCGTACTGACGAGGAGCAGTCCTTCCCGATGTGAACTGACTGATGTGGAGTTGGAGATTGCATGAGGTTTGCCCTTTTATTAGAGTGTAGTGGTGTCATCTTAGCTCACCACAACCTCAAACTCCTGGGCTCAATGATCCTCCTGCCTCTGGCTCCCAAGTAGCTGGAACTATAGGCACAGCCAGCCAATTTTTTCAAGTTTTTGTAGAGACTGGTCTCGCTCTTGCTCAGGCTGATCTTGAACTCCAGAGCTTACTAGATCCTTCCATCTTGGCCTCACAGAGTGCTAGGATTATAGGCGGGAGCCACCAGGTCTGGCCAGGTTTGTTCTTTTTCATCTGCTTGTTGTCCTGGTCATCTTCAAGTGCCTGTTATCTTGGATGAGATAGGGGATTCTTGCAACAGCTCCAGTGTGTAGTCTTATCTTAGGAACATATGGACTCTTTCACACTTACTTTCCCTAAGTAGGCCTTTAAAAGTGATGGCAAATTCTGTCAACATCTCACACCTGTTTTGTATCTTCTCCAGTAAAAGTCTGGCTAGGAGCTTCAAGAAGCTCACTCTACTACCAAGCCACTTCATGCCCCTTTTTTACTTACTCCTTTAGCCATTTCCTTCCAGGAGTAGTGTCAAAATGTATATTTCCAGTAATTCTTCTAACTTAAAATGAGAACCTTCTATCTACTGATTATTCTTTCCTTTTGACCTGTATACTGCAATTGGACTATGCGGCATAGATTTGCTATGTCCAACTCAATGTTTGCTCTGTATTCACTTTTGGGTGATTATAAGTCTTGCCATCCTATCAGACTATTAAAATTTTGAATTTTAAACTCAAAATTTATAGTGTCTAATGCTGTGAAACTCAGTACAGTTTATGCTGAATTATACAAACAATGATTAACTAGGCTTGTCTTGTGAGGAGTTACTCCTCTTTTTTAAATCAAGTTTGGAAAAGTTGGAAGATATCCAGGTAATATAAATATAAAAAGTATTTTTGGTTGAGTAATCATTGTAGACACCCAATCTAAGCCATTCATGTAATATTACAGATAGTTTCAGTTTTATATTCCAAACTATAGGAAGATTTTCAGCTTAGTTTTCCTGATTATGTCAAAAGATAATTGATTCATCTATATCAGATACTATACACAAAGATAAATTCCAAAGGGATCAAATATTTACACATAAAAAATGAAACCATAGAATATTTAGAAGAAAACATAAGAGAATCTTTTACAACCTTTGAGTACAGAAGGTTTTTCTAAACATGACTCAAAATTTAGAAACCATAAAACAAAGAGTTTACCAGGGTTGACATGTTCTCATAAATCGAAAAAGAAAAAGAAAAAGTTGAAAGATTTAACATTAAAAAAAACTTCTGAAACACACAAACACACAAGCAAAACAGATGACAAACTAGCAAAAAAATTACAACTTAAATTACAAAGCGTTAATTTTCCTAATAAAAAAGCTCCTAAAAATCAATAATAAAAACAACCCAAAGTGTGCAAATCATATGAACAGACTGTTTATAAAATGGAAACCAATTAAACATAAGAACACAAACTAGCCTTACTTATAATATGAGAGCTACAAATGAAAGTTATACTGAAATACTATTTTTTATCTAGGAGATTGGCAAAAATTCAAAGGTTTGAAAAAATACCTGTGATAAGCAGCCTCTCTCTGCTGCTAGGACTGTAAATTTGGACAACCTCTATGATGACAACTGGCAATATTAACAAATTAGCAAATGCACACAGAAATTATTTTAGCCATTCTATTTTGAGGATTTATTCTACCAATATACTTGCAAAATGACTGTTTTACAACTTTATTTATTGAATCATTGTTTATAATAGCAAAACATTGGAAACAACCTAAATGTATAGCAATAGAAGACTATTTACATTAATTATGGTACATCACTACAACCAAATACTCTATAGCTTTAAATGAGAATAAAGGAACACTATGTACAATACTAAAAAAATGCCAAGCAATATTTTTTAGTGAAAAAGGAAGAGAATGGAGGTACAGGCAGACAAGGGAAAAGGATAGAATTACTTCTGAATAGTTTTTGTATCTTTTGTTTTTTGAACCATGGAACTGTATTACCTATTCCAAAAGTTCTAATACAAAAAAGAAGAGACAATTTAAAGGGTCAGTGGAGTTAAGCAGAATAAGGAAAGCAGGTTAGTTAAGTTAGTTTTCAACGTCTACTTAACATTAATGTAAGTAGAGCCTTAGACATTTTTATTCCTTTTCCTTTTAAAATTCACTCTAGAGAAATGGTGTAGGCTACACTGATACTGCATCTCACAATGGTATTAAGCAAAATCCCAATGAAGCATGCTCTAACACATTTGAAATACATGGGCCTTGAAGGCTACTTTCTGGCATCCTCTTAAGAGTAAGTATGTGAGAAGAATTTGGGGATGTAGCAGTTTATATTTTGGTAGTCTGATATATTTCCTACAGTGTCTGAAGAAGAAATAACACCGTTTTTGTAGCAAAAGTCTTTTTTTTTTTTTTTTTTGAGACAGAGTCTTGCTTTGTCACCTGGGCTAGAGTACTGTGGTATCAGCCTACCTCACAGCAACCTCAAACTCCTTGCCTCAAGCGATCCTTCTGCCTCAGCCCCCCTAGTAGCTGGGACTACAGGCACGTGCACCACCATGCCCGAGGTAGAAACAGGGTCACATTTTTGCTGAGGATCGTCTCAAACTCCTGAGCTCAAGTGATCCTCCCACCTCAGCCTCCAAGAGTACTAGGATTACAGGAGCAATCCACCATTCCCGGCCTGTGGCAAAAGTCTTATTGGTTAGATAATCTATTCCTTACTATATTGTTTCACACTTGATCGCCATCTGGGATGAGGACAATGCTGTGCTTCCTTGGAAATTATTCTAAATTCATGATATACAATATTGTAAACAGTAGGGTAGGGATTTTTTTTTAGTTGGGATCACTATCCGGGTTCCTCATATCAGGAACTATTTGGTGAAAAAGAAAATAAAAGGGAGCCTGGCAATACATGTTAACTGAATAAACTGATAAATAGAATAAATGGAAAAGTCATATGTGTTGAGTTTCTACTGTGTGCAATTAGAGGCACAAAATAGATAAAGTGATTAAATAGAATAGGGTTTCTGTCTAAAAGAGCTTAAATGTAATACAGCAAATAAGATATGTAGACAATCAAAATTACAAAGCAGAATGTATTGGGCAGATTTATGAAGTGGAGAGAAATCACTTCCATCTGGATAGTTGCAATGTCAAGAAAAATAAGAATTGCAAAGTAGAAATTTGAAAGCATTCCGTCAGCATTTTGTAAGAAAGAGAGACTTTCTGAGGGCTTCCAGTGACTCCTAGTCACTAATGAAGACAAGACAATTTTCCTGGCTCTATCACTGCCTGGATAAAATAAGCCCCAAGACTTAACTTCCTTTGTATGTGGTGATTCTTTTCTCACTGAGAAATTTTCTGACTACCGATCTAGGATGTCTTGAACTCCAGGAATTCTCTGAAGTCATCCAGTTTCAAAAATAGTCTATTAACTATTTCACATTGCAAATTATTAAATGTCTATAGACAAGCTTCTCATGAGTAGATCAACATGAGTGAGTTAATCACCTCCAAACCCTATCAACCCTGTAGCAAGAGAAAACATCAGGTTTCAGAACCTGCTGAGAGGAGCACCAGGTGCAAGGCCTGCTGGGATCCCCTGGGCGTGTCCGCACGCACGTTAGCTGCTCAGCCAGAACAAACGGTCGGCCCCTCTAGCTACCTCTTCTACAACATATTTTCATCTGATAGCAAACCTTAGCACTTTGGGAAAATAAAATCTGGCGAGCCAATTGGTTTGAAAACAAGAAAGTATTTTCTGAGGCAAATGCATGTGTTCACAACAGTGTGAACAAGTTACAAGTTACAGGGCAATCTAAAATATATGCCAGGAGAAGACTGCACAACTTGAAAACACAGTTAGACAAAGTTGGATTTCCCCAGCCAATTATTAAATATTGATGAGCCAGTTTCAGGTTGTCTATTTTTTTTAACCAAAACATAACGTATAACCTTATACATTAATACTTTATAGCATAAGTAGCCATTTCTCAAATATTTCTCAAATTTCTGTGACCCTGAAACACCTCTAAAATTGTAATATACTGAATTAGGAACTTACAGAGAAATGAATTGTTGGATTAAAGCAGATAGCAAAAAAAAAAAGTCTAATCTGAACTAATTTTTAAGGTAAAATGTGTAGCATTGTGATAACATTGACCTAATTTAGAAAAAGACGGTCACTTATGTAGTGGGTCCTTCTGGCGTTCCCTTCTCTGTACCAGGTTTCCTACCTCTGAAGGTCTCTGGGGGACGCTGGGGTGATAGATGGGTACTTCCCAAGGGCAATTCATATGCAGTTAGCAAGTCTTCTCCAGAGAATTCCTTTTCTTACCCTTTCCCTCTTTCTCCCTGCCAGCCCTCTGCCACAGCACTCACACCATCCATACTGTTCTTTCAGCCAGTGTCAGGGTTATGAATTCTCAAACTAAACTTTACATTGTTAAGCAATTGTTTCATTATTCAAGCTCTGATTATAGACCCTATTCAGAGTTATGTTTGCATTAAAGACAAAAGGTTACCAAAGTTCAACGTGTGTTTGGCATTATTTCTAAAAGGCCCTGCTCTCTGGTAAGCTACAGGAAAGCTGTAAGACTGCCAACCTTCGAGACAGTAGCCAAAAATGTACATGACCATGGACTTGCTGCTTTCTTGCAATAGAAAGCGTCATTTTCTTATTATAGATACATTTCTTTCTGATTTGGGTGAGATCAGCTTAAATAGAAAAGGACCAGGTCACCATCACCAACAGCAAACTTCAGTTACAAATGGAGCCCTGTGCTTGTGCAAGATGTGGTTTCTGCCCTTCGAGGAGGCAGACAACATCAAAAGGGCTTCATCCCATAAAGATTAGAGAAAATCCTGGACTAAAGCTGAAGGGAGCAGCTAAACTTAACCCTAAGGATGTCAGAGGAAGGAAAGTTTTGATACCATGGTCTAACACATTAACTGCCATGTGAGTTGTATTTAACTCACGCCAGTTTGAGCCCGCAGCCTCGTGAAGCATATGTAACTCACAAGTCTCTTTGCCTTGAGCTATACGAACTGTTTCTCAAGTTGCATATAACTCATACACAGAAAACAATAAAAAATAACAATTTTTCATTAAATAAAAAAGGATCATTTTGTTTTTGAAGTTTTTCTTTTATTTTAGTAAATAAAACACCATGGCCCCAAGGGAAAAAAGACAAATTTTTCTAGTGTGGCTGTCATTGTGCTAATGTGACAGAGGGAATCAGATTTAATTGTGGCCCTGGTATATTCTCTCCCTCTTTTAACAATTTTTAGTTTTAATTGTGCAGCCCTGGTATATTCTCTTCCTTTAGCCAGAGGTAAATCACTAAATCACTTAAAATCTTTCTCTCTCTCTCTCTCTCTCTCTCTCTCTCTCTCTGTTTTAATAGTACTTAGCTACCTCAAAGTGTTGCTGGAAGGATTCATAAGTATGTTAAGTGCTTTGAAGATGAAAAGCAACATATAAATGCTTAAGTATTGCTATTAAAGTTCAAGTAAATGAGCTCATACCATGTGATTTAAATGGAATGCACTTTAATATCATAGAATGTTTTCAGAGCTGAAAAGCCCTCAGAGATCAATCAGTCAAGGTCTTCATTATACAGACTGTGAAAAGGAGACCCATAAGTGACCAGCCCAAGTGCACACAGATGGATAGTGACAGACATAAGACAAGAAACCAAATTTCCTTAGTGCCAACCAGTGCTTCTCATACGTTGCCCACCTGTAACTACGAGACGTCAAACATAAAGAAAAATAGCGCGCTTAGTTGAAATGTTGGTATTTGTAGCCACACGTCTAGATATTGGAAAACACACTGATTTAAAACTGAATTCTTCTTCATTCAGAATGAGTGCCCTCCTGTTGATATATCTTGACTCTTATTTTATAAAGCTATTTCCACATAAAATAGTTGCAAGGACCTCTGTCTATACTCACATTCTAATGATCCTCAAAAAACGTGCAAGGACTTCTCTGAAAAATTGGTAAGATTTGGTGGGTAAGAGAGGAAATGAGAGAATGTCTTCAGCTGACATCAACCACAACATCTGGAGAAGTTGGCAAGAATGAGTAAATGATCACTGACAACAATCCCTAAATGACAGCTGTTCTTCAGTAGACTTCACACATGCTTCTTTGGAATTATGTCTTTTAAATAAAGATCTGCCAAAGTTTCTATCGACAAGGTAATAATTCCAGCACCATCTGGAATATCACATAACCAGAGAGCCCTCGCTCTGGGATGCTGGTAAGGAGCTCATCTTGTACCCAATACAGTAGATCTGTTCTGGTTTGATGGGACTGCCTTAAGTTCTCTTCAAGTAAATTAGTGGCCCCCGAACTTTCAGTGGACATTTAAGAATCACGTGGAGGGGCTTGTTAAAACACAGATTTCTGGCTCCATCCCCAGGGGTTCTGATTTAGTAGGGCAGGAGTGGGCCAGATAATCTGCATTTCTCACAGGCTCCCAGAGGACGCTGATGTGACTTAGAACCACACTTTGAAAACCACCAGGCTAAAGATAAACCATGCAAATAGAAGTTGGCAAGTTGTTTGGCTCTGTTCTGATTAGCTGCCTGGGTAGAGACCAGCCCAGGGTGCAGAGGAGTCAGTGATAAAGCAGGTTACACGGATCCCTGAATATTGGATACTACAAATTAGCAAGACCAAATCTGGCCCACAGTGTTTAACTCACATAGTATTGTTTTTTTAAAATGGATTTGTTGCCATCATTTAAAATTAGTGACATTTTGTATGAAAATCCAAGTTCTGGCTTCTCTTGATAAATCAACTATCTGACAACACTGGGCCATGGACGTTACCTTTAAACAAGGAGCCACAGGAGTGGCAGTGGACTGAAGTCTCCGCCAGCCTTGTTTTGGATGCTCAGACTGCCGCCTGCTCTTGCTTTTGTGTTCCTGTGTAGATAATGAATCTCAAAATTTCAAGACTCCAAATAAATACTTTTTCAGTTTACTTATCTTACTATACACAGCTTTATTAAATAAACCAGGCATGTCACTGCTCATTCCATTTCGTTCTGTTCTGTTTGAAAGCAGTTTAGGCACATAAGGAAGAACAGAATGGAATCTCACATCCTTGGCTGGCATCCCTAGGATTGGCCAGACAATTTTCCGTTTTGACTTTGTCTTAGAACAGCAAAATGTTCTATTTCTTAAGTTACAAAGCAGTTTGAAAATAAGAAAAAGCTCAGAAATAAGATCTACTTTATAGAATTGATGCTCTCAAATCTATACTTTGATAAATATATTTTATTTTCTTTATCTTCTTAAAATAATTAGTTCATCTATGTGCTGGGGTTTTTTGTTGTTGTTGTTGTTGTTGTTGAGACAGAGTCTCACTCTGTTGCCCAGGCTAGAATGAGTGCCATGGCATCAGCCTAGATCACAGCAACCTCAAACTCCTTGGCTCAAGCAATCCTCCTGCCTCAGCCTCCTGAGTAGCTGGGACTACAGGCATGCGCCACCATGCCTGGCTAAATTATATATATATATATATATATTAGTTTTCCAGCTAATTTCTTTCTATTTTTTTTTTTTTTTTTTAGTAGAGACAGGGTCTCACTCTTGCTCAGGCTGGTCTCGAACTCCTGAGCTCAAATGATCCTCCCGCCTCAGCCTCCTAGAGTGCTAAGATTACAGGCTTGTGAGCCACCATTCCCTGCCTGTATGTGCTGTTTAATTCTATTTTACTATTCAACCTTTACTTTTCACCTGAATTTCCTTATCTTTTCATATTGTCTGTTTGTTTGTTTGTTTTGAGACAGGGTCTATGTCTCTAGGCTGAAGTGCATGATCATAGCTCACTGTAGCCTCAAACTCCTGGACTCAAGTGATCCTCCCACCTCAGCCTCCCCAGTCACTGTGAGGCACTGCACCTGGCTCCTTGCCCTTTTATTAATTTAAAAGATTAACCCATTGTGTATGCTTTTAGAGAATTGTTCAAGTCTATTTTGGAATGAGATAAAATAACACTAAATTAAATATTCACATTTATTCTTCACACATTTATGATATAATGAGGTTTTGGGGGAGAGATGTTCAAGTTCTACCTTAGTTTGCTATAGTCCCAAGATTAGCACCTTCATCATCACCTGGGAAATTGTTAGAAATGCAAATTATTGGGTCCCACACAAAACCCAATTAATCAGAAACTTTGGGAATGAGGCCCAGCAATCTGAGTTTTATCAAGTAATTTTGATAAAATTACTGGGTAATTGATGCACAATAAAGTTCGAGACTCACTACTTTAAACCATCAAATTGGTATAGTAAATCATTGTGCCTGTGCAAATAGTCAGCAAAGTATAAAGCCAAGGGACTTTGTGAAAGTAACACATGAATAATTCTAAAATACACTTTTTGGTCAATGTTTTCTGTTCACCAGGACTCATCAGATATAGAGATTTTCATTTTAATCTTTCTGAAAGAAATTTTGTATTTTAGAATTTGCTTTTATAACCAGCTTGAAAACTGTGATGAGACCACAATGCTAGTGAAAAAAATCAAGAAGGTAAACCAACACTATCATTTTGTCTCATCTCCTTTTGATTTTTATCCCTAAAAGTCAAATGTCTGTAGATAATTCCGGCACCTGAGCAGCAGTATCCTTCACCTTGTTTATACCTCCCACCATCAACACGATGATACCCATGATGAATCCAGTGTTTCTCCATCACGGCTACTTTCAAATCACTGGGCGCTCTTGGAAGATGCTCCCCACCAAGGTCCTTCTCCAGAGATCCCCATTCAGTTGGCCTTGGACCGGGCCAAGGCATCAGTGTGCTTTTACAAGATTCCCGGGTGATTCTCATGTGCAGTCAGTCAAGAACACTGGCTTTGTTTTTGTTTGTTTTTAGCCACTTTACAGATGTTTTATTTATCTTTATTTTAATAGATTTAAGGGGTACAAGTTGAATTCTGTGACACATATATATTGCATAGTGGTGGAGTCTGGGCTTTTGGAATAGCCATCACCTGAGTAGTGTGCATCGTACCCCATAGGTAACTTTTCATCCCTAACCCCTTCCCACCCTCCCTCCTTGTGAGTGTCCAGTGTCCATCATGCCACTCTGTGTGCCCTTGTGCGGGCCCAGTTTAGCTCCCACTTATAAGTGAGAACGTATGATGTTTATTGTTCCATTCCTGAGATACTTCACTTAGGATAATAGCCTCCAGTTTTATCCAAGTTATTGCAAAAGACATTATTTCATTCTTTCTTTTTTTTTTTTTTTTTTTTTTTTTTTGAGACAGAGTCTTGCTTTGTTGCCCAGGCTAAAGCGAGTGCCGTGGCATCAGCCTAGCTCACAGCAACCTCAAACTCCTGAGCTCAAGCAATCCTGCTGCCTCAGCCTCCCAAGTGGCTGGGACTACAGGCCTGCGCCACCATGCCCGGCTAATTTTCTCTCTCTATATATATATTAGTTGGCCAATTAATTTCTTACTATTCATAGTAAAGATGGGGTCTCGCTCTTGCTCCGAGCTGGTTTCGAACTCCTGACCTTGAGCAATCTGCCTGCCTTGGCCTCCCAGAGTGCTAGGATTACAGGAGTGAGCCACAGTGCCCGGCCTTTGTTTTTTTGAGACAGAGTCTCACTGTGCTACCTGGGCTAGAATGTTGTGGCATCAGTCTAGCTCACAGCAACCTCAAACTCCTGGGCTCAAACAATCCTTCTGTCTCAGCCTCCTAAATAGCTGGGACTACAGGTGCATGCCACCATGCCTGGCTAATTTTTCTATTTTTAGTAGAGATGGGGTCTTGCCCTTGCTCAGGCTGGTATTTAATTATTTCTTATTGCTGAGTAATACCATCATATATATTAATATATACCACATTGTCTTAATCCACTCATCAGTTGATGGGCATTTAGGTTGATTCCATATCTTGGTGATTGTGAATTGTGCTGTGATAAACATACAAGTGCAGAGAACCCCTATTTTTATCTGTCCCCGGCCTTGGCAGTGACCTAAAAACCACATCTCAGGCCTCAGCCCTTCTCTCCCCTTGAAATATGAAGCTACTTCTCCTTAAATGAGCACAGATAAGTCTAGTAACTAAAAAAATCTTGAGGAATAACTATCAATTGAAAGGGCCTAATCACAAAGTCACTGTTTATACCAAAGATAAGCATTTGCATAAATAATTCATTCTTCCAAACAATTTTACCAGATAACTAAAGCCAAATCACTTGTTTTTTGGCTTGAAATTTTGGATAATTGGCTTAACTCTTCACCTTGCTGTGGGGTATAGGCACAGCCCACAGCACACGTAGTGTATCTGCCATTTGCTCAGCCTCTGGAAAGAAGGGGTGGAGTGGTGGTAACTAGTTCTTAATTTTACATCGTGAGTGGAGAGTTAGCCCAACCAAATCCAACACTGGATTGTTACTTCTGAAAACATTAGATTTGGATCAGAATTCAGTAATGTTAATTCCTTCTCTCCACCCCCTGCAAAAACTGCTTTTATTTATTTTTTTGAAACTCCTGGTATTTTTGTGACAATGCTCTTTTCCTACTACTTCCTTACAGCAAGCTAAAGGATCTTTGGTTTTTGACCTTTTCATATGAAAACACGCATGAGAGCCATGCTTTTGTCACTCTTTTTTTTTTCTTTGATTTAAGGAAGTGGCAAGAATGTGTGGAGCGCTCACAAAGTTCACATTTCCTCTTATAAACAAAACAAAAGGGCAACACATCAGAGTTTCTCACTGACTTCAGGGACCTCTTCTTTAAAAAGAAAGAGGGAGAGAGAGAAAGGGAAGAAAATTCAGAAAATATGTAATTTTATGATATCTACCAAGGCAATGACTTTGGGTAGAAAGTCAAACATTAATTTTCAACGTTTTAGCAAAATTGCTATACATTATTATATATAGCTGTGTGAAGATCTAAGATGAAATTCTAGTTCTTTTCACTAACTAATTGCATGACTTAGAGAAAATTACCTAACATCCCTAAATCTTGTTTTGTCTTCTGTAGAATGATCTCATGGGATTCTTATGTAGATGAAATTAGATAATGTATGGAAAGCATTTGCACAGTACCTGGCAAGGAGTGCAGACTCCATAAGTGGTAACTCAACAGATCCCCTGAAGGCTAACACAGGCTGCATTTCTCAAAGTCTTCTCTGACCACATCAAACTGAGATATCAAACAATTAAAAAAACAGTGATTTGAGAGACTTCCCCAGTGCATGTAGTTATAACAAAAAGAAGTAGCAATGAGAAGTAGCAAACTCGAAAACCATAGGCTATATGAAACCTGGGTAAGCAGGCTTCTATAATGCAGCATTCACTTGGAGAAATAAATGTGAGGGCAATCCAAGTTCCCACTATTCCAAGTGCTCCAGTACTTATTGAACATGAGAGGCCTGTGCTATTGAGAAACTATGAGAGGTTGGGCGAGGTAGCTCACGCCTATAATTATAGTACTTTAGGAGACCAAAAAAGGAGGATCTCTTGAGGCCAGGAGTTCAAGACCAGCCTAAGCAAGAGTGAGAGTCTATCTGTACAAAAAATTTTTTTAAAAATTAGCTGAATATGGTGGTGAACATCTGTAGTCCCAGCTACTCATGAGGCTGAGACAGGAGAATCTTTTGAGCTCAGGGGTTTGAGGTTGCAGTGAGCTCTAATCATTGCCACTGCACTCTAGCCCCAGGGACAGAGTGAGACCCTGTCTTAAAAGCAAACAAACAAAAACTGTAGGAGTCTCTAGTACTCTGTTGCATACTAAAATGATTTTGACCAAAATGCTGACATGCACACACTTAAGCAGACACTGCAGGGCAAGCATATGGGTGACTGAGATGCTGCGGCCTTCCAGAGCTCTGCTCCTTTCTTCAAGAAGTCAGTCCTCCTAACCTGCCAGGTTACTGGCTCAGAGCCTCTGTGGGACCAACCACGCAAGCAGCATCCTCACTTCCTGCTACACTGGAGCTTCTTCCCCAGGGGTTTGCATTCCAAGCTTGTCCTGACTCTGCCTCCTCCTCTGGCTCACAGCATAAGGAATTCTATGGCTGTAAGAAGACACTCCAAGGATATGGAGGATGAGAACTATTTTAACTCACAAACAAGTCTGAAAGGGGAGATGTGGCGCTGCACTCCCAGATGAAAGAGATTTAGGCTTGTGAATCACTGAAAATAGCAGGAAATCAAACAAGAAGGGCCTTGTTCCAGAGTAATAGCCTCACTCAGAGATTAAAATAGGGCTGACCTTTGTCTCTGGGATTGTGTTGTCTCAGTCATATTTAGCTGCTCCAGCTGAGGACTTCTGAAAACCTCCATGTGCATGTTGCGAAACCACATCTCTGGGTCACGGGGTGGTCTCTCCCTGAACACAGAAGAGCCACTTATTCAGGGTGGCACTTAACTGGGGCCTGTGGCTTCTAAGCCAAGAAAATGGAGCTCATTGAGACCCTGATTTGCTTTTTTCTGGCTCAAATGAAGTTAGAAGCCATGAAACATGACAGTCAAGGAAACTGAGCTTCTCCAACCAATGCAGATGTTAGGTGAACATCATCCACCTATTCGCTCACCTCTGGAAGGTTCTGAAAATCCAAACCTCCTTGTGTGGCTTCTCTGCTTAGAAAGTTCATAAGAGAAGCCAACTGTTACTGTTTTTTGAAACTTTGAGGTACAGCTTTGTTGAGTAGGATCAACAGAACAGAAGGCAAGCTATTTATAGCCAGGAAGCCCTGGGATCAGGACTCTAAAAGCATGTTTTCTATGTCCAACCTTGCCAGTGAGTCACTGTGTCCTACCCCAATTATTTCTTGGTTCCTCAGTTTCACCTACTATAAAGCAGAGATAATCATATTCATTCCTTCCTACTTTTATAGTAAGTATATTGTGAAAAGAAATTATTATATATGTGAGTCCTCAGGAGGAATGTCTTAAATCAAAGCATCCTTATTGCTATTTCTTATTGCCAAATAGTCTCTACAGTAATCATAGCTCTCTTTTTCTAATAACCCATGCTACCTCTGGCCTGGTAACCTAAATGTCAAATGATGTATACAGCATTACATCTTTTGAAGGCCTCTGTCCTTTAAAACATTGCTTTTAATTCATATAGCATTTAATTTTGCTCAGAGTTGTTTACCAAAAATCATTTTGCATGAGTAGCCTCAACTAAGATAGAGCAGGAGCTGAAGACTACAGTGCACGTTGACTACAACATAGGCGAGCTTCAAGTATAAACCCTCAGTCTCAGAATATGCCATCCAATCAGAGAGTGGTGGCATTGCCTTGCTTGATTTATTCTTCTGTTGCTGTCTTTTACCTAGAAGAAATAAGGTGACACCGTTCGACCACATGCCCTATTTGAACAACCCATGTCACTGAGCATTATTTAAATGCTTGCCTGGCATGAGCAAGATCATGGGATCTACACCATCAGACTCTCACTCTCCTAAAGTAGCTCCCCGTTATTTTACATTAAGAGTGACACGTAACAATCAAACAAATCAAAGTTCTATTTTTAATTATTTTTAATTGTGATAAAATACACATATTAAAATTTTATGTTAACCATTTTTAAGTGTGTACAGTTCAGCAGTATTACATATATTCACACTGTTGCATAACCATTACTACCATCCATCTCCAGAGCTTTTTCATCTTCCCAAACTGAAACTCTGCACCCACTAAACAATTCTCCCCATTCCCCACTCTTTCCAGCTCCTGGTAACTACCATTCTACTTTCTGTCTCTATGAATTTGATGACTCTAGGTGCCTCATATAAGTAGAATCATAGAGTTTTTGTCTTTTTTGTGCCTGGCTTATTTCACGTAGCATAATGTCCTCAAGGCTCATCCATGTCGTAGCATGTGTCAGAATTTCCAATCTTTTAAAGACTGAATAATATGCCATTGTATGTATATACCATATTATTTGTAGCCACGCATCTACCTCTTGTATACCTCTCCCCACCCCTCCGCCAACCCCCCCTGCCAACCCGGAGTATAGCAAAATCCACACGTATTCAAGTCCTGCAGTCATCCCTGCAGGACACTTGTATAATAAAAGTTGGCTCTCTATGTACATGGGTTTTCCATCCTGTGAATACTATTTTTTTTCCATCTGCATTTGGTTGAACAAAATCTGTGTTATCAGTGGACTTGCACAGTTCAAATCATGTTGTTCAAGGGTCAACTTTATCTAGTTAAGACCCTGCTTTCAGTTCTTTTGAGTATATGCCCAAAGGTAGAATTGGTGGACCATATGTTAATTTCATTTTTAATTTTTTGAAGAACGACCATATCATTTTTCATAGTGGCTGCACCATTTTATATTCCTACTGACGATACACAAGAGTTTCAATTTTTCCACATCCTCTCCAACACTTGCTATTTTCTATTTTTTGATAGTTAGTCACCCTAAAGTGTACATTGAAATTCTATTTACTTTTGATTAGTGAGTAGGACACAGAAGGCTAAGACTGAAAAAGGTTACAGGACATTCTCTGAGGACTAAAACAGAATGACTAAGAGCTATCGCAAAAAATTAGACTTCTTAGCTACGCTTGCTCTGTCTGGAGAGGAAGTGTACAAAAAATGCCTGCAGAGGGTAGCGGGAGTTTTCCCTGCCAGTTCCAAGTCAGCAAAAGAAAACTGAGTCTGAGAACAGAAGAGTCAAAAAGACTGTCATGCAAAGTACTCACAAATGTTCTGGATGACACTGAGAAACACTTTGGGTGTTTCACTGTTTTGCACAATTTCACTATGGCATTGCCTGACAGAAGCAGATACGTCACAGAAGAAAAAGTGGGAGGAGTCTTCTCAGGAACTGGGCAGCAGACGGAGAAAACAGGCCTGGCTAACCCTGGTTAAAGGTAAAAATTAAAAGAATAAGAAGGGAAGTTAAGCCTAGCAGAACTGACTTGCTTCTGCTCTTCCCACTCACGCACCCCAGGACAATCACCAACAGAACTTGGCACACTGCTCACTTCCCTTTCTAAACTGCTGATGCTCAACTCCTCTGCAGTGGGGATCTAATCCCAGCATGCTACTCCCTGTCTGCCCACAGCCCCCTTCCAGGGGATCTCACCCAGCTCCGCTCTCTCTCTTAGTTAGGCATTCAAAAAATGCATATTGAATATCTGTTAATTATGAAAGTCAAACTTGAGATATTTAACATTTTTTCTCCTAAAATTGTGTTCAAAGCACAATTAATATCTTCCACAGTGGTGTACCAAGGACAGGGCAATGGGAACGGTTTGTCTCCAGTACAAGCAATTAATTGTAGAGAATTTTAAAATAATAAGAATTTTGAATAATAATAAACTGAAATAGGCCAGTCCCTAGCACTCTGAGAGACCAAGGCGGGAGGATCATTTGAAGTCAGGAGTTCAAGAGCAGCCTGGTCAAGAGCGATATCCTGTCTCTACTAAAAAATAGAAAAAATTAACCGGGCAACTAAAAATAGAAACAAAAAATTAGCCAGGCATGGTGGCAAGCACCTATAGTCCCAGCTACTCAGGAAGCTGAGGCAGGAGGATTACTTGAGCCCAGGAGTTCCAGGTAGCTGTGAGCTAGGCTGATGCCATGATATTCTAGCCTGGGCAACAGAGCAAGACTCTGTCTCTAAATAAATAAATAAACTGTAATAAATAACGAACTCAAAGCCACTCTTTTTAATTTTCTCCATGCTCTGCCAATTCTACACAATACCAATGATAAAATTTCCTCTTAACCAAAATATCTTTTGTTGGTCCATTGTCTAAACAATATATGGTTACTATTGAGTTTTAATAATATATGTAATTTTCAAATATATAAAGAATATATTATTCTTTAATAAACATTGTATTCTATGTAAGTCAGAGAATTCCTATTTGTACACAAGAGACTGTACACCATTTGTTTTGAGAGTAAATTAAAAATGGTTTGGAATCCTTTGAGCTCACCTCGAGAGTAGCTAATGTCTCTAACCCTTAGGGTACTACCTATGTTTAAGCTTCGTATGTTTAAGACTGTGAACTCAAAACAATGATTGTGAAGATGAAGAAAGAAAATTTGAGTTACTTCAATTTTGCCTCTATGTGACTACTTGTTTAACAGTTTAAAGTAATGGACCATGGTAGTGTAAAATGTTTCCCCTTTTCTCAAGAAATTATTATGTATTATAGATTACTTTTTATACATATAATTAAACTACTTTTATTCTGTAACATTTGTTTTATGTTTATGTTTTATTTATTTACTTGCATGATTATATATATATTAAATTTAATACAATTTTATTGTCTTTATTTTTTTCTGTCCATTATTCATTTCATATTATGATTAATATGAAATATATTTTTTATCTGAGAGTATTAATAATGGCCGACACTGAGTGTAAAAACTACTAGGTACATAACTGCTCTTGCTAGGTTTTTTTTTTAACTTGTGCATGTTTCATTATTCAATCATCCAACATGAAGCACCAGGCACTGGGTCCAGCCCTGGATATAAAAAGGCCAATGAAGCACAGCTGGAGCCTTGGGGCCAGTGGCTCTGGACTATGACAGATTTGAAAGGTCCAGGTTATGGATAGAGTATGAGGCCAGAATGAACACAGTGGTACAAGACTAATCTACTGTAGGATGAATTCTAGACAACCCAAGACCAAATTGGTTAGATCTCTTACTGTATTCATTGTCCCATTAATGAGAGGCCTAGTATGTGCCCCATAGAAGAGCCCTGATATTTTTTACACCTATTTAAAATAATATTTACGAATCTTTTCTAATCCAGTTCTATGACTCTACTTAAGAAATGCCACAATCCTAAGGCCTCCGGATGCCATTACAACAAACATGCAGTAAATAAAGCAGGCTTATATGCATTAAACATAAATAAATCCAATTCCCCAAATTGTTCTTGTGAGTATTCTGTGTTGAAAGGTGGAGAGGTATACATGGTAGAGCTTCCTGTTGTTCTTGCTCTTTTGATGATAAGAAAGGATGGGAGAAGTATCAAGCTTAAAGTAAAAAAGTTAGAGGGAGCACAGAATGAAAGAAAGGAGGGTAGGAGAAATCTTTTGTATGTTTTTATTTTTTCCATGGAACTCTAGCACACACAATCCACATCTCACTCTTGAAGGAAACTAGAATTCCCCCATTTCTTTGGAAAAAGAATCATTCAACTGAATTTAAAATACAAGAGGATTAATTATTAAGAGGGTTGATTATCACTCGGCAATTAAGACCTGGGAGTTTCCACTTTGGAACTATATTCTGTAGCTACCATCAACATGAGACTCCATATCATTTTTTTTCCTTAATGGACTTTGGCAGAGGGCTTCATTTCCTATCAAGTAAGGCATCTTGCAATCTTATGTGAAGAACTATACAGGTGGTCCAAGGGGTAATGGAATAAAATTGAGCAAAAGAAATATTAGGTTGAAAATTAGTGGGAAAAAATATATCTGTAGCAAGGCCCATTATTCTGTGGAATAATCTCCCAGGGGAACCAGTAATGGTCCCATCACACATGTAATTTTAAATGCGGATGGAAAAAAATATATGGGAGTATTATATAAGGAAACAGCTCCTATTGGAAAAGGAATAGAAAAATGACCTAATTTTCCACCTGTAATTTTCATTATTCTGCACTGAACGGCCTCTTCACACATAATCTCTGCCAATTTAAGTATTCAAGACTAAAAAAAAAAAAAAAAAAAAAGCACAAAAATAATCTTTGGCCAGATCTTCAAGGCAAGAGTTAAAGAACTTTAAAAGGAAATATTCTTGACAATAAAAATCAGACTTAAAGGTATGATAAGGCACGCATTTCATACATTATTCAATGTATGTGGCTTGTTTTAAGATCAAAATCCAAACGTTTCCCTGCACTAGTCGCCATTTCAACATCTCCATCCCTGCAGCTGACGCTGATAGTGGCGCTTCCCATTAACACTCAAATCCCATTTTTTAGGCTGACACAGGAAACACCACTCAGTACTGGAATACATATGAAAATCAGGAAACTTTCAAAGCCTTAATGCAGGAAATCAACCAGAGAATATTCAAATAGTCACGATGTGCCTAACATTTTAAACATTTTCTTCCTTTTTTAAAACAAATGCTGAGCAAAGCTTCCTGCGTTTCAAAAGTAACATCGATAGTCTCTCAAAATGGCAAGTCCCACATATTTACCTCTTCACAATGAATTTCTTTTCCTGACTTTATGTAGTTTCCAAGGCTTAAAAGATAGTCTGTATAGCACTTATATATATTAATATTTGCTTAAAATCCTATCTTCATGGAGTAGATAAAAAGTAAAATCAGCCATTATCAACTTGCTTCGTTTAGTTACTGTATTTGGGGGAACCTGAGATGCCAAGAAAGAACAGTTTACAGGTCAGGTGGGAATGGGTGACACAATGCTAATAACATAAATATAATCTACTGTTATTTGTGTCTCTTTATCTATAAAATGTAGGTAATGTTACCTACTTAGTGGTAAGGATTAGACAGAATGCTTGTCACAAAGCACTCACGATGGCTCCTGCCACACATAAGTGCTGTATTAAAGGTCATTGTCATTACAGGTGAATTTCCAGATAAGTTATTTTAAAAGATGAAAGTGAGCTAAGATATTGGGGAGAGGCAGCAGTCAAGAAGAGCTGAGACTGTCTGTGGCAGCCCAGGAAAGTGCCTTGGGCAAACTGGACCTTGAAAATTGCAAAAGATTGGCCAAAAGGCAAAATAGCTCCTGTTTACTTCCAAAAATGGAGATTGGCAGGGCTTTCCAAGGTGATGACACATTCTTTCAAACTCCTTTCTTGGGTGACCCTGACAGACTGATTTCCCGTATCTTTCAAACTTGTTTTTCCAGTTAAGTGCAAACGTCAGAGGTGAGCTCACTTGCAGTATTATCCTAACCCAATTTTGTCCTAGTTCAAACTTCTCCAGAGGACAAGTGGGAGCATTCACCAGCCAATGCTTCCTGAAAAGCCTCTACGATAGGGCAATACCCTATAGGCCCTTGGAGATCAACAAGGAGTGCGGTTTTTGTGCCATAGCAAAGTCAACCAGGTAATTCGTTTCTAGTCACTGTGGCCCAGTGAAAGCCCCACACCTCTTGAGTCAGTGGGAAGTCATTTCTCAACTCACTTTTGAGAAATGTTGCGGTGATTCAGCATTACGGTGCAGGCTCACTGGGACGTCACAGGGGATATTTCCTTCAACAACTTCCCCTCCACCTTGTAAGAGGTGAGTTTCCCAGGCTCTGGTGTTACCCATGAGCATCTTTGCTATGACAAGAGAGTGCTGGAGGGCCAAAGGCCATCTTTCCTTTACCAACATTAGAGAGACTCTAGAAGGCTCTTTGAGGAGATCCTGTGTAATTTACTATCCAAATTGGGAAATTTTTGAGAATGAAATGTGGTACCATTAATAGTTGTGCTCCAATAACACATGTAAATGGGGAATTTCCAGGCAAAGCAGGACACAGGATCATCCTATCTTTAGGTGGTGGGGCTCTGTCTTCTAAGAATAAAGACATGCATTTGTCAAGCATTTGCTAAGCATGTACTATGTTCCAGATACCAGACTATGATGTGTGCTAGGGGTCCTATATTAACTGTTTTTGCCCTAGAGGCCTCAGACTAGTAGGGGAGACAAACATATAAATTGGTATAGAGACCCCAGTGAGCTCTGAACACACCTTGAAGAGTGAGAGAAAACTTCCTGAAAGAGGCACTGATCTATCTATCTACATCTTCATCAGATAATGAAGAAGAGTAACTGAATTCCAGGCTGAAAAATAGCATGCTGTCACTGAAAAGCAAAAAAATGTCTAATATTTATTGACTACTTACTGTGTTTGGCCATTTTATATAAATATCAACTTCTAATACGTCCATTTTACAGAGAAGGTAAATGAGTACAGACATAATACGTAATTTCCAAGACCTGCCAGTATTAAAACATTGAAAGATTCTATACTCCCTTTCCTTGAATCTTGCTTCAACCAATAGAGTACAGTGGAAGTGATACTAAGTGACTTCTGAGGTCAGGTCGTAAAAAACCAAGCAGCTTCTACCTGGGGTGTTGGATCCTTGCACTGCCAATAAAATGACCAGCTACCTGGAGATCACCATGCTGGAGGGGCCCTACTCAGGCACTCCTACCCACCCTCAGCCTTCCCAGCCCAGGCACCAGGCATGTGAGAAGCCATCATAAAGACGGGTCTTCCAGACCAGCGTAGAAGAGCTTGCCCTTCTGTGAATCTGGATCCACAGAACTTGTGGCTTTAAAATGGTTCTTATTTTGTACCACTAAGTTTTTAGGTGGTTTGTTTCACAGCGATAGTAACCAAGTGAAAAAAACACATGCCTAAGCAGGCAATGAAAGAGGATTCAAATCTGGAATGTCTGGCATTGAAACCCATTCTTTTAATTATTGCTTCCCAAGCCACACAGATTCTTTATAGACATACAAGCACCTGTGGTTGCTGACATAGGAAGTTCGGTGAAGAGAGTGATTAGAGATGGATTTGGAGAGAAAACAAGAATCTATCAAGTTAGAGAAGTCCTTATAAACCACCTTAAGGAGTCTGGAGCAATAGGAAGTAATTGAGAAATTTCAAAGCAGTAGAAGGTTGTACTCAGCTTTGTGTTTTAGGATTACTCTGGCGATTATGGGGAAGAATATCTTGAGGAGAACAAGATGGGACACATTTAAGAGCCTGTTAAAGCAATTCAAGGGAGAAATAAGACAATAGCAGTGACAGAACAGATGAGGAAGATGGCAAGGGGAAATCAAGAAATGGCAGCTAGACAGGAAAATTGTGAATGTTGTTCTCTACCTGGTTCCAAAAAATACTCTATAATCATTCTACTACCAAATCCAAAGCTAGAGAAAAATTGACAGAGAGATAAGAATGATTAGGAAATACCTCCAGAGATGCACTATAGTGAATGCTTAGGGCCATACTTGCCCTATAGATTGAAAAGTTCAGCCCCACCCTCCCCTCCTTTTCTTCCCCTCTCCTCCCTTCCCTTGAAGATGGTAGGGGAAGGACTAAGCAGGACAGGAAGATTAGTTATAGATAGTCCTTTTGAGAAAATATAACTGTATTGTTAATAATGAGAACCAGGTTTCTCACTGTCAAAGAAAAGGAAAGTTAGAAATAACCCTGAGATTATGAACTGGAGTTGGAAGTATTGGAGTGAATTTGTAGTCTTAGATAGATGATAGATAAATAGATAGCTACATAGATAAATAGATAGATGTAGCTTTCTGTGTCTAGATATATACATACATATATATGCATTTGTATATATACATATAGAATCCCAGTTCTATTTCCTAAGAGGGCCTAGAAGAAGTGACACCCCAGTAACAATGAGAGCATATCTTGGTATCCAAACACCATTCTCCACTATAAGAAACCAGTGCTTCTTAGATAAATAATTGATTCCAGAGCTGGGTAGAAAACGTACCCAGCTCTGGATAGGTACCTTATATGGGTCCTGATAGCTTGTTGTCCCAGAAAGCAAGAAGTGCACGAAGAATGATGTAAACACTGTTAAAAAGACACAGGAGTCAGCTTAGAAGGGTTCCTACTCACCAAATCTGGAAAACTTTCAGCATCAGAATAAATAATAGTAATGGGCTATAATCCATTAAATAAAATAAGAATCCATAAGTCTATACTGATATAAATAAATAAATGAGCAAATAAGTGAAAGAGAAGGGAAAGATCTGTCTAACTAATAAATGATGGAAGTAGGAAATCATCATTTGATAGCTATCCAAAAGGTCATTAACTCAGGTAGGAATCATGGCATCTCAACCAAAAAAATGTTTACAAATTACAAAAAGGGAAATGGTGATTTTTAAGGTAGAGAAAGCTGGCAACTTGACCAGGTGATCAAGGTCAAGGTTGACACCACAAAGGTGGAATGGGTGGTCATCCTGTGCTTCCATCAGGCTTGGGAAGAGAAAATCATTTCTGGGTCATCTTGTCAGGCATGAGCAGTCTAAGTTTGGTCATAAGAAAATTTCGTAAAGGCCCAGGTGGTGAGTTATCCTACCAAATGAAACATTTATACTCTAATCACCAAAGTCATAAATCACAGGGAAAGACTAGAGAACTGCTCCATATTAAAGAACACTAACAAGTGGTAAAAATAAGTGCAATGCATGATTCTGGACCATAAAGGAAAAAGACACTATTGGGATAGCTGTCAAAATTTGACTTTACAATAAATAAATACTATGAATTTGACCTCACAAACAAGCATACTAATAGAATACTGTTTTTATCTCTTGTATTTGCTGATTTTTTTCCAATAGATGTCAAGGAAAGAAAAGAGTTTTGTTTTTAAAAAAAAGTTTGAAAATCACTTGTAAGGTATTGTTTTAAAATAAATTGTGGGACAAGATACACTTTGTCTTTCATTTTGTTAGGTGAATAATAAGAACAAAATATAAAGGTGGCTCAACCAGGAGAAAGAAGTATGACCCTAATTCTTTAAATGGCATAGTTTGCCAGCTAATTTGGAAAAGGGTAGAATTAATGACTGGTAATGAAAAACAATTATATGTCATTTGATGTCTTTAGCTCCTTTGTGAAACAAGAACCTGCATTGTTTGCATCACATCAAAGCCAACTGATTAGCTATTCATAGACTCTTCAAACATTTGAGAATCATGTGCTGAATCAACTGGTTTCTCCCACACTTGAAAATATAACACCACAAAAGAAAATAGTAAAGACCAAGAAAAACTATTTTGTTGGGGAGTTCTTTTCCATCATGTCCTTGTAGAGCATTGTAGAATTTGTTTTTAACCAGGGCAATTTTACCAACCCCCTTCTCCCCTCACCACTGACACTTGGCAGCATTGAAGACACTTGATTATTACCAGTGGGGGATGTTACTGGCATCTAGTAGATAAAGTCCAGGAATACCGCTAAATACCCTACCATTTACAAGACAGCCCCTCACACAAAAAAGTATCCAGCCCAAAATATCAAGAAACACTGCCCTAGACAATCAAGGATAAAATTTATACTGTTCTAGATTTATTCTTATGTTTCTAAAACTCTTTTCTTCATCCTTTCCTGTTTCTTCATAGTTCTCTAGTGATTGATTTTTTAAACTTTACTTCCTGCTTTGCTCAAGACAGAATTTAGTATGCTATGATGCATAGTCTCTTTAATCCACCTCCCCAAATTTCAAAATTTTAAATTATTTACTCTTTGTTGTATTTTTTTAGAGACAGTCTTGATCTGTCACCCAGGCTAGAGTGTAGTGGCAAAATCATAGCTCATTGCGGCCTCAAACTCCTAGGCTCAAACAATCCTGCCTCAGCCTTCAGAGTAGCTAGGACTACATGCACTCACCACCATGCCTGGCTAATTTTTTAAAAGATTTTTTGTAGACATGGGGTCTCACTATGTTGCCCAGGTTGGTCTCAAACTCATAGGCTCCAGCAATCTTTCTACCTTGGCCTCCTGAAATGCTGGTATTATAGGCGTGAGCCACAGCATCCAGTCCTTTTTGTTGTATGTATGTATGTATTTATTTTTTTGATACAGAGTCTCACTCTCTTGCCTGGGCTAGAGTGTCGTGGCATCAGCCTGGCTCACAGCAACCTCACACCCCTGGACTCAAGCGATCCTTCTGCCTCAGCCTCTTGAGTAGCTGGGACTACATGCACGTGTCACCATGCCTGGCTAATTTTTTCTATTCTTAGTTGTTTGGCTCAGTTCTTTCTATTTACAGTAGAGACGGGGTCTCACTATTGCTCAGGCTGAGCTCCTGAGCTCAAGCAATCCTCCCGCCTCGGCCTCCCAGGCGTGAGCCACCATGCCCGGCCCTTTTTGTTGTATTTAAAGAGACATGAGAGTAAGTGAGATCCTCTCTCATACCCACACATACAAATGCACAGTGCAATCTTCCTTTTTATAGATCAAGAAACTTGGCTTTATTAATTAAACTAGAGCATATGTGTTAGGACAATAGTGATTCCCATCTTATTTCCAAAATTCTTGTCATTATTTTCTTTTACACTCAGCCCCACCATTGATTTATATTTTGAAATACTTCATCCAGCCAACTGCATTTAATCATCTATTTATCAAAAATTTAATTGCCAGAACTACAGAACAATAACCAATGTTGCTGCCCTCTTATGTGACATAATTTTAGTAAGAAATCTCTGTCTAGAATAATGGATAACCTTACTGATGATAAACAGATATCTACCAGGTTTGTTGAAACATTGACAATAGTTTGAAGTTGCAAATTTCTACTTTCACTCACCTTTACCAAACTTTTAAGAAATTAATTAATAAAATGATTTATACGATTGATTTATTTAAAAGCACTAGAACTGATTCAAAAAAATAGAACCTGTAATATATCCTGAGATTTTCTTCCTTTTGGGATTTAAATGGAATATCAGTGAGGAACAAATTAGGGCCAAAAAAAAAAAAAAAGTTGTAATATTTCCCAAGGAAAATTCCACTAAAGTAGTTACATAGAATCTCCCAGACGAATTTAGTCCAAGGGAACCAGGACTTCATTTAGAACCAGTTACTCCTGGTCCCTGGCAAGAGAAACTGAGAGGTAGGTCTGGACTCCAAACAACCCTTTCCCTTAACTCATCCTTACCTCAGTCAAATCAGAGCACAATTGAGTTGACTTCATGTTCTCTACGTCATCACATTCCAGTCATGAATTCTTTTACATTCCACCACCTCTGTAAATGAAAACTTGCAGAACACCCTCTACTTATCTGCAAGGTGGTTTCTCTTCACATGAACTTACTCATCTCTACTGTGTTGATTTTTACCATATTCAAATGTGGAGAGTGTGAACTTCTCTTGACCTAGTTTTCACATTCAAGGACCATCTTACCACAACCGTCTATGTTGAACTTAAGTATACTGATTGACAACATACAGTAATCAACTAAAAATGCCATTTCATGTGTCACTCTAGACATAAGTACAATCGCATTATGCCCAAAACAAACATCTGCATTCTCATCTGTATGTGGTCTTTCCAGATCAACTTTCAATAATAGCAAGATAGATGACTTTTTCTTTTCATGAGTCATCAGTGTCAACCAAACAGAACAGAATTCATTTTATTTAGATGTCTCTGAGCTCCTCACTAAAGTGAAACTAGTGGTTTCTCACCAATTTCCTTCTGAACTGTGTGTGACTTGATTACGCTCCTCAACAATACACATCGGCATGCTTCATTGGATGTTTCTTCAAGGTCAGGACTGTGATTTAAGAGTTGAGATTTATTTGCCAAAAATCTTGCAGAAATTGTATGCTAGAGTTTATTACCTATCTCTTCCCTTCTTCACCTTTGCCCCAAGCAGCTGGAGACCACTTTGAATTTCCAAGTCTAGAATCCTTAATTATTAGAACATAACTCACAGCAGTGACAGCCTTCAGTTAGTTGCTTTCCATTTAACCAATTTTTTGAGGGATTTAGAAATGATAAATAATGACTTTTCTGTATTAAACATGTAACTTTAAAATAGCAATTACTTTGAAAAAAACTTTTTTAATAGATAAGCTTAGTTGGGTTTCCTGAGATATTGGTGCATTTGTTTTCTTGGATTTCTACAAGTAGTAAGTTCCACTTAAAAAAAACAATTTTAGTAAATCATAGTCATCCTTTCCAATTTTAAAAAATTACTAATACATTTAAGGCCAAGATTATTCTAGAACGAGTTCTCATTAATCAGGTTTGGCAGTAGAGGTTAATGATGTGGCTCTAGTTAACAGAAGATGAATTATGAAGAAGATATTTATCTAGAAAAGATGATTCTGAGGAAGAAATTCTTTCTTAATTTGACAACCTCCTATGACACATTCTGACTCACTTGATGTAAGACGCTATTTTCCCCAAAAGCAACTAAATCAAAATAATTTCTACTTATACATTGAACATATAAAAAATATATATTAAATACATATAAATTTAGTCCAAAGGATCAACAGTCCATTTAGAACCAGTCATTACTGGTTAATATCCTGGGTGGTAATATATGTAACATATATTTATATATATAGATACTATATATACAGGATCTTTACCCACCAGTGAATGGTGAAAGGGGCTATAATAGAAGCTAACCAGTCGGTGTTTACATTCCACAAGGACGTACACAGGAGCTCACAATCCATCCCTAGAGGCTTATATCATCGCAGGAGGAGGTACCACAAGCTACTAGGAGAGGAGCCTGAAGTATTATAGCACAGGAAATGAAGAGAGGTGAAGATAAAAGAAAAGGGTCTCAGAAACAAGCAGAAACCCTGAAAGCCGTTCTGGCAGCAGCGATGACCTCAGATCTTTCCAGCTACAGATCAGAATCCCAGTGACTGAGCCAGGAATCCCCATGCTGCTAGAAAGAAGTTAAGGGCCTCTCGCTGTGAGAAGGGAAGAGCTAGCAAGACTGAGAGCTGAGCCTAGCCTGCACAGTGGTTGTGAAACTTAGCTTTGACCTAGACCAACCTAAGTTTACCTGCTGTATGACCTTGAACTATTCTTAACCTCCCTGAGTTTAATTTCTTATAAAAATGTGAGTAGTACCAACCTCACAATGCTATTGTGAGGCTTGAACCAAATAATACACATAAACATTATGTAAAGAACCATTATAAACCATCCACAAGTGCTCATGGACAATAATATTATTATTACTATTTTATTGTGCCTGATACATAAAATAAATGCATATATAAACTGTAGCTCAGGTGTGACAGAATGACCACTGTCCCCAAAGTCAGGAGATGTTTTATCTACAACTTGTGAGATGATGATGAGGAACCTCACTTTTCTGTGTCATTTTTTTCATTCAGTTGAACCCGCTGACTTCTAATAACACTTCCCTAAACACCTAAGATTTTTTTTAGGTCTAAATGAATGGCAAATCATCATATAGTCGAAGTATTTAATTTAATAATCCCAAATGGAAATTTTCAGGTCATCACCTGAATATAAATCTTGTGGGAAAAGAAAAAGTATGAAAATGCCTTAAAGTTGCAGAAATCCATCAGTGATGGACAAAATCAATGTTTTATTAAAAGATTCCAGTTGCACTATTCAAAATAATTTAGTATAATTAAGACTTCTTTGATGTCAGACTGATTTGGGTTTGAATCCCAGCTTTACTAGTTATTAAATATTTTGGATAAATTATTTAGCCACCATTTTCTCATCTGTAAAATGAAGATAATAGTTAATATTTCCTAAGGTAATGGTAAAACTAAAATACAAACATATTAAACTTATTTAGCATTGTGATTGGCATATTAAATACACAGAAATTACATATTATTAAAGAAGTACAAACATTTTTGTGCATTTTTTGAAAATTTTTAGAAATTTTTTGATAGATGGCAAGGCAACATACTTATTTCTTGAAGAGTTTACTGTTGACCTTGAGCAGGTTATATAATCTCTCTGACCCTTGATTTTCTTATGTAAAAAATGGGAAAAGTAGTACTGCCTAGAATATTGTGAGAATAAAATATGAAAGAGATCCTAGGATAATGCCTGCCCAAAATAGAGGTTGCTTTAAAGGAAGTTGTGACTGTAATTTTATTACACTTAACAAAAACATTACTTACATTTAACTATTTGAGGTATAAACATTCACACATTTTTTTAAATAAGCAAATGAATGTTGTTTAGAGTTTTCTTTGTTATTTTAAGGTAGGAATAGAGCAGGAGAACAGGCAGTGATTATGAGAAAGTATTGGAAGATAGCTCTAAGAGAGTGTTCCAGAGCTTAATCTACTTTCCCTGATGAGGTCATTTGCACAATAGAGAAAGCATCCCTTTGTCTGGAAAGAGATAAGATTGAAAGCACCAGGCATTGTTTGTTGAAATATTTCTTTTCACTTGTAGATCTCCAGTCTTTTTCTATGCAGCCTGACAAGTGAAGTGGAATGCGAACAACCTTCTCTCAACTAACTAAGAGAGGACAGAGCAGACAAGAAAAGAAATACACTTAAAGAAATGGTTAAGGACTTCACACAGATGACACCCACTTAGAAAACAAAAACAAACTTTAGACTTAGCAGAGTCAGGACAAGCCTGAAATCTTCCCTTAGTGAAACTGGAATCTCTCTCAGGTTGAAGCCAATTGATGCTAACATATTAATCCTGAGCAGTTCACTCAATTCACCTAGAAACGTATAAAAGTTATCTGCTAATGGCTCCACCTAGGAATTGTTTACAGATCTTCAAATAGTTTTCCAAAAACACCAAGTACACCAAAACCTAAAGTGTGTAAGTTGCAATAGAAAAAGAGTAACCAGCAAGATTGTTAGATATGTTATCTATACTTCCTTGATATAGAATTGCCATTGCCTTTCACAAACTCTTATTCTGGTACTGGCATTAGAAAACAAATAGATAACTCTTTCAGCCACTAAATTCTGATAACCATTGAATGCCATTTCCCAGATCCCTATTCTCCTGGTTTTGTGATCTCCTTCCCCTATATTAGGCAAGCAGATTTAGTACAGAAAAGTGAAAGGAAAAGAATCCACAAATACTGTGTGACCATGGGCATATCACAAGATGCTCATCTGAAAAATGAGTATAATTCTTATCTAAGTGAGTTAATTCATGTAGAGTGCTTAGAGTAAGACCTAGTGCATAATGGGTGCTATTTAAATTGGGGAATCACATATCCCAGTTTGTCTGAGCTGTTCCCAATTTATGCTTGCTGTCCAGCTTCCTGCTTAGTTGTTATTCTCAAGGAGTCCTAATTTATATGTTAATTTATGTGTTCAGCCTATGTGAAAGTGGTAAAGCTGCTATTATTGTTGTCATTAATAAATTATAAACATGATTTCTGTTAGTCAAGTCTTGCTTGGCACATACACATTGAGATATTAAGATACCCTGGGTCAGAAAGTGTAACAAGAAGAGCTAACTCTTAGACACTTACTGTGTGATTTGATAAAAGTTACCTAACCTTTCTCAAACCCAATCTGACGGTTGGTTATAAAAA
Source organism: Microcebus murinus (assembly GCF_040939455.1). Classification (NCBI taxonomy): domain Eukaryota; kingdom Metazoa; phylum Chordata; class Mammalia; order Primates; family Cheirogaleidae; genus Microcebus; species Microcebus murinus. The sequence continues at coordinate 45,562,421 of NC_134108.1, read as the reverse complement.
TCTAAGGAGATAATAATATATATTAAAATGCTTTATAAATTATAGCACTTGATATAAATGAAACATAAATCTTAGAAAAAAATTTGGCTGAAGTTATCATGTTTCCATATATGCCATATTTAGATAGCCAGCATAATACTTCCACAAGCATTCTATGTACCTAATATTTCAGATGTACTACTGGATTTATAATATTAGGTTAGAATAACAGCATCACTAGGTATGGTGGTGCACACCTGTAGTCCCAGCCACTGGGGAAGATGAGGTGGGAAGATTATTTGATCCCAGGAGCTCAAGGCCAGGCTAAGCCACATAGCAACATTCTCATCTCTTAAAAAAAAAAAAAGTATTAAGGGTTCAAAATGACCTTTTTGCTCAACCATGCACTAAGAACTCTAGAATTTAGCTCTTCTTGCTTCTTGAATGACTTTGGGCACTTGAACAAGCACAAGAGAATCAATAGTTAGTGCATAGGTTTAAGTCTTTGCTTTGCCATTAATGAATTGAGTAGCAATAAGCAAGCTAACTAATGAATCTTGGTCTCAATAGGGGTAGTACTATTACAAAAAATTATTCTGAGGCATAAGTGGGATCATGATTAGAAAAGTCTTAGCACTGTGACCTTGCTATATCTGATACATAGTAAAATTTGGGTAAATGTTAGCTATGGTGTATAATTTTAAAAGTTCTTAGCAAAGCACTGAGGTGAGCTCGTATCTCCATGTTACAGTGTATTTCTCACTGTGGAGCAGAAAGAGGTCAACAAACATACAACTTAGTTCCTGACAGTAAGAAAATTCTAAATAATATCTTGAGTTTGGTAGGAAGGCAGCTGTTGACCCAGGTTGACAATATTTATTAAGTAATTAGTATATGCAAAATACTGCTAGACACAGTGGAATATTAAAAAAACTAAAAGCTGATAGTTATAAGCAGCTTATAACAATAGCAGTCTAGCAAATTACCCAGGTAAAAAGGCAGACTATAAAAGGGGTATAAGAAAGATATGATAAGTAATATTGGAGTTCAATGAACATTCTAATACTATACTGGGTTTGGAATTTTTTTATATATTTCTTTTTTTTAGGTTTCCATTTCTGTGTGAAAGGGTTGGAATTTTAAAGGTCTCATGGAGACAGGCTCATAGATGGCAACATTTTGGATTAACTCTGAGGGTTTGAATAGGCAGAAGGGAAGGCAAAAACATTCCAGGCAGAGGTGAAGAAAAGAAATAAGGACTTATTCTCAAACATCTAAGTGTTGGAGTTGAGATGTGCTATTGGTGTGAAACTTAAAAATAAGACAATACATATATATTTTTAAGAGATAAGGTCTCACACTCTTGCTCAGGCTGTAGTGCAATGGGCATAATAATAGCTCACTGTAACATCAAACTCCCGTGCTCAAGTGATAATCCTGCCTCAACCCCCCAAGTAGCTGGGGCTACAGATGCCTGCCACCACGCCTGGCTTATTTTTTAATTTTTTTTATAGAGATGAGGTCTTGCTGTGTTGCCCAGGTTGGTCTCAAACTCCTGGCTTCAAGTAATCCTCCCACTTTGACCTCCAAAAATACTGGGATTATAGGTGCCCATCCAAGACAATAGATTTTTTTTTTTTTTTTTTTGAGACAGAGTCTCGCTTTGTTACCCAGGCTAGAGTGAGTGCCATGGTGTCAGCCTAGCTCACAGCAACCTCAAACTCCTGGGCTCAAGCAATCCTCCTGCCTCAGCCTCCCAAGTAGCTGGGACTACAGGTATGCACCACCGTGCCCAGCTAATTTTTTCTATATATATTAGTTGGCCAATTAATTTCTTTCTATTTATAGTAAAGATGGGGTCTCGCTCTTGCTCAGGCTGGTTTCGAACTCCTGACCTTGAACTCCTGGCCTTGGCCTCCCAGAGTGCTAGGATTATAGGCGTGAGCCACCCTGCCTGGCCAAGACAATAGATTTTTAAGATCTCTGTATCAATTCTGTTCATGAGCATCTATAAAACAGCTACTATACACTTACTAAATTTATTGTATCATTTTTAACTGTGTTGGATGTTTTAGAGGTTAAATACATTTGAGCTATACTGAACCTTTGAAAAACCATTTGTAGCGGAACAACCTGGGTTTTTATATTGTATATATTTTCTGAATATAAACCCACAGATAATCATGTTATTTCACATTGCTGACAAATTTTGTAATAATATGACTGCTCTATAGCAAATCAGATATAATACTAAATCATGTCAATAAAACCAACTCAATAATTGAATTATTCTCTAATCCAGTGTCTTTCATCCCTTTATTTAAAATTCAACAAATATTTTGGAATATGTGCCAAGAACTGTGAATCAAGAATTAAAAATTAACTAAAATTGTAGGGCTATCTATATTGTTAATCCATTGCAAAAAAAAAAAAAAACCGAAAGAAAGAAAATTGACTCATAATTCCCATGACCATGTTCTATGAACATCAAAATCTATTATGTCTGTCATTTTCACTCCATTTGAACTGATATGGTCTTTTCTAAATTGGTTTTTCTCCTTAGATAGGTTTTTTTTTTAATTTCAGAAAATGAGATTCTCTGCTTACACGTTTCAGTGTCCAGCGCATTACAAATTACAAATTATCACTATTGAAAAGCTGCATAAATGTGCATTGAGTAAAATATAGTTGCTACATTTATATAACAGCTAAATTTAGCTGTCTAGTATAAATTAAAGCTGCCAATTATTGAAAGGAATGCTTTTAATCCTGATTGCAAAGATATATGATTACTCTCTATAGAAGATTATATTTTTTTTCAGTTGGTAAAACAGATCCCTGTCCTGCGAAAGAAACATAACTAGGATTAATACATCTTCTAAAACTCCCATTTTCAACCTCAGAATCTTCACCCCTCGTGAATATGGTGTTCTGATTCTCTTTGTTATATCTTTTATAGATGTTTCACTGAATCCGCATTCACCCGAGGAAAATGTATGTGGGCCAGAGAATTTTATATTATTTTAAACAGTCCATCTGCAACTTTCCTTCAAGCTGTTTATACACATAATTAAGTAAATTATTCTGGTGGTCAACCCACCCAAGCAGAATCATTTTGGCTGAATGAGAAGCCCCCATATTAACCCAACCTACATGCCTGTCATCACGGCCCTAATGTGGGTACACTTTTATATCTAAAGCATGACATTTAAAGAGAGGGTGTAAAGAGGAGTGTTAGTTAGAAGACAGATTAAATTTTTTTTTATAGCACCCAAAGCAACAGGCAAAAGAGAACCCTGCAATAGAAGGTGGTTCTTGAGCTCTAGTCCTAGAGCTGAAAAATTCTGGGAAAGTCTTCAACTCCTTATAAAACTGTTAACAGAAGTACCTCTTCATAAATAATCTTACATGTATATCACTTCATAAGTGCAAGTAATATTATCAGTCACACCAGCAACAAAAATAATTGGATATTTTAAATAATAACTAAATCATCATTTTAAAGAGGAAAAAAGGGAAATTTGGAGTGTCAGCCTTGAACTTCTTTCAGTAGACTAGTGAGAGAATCTCGGCCTTTTTCTGCTTACAATGACTTCTATGCATACTTCTGAACTAAAGGAAAATGCCAGAAGAGCCAGGTTGTTCGTGTGTATAGGTAGTCCTACTTTGGCTATGTTGGATAACCAGAATAATGATATTGAAACAAAATATTTCCATTTGGGAAAGAGAAAGTGACTCCAAAATGTAACTGAGTAAAAATTGCTAATGTTTAGTAAAATAGGAGGGGCTACCTGGGCAGGGTAGAGAACCATCTCTTTAGCCTCGATTTCATTTTCAGGATTCCTGACAACATTTATTTTGATATAAGTGCTAACATTCAAACCTAGTGAAGCATTCAAGCTATATTGTATCCACCCAAGAATGCATCTTTCTGTATGACTCAGGTGTCTAAATAGAGAATAAATGATTTAACAACCCAAGGTTTTTTAATTTTCCCCATTGAGAATTTATTTTCTTTCATTGCACTATTGTGAGGAAGAATATTCAACACCTAATTGCCCTTTGCTCTCATAGTGATGAAACAGGTGACCTCTTGAAGTCAAATCTTGCTGAGTTTTGGTGATACTTTCCTGGGAGCAAAAGAAGAAAAGAAATCTTGCTGAGCAAATAGTATATACTATAGTGTATACTAAGCAGATAACAGCATGTACAAAATGGCGGAAGGCATTTTCTGAAACAGAGAGAACTAGAGCAACACCAGTTCTACAACTGCTCCTTCCAGCAACTTTGTGACACACACACTACACAGGTCTGTAATGCATTTCTCTCAATTTCAATGGCTTGCACATTCAAACGTGGTAGGCACTGACTGTCACTGTATTCTCCCCACTCTATTGTATTTTCCTGTACTCAAAGGGAAAGCTAGAGACATCCCTCCCTGACTAAATGGCTTCTATATCCAGGAAAACATATGACTACTATAAGGAGAGAATAAAGACCCCATTATGTCTCTATTTCTATATTTAATTTTTTCTAAAATATGAACCATACACTTGGTGAACATGGGCATTCCAACATTAGAGTTAGGTTCTTTAATTCTGTATCATTCCATTACCTACCCTCCTTCAAAGAATTCAAATTTAACATAGTCTGCAGCTTAAAAGCAGCATAAAATAAAATTTTCAGAAAATGTCATGGCAACACATCAAACATTTAATGTCAGGTTCCCTTATGTTCATTGCATTGCAAAAGGCAACCACCAATTATGCAATTTTGGGATGATATTTTACTTTGTAATTAAAACCCAGGTTCCTTGTGCTTGGTATTTGTAGAGCATATGTGCAAAGCAATTGCTCCCTGGGAAGGAAAGATGGTATCTTTGCACTTTGAAAGACCTCTGCCTACAGTGCTTTTATAAATAAGCTTTTCTCCTTTAGTAGCATTGTGTACCTAACTTCACACTTAGATGTGTTATCAAGGAATCACCAAATAGCATGCGAGCAAAAGCCCATTGTTCAGAACTTGGTGTAAATTTTATTACTAGACAGTTTCTTTGTTAAATATGACAGATATTGCCTTTATTTAATTATAATGCTGAAAACTTTATCTGATATGTTCTTAGCCTTTAATTGTTTTTCAATCATGAACTAACTGACATTTTCGGACTATTTGAATATAATTTGAATAACAATGTACCAACTGATATGATGGCTAATAAAAAGAAGATATCGGTGGAATTGCCAAAAATATATCATCTTGTTTATGGTTTCATGAGTCTCTTTTACTGTAGGTTTCCTGCAAATATGTGAGAGGCATACATTTTATTTGTCTCTTCATTTGAAGTCTATTCATCTTAGTGACCCTGTCCTATATGCTAATATCGTGGGGCTTACTTTATTCTGATACAATATAGCTTTCATCTTGCCTAAACAAATAAAAGTACTACACACATTTAAGTATTTATTGATAATTTACTATCAACCCATGGAATACTCTATCTTACTAAGATCCAATAAACTAAGGCACAATCATAAATATAGGTATTTTAACAAATGAAATACTTTAATTAGGATACTTGTGGAACCAACTATCTAGAAAACAAAATTTTTCAGTTAACCAATCTCTCCTTCTGTAATTACCCAATCTTTTTGATATTTGAACAATTTTAGGTGGAAACCATTCTTAAATATATTACATAATTTTCTACCACCTTAATCAGGGCATATTGACTGCAAAAAACATTTTTCAGAATGACTCAGGGCCATTTTTTAGCATCAATTATTAATAATTCTAATATAAGAATGACCTCAAGACATAAAGATTCAGATGGGACTATTTTCCCTGTTACTAAATGACTCCCCAAAACTGTTTTCAATTTACTGTAGCATTTTATGGTTTTTTGTTCCCTCCTATTAATAACTACTGAGAGTTAAATTTGTCTTCTTACTCTTACATTATGCATATTAGAAGCAAAATATTGCCTCCTTTTTGTAACTTCTACTCTGCTTTGGACTCAGAAAGTACATCATGAAAGATTGTTAGAACTATATATGAATCATGAGTATACAGACACTAAGGAAGGATTGAAGGAACATGTCTATCAATAAATTTATGAGCTTTCTTGTGTGGGTTTTGTAATATTAATTTAGTCTGCTCAGAAATCTTTATAGCTGAAGTACTAGTATATTATTTCAGGTAGGAGAGCTACTGGTTCACTGAGTTGTCTGTAAAATGATATCACTCTGATACAATTGATTCAAACTTCATAGAAGGCCGGTAATTTATTATTGGTTCCTAGAAAAGAGCTTTAGTAAGATGTAGTCAGTTGTTCTTTTTATTTTTCTCTTACTAGCTTTATTAAGGTATAATGACAAATAAAAATCATATATATTTACAGGATATAACATGATGTTTAGAAATATGTATACATTGTAAAATAATTAAATAAAGCTGATTAACATATCTATCACCTCACATATTTACTTGTGTATATATGTGGTGAGATAATTGAAGAACTCAATGTTCAAGCAATGTTCAAGTATACGTTATTATTAACCATAGTCACCATGTTGTACAATAGACCTCTACAACTTAACTCATCTGTCTAACCAAAACTTTGTGCCCTTTAACCAACATCTCCCTATTCCCCCCATGTTGCTTTTTTCCTAACTATAAAAGCATTTTAAGTAATAAAGAAATAAAAACAATACTAGGAAAAAGCACAGCGGATAATTGATATTTTAAAATTCTCCTTTGTGTGGTAATATACTAAATTCTAAACATGTGGCCTATTATAGGATGCTATTTAAAATAACAGGCTTATTTTGGAACCTATCCACAGTGCTGAGATAATAGAAGTGTAAGATCCCACTTATAACATAGTTCCACAGCATGGACTTTAAATGTGATGTTTTAGTAAAACTCCAACATTCGGCTAGAGTCTTATTCAAGTCTGTACAGTGTAAAATTAAGAATCAAGCACTGGAAAAATACAATAGTAGGTTCCAAACAGCTAACTTCTAGGTAGGTAATTAAAATTGGGGGAAGGGGAATGAAGAATGACTTTCATTTTATTTTCTAGATTTTTATATAGTTTAACTTTTAAAATAATATGTGAATGTATATATGTATTAGTTTTATTTGTAATCAAAATTCTTTTGATTACAAATAAAAACACACAAAAAATTACATTTCAAACAAACAGACAAAAATTTTACTTAACTCCACAAGATAGCTCAAATACAATCAGAATTTTTGCTGCTTACTTATTCCTTAAATTTATTTAGGTTGAGTGTTATATTAGTTTGCTAAGTCTTCAGTAACAAAGTACAACAGAGTAGGTTTAAACAACAGAAATTTATTGTCTTGCAATTCTGCAGACTAGCAGTTCAAAATCAACGTGTTGGCGGGATTGGTTCCTTCTGAGGGCTGTGAGGGAAAGATCTATTCCAGGTCTCTCTCTTTGGCTTGAAAATGGCTGTCTTTGCTTTCATATGGCATTCTCCCTGTATGTCTGTGTCTAAATTTCCCCTTTTTATAAGAACACCAGTCATATTGGATTAGGGTCCATCTTACTGAGCTAATTTTACTGTGATTCCCTCTATAAAGACCCCTATGTCTACAAAAACCCTAGTATTTTTAGGTACTAGGGTTATGACTTTATAAATTTGAGAAGGACTCACTTCAACCCATAAAAAATGTCAGTCCCTTCAGGCTGCTGTAATACAAATATCATAAACTGGGTAGCTTATAAACTAGAGACATTTTTTTCTCACAGTTCTGGGGGCTGGGAAGTCCAAGATCAAGGCATCAGCAGATGGGGTGTTCTGGTAATGACAACTTTCTGCTTCATAGATGGTACCTTCTTGCTGTGTCCTTACATAAGAAAAGGGAGGAGGGTCTCTCTTGGCCTCTTTTATAGGGGCACTAATTTCATTCATGAGTGCTCTGCCCTCAAGACCTAATAATTTCCTAAAGGCTTTATTTTCTATTACTATCACATATGGTATTTCAGCATATGAATTACCATGTGTTGAAAGTTAAGATTAGGAGTAGGATTTCAAAATATGAATTTTGGGGAACACAAACATTCAGATCATAGGAATGTGTCAATAATCTATATCCGTCATGGAGATCTGGTTAGTCAGACCATTTTCTGAAGCAGCTGTGGCCCCACGACTCCTCAGCCTCACTGTGCACACCTTCTCTCATCCTCTTGCTTTCTGCTCTCAACGCCTATAGAGGTGGAAGCAGCTGCAGGTTACCCTGCCAACAAGTGGTTATGACAATTCCATTTTCATACTCTTTTTATTATTTTCAGGGAAATAATTCAAAGAGTATCTGGAAAGTGTATTTCTAAAAAGACAAAAGTTTTCCTGAAAGTTGAAATTCCTGCCCACACACTTCCTACGCTGACAAAAACCAACGATTAATTTTTTTCCTTAGGAAAACATTATTGCTTGAAAACCCATTTTGTTAGGGCTGGCACAACCGTGTATTAAAAGATATTAAAACAAAAACAATCGACACATACACATACTGATGGTGGGATTCTCATTTTACTTAGTTCTAAATGATAATTTTTTTGATGAAAATGCGTATCTTTGGTTAACATCCATTTACAACTTCCTGATTTCTATTTTCTTAAGTTCTTGTGCTAAAAGATCTCAAACTTCCCATATATCTTCTTTTAAGAGAAAATGTCAAAGATAATTATTTTCATAGAATCACAAAGAAAAGAACCTTTAGTAATTAGCCAGTGCAAAGTTTCATTCCACAGGTAAAAGAACTAGACCCCAGTGGTCCCTGGGTCCTGCTTAGTTATGTTGGGTTAAACATTAGAAGCAGGTGGTCAGACAGAAGACCCCTGTCCTGCATGCCTGCTTTCATAATAGTAGTTAAAATTATTGTCTAGCTTACAAGAAGGAATCCTTACAGAATCTTTAGAAAAGTAATCAATTTGTGAGAATCTTTATTTTGTATTAGAGTTTGAGTTGTGTCTTATACTTTAAAACAAAACAAAACAAAAACCCTTCAAAATATACACCTAAATTCCAGAATGTATTTTTTTAGTTTTAAATAAAGCCTGTCATGAGAGAAGATGGAACTTACCATCAATAAGTGCACATTTATATAGGAAGCTTGTCCAGGAAAATAGACGATTACTAAAGAAACTATGGCACATAAAATATTGAAATATTAAATATTAATACAGACCACAAAAATCAATTTAAAGAGATAGCTCCTGTTTTAATATAATATTTTCATCAGCTTTCTCTATAAAATAGAAATCTATTTTAAATATATTTTTAAAAATATCTACTCACTTTGATATTCTGCTCTTCAATCTGTAAATCATACCCTTCTTCCTGCCAAATGTGTCATTGACACTAAATCTGGAATGGGAGGCTTGGCTCAATTTCCTTTGTTATGGATATTACAAAACCAGACAGATAATATTTTTCCAGGCAATTTGGAGCCTCCTTGTTGAATGAACTAACATTGATAACAGTAAAAAAAAAAAAAAAAAAAAAAAAAAAAACCAACATTGCACATACTGTTAAAAGCATCTAATCATAGGATCATGAGTACACATATTAATATAATTAATTTTGGAGTAGAAAGGTGCTCAGTTTAGATCCCACAGCATGCTTACTTTGAAATTTTAAATTGTTTCAGTATTTCAGGAAATGATTCTAGTAATTCCTAAATAGTTTATGCTTTTAGCTATTGGAATTCATTTTAGAAGTGACAATACTTAGCCCACAGCAAAATGGAAAGTTAAGTCAATTATTGCCTGAAGTTAGATCAACAAGATCTTCCAAATAATTAAAACTTTATGTGGACTCAAATGAAACCTCAGTTTATTTCAAACTTTGTGGTTGATAATTTTCCTAAAAATTTTTAGATTTCCTTCTCTAGTAAACAGAGTATATAAAGATTGCCTTAATTTTTTTTATGATTAAAAAAGTATTTGAGTCATTATCTGATGACAATTACAATTAAATGGCTACGTAGACTTGAAAAATGTATGAAATATTGATGTGACTCCATGTTGACCCTAAGAAAGGCCACGGAATTATTAATATTTCTGTTGCTTTTTAAAGTCTTGGAGGTGGCTTGTTTTTCTTATTTGAATATCATAGCCACCCATAGACCCTTGGCATAAGTGTGGTGCAGTCACATTCTTTACTTGGTCAGACCACCATGCAGCCTGCTAATTCCTATGATCTTTCTTCTTATAAAAAAATTCTAAAAAAGCAAATGATGGTTACTTAACAATTTCACTTTACTGAGTTCTAGTTAATTAAGGGTTTCTAAATCCAAAATCAAGATAATAAACCCATGAAACAAGAAAGTTTCTTTCTTGATTAGTCCAGGTTAATTCTATTGTGCATTAACATATACATTATTCAAGTCATTTATGTAAAGATTAAGATAGAGCATTCCTTTGAAGTCCTGAACATTTCTTTAATTTTTTTTCTTTGCCTAAGAATATTTGTATTTTCTTCCAAAGTTAGAAATATCTACCATGTATTTTGACATCTAAAGAAGTCTAAGTGTATAGGAGGTCAAAAGAGTCCTAAAGGAAAGAGTATTTGGAATAAGTAGGCTATTAGAAACAGTTTCATCATATAGATATTTGCAGTCTGACTTTTATTGCAATAACACACACACACACACATACACATATATTTAATGATTTGATGAGATTTCCCTTGAGGGCATTCCAAGAAAACAGTATTACTCAAAACACAATGAATGAACTGCCCTCACTCAAAAAACTGCCCTCACTCAAAAAACTGCCCTACATCTCACTCAAAAAAGCAAAGGAAGAACCTTGCTAGAGTAACAGAGGTTTCCTTGCATATTGTGCAGGAGTGTCCTGACTTATCGATAATATTACTTAGCTACAATTGGAAGTAAATGCCTCTTAAAAATAAACATCTAAAGAAAATACCCACTGGTTTCATTCCCCATGATACAGAGGAAACAGCAATTTTGACTGGAGGATACACTGACTGAAATTAGACTATGCACAGCCCCTGCCTGAAGAAACACATACCCAGCCTAGCAGTGACTGCAGTACACAACATGCCCCCCAGGAGGGCAAGGTCTGTGGTTCTAGCAGTCCCATGTCCACAGTGCTGCCTCACTGCAAGGCCAGCATGGGTTCTCAGGCCCCTACCATGCCTGGCCATGGAGTGGAAAGGTCTCCACGCTGCTGTCATCCATCATTTTATCACTCATCCTGCTCCACTTGCGAATAGCTTCACAGGTTGTCAGTGTCAAGAACAAACATGTTCCAAATAGTAAAAGATGCCAATCTTCTCCAAAATCAAATATTATTCAATGTCATTTACAAACCTGATGAAAATTCTCAGCCACAGAAAATTCATAGTTCCATCAATGCCTTGGAAAGGGTTCACATTTTCCAAAAAGCTTTTTCTTTTATGGGGTAAAATAACGCCTCTGTGCTTATTTCAGAGCACAATGTTTGAGGCAGACTCAAACATTACCTTTGTTACATTCATGATTTTCCATTGGCCCAAATTTTCATTGCAAATATGTGCCAAGAACAATGTAATATGTTATCTGACAAGGTATTTTAGGCATATTCTGTGTCTTTCCTTGTGACTTTGCTCAATCTGATTCTTCTGCCTTCATATTTCCAAAACCCATCTCTGTCTGTTATTCATAACACTAGTCATCATATCAAATCTTCTTGTTTATATATATTTTTCTCCCCTAGTGGACTGACAACAACTTAAGACAGAAACAGTCCCGATTTTCCTTGCATCTTTTGCTCTAAGTCTTACTCTTGGTAGATTCACAATGAAGCAGAAGACCTCCTTCGAACTTGGTCCATTTTGTCCTGTGCCATCTTGCCCTGCTCTCCTTCAGGGATGTTGTAGAGATCATATGAGGTGGAAGATATGAATGTATTTTGAAAATGGGAAGAAAACCCCAATTCAAATGCAAGGCATAGTTATTATTCATTAGATAATAAATAATAAAAATTGCTTTATTTGAACAATGTTTAATTTTTATGGATGAATTCTTAAGTCAATTATTGTAGTTCTCTATTGATATTTTTGACATATTAATATAGAAAACAGCATGGACGTTTCTAAAAACCTTTCTAAAAATTGTATGTGTCATGGAGCAAAGACACGGAATTGATGTATAAATATTGTGTGCATGGTTCATGTTAAGTGAATCTGAATAAGCAAAATTAGTAAAAGAGTAGCATGTTTACCAGTAATAGCCCGGCAATAATATGGAGAAATGAGCATTAGAAGAAAAAAAGTATCAGGAAAGAGGAGTTCTGGCTTTATAACTTGTTGGCTATTACGAGCCTGTTTGACTACAGAAAAGACATTCAGAAATTCAGTGCCTCAGAAATTCTAAGTGGAGTCATCCTTGATTCTTCTCTTTCTCTTACACCTTAAATCCAAACCATCAGAAAATCCTTCTGGCTCCATCTTCAGCATATATCCAAGCTCACTGTCAGTTCTCACTCATCACTGCCATCTTTTCCACCATGCTGCCATGGTCCAAGCCATCAGCATCTCTTACCTAGATTCTAGCAATGGCTTCCTGACTGGTCTCCCTACTTTAGCCCTTGCTCTCTTTTAAAATGCAGGTCACATCATGTCACCCCTGTGCTCTAGGCCCTCAGTGGTTGCCCATCTCACTTGAAATAAAAGCCCTGCTGTGTCCCTGTGTTATTTCTCTATTCCTCTCCTGTTGGTTCCGGATGGAACCACTGCCTACTTGGTGTCCCTTGGAAAAACCTAGCTCCTTTCCGTGTCAGAACTCTTGTACTTGCTCTTTCCTGACTGGGAGGCTCTTCTTCTGTTCTTCAATGACTGCACAGTAACTTCTTATTGTTCAGGTCTCTGTTCAATGTCATCATTTCTTCCAAGAAGCCTTTCCTGACCAGATTAGCAGCCTCTGACCCATTCACCCTATATCCCACTATCTAGTTTTATTATCTTCTTAGCACTTACCATGTTCTGATATTGTAATTATTTGTTAGATTGTTTATTTGCACAGGTCTTTTCATGTGTTATCTTTTTGTCTTTTCCCGCTAAGATATAAACTCCATGATGGCAGTCAGCTTGTCTGTTTTATTTACTAGTGTATCCCAAGGACCTAGACCATGCCCAGCACATACCCAGTGTAATGGCTTTGTGATGTGCAACCTTGTTAGGCCAAATAAACTACAGTCCTCACAGTCCCCTTCTCATTAGGTTTCCAGATAAAGTCGGCTGCAAAGAATATTCTCTCCTGAAAGTTGGAAGATGGAAGGGAAGCAGCAGCTGTTTTGTGGCAGACATGCACCTTCTTCCAATTATTCAATCAAATGCTAATCTAGGTGCTGCTATGAAAGGATTTCACAAATGTAATTAAAGTCCCAAGTTGGTTGACTTTAAATTAATTGAAAGAGACATTATCCTTGTTGGGCCTGTCTTAACCAGTTGGAAGGCCTTTAAAAGAGGCTTAAGATTTCACTTAGCTAAGAGACTCCAAACAGCAGCTGGGTATGCAATATTTTTCTTTCCTCGGCATCTTCTTTACTGACTGGCGGCTGCCTGTGGATGAACAAGTTGCAGGTCATGCCCAAGGACTCTAGCCTGTTCATGATCTTTCCTTTCCGGCCGCCCACCCTGTGGACTTCAAACTTACTTAGTGAACCCCTACAATGGCAACGGTCAACTCCTTGTAGTGAATCCCTACACACACACACACACACACACACACACACACACACACTTTCTCTCTCCACGTCTATATTTCTTTCTTGTTCTGCCTCTCTGGTTCAACTCTGACTGATGCAGCAAGTGTTCAATGAACATTTGTTGAATGAAAACATAAATATAACAGAAAAAGACTAGAAGCATATTCTATTACCTGTCCATAGCTGTATAATGAATCACCCAAAACTTAGTGGCTAAAACAACAATAATCATTTGTTATCTCTCATGTTTTCATAGGTCAGGAATTTCAGACTAGTTTAGCTGGGCAATTCTTCCATGGCTCTCTCATGACGTTTCAATCAGATGTTAGCAGGGGCTAATTTTGTGCATGCTCCCCCCGCCCCCATATGTTGAAACCCTAATCCTCCATGGGACTGTATTTGGATATAAAGCTTTTAGAGAGGTAATTAAGGTTAAATGAGGTCATAAGGGTAGGGCCCTAATCCAATGGGACAGGTGTTCTTATACAAAGAGAAAGAGACACCAGAGATGTGGGTTACAGAGAAAAGTCCATGTGAGGACACAGCAAGAAGGCAGCCTCTGCAAGCCAAGGAGAGCAGCTTCAGGAGAAACCAAACCTGCCTGCACCTTGATTTTGGACTTCCAGCCTCTGGAACTGTGAGAAATAAATTTCTGTGTTTAAGCCACCCAGTCTGTAGTATTTCATCATGGAAGTCCTAGAAGACTAATATACTACAACAATTAAGACCTATGGTAACTGAGCAATATTTTAAAAAATGAAATATTGGGAGTACTGATGTCAGCCACAGACAGTAGTCTCTGAAACTATTGATAATTATGAAAATAGACAAAAAATGATGAAATAAAATCTTTCACAACACACTCTTCATTTTATAGTATTTCCTTCCTTTATTTTTCTATGCATATGTACTTTTAAAAAGTAAAATTAGGCCAGGCACCGTGGTTCACACCTATAACCCTAGCACTCTTGGAGGCCAGGACAGAAGGATCACTTGAGCTTAGGAGTTTGAGACCAGCCTGAGCAAGAGTGAGACCCATCTCTACTAAAAATAGAAAAGTTAGTCAGGTGTTATGGTACATGCCTATATTTCCAGCTACTCAGAAAGCCAAGGTTGGAGGTTTCCTTGAGCCCAGGAATTTGCATTTGCAATGAGCTGTGTTGACTGCACTCTAGCCCGGGCAACAGAGCGAAACTACGTCTCAAAAGAGAAAAAAAAAAAGCGTTTAAGTTCTTGCAACTGGTGGTTCAACTCTAATTTCTCCCTCTTACTTTAAGTGGAGCATCCTTGGGCCACTGGAGACACAGAGAACATGGAGCTATGCCTTGCAGTGGTGGTAAGGACACCAAGCCTAAGAGGAGGAAATCTGGTCACTCTTCATTCCTACCACCAACTAGCTCAGTGAGTCTTGGAATTTTTTAACTCCTCTGGAACTCCAATTCCTTGTCTTTAAGACATGCTACAGTTACCCACCTCCAATTGTCATAGGCTAGAAAAGGGTAAATTCATCAGAAGGCCCTGGAGTTGCACCAGGACTCTCTGTCCCTGCCTCTTTGTGCTTTCTTCTTTCAAATACCATAGAAATCACAGGGCCAGTTTCTCCCAAGTTTTACATCACACTTTATCCTCAAGAGAAGGACTTAATCTCTTTTCCCAGATCCAGTTAAAAATTTTCCAAGGAATTGACCCTCTATGTTGTCCCAAAAATAAATAAAAAAAAAAAAAAAAAATTTCTAAGGAATTAAGCACAGTGGGAAGTGAGCCAGGTACTTACCTGATATGGAGAAAAGGATATTTCCCAGGAAAAGGGGAGCAGTTCCTGAATGAGGGAAAATGGGCAGAGGAAACGATGCCCCACCACAGCAGATCTGGAGAGGCTGACACACAAATGCCCCGAATGTTCTTTTATTTCTTTTTCATATATCATCTGAATTTCCTACCAACCTTCCAGTTCAATAAATTGAAGATAGTTAATGGTTTTTAACACTACTAAACTAAGAGCATCAAGTGTAGGTGTAGAAGAGGGAGGAAAATTAATTTCTTTGACAAAGTTTTATCTCTGGAGCAAAAAAAAAAAAAATCTGCTAAGATATTCCAGCCTACTTTGCAACATAATTTTATCATATTTAATTAATACTGGAGCCAAGAGTTAGGTTTAGACCTTCCCTAGAAATAGACACTGGGATGGGTGCTAACGCTGGCTTGTAACTGTTCATGAGAGCCAATTGGTAAATTTTGGCAAAGAATTTGGTAAGCCAGTTGTTAAACACAGGCACTATTAAAAAATTAAATTATATAAACTCTAAATAAATTACATTAAAAGCAAAGGTAATAATATTCAAAACTCATTACTTACTAATTGATTATATTATACTATTGCACATGCTCTTGAGAGTGTTTGCATTTATTATACCTATATGGTAGAAATACTAAATAATTATATGCTATCATGCATCTCCCCGCTGCCTTCATAAGGTGGGAATATGTGCACTGTGGAAATCAAAAAACACTACAAATAGAATTTTTTTCCCTTAAAGATCTGAGTGGTAAGTATTTACCATCACACTGTTAGATTCTACTTTCAAATATTAAGGACAGAAATTTAATTTGAAAATCTACAGAAGGACTATAGGAAACCTAGACTGACCTAAAACAGCTAAAATGATTTAAAAATATTACTGCTACTCTCCACTGGCCAAATTTAGGGCAATCTGAGCATTAAAAATAACAATGTCCAAAAGAGATTATAACATATTGACTAACATATTTTAATTTTAAAAAAGATTCCATCATACTAAAATAAGATGGGGGCAATAGGAAAGGTATTATTATACAGAATAATGTCAGCTAATAAATGTAAACAACAAAAAAGAATTAGAAAATCACCACCATAACAAATGAGTCAGGTAAGGATCATTAGCGAATGCTAAAACTACTAGGTAAGGGGATTTGGGGGATAGCATATTCCTACGATCACCCATTACTTTTTAGTTCCAAAGAGAAAAAGAATGATCTAGTGAAAAGTTTTTATGAAATTCAATTTAACATTTTTTCTCTCACAACTAATGCTTTTTGTGGTCTTTCTATGAAATCTTTGCCAACTCCAAGATCATAAAGATATTCTCTTTTTATTCTTCTTGACATTTTACTTTTCTGGTTTTAAGTTTAGGTCTATGATTTATCTCAAATTAGTTTTTATGTATGGAGTGAGATATGGGTCAAAGCCCATTTGTTTTCTTCCATTTGAATTTTCAGTTGTTCCAGCAGCATTGCTAAATCCTTTGGAAATTGACTTGCCACATAAGCTGATCTTGATTTATTTTTATTTATTTAATTCCATTCAGTTTTTTTTTTTTTTAAAAGCCATTGTCTTGCTCTTTGGCCTGGGCAGTGGCATCAGCATACTCACTGCAAACTCAAACTCCTAGGCTCAAGGGATTCTCCCACCTCAGCCTCCCAAAGTGCTAGAATTACAGGAGCAAGCCACTATGGCCAGCTTGATTTATTTTTTTAAATATCATATATAGACAAAATGGCTAAAAGTGCAGACAACCCTCAGTAAAGGAGGGAGATGGGTTCCAGGACCACCTGCATATACCAGAATTAACATATACTCAAGTCTTGCAGTCAGCCCTGCTGAACCTACATATAGGAAAAGTTGGCCCTCCACATAGGTGGGTTTCCCATCCTACAAACACTATATTTTCAAGCTGTGTCTAGTTGAAAAAAAAAATCCACATATAAGTTAACCTGCACAGTTCAAGCCAATGTTGTTCAAAGGTCAACTATAATACTAAAAATGTTCTCTTTCTCTTTGACTATAACATAAAATCTGTAAAATCATAGTTTAATATGCACATCAATAAATATAACTTTAAATAACTTATGTGTATGACTTTATACACAAATACCTTACTAATTTAGGTAAAAGTCCATCTGAATAAGTGGACACTTATTGTAAAACGTATTTTAAAAATTATTACATATTTAAGCTCAATTGTTATTACTTCTTTTAATCTGAATAATTCTGAAAAACCATAAAATCTGCCAAGTAGAAAACATTGAACTCATCTTTAGATAGGAATACTTCGTCATTTCAATTTTATAACAATTTACATGTATATTCCAATTATTTCTGTGTTGGTAAAGTGTTTTTCAAAGGCCCAGAAGTCCCTTTTTTTTCTGCATTGATCTCACAATCTTGTACTGCAATCTTTAGAAACACTTTCTTTTAAGTGCGAAAGTAAACATCAACCCCTACGTGTCTATCACAAGTGGAGTCAAAATGAAAGTAGTTTTGCTGTAACATGGTATTATGCCTGAAGAGATAAGTATATACTGGCAAAAGAGGAAGGCAAGCTAAGAATCAACAGTAAAAATGCATAAGTCATCAGTTTCCATTACAGAAATGTCACATAAAACTTTCTTCTTTCTGTTTTGAATTGATTTTAGATTCCCTGAGTTTCGCTTCAGGTTTATGTTTCAGCCTTAAATGATCAAACATCAGTTCTCTGAGCTTGGCTTTCTTACTTTCTCAGGAATTCAAGCCAGCTTAGGCAATTCAACTTAACCAAAATTAGTCAAACACTGGAAAACCCTCAACACACCTGGCCTGTCTCAGCTGTATGACAACCTGGGCTTCAGGCTTCATTGCATTGATTTGTGGCACAGCAGTTAGCAGCATGCTTGGGGAGGGGGGACTAAGTCACGGGAATGCTGGGAATGAGGTGGGGAGAACAGGCTAGCAGCAGTTCTTGAAATGGACTATGTGAGAAAAATATTTACTTTCACTGCTAAAGCCATTGTGGCAACTGAAATGACACATATGCACTGGTAAAACAGTAGAATATTAGAAAGCTACTGTCTGGGAAGCAGACGGCACTGTCTTAAAAATATCCCTCACAGAAGGAACCTGGTAACATGGAACAAATAGTGTGAATAAATACCCAGGGCGGCAGGGAGAAAAAGAGCCCTGGAAAAGTGACCGCGAAACTGCAAAAATGACTATTTAGGACTGAAAGATTTCATGTGGAAACTTTTCTGCAGCTGTGACCATTTGTCTACATTAACAGACCTGTTTTGTGTTGTTTGGGGTTTTGACAAATTACAGTATCCTGTATTGTTCTCTCGTCTTGTGGAAAGAAAGGGAAATGTAACTCTACTAGGTTCTTTATCTTGCATTTTTACATTTCCACCAAATTCTCCTGAGCTCACCCAGAGTCGTAGACTAGATGAGAAAGCTTTTGAACTTTAATTGTACAGTCAGAGGGAAAGTTTTGGTCTTGACGATTCTGAGTCAGTCTAATGGAAATGAAAGCTGTGCAGGCTGGAAACCCTGGCTTGGCTGCCCGGGATCACGTGCAAGCCATGGAACGAGTGGCTGGGCTGGAGCTCGGAACAGCCTTTCCACCCCTTTGCCCAGTCGCCCTTCCCCACAATTTCCACAACCGCTTATCCCAACCCTACTTTCTGCTTGTCTTCATCCAACACAAATTAACACCTCCTCCAGGACCAATGTAAAGTTATCGAATCAACAATTCAGAAAGTATTACTACTTTTCAATGACCAGTAGATGCTCTCCTTTTGTTTTTTAAGCTTGAAGAGGAGGATTTGGCATGATTTAGGCAAAAAGAATATGCTCATGCTTGACTCTTCTCTCTCTCTCTTTCTCTCTCCCCCCCCCCCCACACACACATGAATGCTGTGTTTTTTTGGTTTTTTTTTAAAGAGTTTATTTGCAACAGAGGGATAACTGATTGGAAGAGAACTGGAGTGACAGAGTGCTTGTCTATCACCTTCTACTCATTGTTATTACATGGGATACAGAGGGAGAAAGAGGAGTTTCTGCTTCTTATTTCCACTTATGGACACGAACGTTAGTTTTTATAAAAATAGTCTCCATGGTGGGTTGAACTGTGGCCCCCAACAAAATATGCCCATGTCCTGACCACCAGAGCCTGGGAAAAGGGGTCTTAGCAGATATAGTTAAATTAAGGAACTTGACATAAGGTCATCCTGGATTATCTCAAGAAAGAATGTGAAAGAATGAATTTCTGTTATTTTAAGTTACCAAATTTGTAGGAATTTGTTACAGCAGCCTCAGGAAACTAACATAGCTAACTAAAGTCTTTATCAGTTTCCGTATCCACAGTTTCTGTTACTTAGTCATTTATTCAGAAAACAAATAGGCAATGCATCAGGCACTGAACAACGCATGAGAGATACAGAGTTAAAATAAAAAAAAAACTCAAGAGCTTTATAAACTGGTAGAGAGAAGCAGACATGTAGACTAGGAAGTACAGTGAAGTATTACAGTGTCATTATTATGTGCGGGCCCAAGAAGGAAATGGTCACTGCTTCCTGGGACAGTCACAAAAGGGTTCTGAAAAGAACACAGGGAAGCTAGAATGCATTTGCTGGCTGAGTGGGTTGACAATGGGATGGAGGGAATTCTTGGAAGAGAAAGCAGCATGAGAGAAGTATGGAGGTATGAAATCACATAGCTTCTATGGGAACTGGATGTTTTTAAGTATATCTAGTAAGACTCCAGAGTAGGCATGGTGAGAGAAAATGCTAAGGGGTAGATAAGGGCCAGATTTTAGAGCGCCATGTCAGCCGAGATAGAGCGTTTGGAATGCATCCTATGGAGAATGGGAAGCCACTTGAGGGTTTTAAGCAGAGTGGCAACATGATCACACTTGTTTTTCAAAAAGATTGCTGTGATAGAGGTGGGCAGGGCTCCTTGGAGACTCAAGCCCAAGGCTGGGAGATTAAGAGAGTACTGATGTGGTTAAGGGGCAGATGACGAAGGCTGAACTAAGGCACAGTTGTGAGGCTGGAGCAGTAGAAATGGCAAAAAAAAAAAAAAAAGAGAGAGAAACAAAGCAGTCTGAGAAAAGACAGAGTTTGAGTTAGAGAAGTAAGAAGCAAACAGAGTAAATTCTACTATCGTACCCAATAGGGACGACAGTATTAAGAAGGGAGTAACAACAGTCAGAAGCCATTGAGAAGCCAAGTAATGTGAAGAATGAGAAGCATCCATTGGATTTGTCAATGAAGAGGCTACTGGTGGCTTTGCCAGAGGAGCTGGAGAATAGATGTTATCCACCAGCACTGGAAATTGCTGGCAGGTCAGTTAGCATCAGCAAACCAACACGGTCGGCCATAGATCAGTAGTTGTCAAAGCGAGTTCCCCACACTCTCCCAGCATCGTCTGGGAAGGTAGAAATGCATGTTTTCCTGTCCCACCCCCGATGAACCAGACATGCTGGGGTGGAGGTGCACAAGCTGGGTTCTAACAGCCCTCCGTCCCTGCTAGTGCTAAAGTCTGAGCACCACCTGCACACACTAGACTGGGCCTTACTACTGAAAATATGATCCACGGATCACATGGGAGCTTGTTACAAATGCAGAATTTTGGAACCTACGCCTGACCCACTGAATCAGAGTCTGCATTTTAACAAGATCTCTTGGGATTCAGTTGCACAGTGAAGTTTGAGAAGCACCATTGAAAGGTTTTAATCTCAATAGCTTCTTTGTCCAACATCTAACATTACCTATTACCTGAGTCCAGTAAATTGCTAATTCAAGGAATGGAAGAGAGAATTCAATAGAACACACCAACATTTCCTCCTCTCAAGTGGGATAATAAGAGATAACAAATGGGCTATAGCTTAAATAAGACCACGAACATTGCAGATGCTGCCAAATTAATGTAGGTGCTTTCTAATTCTTTGGCATTCATTCGTGGGTTACAGAAATACATGCTTTTCTTCAAAAAGATATAAAATTTACTAGAGTTAATTATATTATTCTGGTGGAAAATAATATCAGGCCATTAAAACTTCATTCAAAAAAGTCTCTCAGAATCCTTGACAGGGGGAGGATGAGAATAGATCTTTTAAATGACTTAGTGGGGAATTGCTTGTGTTAAGAAACCAAAAACATTAAGATCTGTCCAATTGACTGTATGTAAAACAGTGCTTAATAAGAAAGAAACCAAGAACGATTATATCTACTTAGTATAAATATAGTTTAGCCCAAAGGTTCTCAAAATGTCCTCAGACCAGCAGCATTGACATCACCAATGAGCTTGTTAGAAATGTAAATAACTGGGCTCTGCTCTGGCCAATTGGACCAGAATCTCTGGGTCTGGGATGCAGGAAACTGTTCAACAGGTCCTCTGGGGGATTCTGATACACGTTGACATTTGAGAAGCACTGGTTTAGGCACCAGAGGCACTCTGTACAAAACACTTCTGCCTGCTTGTCTCTCTTTATCTAAAACACCTCCAAAAAACTCTTCTCCATTTGTGTTTCCATTTACCCTTCAAGTCCTTTCATGGCTCCTTCTTTCCTCCTTCCTCTTTCTTCTTCCTCTATCTACCTATGTCTTTCTGTTCTACTTTTTCACTTCCTATTTCTTTCCTAGCTCACTTTAGCTTTGAATTGCCCTGTTCTCAAAGATGCATACAAATCTAGCACTTCTGCTCAGAAGTTTGCCAGCCTAAGCAAGTCTATCAGATACCCATGCTCAGCATTATGAAAGAAACGAAACAGTACATCAGCCACTTTGTTCTTAAAACAATGCAGCTTGCAGATACAACAATATAGAACCAGTCACTGTACAGCACTTTGGTACTGATGTGACTTTAATTAGCAAGAGCACTCATGACTGTCATGTGCTAATTGTCCACAAAATGTGTGCTGGCCAAGAAGAATACAAGATTTTCAGCTTACAGGCAATTTACCAGAACACTTGGGCCCTATAGTAGGATTAAGTGTTTGTGCCATCACCATAGGAGGGTAATAACCACAACAGGAACCAATATTAATGTTAGAAAAACAGTGCTCTTTTGTGTGATGGAAATAGTTTGTCTTTATTATATAGTCTACCAGTAATAATAATAATTGCTTATAATTATTTAGTATTAAATATGCTCCAGGCCCTTTTCTGTAAGCTTTACAGTTATTAATGTATTTAAACTTCCCCCAAAATTTATGAGTTCAGTACAATCATCATCTTCATTTTACAGATGAAAGAATGGAGGAGACATGAGCTTAAGTCACTTGTCCGGGGTCACCTTGCTAGATGGTATTGCAAATAGGCAATCTAGCTTTGAGGTTCTAGACTGTAACTACTGTTTTACACTGCCTCTCAGGTGAGAATGAGTTGAATTATATTATACAAGGCATATTTGAATTTCACATTCCTTCATATTTCACAGGGAGTGACCAGGTTCACTAAGTATTTTTATGTCCTAACACTTTCAGTTGGAAACAGCATGATTTGGTGGGACAAACACTAACCTGGGAGCCAAAAGTCCTTGAATTTAATCCTGTGTTATAGGCAACTTGCTGTATGACTGTGGGGAAACTCATAGGTTTAATATTAACAGGACATAATTTCTTCTCTTGTGAAAAGATAATGTTAGACTTCATTAGATCATATTTGTGGCTCTTTCCAGATCCAACATGCTGTGAATTCTAAAAATAAAACATAGGTCCAGGAAATCATTAGACTTAGGAACATAATGATACACAGAAGCATAATTAATCATAATTAATCAATTTTATAATTATTCCTTTAACTATAACATAAACCAATAACTCAATATGGCATAATTCTTGGTTATTAAATCAGAGCAGGAGTGTTTGCTACTATGTGAATAACATGCATAGAAATAAAATAAAAGCTAAAGTATATTTCCTCAATATAATAAAGGCCAGAGGTCAGGGATTACAATAATTTCCTACTGCTGCTGTAACAAATTATCACAAATTTAGTGGCTTAAAACAACACAAGTTTACCTGCATCTCTGGAGGTCTGAAATCTTTAATATGTCTCACAGTGCTAAAAGCAAACATCAGCAGGTATGCATTCCTTCTGGAGGCCTAGAAGGCAATCCATTTCTTTGCCTTTTTCCAGTTTCTACACACTGTCCACATTCCTGGGCAGATGGCACCCTTCTTCTCCGTTTTCAAAGCCAACAGTGGCAGATTGAGTCCCTCTCACATCACATCACTCTGACCTCTTCTATCTTCTTCTTTCACTTACAAAGAGCGTTATGACTACATAAGGTGCACCTGCAGAATCCAGGATAACCTTTGCATCTCAATATCCTTAATTTAACCACATCTGCAAGGTCCTTTTGCAATGTAAGATAACCCAATAGCAGGTTTCAGGGATTAGAAAATGAACATCTTTGTTGGGGGGGGTGCATATTTTGCCTACCATGGAGATACTTTATTGTTCCCCAGGAAGCCTTCTAATTCATGTATTTAAAAACAAAAACTTGTTCATAAGAAAAAGGAAAAAGATTCAATTCTGAAATATTGTAAGATGTCTTTCAATTTAACAATACATTCACACTTAATAATGAAGTTCATATGTTCATTTATTGAAGATTTTCTAGAGCTGATGTTGTTTTAAGTACAAAGAATGTTAGAGCCCAAAAAGACCATAGAGAGGATCCAGTGAAGTCAAACTTCCTTGTTGTATGGATGAGGGAACTAAGGCCAAGGGAAGCTCACCTAGGGACAGAGGTGAGCTTAAAGACTCCTGGCTTGATACCCAGGTCTAGGTCTCCTCTGTTATTAAGCCTTTAGGCTGCCTCTCATTTTCTCATTCTTCCAGTCATTCCTGAGACTTCCGTGCAAAATGTCTTCACTTCATGGTTAAGGAAGAATCCTAGCTAAACATTCTTTGGCATACCACGAAACTCGGACACTGTCCGTAGCTGATACTAATGATTAAAGCAGGTTTCGGACTCTTCCCCCTTTTTGGGGGAAGTGCATGGAAGAGCAAGATACCATATGGAAAAAAAAAAAAAAAAGTCTTGTCTTTTGATTGCCACGTGAGGATAAAGAGTAGGAGGAAAACTATGCTGTGGTAAGGAAAGTAGCTGAACCACAGATGAGGTGTTCATTGAAAAAACATTTAGTAAATTCCACTTCTTACCCTTAAATTGTGGCAAATGCAATGTGTTAGTTGCCATGCTAATAAGAAGATTTAATTTCATATGTACTGTTTATAAAGCAAAAATTACATTAAAAACAAAAATGTGAGAGTTAACAAACTTAGTTGAGTCCTTAATGTAACAGCCTTTCTATGTCAAATCCTTGTTTGCAAAAGAAAATCTTAACCTCTACATGGCCCAGAACAAAGAGAGTACAACACCAACCTAAACACAAGCAGCAGGAACAGCATTGCCAGCCCCCATCCCCGTTCCGCTCCCCAATTTTTCCCTTTCCTAAAATGCATAAAATTTCAGCATCTCCTTGGAGAAGAGCAATAAAGCCATTCTGAAATTCTCCCGTTCAAAAACCCCTATCAAGGCTGGGCACAGTGGCTCAGGCCTATAATCCCAGCACTTTGGGAGGTTGAGGTAGGAAGATCGCTTGAGGCCAGTTCAAGACCCGCCTGAGCAAAATAGCAAGACACTGTCTCTTAAAAAACAAAACAAAACAAAAACCTTACCTATGAAGGTTCAAAAGTGTATGATGATTTCAATAGATGCCAAGAAAGGATTTGTTGAAATATAAAACCCATTCCTGATTTTTTGTTTTTTAATCCCCTTTGAACAAGCTAGTAATGGAAAGAAACATTGTTGTTTTTTCTAAATTTTTTTTTAGTTTTTCTTTTTAGAGATAGGATCTCTCTCTGTCACCCAGGCTGGAGTTCAGTGGCATGATCATAGCTCACTGCAACCTCAAACTCCTAGACTCAAGTGATCCTCCTACCTCAGCTTCCCCGAAAGTAGCTGGGACTACAGGCACATGTCACCACACCCAATTAATTTAAAAAAATTTTTTGTAGAGACAGGGTCTCACTACATTGCCCAGGCTGGTCTCAAATTCCTGGCCTCAAGTGATTATACCACCTTGGCATCCTAAAATGCTGAGATTACAGGCATGAACCACTGCACTAGGCCCAAAAGGAGTATTCTTAAATAGACTTATTATAGAGGACCAACTAGAATACTAAAGCAAAAACCATAATGGTCGAACCCATGCTCTTAAAGAGTTCAATCAGCTTTTTAGTGATTCATTCATAATATGAGTAAATAGCCAAGGATCCCCTGACATTTGGTTTAAACCTCTAATAAAATCAAAATAAATAAGCACATAGGGAAAAAATGTAGGAAGCAGAAGAACAACCAAAAAGATTTTTTAAGAAACTATAGGAAAAAAAAAAAGAGGAGAAGAAAGAAAAAGAAAAGGAGAGAAAGAAAGAGTAAGGGGAAGGAAGGAGGGAAAGTAGTAAGGGAGGGGGAGAAAGGAGGGAAAAAACATTCAAATAGCATAAAGAGCTCTGGAAATTTAGAAGTTTATGGGAAAAACAAAATAAAGCAAGAACAAGAGAAATATTGGAAGATAAAGTGGAGAAAATCTCCCAGAAAATGGAACAAAATGATAAAGGCACTAAAAATAATGGAGAAAAGATAATGAGAGAACCAATCTAGAGATCCAATATCTGAAAAATAGAAATTCTAAAGAGAAGGCTCAGAGAAGGTAGTAGGGAAGACATTACTGAAGAAATAATATAAGAAAACTTCCAAAACTAGTGTTAAAATGAGTTTCCAAATTTAATAACAAAGTGCCAAGTCACATCAAGCCATATCACTGTGAAATTTCAGACTACTTTTAACAAAGAGAAGATTCTGTGAGCTTCCAGAAAGAAAAACAGGTTCCACAAAATGACATTATATTTCGAATAGTGGCATTTTTAGGAAGTAAGTAAAGAAGAAATATCTTCAAAATTTAGAAGAGAAAATATTTCTAACATAAACTCTTGAATTCATCCAAGTTATAAATCAAATTGAGTATGAAAATTTCAGTCATTTAGGTCTTAAAAACTTTACTTTCCATGAATCCTTCTGAAAAAGCTACTGGAGAATGTGTACCACAAAAATAAGGGGGTAAAGCAAGAAAGAGAAAGACTTTTGATTCCAACAACAGGGAATACAAGAAAAGAAAGAAGTCAAAGGACTTACTAGACTGATGGTAAATGGAAAGCCTGGGATGACTGATGTTCAGCTAACTAGACAGCAGTTATTTCCAGTTGGTGAAAGAAATCTCTACCGGCCAAGAAAGGCTAAGTTATGCTCCAGTAATAAGCAGCTCCAAAAAAAACCTCAGTGAATTAAAACATCAAAAGTTAATTTCTCACTCACTCTACATGTCCACTGTGGATTAACTTGGTTAACAGACAATCTGCTTCTTTTAATCATTCAAAAACAATGCCAAAAGGGCAGTCCCCTTCTAAGTCAATGGTAATTAGAGTGATGAGGTCTTGCCACAGGAATAGACAAACAGACCAATGAAACAAAATCTAGAGCCCAGAAACAAACAGGAGTATATGAAGTTAATGTATTCCAGAGCTGGCATAGTAGTTCAAAGAAAAGAAAGGGACTATTCTAAAAATGATGCTGGAACAACTGGAATACACATAGATTAAAATAAAATTGGATTTCTATCTCAAATCCTTACTAAAAATCAGTTGCAAGTTGATTAAATACTGAAAAACCTTAACAGTTGAAAGATAATATTAGAAAATTTTTATGAGATAATACAGAAATATGTCTTTATTGACTTGGATTAAAGAAGACAAATGTATAAACTATAAATAAAAAATTGATATATTTGTCTATATTTAAATGTAGAATTATTATCCATCAAAAGGTGCATAGCAAAGATCCAAACAAATTAATACAACATGATAGCCCATGAGAGCCCATGAGAGACTCACACACTTATAGTCACCTGAATTATGACAAAGGTATCACTGTAATTCAGTGGGAAAAGGATGATTTTTTTCAACAAATTCTGCTTGGTCAGTTGGATATTAATATAGAAAAAGTTAATTTGGACACCTTCATACTACATACAAAACATAATTCAAAATGGATTATAGACTTAAATATGAAAGTTCAAACAGTCTAATTTTTAGATGAAAACATATAACTTTGGAGTAGGCAAAGATTTCTTAAGCACAAAACCTTTGTGTAATGTTAAAAACTTTTTCTTTTATTTTTCATTTATTTATTTTTTATTTCAGCATATTATGGGTGTACAAATGTTAAGATTACATGTATTGCCCATGC
Source organism: Microcebus murinus (assembly GCF_040939455.1). Lineage (NCBI taxonomy): Eukaryota > Metazoa > Chordata > Mammalia > Primates > Cheirogaleidae > Microcebus > Microcebus murinus. The sequence continues at coordinate 45,534,594 of NC_134108.1, read as the reverse complement.
CCTCCCTCCGCCCTCAAGTCAGAGCTTCAGCGTGACCATCCCCCAAACGTTGCACATCTCACTCACTATGTTTGTATACACCCATCTTGTACTTCATTAAAATTAAGAATTCTGTTTATCGAAAACAAAATGAAGAGAATAAAAGAGCAAGTCACAAACCTGAAGAAGATAGTTTCATTACATATGTCCAATAATGGACTTGAATATATAATAAATAAAAAAATACATGCCACTATCAGAAAACTGGCAATACAAAAAAAAGTGAGCAAAAAACATTACCATTTTTAAAAGAAATTTATGAATGACCTGTGAAAAGTTGCTTAACATCATTAATCATCAGGAAAATGCAAATCAAAGAGAAATGAGCATATGAGGTTAAACCATATAAAATCACTTATGAAAATGGCCAACATAATACAATATGGCTAAAATTCAAGGGCTGATCATTCCACATGTTGATGAAGACATTAGGCAACTGGACTCTTCCACACCGCAGGTGTAAGTATATATTGGAACAACCACTTTGGCTAACTCTCTGGCCATATCTGCTAAAGCCAAACATGCTTATCCTATGCCCAGAAATTCTACTTTTGGGCATATACTCAAGGAAAATGAGGGCTACTGTCCACAGGAATGTTTAAATAGGAATGTATAATCATCTAAAACATGAAACAACCTATGTGCACATCAACTATAGAATAGAAAATTTAAAAATTTAGTACACTGGAATACTAGACAGCAATGAAAAGAAAAACATGTTTACACACATCACTCAGATATAACATTGAGTGAAAGAAATCAAATACAAAATAGTATATAGTATATATTTCTATTCATTAAGAGTTCAAATGAAGCGAAATTAATCTGGAGTGGAAGAGAGGAAAATCCTGGAAGTGTGGGAGGTTCCGGTGAATCAACTGGAGAGGAGGCCTGAGAGATTCTGCTATGGTCTCAGAAGCTTTGTCTCTTGCTCTAGATGATGGCTCTGTGGGTATATACATATATAATAATTCTGTACACTTAAGTTTATTGCTAGTTGTAGGTAAGACCTACAATTAAAGGCAAAGGATGGGAAAATACAAATTTAACTGAGAAAACATACTTACCAAATATAATTGACAAAGAATTTGAATCCAACACATGTGAAAAATTTCTATATATATTATGAATATAAACAACCCAATAGAGAAAAGTAGGCAAAGGACTTAAGCAGGACAGCAAAAAAAAAAAAAGCAAGAATGGACCAAAAAAAAAAAAATAAAAAAACCCCACACACATACATACACACAAAAAGATGTTCAGTTGTGCAATTGTGTCAGTTATCATAGAAATGCTAATTAAAATCACAAGATACTATTTTATAACCACCAGAGAAGCAAAAATTCTGAAGTTTATCCATACCAAATGCTAGCTTAAACATGGAATAATCAGAACTGAAACACTAATGGTGGCACTTTATATGTGCATATAAACTATTACAACCACTTTGGAAAACAATTCTGTAATATTTGGTAAATGAAGAATTTGCGTTATCCATGATCGTCAATTCCATTTCTAGACATGTAATGTAGAGAACTTCTTGTACACGTACATCAGAAGACATATGTTCACATTAGCAATGTTTTTGCGGCAAAATTTGTAAGTAACATGCAGTTATATGAGAATAGATACTGGTATGTTTCCATAATGGAATGCTAAACAGACATGAAAATGAATAAGCTACGGTCAGCCATATGTATCAACATGGGTCAACCTCACGAATACAATATTAACCCAAAGATGCAAGTCATAGAATAATACACACATTGCAATTCCTGTCCACATCAAGTTGAAAAAACATACAAAACTGAACAATTATACTGATTAGGGTAATGTTCTGTATTTTAAACAGGATAGAGAGCACAGAAGTATTTGTGATTGTTATTTTTTCCAAATATTTGCATTGAACTTCTTTATCGTATTTTTATTTAAAAAATTGATAATTTTTTCAGTTTTGAGCAGAACTATGTGATTTCTTTAATCTCTTGTAGTTATATTAAATCATAGAGTTTTGATGTTGTCATTAAAAGTCTTTCCACCTACCTGTAATATTCTAGCTATCTGTGCATTCCCAAATTGGAAGCCTGAGAAGTATTATTATCTGCAGCACTGACTAAAAAGTACTTTTTTCTTTTGTAACACAGTTCCTTAAAAAACATCATTTTGTACCCCTGCTTTTCTTCAAAGTATGGGAACAAAATGTTCAAGGTCAATGAAACAATTTGCTTTACAAGTTTGACCAAATGAGGGGCTGGAGGGCAGGGAGAGAGGAAGAAAAAGACAGATAAGGCTTGATTTCCAAGGACCTTCTGATATATGAAAAGTGTATTGGAAAATTAGTATCTTTACAAAGTAAATACTTCAGAAATCACTCCATTCTGTTGGTGTTGCATAAGCCAAAGACAGATTTAAAGGGAGGGAGAAATGAAAATAACCAGTTGAAGCCTCACTGTCTTTTCAGATTGTGATTCTCTGTAGACATTACTCATTTAGAAGACAAACCCTAAGCAAATAAAATTTAGTGTCACAAAAATGTATTTTTGTACCAGTAGCTTTAGCGACATTACGAGAACATGAATAGTGACAGATTCCCTTCAGCTGAAAACTCCTTTAATAGAACTTTTGAAATAATGAAAGAGCTCTGGTTTAAGCATGATTTTAACCTTTGGACTAAGAAAACATGCCACAGACCATTATTCAAAACCCTTACATGGACATTCTGACCGGCATATATGTTGTAATTTGGGGTTTAAAAGTATTGTTTAGTGTAGGAACCTTGCAGAAGCTTTATTTTTGCAGCATTAGTTGCCTTTGTCATTTCATTAAATAGTATTTGTCTCTGAAGACATATCTAAAACATATACATAAAATATTATTTGTCTCTGAAGACAAAACTAAAACTATAACCCTTAATAAGACATATAAGTTTTAGTCCTTATTTTCATCCTTCTATACCCTTATCTCCAGACTCAAAGCTCAATAAAATTTGTAAAATAAATTGTATATTTGAATAAGTTTCACTTGTAGGTTCTCCGTGAAATTCGTTTCTTATACCTTGAGCTTTTGTTAAATATTTACTTGCTATGCTGTTTCAGGGAATCAAGAGAGTCAACAATGCTGGGTTGTTTTTGTTTTGTTTTGTTTTTAAAGAAAAAAAGTTTTTTAACTATCATATCTTATCTATAATACCTCATAAACCTCAAACTGAGATTCATGCTCCTGTTTTTCCCTTTTTTTTTTTTTTTATTTCCATAGTAATGGGGAGAGAGAAGAGGGTGTTGGTTTATAAATATTTGTGAAAGCAAAGATAGTTATTGACAGCCTGAGACTTCCTGGTTCACAGTACAGACAGGGCGTCCTCCTGGCCAGCGAGGTGCTGGGGAAAGCTATGCGCGCCATGAAGGAGTTACCACCTGAGGATTTAATGAGCTTGGTCTGGTTCAGCACACTTTCTACTACTTTTATCCCATTTACAATGTGAAGAGGGAGGCCTCCTGGTTAAATCGCTGTTACTTTTTTAATTGTCCCTTTTTGTCCACACATTTGGCTACTATTCTGACCTTTAAAATTGAGAGTCCTTGTAAACAAAAACTGAATTTGGAAAAAGCAGCAGAGTCCCTACTCTCTCTCGACACCTTTTAGGAGGGAGTGAGAGGTAGTGTGAGGTCCCCAATACAGGTGAACAATGCTTTTGACCTCCTTGAAAACATCTACCTAAGTGTGTATCAGATTTATGCTCTATTACAGAATCCTTATTTTCAGTGTTTGTTCTAAAACTCAATGGGGAATTTCAGCTGTAAATTTATGTAAATAAAATATTTTTTAAAAAAATCAATTTAAGAAGAAAATCAAAATAATAAAGTAAAGTTATTAAGTATATTTTCTGGAATGCTAATATGTTCTAGGATAAGCTAGACCTCTCCTTCTTGAAAACTGAATTTTAAATTATATATTTTTTGATATCACAAATTTTGTTTTATTTTTTTATTTCAGAATATTATGGGGGTATAAACATTTTGATTACATCAATTGCTTTTGTACAATTTGAGGCCAAGTGTGCCTATCCCCCAGATAGCCTGCATTGTTAAATTGTAATATTTTAAACCAGACACCATAGAAGTAACAAAGTGGGACCAAAAAGGTAGGTGTGTAGGAAGAAAAAACTAAAAACTAGATGGCCTTTTAAACCCACTTTTGGTGTTTATTATAAAGTAGACATTTAGTTCATATTCTAGTTTTAAGTAAACAAAATAGTAGAGTTTATAAAACATTAGGTATATGGTATAATCCATTTTTTTATTTTTTAAAGATCTATACACAAAATGCACACAAAAAATCTGAAAATATATATGCCAAATAAATATTCTTGGTGATGCAATTCTGTATATTTTATTTTTAACTTTCAAAAGTATACGTATATGCACCCAAATTATATGTATATAGTTTACAATACACACAACGGGTATATTGTATATTTTATGTCTGCATATATGTGGATATATATAGTTTTACTAACAAGAAAAAAAGTTATTTTTAATTTAAAAGTAAGTTATACTTTTTATTGCATTGGGACCTAAGAGGTTTACAAGTTAAACTGTGAGAATTATGACAATTAATTTTTTTATCTGACAACTATTTTTTGAGCACTTACCATATGTCAGCCCTCGTTTAGGTGCCAGGGATACAGTATAAGCCCTAAGACACATGACAATGCCTTGGACTTATGTGAAACAACTAAGAGTCACATCCCAAATCCATGGAATTCATTTCTCTCCCAAACTGTCTAGATGATTTCAACATATATTAGTTGAGCAACTTTTATGTGCAGACTCTTGTGTTAGGTACTCAAATGAATGAAAAGGGACTTGAGAGAGAGACAGCCTTGGACTGAACACACTGAATGTGAGTGAACGATAAGAGGCTACACTTAAGTAGAGCTCACTCGGTTGGGACCTATTCTAATCACTCTATTTGTAAAGATTCTCTTTGACTTATGATGAGGTTATATCTGATAAGCCTGTCATAAGTTGAAAATATCATAAGTCAAAAATGCATTTATTTAACACATCTAACCTAATGAACATCAAAGCTTAGCCTAGCCTACCTTAAATGTACTCTGAACACTTACATTAGCCTAAGAGTTGGGCAAAATCATCTAACACAAAGCTTATTTTATAAGAAAGTGTTAAATATCTCATGTAATTTATTGAATACCGAACTGTAAGTAAAAAACAGAATGGTCATACGGGTACTTGAAGAACAGTTTCTACTGAATACATATCGCTTTCATCCCATGGTAAAGTAAAAAAATCCTAAACCAAACCATTGTAAATCAGAGACTATCTGTATCAACTCACTTGATCCTCACAACAGCATTATTAAGTAAGATCTATCATTATCATCTCCATGTAACAAATGAAGAAATTCAGGCTCTGAGAGTTTAAATGTCCCACATGAGGCAGTTAGTAAATGGCAGAGCTAGCATTTGAACCCAGATACCATGGCCCCAGAAATCATACTCTAAACCACCACTACCCCATTCGGAAGTAGGTTTGGCAAAGAAGAGGAAGAGTATATTCCAGAACAGAGAAAAAGATGCTAAGAGCATTTAAAAGTAAGCCTGCGGAAAGAATGTGGCTGGCAACAGTCGAGACTTTATAGAAAAGATACAGTGGCACACAATGAAGAAACGTAAGTCATGGGAGGCTCAAAGCTTTACCCAAAAAATTACGTATGGATAAATTATAGGTAAAGCTAAAGATAAGAAAAATCTGATGAAAGAATTTGAAACAAAGTGAGTTAAAAACACACCAGAAAGCAAATAAATTTTTGCACTGAGACATTTCATAGTGATCAAAGTTGAGAAACTTCAGACAGGGGAACCAAGTACCAATATACAGGCAGGAGACAGCTAAGAATGGGAGGGTGAGCCACAAAAGTGCCAGTGCTCTCTCGCTGACCTAGTGACAATACAGGGTCAGGTTTTGAGGAGGGAGACCAATAGTAGGAACTGAGTGAAGAAAGAACTTTATGAAGAAAATGACTTGGGCTCTGTGAAGGCTGATATACTGGCAACTACAGGACAGCAGAGACACCAGGGTCTAATGGAAGAAGCAGTGGACAGACGTTCGGTTTGTGTAGTGCTCATCGATCAGTACAAAGACACTGGAGAGTGAAGAAATTATACAACAGAAAAGAGGTGTGGATTCTCAGTAGATTTGTGTTCAGTAGACTAGGGGGAAAAGTCTCCAAAAAAGGAGTCAGGAGATGAGGAGGGAAAAACAGATAAAAACGGAAGCAGAAACATTAAATGCCAGACAACACAAATTAAAGGAAAGATTCTAGGCTGAGTGTTGTGGCTCATGCGTGTAATCCCAGCTCCTAGAGAGGCCGAGGCGGAAGGATCATTTGAGCCCAAGAGTTTGAGGTTACAGTGAGGTACGATCAGGCCACTGCACTCACTCCAGCGTGGATGACAGAGTGAGACCCTGTTTCAAAAAAAAAAAAAAAAAAGAAAGAAAGAAAAAGATTTTAAAGAATTAAAATAAAAAATGAATATTTAATATGTGTTTTCACATCCTTCATATCATGAAATATGTCAAGTTTCAGACATTTATTATGATTTTAAGCTGCATGAATTGCTTATGTTAAAAATGAGAAAGACAGAATTATGAAGTAAATTGACTTTTTTGGAAAACAACTGAAATTGTAGTTTTGTTAATCACAAAACAAAAGCCTGACAGTAACTTAACTTTTCTTGGAGATTTCTGAAGTCACATACCAATTTTACTGCTCTTTAGAAACACAGACTGATCTATTTTGGTAGCTGAGCCCCAAAATTCAAAGGTATTTAACATTAAGATCCGAGATCTTTTCTGCTCAGCAGTAAAATGATTCCAGTGCTTAACATGCTCTAGTTCTCACTTGCTGAGTAGATCATGCTCGCTGTACAAATGGCTTCTGCAGAGCTGAGTGTGACTGGAGAGGAAGCAGCCATTGAAAAGCTGTCATACTCAGGATAATAATAAAGAGAAGCCTTTGGCAATACAGATTCTAGAGTATAGCATCAGAAAATTAGTTACTTCTTAAGAATATTTTTACTTTTTTTCAGCTTTACCCATTAAGAAAAGACAGCAGAAAAAAAAAAAAGATCCTTTCATATATGCAAACTTCTGTTATATAAATAGTCTTTAGTCTTTCTCAATCTCCAGGGTTATCACAGACACATAAAAAAAGGTATCTGTGATTTTTAGATTTTCCAAAGTGATCTCTTCTTTCACAAACTGTTTACTTACTGACCATCTATAAACCGGTTAGTAAAAGGGTTTCTAGAAGGAAAGCATCGTGGGGCAATCCACCCCTGGCAGGAAATTTCATTTCATAAGATGCCCGTGATCAAGCAGACGAGATCAACCACCCCTTTAACACCACCCTCCAAAACAGACACCATGACCCATTCACTCTTGACAGACCATACTCTTTATAGCCTCTGTTCTGTAGCATTTGGGATGTCTGCTAAATTGTTATTTGTTACAAAGCATGCTTTTTCTATGACAGATGCCCCCAACTCCTTCTCCCCGCTGAGCTCATGGAATCACAGCTGTGTTGTACCACAAGTACAGTGTTGTCAAATCTTTGCTTTGTTTAATTATTCAAGTTGGTTCCACCACAGAATTAAACTGCCTGGAGATATTATGGGATTTCAGCACAAACAACACATATGACCATATAAATGCCAACTCTTGCCAAGTGTCTACATGAACCCCAATTCTCACTCACAGTAGTGAGTGACAGCACACCCCCTAATAGCCAGGAACAGGCCTACATGGAACCATTTAATCAAAAGCTAGTTTGCCTCCAAACTGAGTCACAGTCTTTCAGGCTGGGAGTCCTTGCCTGTTCACACCCAGCACAAATCAGTAGCTCAGCCTGGAAGTTACCTCCTTAACATTCAGGTTCTGGCCAACCTGCAAACTCTAGCTGAAAGCTGTCGTTTCCTGAAGTTAATAGAAATGTCAGGATCAATTGCATTCTCTGAAGTTTATTTTTTCTTTATTCTCCTCCAAAGTAATTCAAAAGGCAAGGAGAAGTGTTCAATAAGAGCTAGATGTTGCCCAGTCCTCCAGTGAGATTAAGACAAAAATAACTTGGAGTGTATATTCTCTTTCACCTCATGAAATTTTTAAAAAATAGAATATTGGGCACAGAAAGATTTTAGAGATCATTTAGTTAGAGGCCCTAATTTTGCAGAAGAATAGAAGGCCCAGCGTGGTAGAGTCCCTTAGAAAGCATCACACAGCTAGGAAGTAGCAGACCTGCTCCTGCCTCAGTTCAGGGCTCTCCCACCATGCCACACTTTCCCCTGCCACTAAAGGGAAGGGAGGACCCTTTGCTGTCATTCCCACCGCCTCCCTCTTTCTCTGCACCTCAGCAGGGGCGAGGGTCTCTCCCTTAACTGTGCGGTCTTTCTGCTGTTACCATGTAAACTGTGGGCTAGGCCAGAGCAAGGAGGAGGAGGAGGGGGCGGCTTTGGGGAAGTCGTATTTCTAGGGCATAGTGCCTCCCAAATCCCCTGCAACATCCTGGTGCCTCAATGTCTATGGGCTAAAAAAAATCAGCGCTTAGAAAGGGACTCTTCTTGGCCACCATGAAATGAGGAGCGCAGCTGCACTGGCGACAGCACAGTTCCCAGGAGCAACCAGGCATCGGCCCAACTCCTCAGAGAACTGCTGGGCCTGGGGAGGAGCTGACTTTTCCCTCCACACTTGGAAAGATGCACTGCTTGAGCTCTCCCAGGCTAGGAGGGGAGAAGCAGATTAAGAAACAAGGCTCAGCAACCATTTCTCTGTGCCAGATTCATTTACAGAGAAACATGGAGGGAAAAAAAAATAGAGATGTTTAGTGTAATGTCCACTCTCAGTGTGTCATGGATCAGTAGCTTTATCTAGTTCTTTCTCACTTGGTTTAAAAGACACTTAGATTTAACATTTTAAGGGCCCTAAAAATCAACAAGTACAAAATACCAATTAACTGAGGCTTCATATGTGTAATAGGCTTAAAGCTTCTCGACTCATCATCAGGAGATGAAAAGAAAATATAAATTTTAGTTTGATAACTTGTACTAATAAAATATTCCCCAGGAGAAAAAGAATACTTTGACCATTACCTACAAATTTTACTTATCTGTGAAATTTGCATACGAGTGCTCTCTTTGTACCTCGTTATGGGTTTAAATAGCTTTCGAGAAAAATTGATCCATAAAATGCCTGTTACATGGCAGATACTTCACATACAAAGGCAGATAACAAGAGCAAATAGGACATGGTCCTGCCATCCAGGAGCTTATAACAGAGAAATTATAACAAGGCCAAGCAACTGGAAAGCTCTGTTTTGTCTGTATGTATTTACATTCTAACCTCTGACCTCTCTCCTAAGCTCCAGTCCTGAACTTTTAATAAACTGCTTAGCACCTGCCTCCTCTGCACCTGTACATTCCATTGCATTCTCCACCTGAAAATGCCTACAGTGGAATGCATTATTTTCCCTCCAAAATTGATTTTCTGACTTTCATTAATGGTATCGCTTTTTTCAAAGTCATCTAAACACAAGACTTTGAAGCCAACTTTTATTCCACCCTTTTCCTTATCCTCAAACTCAATCACATTGTCCTGTTGATCACCCCTTTTCTATCTGAGGATTCCACTCTTCTTCACCAATCTCTCTGTCTCATACCTTTCTATCAGTGCTAAGATGTTCACATATTCTTGCACTCACAACTAATTCTTCTAATTCCCCCTGCCTTTAGGCTGTTTCACTACTTTGCATACCATTACCTAGAAATCTTCCTAAAATGTCTCTTCATTCTTGACACTAAATGGTTCAAACACTTTGGTAGCCTTATGCTCTTTTGGGTAGATGCCTAATAATGCTATTGCTGGGTCGAATGGCATTTCTATTTTTAACTCTTTGAGATATCTCCAAATTCTTTTCCACAAAGGTTGCACTAATTTGCAGTCCTGCCAGCAGTGTAAGAGTGTTCCTGTCTTTCCACATCCTCGCATAAAGACATCTGCCCCCGAATGTTTATGACAGCACAATTCACTATTGCAAGGACATGGAAACAACCCAAGTGTCCGTCAATTCATGAGTGGATTATTAAAATTTGGTATATGTTTACAATGGAATATTACTCAATTCTAAGAAATGACAGTGAGCTAGCATCACTTATATTATACTGGATTGAGCTCAAGCCCATTGTCCAAAGTGAGGTGACACAAAATCAGAATAATGGGCTCCACATATACCTGCCATCAAATTGGTACTGACTGATTAACACTATGGTGCTCAAAGGGTGGTGATGTTCACCTGGGATTTGGGGGTTGGGGGGTAGTCTCACATCTGAGGGATGTGGTGAGCATTGTGGTGGGGAAGGGCATACCTCTAATCCTTGCTAGGGAGAGGCAAAGATATAAAATGTAACCAAAATGTTAAAAAAAAAAACAATTATCAGGTGTCAGGCAGGTGGGAGGGGGGAGAAGGGGATGGGTATTTACATACATAGTGAGTGTGATGCACACCGTCTGGGGGATGGACACGCTTGAAGCTATGACTCGAGGGTGGAGGGAAGGCAAGGGCAATGTACATAACCTTAATGTTTGTACCCCCATAATATGCTGAAATAAAAAAAATGGTAGCCAATCTTTGCTTTCAGAAGAGTCTAATCAATTATCTCAACTTCATATTCGCAATGTCACCTCCTCTGGTGGCTATTTGCTGCCAGCATCATCACTTCTGCCTCCACAAAGATGTGTTCTTCTTTCCCATGTGCACTAGTTGCTAATGCTTTCCCTTCGCCTGGAATGCCTTCATCCCATCTCTACCCAGGAACGCCCTGACTACTTCCAAATGCCTTAATCAACTCATCTCTCCAGTTCCAGAGCACTTTTTAATGTGTACCATATATGAAGGCTCACATGGCATTATATATTATCTTATGGTTATATTTGTATGTCTCTTCTATTATGGGCTCATCCAGTATCTGTAATATACAAGGGGATGTTCTAGTCACTTTAAAGACTCAAAGATAAATAAAACTTATAGTACAGGAAATAAAACATGTGCATAAATAACGTTAACATGTATCCCTACATGGTAAGTATTATAAGAAAGTTAGAGCTAAGCAAGCCAAAGATAGAAAAGTTGCCTTCAACTGAGAATACCAGAGAGGAAAAAAAATGATGGTAAAAGCAGCATTCCTCCTGAACCATAACATTTGGATAGCATTCTAACATGTTGTAGACATACCAGATTCTCCAGCAATATGTATGGCTTGAACACACCACAATAAATGAATTAATGCATCAATGATAAAATGGACACAAAGTATTATACAAAGCAATCTATCAAAAATCATTCACTAATGACAAAGATTAGAAAATATTTCATAAATGCCCCATGAGAAGTTCTCAATCTAAACAGACATTCCAGTCTTTTCTTTTTTCTTTCATCTTCAAGTCTGCCCAGATCTTATATCATGATCTAGCAGAGGTGTGGTGTAGTCCTGATGTCTAGAGGTGGGAAGTATCTGAAAGCCAATAGAAGAATGGGCACAGATCCTGCCTTTTTGGTGCCTGTAACTCTAAGCTGCTCCCAGAAATCTTTCCAAAGGAAAGGAGTGGTAAAATAGCCCAGTTTTAACCATTCTGAGAGCAGGAGAATGTCTTCAAGGCAGCCGCATAGACATGCCATTTGTCCTGTGTGTAACAAGCCCATCTAGACAATCACACAGCCCATGTTACAGTTGGGGAACTGTAACTCGAACATCAGGGAACTGCCCGAGGTCACAGAGCAAGCCAGCAACAAGCAGACACTGAGCTGGGGTCTTCTGCTCTGAGTCCAGTGGGCCATGCCATCTCCAATTAGGACAAGCTCAAGCCTGGATGGAAATGCCTCTCCTGGTTTGTAGCCAGAATCGGTCCCACGGCTTCCTTTGACAGGGGGACCTTTGGACGACCCCAGTCTCTTTATGTATTACCAGACCTGCCTTGTGCAGAGCTTCCTACCCTCACAGGCACTGACATTACAGGTGCCTAAAGAGGAGGTTATAAATATTAATCAAGAAAGTGAAGTTCATGCCTGAGAATGTTATGACAGTTGAAGTAACACGTAAGACAGAAATTGCTTCCACTGAATAAGGAGACATTTTTTCTCTGCATGGTGCCTCTGCCTACAATGTAATTTCCTATAGAGGTGGCAGAGCAAGAAAGAGTAGAAAAGCACACCAATGTGGTTCTTTATAATGAATACATTGATGAGGTCTTGTGAAAGTAAATAAAGTCCCTGTAAAACACTAGGAAATTTCCTTGAAAATAGCACATAAATTGGCCACAAAGGTTACCTCAGCCTGAACACCAAGGCCAGCAACATAGTTAGGATCACTAAGAGAATCCAGATGAAGGAAAGCGAGGAGTGTAAGTGCTGTGCAGTGAGGAAAGCATGCAGAGGAGGGACAAGGAAGAATGCTACTTCCACTGGAGTAGACCCTGAGGTAATTCTGCAGAAACTCTCCATTCCCTTTTGGGGGTGAGGCCCAGTAATAGGGACAAAAGTTTAATCATAAAAATTTCACTTCTAGACTGAGCTCCTGGCTTTGTGTCAATAGCAGTTGTGATTACTCCCAGACTTGGGATATTTTTCGAGTATTGTAAAGATATATAGAAAAGGTACAGCCAGTGGTTCCAAAAGTCCTTAAATTTTTGTGAAGCCAGTTATTAAAAATTTTAAATAATCATGTTGCTTCCTCCTATTGGTGCATCATTAGTGCATGTTGATATTACAACTCGTGTTTCTATGTTTTGACATGAATTTTAGCCAGATTACCTCATTTGAACCTCCCACTAAGCAAGTAAGGTAAGTTAACTGAAGCTGAAGAAATGTAAGCAGCCAGCCCAAGGTCAATTCGTGCCTTAGACGGCTCAGGGGAATTCACCAGTCAGAGCTTCTTTGGGTAATTCTGCCAAGATGAGCTGTTGTGCCAAGGAGCATGTTAGATGTTGGCTGCACGCTGCACCTATGCCCAGGACTGCACATCTCACTAGTCCGTCAATGAGGTGATCTCAGTGAAAATCAGGTGAGAAAAGACCATTATTCTCCAATTATTGTGCAACAAGTATAGACTTAAGGAATATTGATTTCTCATTAAAAAAGGCCTTCAGAGCCTACTTCTCTCTGGTACTATGTATCAAATTAATGTCTAGGGTTCCTGGAAAGTCCACATGTTCTGTTGGAGAACCATGCCTTTGCAGTGTAAAATAAAAGATATAAGGTTTCATATGTGTATGTATATGTGTAGGTACATATACATACACATGTATATACTATATACTGACATTATATGAAAAATAGAAGATAAACCTATTTCATGCAGTAACAATGGACACAAAAATTATTAATATTTAGAGTCCAGACAAATTTGTGAAATTCAGCTATTCTTGTGAAGTTCATTAAACATGTAAGTATAATGTGGAAACAACTGAATACCCATCTTAACAGACACCAGAAAAGGAAGACAGACAGAAAAAGAGAATTCATTAAGTCTTAAATGAGGATATCATTTATATAAACATTTTTTCTTTAAAATTATTTATAGAGCTTCAGACTTTTTACTGAAGTTTGAACTGAGAACATGTACTGAGAACATGATGCAAAATAAATGATATGGCAAAAGAAATTACAGATATCTCTAATAATTACATTTATATGTCCTTTGCTGCATCAAATGATCAGGATACCCAGAGACTCTTGGGTAGAGCATGGAAGCCTGGTTGCAAACTTTACCATAAAAGAACTAAATTCAAATCTCACTCCTCTTACTAGGTAAGTGATTGCAATTAAGAGTCTTAACATGTGTGTGTCAGTTTACACATCTATAAAATGAGGATAATGATCAAATACCTACCTTGCAAAGAGTCTTAAAAGACTTTTTAAAATGCAATATATGTGGACGTGTTTTGTAAAATGTAGAGTAATGTAGAAATGTCATTGCATCTTCTTACTTCTCTTCTTAAATTCAGCTTTTTACATTGGTAGGTTTTTTTCAAGTTTTATAGACTTTGCTTATAGCAAATATTGTATGATATTCTCTGAAGCCATAGTACAGCTGTGCTCACTGCTGCAACCTCTTATTGAACAAGTAGAATAATTTCTACAGTGACCAGCTGGATCAATTTCAAAATGACCACAATTTCTCTAAGCCTTTGCAAGTATTTTTTGCTGCTCTTCCCATTAAAAGGTAAAATCTATATTTTCACCTTTGAATATGGGCTCTATTTTGGGTAATGGGATATTAGAAAATATGACACAAGCAGAAACTTGAAAAAAGACTTGCACCTTGGGACTTGCCTTCTTTTGTTGCTGGGAACCCTTATGAACAAACGCAGACTAGCCTGCTGGCTGCTGCCACATGAAGAGAGGCCCTAACTGTCTCAACCATCCAAGCCACTTCCAGACATGTGAGTGGGTGAGGCCATCCTCGAACATCCAACCTCAAACTGAGTCAGCCTACTGAAACATAAGAAATAATATATGTTGGTTTCTTAAGCCACTAAAGTTTGAGGTGGGTTGTTTTGCAGCAAAAAGCTGACTGGTACATTGACCTAAAGTGGTTGCCATAGCTACAGAAATTTCCAGGGCCATCTCTTCAGTGACTTGTTGACAGAATAGCTACTCCTATGCTCAAAAGACTTCTAAGATATCAAAACACTATATATGTGTGTAGTTATCCTAAAAAGGTGACTCAACTAATAGAACCAAAGGACCAAGCACAGCCTGTAAGGTTTTGAGTTTCTAAAGATGACCCAGAAAGCAAATAGAAGTTTTGTTACATTGTTAAAAGGCAATTGCACAAGTTTTATCAGAAGCCCCCTTAGCTCTTCAACTCTTCTCTTCAACTAAGCCCCCAAACTGACAGTTTATTCCACCTTCCTTGCCCACTGCTCACGTACTACTGTCCCTAGCTCCACAAAGTTTTGAGCAACTCCCTTCAGCCTATCAAGATTTTCTTATGTTTGAAATGTGGGTGGTCCTGACTGATACTCACTAGAGTGCACATAACAAATACTTTTCGAAAACAAAATAAAGCTGGCGGGCACAGTGGCTCATGCCTGTAATAGCAGCACTCTCAGAGGCTGAGGCAGGAGGATTGCTTGAGCCAAGGATTTCAAGACCAGCTTGAGCAAGAGGGAGACCCTGTATGTACTAAAAATAGAAAAATTAGCCGGGCATGGTAGTATGCGCTTGTAGTCCCAGCTACTCGGGAAGCTGAGGCAGGAGGATCCCTGGAGCCCAGGAATTGGAGGTTGCAGTGAGCTACGATGATGCCACTGCACTCTAGCCCTAGCCCAGGTGATCAAGTGAGACTGTGTCAAAAAAAAAACAAAAAAAAAACCCAAAACCAAAAAACAAACAAAAAATAAAGCCTTAAGTTTTTATAATCAGACAATATTCAGAATTATATCACAGTTATAAAATTGTTCTGAGTAAATTCAATGCAAAAATCCTGCCCCAGTGGTATTTCCATGAAAACTCAAAAGAAAAATAATAATCACTGAATCAACAAAATATGAAGGAATATGGAAATATAGTTATGTTAGGATATCAGGCCTAGAGTAATGAACTGAAAATAGTTTCCAAAAATATAATTTATCTAAATTTTATAAATAATTTAGAGTTCACTAAAAAGAGAAACATGGTAAGGTTTTTTTTAAAATCTCCCTCTCACACATACATGCCACACACAAACTTCTATAAACCTCTTCAAGAAAATCACAAACAGAGAATATTTATTGCTTTAAGGTATACATAAAAATAGTAAAATATTAAGCATAAGAGATATACTTTCAACTAGACATGGAAATATGATGTAATTACATAGGAACACATAGTTTTGACAGTATAGGCTATTCCTCTTGCCCAATTGGCAGCCATCAAAATCAAACTAACCTAGACTAAGTCCCAAGAAAATCAGCCAAATAACATTAATCAGATTATAATGGTGAATTAATAGCCAGAGACTTATTATTATAATATAGATCAATAAAGTTTTATGGCACTCTATAAGATTGTATAAATTATTATGTTGTCTTAAAGTTTCATATCAAAAGTTACTCAAGCCGAGCACAGTTGCTCACCCTGCAGTTCCAGCTACCCAGGAGGCTGAGGTGGGAGGATTCCTTGAGTGCAGGAGTTAGAGGCTGCGGTGAGCTATGACTGTGCCACTGCACTCCAGCCTGGGCAACAGAGACAGAGATCCTGTCTCTCAGAAAAACATAAATGTTACTCAGGAACTGGAACATTGTATAAAAATATTTAACCAGTATTTAATTAGTCCCTATTATGTGAAAGTCAATTATTACACAGAATCTTTTTTTTTATATAATTTGGGTTCTACTATGATCTGAATATCTGTGTCTCCCCCAAAATTCTTATATCAAAAACTACCCCTCAAAAGCATGGTACTTAGAGGTGGGGCCATTGGGAGACGGTTAGATCACAGGGCTCCACCTTCATAATTGAGATTAGTGCACTTATAAAAACAAGCCCATGGGTGCTTGTTTACCCCTTCAGCCATCTGAGCAAGACACCATCTATGAGAAACAGGTTCTCACCAGACATCAGATCTACAGGCACCTTGAACTTGGACATCCCAGCCTTCAGAACTGTGACCAATAAATTTCTGTTATTTATAAATTACTCAATCTAGGTATTTTGTTATAGCAGCCTGAATGAACTAAGAAAGGTTCCAAATGTTTATTTTGATTTTGTTATTCTGAAATTGGATGGCATTTTGCCTCTAAAACAATGCTATAAATGGTAGGCAGTTTCCCAAATCAGTTCACAAAAACTCATTTATTCCTTTATGAACATTTAACTCTCATTAGTACTCTAGCTATCACACAATGTATAGCAGTGTTTCAATGGCAAAAGAGGTGCTGCATTCCAGACCCATTTGCACAGCACTTTTTGGCCTCACCTCTTCTCCCAACCCAGATCACATCAAACTATTCAAGCCGCCATGAATATGCCACATTCTTTAATATCTCCATAACTCTCCCATAGGCTGTTTCTTCTATCTAAAATACCACCCTTCAACTCCTGTCTCCCCCCACCCCCCAAACACACACGCATTCACGCACATGTGTGCACACATTTAACTGCCTGGCAATCTCCAATGCATCCTTCAAGTCTAAACTCAAATTCCACCCTGCCACTATGGAGCCTTCCTGGTTACTTAAAGCTGAGTTGGATCACTATCTCAACCAATGTTCATGAGTGTATATAAAATAATTTCATTATAACATCTGAGGAACTAAGCAAAAATTAATCTTTGTGCATTTTTCCCCATAAGACTATGAGCTTCTGAAGACAGAGTCTGTATTTTATGTTCCTTTATATTCTCAAAATATATACATATTATATATTTTTTTTTCCTCCAGGTTCAGCACAATACATAGAACCGAAGGGGTATATAATAAATAAAAAACAAAGAATGGAAAGAAGACTGGAGTAAGGATCAGAATGACAAAATTATTCTTCCTGGTCTGCTGTCAACCACCTGAATAAGGCAATGAGGGTTGGGTGGGGTCACCTAAAGATCTCTCAATAACAATAAAAAATGATATTTTTTGAGTTCCTCCTACTTGTGAGATACTGGCTCAATGCTTTACATACACATCAACCCTAATCTTCAAACACTCCTGCAAAGTGGGTACTATGTATTCCCATTTTGCAGATGAGAAAACCAAACTCATTTAAGTAACTTGTCTAATTCCCCACAAATGATGAGAATAAAGTTAGGATTCATGCTTAGGTCTGTGTGATTCCAAAGCCCATATTACCTCCTAAGACACAAAAGTATGTTGGCATCTTGGAGGCATATCCTAAGGGTTAAGATTATCTATCCACTTTTGTAAACAAGTGGAGGATTATCTATCTACTTTTATATGTAAGACTTCCACATTGTCTGAGAATGGTAATAATTAAGCCATTCTGTTCTGGGCTGCTAAGTGCGTAAACCACACCAGTCATCACAAAATCCACTTAAGATTCTGGCAGCGAAGTCCTTCCTAAATCAAATTAGGCTCACAGAATATTCTCAATTATCAACCAGATAACACCTCTACTAAATAACATGTGTTGTGCATGGTAAACCCTATGAAAATGTTGATGTCATTGAAGAAAGTGGATACCAGTTTGGAGTCTCTCTTTAACAGAAAGAAAAGCTCCATTGCTGAACCCCAAGCAATGTGAGTTTCTGAATAACAGGACTTTATACGTATGAAAGTTATTGTTATTCTCTGCTTACTGGAAACAAAACAAAGACATGCCCCTTAACAAGGGGAACTACAGTTATTTCATATTCTATTATCAGCATACTAAATTTAATGTATAATTAGATATAATATCCCTTCATATTTTGCTCATTATATTCATAAACTTTTTCCAAAATCTCTTGAAAACATTGAAAATGTCTGTTCAGTGTATACTTTTACAATTACTTGGTAGAAGGAGATGTTTGGAAAAATAAATACCAAAATCTTCCTAGAAATTATATCTGGGAATTGAGATTATGGGAAACTTTCACTTTTTTATATTGTTCAATTTGGCATTATTCTAATTTTCTACAATGAGCAGGTATTTATTTTGTAATCAGAAAAAGCAAGTACACAATCACAATCTTTAACAATAATTTAAAATGTTATATCACATAAATCTTATTAGAAGTAATATGCATTAAGTCAGAAAGTTTAGATTTATTTTGCCCCTAGATAATGTAGCAACTCTTAGCATTAGAAGATGAAGTCTGTTCAGATGTGCAGAGTATTAGTATTATCTAATATCTGGCTTTGAGTGAGTGTCTAGGGATTGACGACATCTTATCAGAATGCCATGTAATCTTGCATCACAAAATGCCTTTAAATTAAAATCACCGCAAAAGTATACTCTAACCTTTGGCACAGGGAATGCTATCAGCCCATGAGGGAAATGTCCTAATCCTTCAACACAAGGATTCCAGGTCACGTTCTTCATTTAAGCCTGCATCACCTCTTAATCTTGACAACAAAATCCTTACCAAAATTTTGGCAAGCACACCAGGAATGAAGCTGCCAAACAAGCATCATTACTGATCAGCCTGGTTTCCTCTCTGCTGAAACATGAGGCTATCAAAAGTTTCTTGGTGCAAATCACAAACAGGTTTTTCTCAGAATGTGCCTCTTTTTTTTTTTATGAGCAAAAGGAAGAAAAATTACCCTATAGTTACCTCTGCCTGCCCATAAACTGTATCAGGAGTTAGCAAACTATGACCTGTGGGTCGAATCTGCTCCCTACCCTGCCCCCCAACCTCCCACAACCTGTTTTTGTAAGGAGGCCCACAAACTAAGAATGATTATTTACTTATTTGAAACAGAGTCTTGCTCTGTCACCCCAGGTGGCATTATTGTAGCTCACTGCAACCTCAAACTCCTGGGCTCAAGTTATCCTCCTGCCTCAGTCTCCCAAGTAACTGGGACTGCAGACACTCGCCCAATGCCTGGCTAATCTTTTTCTATTTTTTTTTTTTTTTTTTTTTTTTTTTACTAGAGACTGGGTCTCACTCTTACTCAGGCTGGTCTTGAACTCCTGAGCTCAAGCAATCCTTCTGCCTCGGCCTCCCAGAGTGCTAGGATTACAGGCGTGAGCCGCTGTGCCCAAGAATGATCTTTTAAATTGCCGGATAAAAATCAAATGAAACAATAATGTTTAATGACATGTGAAAATTATATAAAATTTAAATTTCAGTGTCCTTAAATAAAATTTTATTGGAACACACCCTGCTCATTCTTTTATATATTGTCTATGGCTGCTTTAATGCTACAACAGAGTTGAGTAGTTACAACAGAGACCGTATGCCCTGCTGTACCAGGTTGAATAGTATCTCCCAAAAATTGAAGTCTACCCAGAACCTCAGAATGTGACCTTATTTAGAAATAGGGTCTTTGCAGATGTAATTAAGCTAACATGAGGTCATAGTAGATTAGGGTGGGTCCTAAATCCAGTGAGTGGCGTCCTTACAAGAGGAGGGGACACAGATGCACAGAGGGAAGAAAGCCATATGGCAATGGAGGCTGAGATTGAAGTGAAGCATCTACTAGCCAAGGAACACAAAGGATTGCCAGTAAGCACCAGAAGTAGAAAAGAGGAATGCAATGGTCTTTCCCTCAGAGCCTCCAGAGCTGTGAGAGAATAAATTTCTGTTGTTTTAAGCTACCTAGTTTGTAGTATTTCATTGCAGCAGCCTAGGAAACGAATACACTTTCCAAATCTAAAATTTCTAGCACTTTCCAAACAAGTGTTGCTGACCCTTAGTATAGAGGATTGTGCCCAGAAAGAAAACTCACGGAGGATATTACCCCAGGCCAACTCAACTAGGGCAATGCTGGGCCTAATAAGAGCATAAAAGTTTTAAAAACACTACCAGGGAATTATAGCAGAAAGTAGTTCTGACCACACATCCTCTCATTTAACTTACAGGTTTTCTTAATCTCATAGAAATAAAGAACATTAATCACCTATGTAAGCTGTTGGTTACACATTATTATGTTGCATCACATGAATTTCAATAATGGCACTTCCACTTAAATGTGGCTCGGGAGCACTTCACTGTATACTCACAGCAAGTGTAACAGTAGGTCAGTGTATGTGAGGTCAGTGACCAGGGGCCACTGGGGCTGGTTAGGTGACTCTCAGTAAGGAACGGTCCACCTCTTTCCAGGTTCCGGAAGCATTGTTGCCATCACTACAGTGTTTAACAGCAGTACTTTAAACATCTTTAACACATCTTTAACTGCCATATGAGTTGTAGTTAACTCACGTTAGTTTTGAGCGCTGGGCCTCGTGGCTCACAAGTCTACCTTGGGAGCCACATGAACTATTTTTCAATTTGCATATAACTCACACACAGAAAACAAACAAATTTTTCATTAAATTGGAAAGGATTATTTCATTTTTGAAGTTTTTATTCTAATTTCATAATAAAAGACTGTGGCCCCAAGAAAAAAATTTTTTTCTAGTGTGGCAGTCAATGTGTTAAGTTCAGAGGCACTCAAAAAATATATGTTGATTGATTAATTGAACATTCATGTTTATTAATTGGTAAGATTTAAAGAAGATTCAGGTTTTTGGTGAATTTGTATCATATTCAGTTATAAGACTCTCCATTGCTGGGGCTCTACTGGATATAAAAACACAATATGGGGATAATGAAATGCTCCTTTTTCAATAACCACTTAATTTTATGTAATTTGAATTTATTTGACTCAAGACTAGATTCGTATTCTATTGACCTAATTATTCAAGAAGAAAGGAAACGTAGCTACTGAGAAGACAAACATAACGTATAATTGTAATTCAAAAATGCCCATGATGCTGATTATGGAAGTCTGGGAACCCTGTGCCCAGGATGCCAAACAACACAAAAGGAAAAACATTTCAGTTAAGAACCAAATTATAATTTGCCTTGCCTGCCAGAGAACTTCAAAGACTTTGCTGATTCCTGAATCAACCACCATGATTATTCAAGTGTAGCTGGAGGTTCAAATTTGGTTTGATGAGCCAGCCCCTTGCTTCTTCTTGGCTAAGAAAGAAACAAGACTGCCAACCAGGCAAGTTACACTACACAAAACTCCCTTCCAAATGTTCTTTAGTAGAGCAGATATGGGTCAGCCAAAGAAGCATCAAAGCCTCAGAGTAAAGCTGGGGTTCCAGCATCCTGTGGCTGGGCACCAGATCCCAGTAGCTCTCATTCCAGGTGTGGCTGCTTCATGCAAGAAGGAAGGCTCGTCTGCTTGAGCTGGAACATGTCACGTGAGCAGCAGTGAGAAAAAGAAACAAATAGGAAAGATACTGAGGCTTACATGTAATGATAGAAAATACTTCATTTTTATAAAAGAACACATCTTCATTTAGAGGGTTCATCTTCAACTGGCTCATTAACAAGGCAGGAGCTTCTCCTGAAAACAAGAGTGTCAGAATCTTTAGTTTACATACTGCTTCAACCAAGGCACTTAGATCTTCTCAAGCGTTGGACGACTTTCTCCACAAACACCGAAAATTCAGATGACCTCCTTAGTCAAGAAAAAAAACCTGTTTTCATTTTGTGTTCTTCACTTGTTCAACTGGCCTTTATATAACATACAATCTCACTCCCCTAATCTCTGATACTCTCAGTTAGTTCCTTTCCTGAATTTCTAGTATTTAGAACAATCCATGTTTTTATCATCTACCAAATCAATTTTTTATTGAATGAATATTTAATTAGGCTGACTATGCTATGAATTTCAATTTTTTGCTGTTATATCTGATATGATCTAACAGGTATAACTAGCACCTTGTTTGAGGTGCTGTGTTTAAGGATGGGGAGAAAAGGATACAGAGGTTGGTAAATATTTCAGGGTTCTTGTGAAATGGAATTAGTATACACACCTACTAACTTTAAAGAAAGTGGCCAGAGACCTTTGCGTATTCAAGGGACAAAATGCATCAGGCTTCCTCCTGACAAGCTACCAGTAGAAATGGTTAGTTGCATCATCAAGCCTGAATCTATATATTTTCTGCCTTTAGCTTAAGTTTTGTTTTAAAAAACTCTGGTTTTATTTATTATAAAATTTATTTATTGAAATTCACTGCTTTATTTGTCAAATATCCAAAATATTTGATGAGAGGGTCACAGTGTACTGATAATTGTTGAAACTACCATTAGTTTCTCAAGTGTTAACACTGAGCAAACAACTGTTTTGTGATCACACTAAATAAAAGACAAGTGCTAAGCTTAATTAAAATGAAGTTATGCTTTTAAATCTTTAATAAAATAGAAAACATATGAATATGATGACCTTTTATAACTTTATTTCTTACATGAAGTTCAAGATCCATATTTAAGAAATTTTGCTAAAGTTTCACTTATGTGAAGAAATATTAGGTTAAAAATAAAATCCCCCAATTCCATCAATATATACATTACTTATTTTGAACATGAATAGAATTTGAGAAATAAGCCCTATAAATTAATTGTTCCAATCTCTTATGGTTTCAAGATTTATCATATTATGCTATATTTTCTTGTTTTAGACTCCATCTTCAACATGAAGCTCCATTGAGAGAGAGAGAGAGAGAGAGAGAGGAAGGGAGAGAATGTGAGAACAAGACAGTAGGAGAAGAATCTGCCTCATTGTGGGAAGAGCACCAGTCAGAAGATTTGGTCTCTAATCTAAATTCTGTTATTGTCTGTTATTGCCCTTAGGCAATATCACTATTTCTGTCACTTCCTCCTATCTGCGACATATATGTAGGTAACTCACTTAAAAAAAAAACAGAAAAAAGATAAAATGATACATTATCTAGGAATAATTTGCATACTATATAATGAAGACAACACTAAACTTGTACCTAAGAATGGAAAAGAGATTCGAATACAGAGACATTGGATGTTTCTGAAGGGTAAACTCAATATTATAAAGATATCAATTTAATACAGATTGATTTATCAATTCAGTATGGCCCCATCAAATATTCAGAGAAAAAACGTTTCTGGAATTGAAAGTCTTATCCTAAATTTTATCTGGAAGAGTAAATAAGTAAGAATACTGACCCTCCCTTCCTTCCCTCCCTCCCTCCCTCCCTTCCTCCCTCCTTCCCTCCCTCCCTCCCTCCCTCCCTCCCTCCCTCCCTCCCTCCCTCCCTTCCTTCCTTCCTTCCTTCCTTCCTTCCTTCCTTCCTTCCTTCCTTCCTTCCTTCCTTCCTTTTTCCCTTCTTTCTTTCTTTTCTCTTAGAGACCGGGTCTCACCCTTGCTCTGTCATCCAGGCTCCAGTACAGTGGCAAGATCATAGCTCACTGGAATCTCAAATTCCTGGCCTCAAGCCATCTTCCTGCTTCAGCCTCTCAAAGTGCTGGGATTAAAGGTGTGAGCCACTGAGCAGGCCAGAATACTGACTTTTTAAGCAGGAGAACAATAACAGGATGACTTTCCCTACCAGATATCAAAATATATTACAAAGTTAAAGTGATTAAGCAAAGATGTATTGGTGTGAGAATAGAAAGACTGTTCAGTAAAACAGAAGAGAAAATCGACTAATAGATCCACATTTTCACAGGAACTTTAGTCAGTATTAATACCAGCATTTCACATCAATTGTAATAGAACATAACAGAAAAAAAATCAAGTGAGATTCCCTGCCTGACATTATACTTCAAAATAAATTGCAGTTGATTATAACCAAAGCATTAAAAAATTATAAGAAACATGAAGAAAATACAAGAATATATATGTACTCTTCAGGCAGCAAAGTCATCTTAAACATGACAGAAAACCCAGAAGCCATAAGGAAACAACTGAGAGATATAACTCTTTAAACTTTTCTGCCCAGCAAAAGACCACATAAACCATGTTAAATAAAAGACATGACAGACTAGAAGGAAATATTTGCATCATATTACAGAAAGGGGTTAATTCCTATAATATGTAAAGATGAACAGGTTCCTTTGAATCAATAATAAAAAGATAATACAAAATAATAAGGTAAAAGAGTAAGAACAAATAAAATAAAAAGACAAAGTGATCAAGGAATATGAAATCAGTGATCTTATCAGTGACTTCCCATCAGATTGAACTGAACAATCAGTAGTATGCAGTGTTGATAAGGGTATGAGGAAAAGGGCATTTTCATCACTGTTCAACTGACTATAAACAACCACAGTATTTTCGTGGATTAATTTGGCAACACTCATCAATATGTTAAATATTATGCCCTTTGATGAAACATTATTACTTAAACAATCCATCCAACAAAAATGCTTATACATGTGGACAATTATATATGTGAATACTAATGATATAATAAAGAAAAAATTAAAATAGCCTAAATATTCTTCAATGGAGGGAAATAAATTTTAATATTTCCATATAAGCAACGAAACACTATATGGCAATTAAAAAGAATGAATATGTATTCTAGGGGGAATCTTCAAGACATAAAGTTGAAAAACAAAGTCAGAAAGAATAATAGACTATAGAGAGTGCTAGGATTACAGGCATGAGCCACCACGCCGGCCTATCTGTCAGTCTTGTGTGACTTTGGCTAGCATCACTCAGCCACCTCTAAACTCTGATTGAGCACCTTTTGGGTTGGAGACCATGGTTGGGTCTGTCCCCAGTATTGACCTAGACAGCTATTTCCATGTGACTCAACAATCTTATCTGTAGAGTAGATCTGAAAGCTGGAGGCTTTAGCCAGCTATTTGGTAAACTTCCTTCTTCCTTCCCAATATTTCTTTCTTTTTTTTTTTTTTGAGACAGACTCTCGCTTTGTTGCCCAGGCTAGAGTGAGTACCATAGTGTCAGCCTAGCTCACAGCAACCTCAAACTCCTGGGCTCAAGCAATCCTGCTGCCTCCGCCTCCCAAGTAGTTGGGACTGCAGGCATGCGCCACTATGCCTGGCTAATTTTTTCTATACATATTAGTTAGCCAATTAATTTCTTTCTATTTATAGTAGAGACAGGGTCTCGCTGTTGCTCAGGCTGGTTACGAACTCCTGACCTCAAGCAAAAAAAAAAAAAGAATAATGGACTATAGTAAATAATTTCATTCATCCCATTTGGAAGACACATGTAAAATATCTCTGTAAGCAAGAAAGTGCAGAGAAAAAAGTTTGGAAAGGTATATCACAAGTTATTAACAGGAGATAGAACAATTCCCAAAAAGGAGTAGTAAAGGGGAATTTTCTTTTTAGCTACTTTACATTTTCCTCTCTTATTGGAAAAAAAAATTCAACAAGAATGTATAGTTTTCTCATTAAAATTTTTAATGTAAAAAACAGGAATTAACTAAGTATAGTATTTTAATGTAGTTCCCACCTTATGCACAAATAGTTGGTAATATAAAAAAGCACAGAGTTACAAAGTCCAGAGCTTTCTTTTGTTACACGTTCATTTCCTTAATTTTTTGTACTTGTGTAAATAACTATAGTTTAGATAAAGTTTCAGCTAATTCAGAGGCACCGAAAATTTTTTATAAGAATATCTTCCTGTGCCTCTTTTAAATATATACCAAGTCAACTTTTAAAGCTGCCCATGAATATAAGTATGATCTTAAAAAGTCCATAATTTTTTCTGAGGACCTAATGGCTCCAGAGGACTGGCCAATGTTGAGATAAGGCTACTTACTTGGGAGGCTGAGGCAGGAGGATCGCTTGAGCTCAGGAGTTTGAGGTTTCTGTGAGGCAGGCTGACCCCATGGCACTCTAGCCCAGGCAACAAAGCGAGACCAAAAAACAAAAGACAGGAGCAGCACAGCCAGGCCATGGGCCAGACATCCACCTTGAACCACGTGGTCACGTAATGCTGGTCAGGAGTCTGATTTGACTGTGATCTTCGGTGCAGTTCTAAGGCTATCGAGGGTGCTTGTAAACCCAGTCACCAGCATTTGAGACCACTTCCTGCTACTTATTTACAGTGTGATCTACAGAAAAATCGCTTCGCCTTTCCAGGCCTTGGTATCTATTAATATATCATTGTTGAATGATACCTCCCATTTGTGATAAAGATTAAGTAAAACGATGAATTCGAAAATACTTTGGAAGTTGTGAAGTTGCTGTAAGGCATAGTTTTTATTAGTGTGGGAATGGTTGATCTCCCACAAATCGATTTGGTATTTCTACCCCTAACCCTTCCCCTCTACGGACTGGAGTCAGATTTATCATTTAATGAGAACCTCCTATATGCAGGTCCTTACGATAAATCTCAAAACAGTTCTGCAAGGCAATATTCCTATGACCTCCATTTCTGGGATGAAAAAGATTAGGTACCTAGCCCCAAGTTACAAAGTCAGAAAATAGCAGACCCTTACTCAAAGCTAAGTTTATTTGATTCCAAAATTATTATTTTTTTTTCTGCTCAGACCTTAGGGATGATAAAATTCTTAACTGTTACTCCTTACAGAGCCCTGTGAGCCCATGGTGTATTCATGTTTCACATATTTTAATACTGATGATAATAATCATTATGAGGATTATAATTGTTATAAATTATCTCTTTTTGACAATATATTTTTTTCAAAATTGGAGAAAAAGCCAATCTGCAAAAATAAAATTTACATAAGTATAACAAAATATTGCCCAAAGAAATCCAGGGCATAAACAAATTATTAACAGATTGCTGCTAACGAGATTTTTAATTAGCACTCAGGGAAAAAAAATCCAGAGAGAGAGAAAGAGAGGGGGGAGAGAGAGAAAGAGAGAGAGAGAGAGAGAGAGAGAAGACCTAAAGAAAGCTCATTTCTCTATGTGGATTTTTATGGGATTTTAAAAAAATCTAATGTAAATTTTTCAAATTGCTGTTTATCCCTAATAAACACCAGGACTGGTCCTCCTGGGTAAGCCATAGATGAGATATCCACGAGAGGAGGTAAAAATACCCACTTAAATTAAACAATTCTGGCTTGTACAATATTTGAGGAAAATAGATTAAGAAAAGATAGGTATAAGAAAAGCAAACTGTGGGGATATAGCATTTACTTAATCATGTAAAGTTTAAATGTTAATTAAGATTGACATTAATTAAGAACTATAACCCCACCTCCCTCAGGAGAGAGGCTGGCTGACTGGAAGAAAAGCACGACTACTCATTTGGAATCACCAATTCTACTACTGGCATTCTAGGGCTTTCCGTAATCCCTAGTCAGCTTCTCAGAATTCTTCTGGGAATTCTGCCCAAGGGAGAAGTTAAAAAATGGGTTCACTACAAATCTTCAATTTATAAGAGCTCTACTGTTACATGTTTTTTTTTTTTTAATTTTCCTTTCACTTCCAAATCTATTCAGAGGTTTTCACCAACCCTCCCTGATTCCAAGATGGTAAGATGTAAAGGAAAACTAGTGTTTCCTGAGGACCTACTAAGTGCTGGGTCCTGGACTACTACATGTGCCACCTCAAAATATTCATTATATCTGCTGTCTATTTTTATTCACATTCTGACAAGAAACTTCTTACAAAGCACACCTAAAAACAATATTTTATCTTTAGATATCTTATTAAATCTTAAAATCTTAGGGACTCTTTAAGATAGGAATTTTTATTCACATTTTACAAAGGAAAAAACTTGGGCTTAGAGAACATAAGTCAACTGTATAAGGTCACAACATAGCTACCAAGTGTTTGAATCTGAAATTGAACCCATGTCCTCAAATAGTGTAGTTCCACTACACTGCATCTGTTTCACCCCAGAGTGGTAAATTCTCTAAAGACAAGTATTGTATTAATTTTAGAAACAGCCCAAAACACAGTGAATAAAATTATATTTTGAAAGCTACTTGAACACTGAAATATTTAATACACCTGGGAGGTGTATTATTGAAGAGTCATCAAAGTGGGTAATATAGTCTCTAATAATAAAAGTTATCACTATAAAGTACAATTATAAAGTATTGAGACAGTTTCTTATGTGGCTTATGAAGCCAGTACCAAAGAAGAGTGTTCCCCAAATGGATTCGAAGATTGGCATTAGTTTGATGGGTATTATGATAAAATGATAATTTCAAAGGATAGTTGCTTGTTCCCATGAGTTCTGATACAATGACAATGGAAATCAATGTTCTCACTTCATATTCTTGCCCTGTTCATGTACAGATATACCACTATGTTAAAGAATTATATATATATACATATATTCATAAAATGGCATAAACTGCATTTTAATATGTTTCATGAAATAGTCCTGAGGGACTCATTAAGGACTTACTAAATCCTTAATAAAGCATTAAATGAAAAATATGGCCCAAACATTATAATTAAATATTTGCCTATATGGTGTCAAATAATTTTCTTATAGGTCCCTCCCACTAAATGGAATAAATCTTTTGATTGTTTTAGTAAAAAAAGAAGTTAAAATGAAAATCAAATTCTTTTCTTTACTGTTTATTATTGGATGTTCTCAAAACACCACAATTAAAATAATATGGATTTAGTAAATGAAAAGTTGTAGGGTTCTTTTTTAATTTTAGTTTTTGGCTATTTGATGAAAAGAATATAAACCTAGATGCAGGGAAAATTACTACCGATTTTCTTCAATTAGTGGCCATTTTATAGCTTAAACTCACTCTAAATATCCAGGACATTTAAAGCCACAGTGGAAAAAAAGGCTGGAAATCCCAGCTAAGGAAATTGAATGTTAGGGTAAAAAAATGAAGTATTAAGGACATGAAAAAATATTCTCATCAAGAAGGCAAACTGGTGTTGTCTACATAATCTAGAGGAAATGTCTATTATTTACCAATCGCCATTGTCTCCTGGGGGGGCATTTTGTCCCTACTGATGCAACTGCTGCTTGTGGTTGAGTCAGACAAACATTAAAAACTGTAACAAGACCACAGGTAGTTCAAAGTCCGGGCTCTCTCTTCCGCAAATAGGGAGACTGACCCACAACCCCCCTGAAATCTGATCATTTTTCAGAGAAGAAAGGAGAGAAGGAGAAACACTTGTGGAAAACTGGCCTCCTAAATTGTTTTGAATTATGAAATATCTTGAAGAAGTTCTTCAATCTCTTCTCTATTAAGCATATTTAATGGGTCTATATCAGAAACTTGTAATTGCCAGTTCTTTACCAGGAGGCAACTTAAAACAATTATAGGGAAGACTTCAATAAATCGTCACTCAGTGATCCAAACTGGTTTTCTGCCTGGAGATCACGGGATGATTATAAAGAGCCTTGGGAGTCAGGCAAAGAGGGTTAGATCTCAGGCAGCTGAAAATCCTTTTTTTGTTGTTTTTGTTTTTTTTTTTTTAGCCAGTCAAAATTAGTGAAAGTCCATTTTTGATCAGGAGAGTGACAGGAGAGAGATTTGTGGCAGCACAGAATGCATTGGAGAGGGGAGAGATGACCTGGGACAGAATTCAGGCAGAAAACTATCAAGAACTTTGACTTCAGTTTTAGCCTTGGGACGGGAGAAAATACCAGAAATGTTTGAAAGGGAAAAAAGAAAATCAACACAAGTTGACAAGGAGGATCCATGGGGTTTTCTGAAGGGTGACAAATTATACAATGAGTATTTCAGCCCTTTCCTTGCTGGTCAATTATTTTTATATTTGGTAAAGTCTAATCAGTGGCGATTTTAAAGAGGGAAAAGGTAACCTAAGGGAACATGTGCCCAAGGTGTGAAAGCAAGAAGATGGAAATGGATAGAAAAGCTTTTATAGACTGACCAAATGGGTGAAAGCTTTAAGGTTTGTTTTGGTTAGTATTTTACTTTTTTTTTTAGTTTTTAATTTTAATTAATAGTAGAGTGTTTACCCATACTGTATCCTAAGGAGGCCTTATATTTGGTTCTATTCTTAGCCTGAAAAATGAGGAAGAGGAAAGAGTCAAAAACATCTCCAAGAAAGCTGAAGAAATCATTTCAAAAAGTGATGCTGCTTTGGATGGGAAAATGATAACCTGAGTCTAAGGAAGTTCTGAGAAATAAACAAACAGCAATGCCCAGATCAGTAAGGAGACAGCTGAAAATACAGATCTGGAATTTGGGTTAGTGGTTAGGACAAGACATTTTGATTTTCTTGTCATTGACAAAGAAGCAGTATTTGAAGCTATGAGAATACAACTAAAAATCAATTAGAAATTTGCCATAAGTATCTTTTTCTTAAATACTGGAGAGGAGCTGGGCATGGTGGCATGTGCCTCTAGTCTCATTTACTTGGGAGGCTAAAACAGGAGGATTGCTTGAGCCCAGAGGTTCGAGGCTGTAATGTGATCTGATAACACTTGTGGATAGCCACTGCACTCCAGCCTGGACAACACAGCGAGACTCCATCCCTTAAAAAAAAAATACTGGAGAGGAGTGGAAATGGAAGACATGATACACAAGAGGCAAAGACAGAAGCATGAGGCAGTGAGAAATTTCCTGTCTATCCAAGCAGACCACAAGATACTGGCTGGTCTTGGTAGCTATACTTAGGATTTTAAGCAAATTATTTAACTCCCTTGTAACTGAGAATTAATCTAATTGATGTCTGGAATTTACTGTAGGTATTAAATAAAATATTACATGCAAAGGTGCTTTAAATTTTAAAACTGTCAAGTATGAACACCTACAACCAAAATGTAAATCAGATTCCAACCATAGCCTTAATGGAAGAATGCCCCGTACTCATCATCCGCTACATTCTCAGCTGTGAGTCCACTTGGCCCCAGGAGTCCTTGCAGTCTTCTCACAGTGGCACTGTGAAGGGCTGTACCTTCTCATCTCTGATCTCACCTCCCAACCACATCTAAAACCTGGATTTCCTTCCTAACTATAACATCCTCTCCCTAGCTCCTCATCCTATTTTAGCTACATTCCAAATAGCTTCACTCTGCCTTAAGTAATACTCACACTTTTACCCCAGGAAAGGTAGAGGTAAGTTCTTGGTACAATTTGACCATTCAGGTTTCTATTCAATTATGCAAACATATGATTTGTGATGAGTATATTCTGGATAAAGTTACTAAGGATCTTTCCAGATTCAAGAATTGGGCCTGTCAGATTCAAGAATTGGGCCATGTGTATGTATGTGTATGTGTATGTGTATGTGTATGTGTATGTGTATGTATTTCTTTGAATGCCAATTCCCATTTTATAGACATGGCCCTAAATACTTCTCTTATAAGACATAATTAAGTTTATATAGTCTTTTGGACAATTTGTAGTGTCTCTTGGACATTTTTATAACCTCCATGAGAACTAGAAACATTCCATAAAATTCTTACTTTCCCTAAGGCAGCATGGTATAGCCAAACCAATGTGCCACAGCTTTGGAGTCACCAAGAGCTGGATTGAGAACCCAGCCCAGACCACTTACAAGCCGCATAAACTTGAGCATGTTATGTAACCCCTCAGGAGCTTGATTTACAAAGGAAATGGTAGTAATAGTTTCTACCTTAAAAGATTACTATAGATTCAAGAAGTCACATAGGAAAATCACTGTAGCCCAGTGCCTAGAATAAAGGAGGTACTTAATAAATATCTCCTGAGCAAATAAGCGTCAGTGTCCTTCCCAGTCATCTCATCACAAAACCTAAGAGTGCTGAAGGCACTGAGAAGTCTGTCAAACTGGCAGGGAGGGGGCCTTAATGAGGTTCTAGGTTAGCAGTAGCTTAATAGAAACTTTCTATTTGTTGCTTGCAACAAGTGATTTCTAAGGGTTAATAAATCTTTTCTAAAAGCTACATTATCATTTGGAATAAAGGTAAATGTTTAATATAATTTTATACTTTAATTTCTAGAACCATAGATTAGTTCAAATATCTCATTTTAGCCAGAGATTTAATCTCCTTTTTGATATCAGAAATTATTTACCACTCTAAAATCACAATGAAAACTTACCCTTTGTGTGGTTCTTACACTATCACACTGAAGATTCAACTTTTTTTTTCATGTGAATTTTCTACTCTCATTTCTGGTCCACCAGTTAAGAACAATGGGACAAGTGACCAGGTAACTCTATAAGACCAGGAACCTGATCACCTGATCTTTTAATGAAAACATCTATTGCTTTTCTTTATTTACTTGCCTCTTACCACTGAGAACAAAGTTGGAAAGGGAATTATCCCCGTGACCCCCTTCAGTTCTTCCAAAACTAATATGGAAAGTTTTCAGCCAGTATCCAGAAATTAAAGATTGCAAATTTTGAGAAATGCAATGATGAATAAATAAGCTTTGATGCAGAATTTCTGCAGAAAAACTTTTTTAAAAAATTTTTTTCCTGCTTTTTTTTTTTTTCTTTTCTCTACTATTGGGTGTATCCTACTCTTTGAGTATCCTTTCAAATATAAGAGGTCTTACTAATTCAGTTGGCATGCCTGAAGAGAGGTGACTAAAAATATACTTGTGTTTATAGTGGCTTTGTAGTGATCACCTATGCATCTGGAGGGGCTCTAAGATTCCAGAAACTTCACTCCTATTGTAGATGTGTTAGTCCTTGATTGTTCAGATCAGATAAGCAGTGACTCAAATTTTTCCTAATTATGAAGGCATATATCTATTTGAGTGCTACGGGATAGTTAATAAAGAACACTAAAACAAAGTTTAAAGTTAAAGAAGTTTGCAGTTTTGGTGCTAATTTTAAAAATTAATCAAGTTCCTACGACATATAAGGTTCTATGCTTATTACAATCATTTGAGCTCTTACTAGATTCCTAGAAGCCAAGTAGTCCCCAATGGACAATGGCTAACACACAGTGGAATTTTATTTTCCAAATCTGGCTGAACATTGATTTCTAAATCTATAAAATGAGGAAATGATACAAATTTGGGGGTGTGGTAAAGGTGAAACACAAGCCTAGCTGACTCACACAATGTAGTAGCTGGCACACAATAGGTTCTCTTCCCTTCCTCCTTCTTTTTCTACATATCTGTATGCAATCATATAGGATTAACTGGACACTGAGCTTTATAATGCAGTGCTATTTTAATCTATATCTTATTGTTTGCACAGATATTGACTGTATAGATATGATACAAGTTGAGTATAGATAGAGAGAGTAAATGGCTGATGATTTTAAAGAGGATTATAATGGATACTAGAATTAAGTTTAAAATTTACATGATAAGGAAACTTTGATATACAGATTAAGCATCCTCGGATTTATCAACCTCAAATGGCCACTCATTATTGCTCTAAAGTCTTACCATTCCCCAAAGTCTCAATCCTATACCTCCCAATCATTATTCCATACCTTCTACAATAAAATCAAATTCCAATTCTCCCTTTTCTTCCTCATTCTTAGCTGATGACTTCAAGTGCAATAGAAACCATCAGAGGGGAATTTTCTCATCTTCCCACCAGCAAATTTGTAGCCACCTCTTTTCTCTCTCTTACAGAAAAAGAGCAGGATGCCTTTCAAAAGCCAGTTTCTCAGCATGCTCCCATACATACCCAACCCCACCTGCCTTTTCAGAAACCTCTTTCCATACTTTACTCCTTTTCCTCCTCTACTTACATTTTCCTTTCCACTGAATTAATTTTCAAATCAGTCAAACTTGCTCTAATATCTTCCATCCAAGAAGCACACCACAAACCAAAAAACATTGTACGGGATGAGTATTACTTATCTGAAATGCTTGGGACCAGAAAAGCTTCTGATTTCAGATTTTGAAATATTTACATATACATTATGAGATATCTTGGGCATGGGACCCCAAGCTTTAACATGAAATCCATTTATATTCAGATAAACATTATAGAGATAGCCTAAAGGTAATTTTATACAATATTTTTAAATAATTTTGTATTTTAGTTTGTGTACATTGAACCACTTTATTACCCTTTCAGGGCATGCTTACATGTAGGAATCTGGACATGAGTGGAAAAGATATAATGCAGCTGAAGAGGGATGGGAGAGTTTTTCCCCCCTTGAGGATATTGAATAGAATGTGTGTTGTGTGTCTGCATCTTTACGTGACTCATCTCATGAGGCCAGGTATGACATTTTTCACTTGTGGGACATGCAGGCACTAAAGTTTTAGATTTTGGAGAATTTTGGATTTCAGACTTTTGGATTAGGGATCCTCAACCTATACTAGCCATCTCCAATACTATACTGACCTGTCTCTTCAAACTTTTACCCAGTCAAGCTTCATAAAGAGGTGACTATGTATGCCATCATCTTCTTCACCTTCCATTCTCTTCTCAACACACCAAATCTGGCTTCAATATACTACAAAAACTGCTTCGGAGCCTGGAACCAGTAACTTCTGGATCACAATATCCAACGGAAATGTTTCAGTCTTTATTTTATTTGATCATTCAACAGCATTTGATAAAACTAACCATTCCTCTTTGAAACATTCTCTTCATTGAGTTTCCTGACAACACACTCTCCTGGTTTCTGTCTACCCCTTGACAGCTCCTTCTCCTTCTTCTTTGCTGTCTTCAGTCCTTTCTTACCCGTCCTCTTAAAGCAAAAATTACTTGGGCCATCATTCTGGACCCTATTGTCTTTTGCATATTCCTATGACTTTGCTTCTGAAAACATTTACCTGCAGAATGGTCACAAATCTATATTTGCATTCCAAGCCACTCTTTGAACTCTAGTCTCTTACATCTGTGCACTTAATTTTTTCTACCAGGATGTTTTATAGAAACTTCAAAATATGTCCAAACTGATCTCTTGACCTCCCTCTGAAACCAACGCCAAATTCTTCCCTCCTCAAGGGCCTTGCTATTTCCTTCATCTGAATACAGCACTTCATCTCTTTACCTGGCTAATGCCTCCTCATCCTTTAGGTTTCTACTTAAAAGTCACTCCTTCAAAAAGTTTTCTTTAACTCTCCTAAATGAATTATACTATCTTATAGCACCCTTTATTTTCCTTCAGAGTGCAGATGATGGTATAAAAGTACATTTCTATTTATGATCTTTTTGTTTCATTCTAACTTCTCCCTCTCTTGCTAGGTTAGAAACATTTGAGTGGGCTAACCACATTATTAATTCCTTCACCTCCTCAAGTCTGCCCCAAGTATATCTTCTCAATGAGGCCCTTCCTGACCTATACAGAACATAGAATTTCCCACCCTCCCCTGAACTCTTAACTCTCTTATTTTGCCTTAGTTTTTCCTCCCTTAAACACTTACAGACTTCTAACATTCTATATAATTTGCTTACTTATATTTATTAACTTGTGTTTTTCTACCCACCCTAAAATCTTTGCTCCTTAAAGATTTCTTTGTCCATTGATGTATCCCAAATGCCTGACACATGATAGGAGTTCAATAAATGGCTGTTGAATGAATGAAGCGCTGTGTCTGTTTTGCTCCTCGCTACATTGCAAGCTAATCGATTTCTGTGGAATTAAAGTTCAGGTAACATAAAATCTAAGATGAAGGATGGAGCACAACACTACCAGGACATTGGGATTCCCGTAAATCATGACTTCATGAATGCTACATGAATGCTTCCAAATGAAAAAGGCATATTTAATTTGTAATCTAGAAAGGGGCCCTCATCTTTTGTTTTTTAAGGGCACCTAATCTTGTTTTTGCTCTCTTTCTTCACATTTAAAGAGGTTTTAAGAAATTATATTATAAATGTAAGCTGCATGAGAGGAGAAACCATGTCCCTGGTGTAAACTGATGTCTAATCCCTCTTCCTGCACTTAGCAGGAGCTTGATAAATACTTCAGAAGTGAATGGTTGACCTATTGAGTGAATCTGCACTGTTCAGGGAAGAGCAGGCAGCACCGTGCATTGGTGGCAGAAGCCAGGACTTGGAATCACCACAGGGGTGAGATCCAGTCCTGGCTCTACAGTCAGAGAAATTTGGCAACGCTCCTGGGCTTATTTCTTCATCTGATAAGTGAGAGGGTAAAGCCAGATTCTTCAGTTCACCTTAACTGGATGATCTATTATACTAAGTTGTGAGGTCAGAGACTGAGTATGTTTTGTTCAATGATATGAGAACGAGGCCTACATCAGAGTATTTGCGCATAGAAGGCCCCCAAGATTTTGTGGAATGGTCTGTAAAATTCTTACCAGTGCTAACATTTTACAGAAAAATAACTGAAGTCTCCTGTTCTTTTTCTAGGAAAAAAATATGCAGATTAGCATTATCTTACAAATATACTGGGCCTGGGTGA
Source organism: Microcebus murinus (assembly GCF_040939455.1). NCBI lineage: Eukaryota > Metazoa > Chordata > Mammalia > Primates > Cheirogaleidae > Microcebus > Microcebus murinus. Next base: position 45,497,863 of record NC_134108.1, on the reverse strand, counting down.
AAAGGGAGTACAAATAAAGAATAAATGCCTGTTTCTTCCTGGTGAGTTGGCACCAGACACCAGTTTTATACATTTTCACTGTGACCTCTTGGGTTTTTGAATCGTTATTTATATCAACACCTTTGGCGCTTTATTTGAAACCTTTAACTCTGCGTGTGAGAACGCCAAACTCCCGAGGAACTCTATACTTGTAGCCCTCCACCTCAGGACCGGTGCCACCTTGCTGTTGGCGTTCCTTCCCTGCCATTATGCAGTTTCTGAAGAAGAACGACCTCTTTCCATTTCCCAGCCCTGCCTTCCTCATTCATCCTCCGCCTTCGCGCCCTTCCCCACCGGTGGAAGAAATCCCTAGGTTGGGCCGACCCTGCACGCCGGAGCAGGTGAGGAGAGGGAGGCCGGCTCTCAGCGTCCCCAAACCTCCTCCGCCTGCCAGTTACTGGGAACCGCCGGCTTTCCCACTACCCTACACATGCGCTTTCTTATGGAAAGGAAACCTTCCTCCACTGTAAACTAAGGGCCGCTCGCAGGGGAGGGAATGTAAGTGTTTACACTTGTCTCCCGGCCCCGGAGCTGCCGCGGGAGTTGATTGGCTCCCGGCGCCGGCGCTCCGGCGGCCCCCGCCCCGGCCCGCCCCTCGCGCGGCCATCTGCTGCGCAGTCTGTCTCCCAGTCTCTCACTCGGCCCCTCTCCCCTGCACCGCCCGCGCCCCCCTGCCCGGCGCAGGCTCCGCCTCCTCTTCCTCCCCCCGCCCGGGGCTCCGAATCTTCCCCGGCCGTTGCCAGGGAGACGAGCCGATACCAGGCAAATAGGCATTTGAGAAAGAAAAGGGGGGAAAGCTGCACAGCAGCCTGGTAACAAAGGAGCAATAAAAGCAGCCCCCAAATGGAGGGCTAAGGACGCGTCTGGGAGAAAATCCGAAAGCGAGCTAGCAATCACCCCAATTTAAAATAGGAGGGGGATGCAGAGGAAGGGGCTTGATTCGCTTTTGGGGGTAGGGGAAAATCAACAGCCTTAAATGAACCTTTGGGAATCGCCTGGATGGTGGTGTTGGATCAAGTTGGAGCTCTACTAATACAAGGGATTCGCGTCCATCCTGGCGGCTGGGGTCCTGGCCCGGGCTAGCGGGCTCCCTTAAGTGCAATGACACGTTTGTTGGCAAGATGCAGTTCTACGGAAACGTCTTTACATCAGCTTTGGGGAATATGACTTCGTGATCGAATAATGCATCTGAAGGAACAGGACAGTGAGAAAACGAAGCTTCACGTAGCGCTCTCCAGCTTGGTGATTTTCAAAGTAACGCTTGAACAAAGAGTTATTGGCTTGAACCAACCGTCTTTTTCACTCAGAGTGTGACCTATTTCCCTACAATGAGCAGAAAATAAAACTGTTTGAGAATTCAGAGCCAGCACCAGGAGAAATGAACCATTCCCTCGACTGCTTCTCGTCTTCATAAGCGAAAGATTGCAGGATCACTAAATGTAACCGAGAAAAGGTGGTCTGATTTTGCCACGAGTGAAAACTTTGGGAACAAAAATGTGGGTGGTAGTGGTACGCTTATTAGCCTGTATCCTTCATCCCCCCCCCCCAGATACTTTAGATCAATGCCTTGTCTCTCACACACAAATAGCGTCTGGTACTTCGGTGGCAAGAAGTGCAGTGGCAGATGGAGGTGTCCTGTGTACCATTATAGAAGCTTTTCTTCTAACCAAGTTAGACTTGGAGCGTTCGGGGATAGCGTTCTTGCTATCTCTAAACACGCAGATAATTTCTCCTTAGAACTGTAATCCGGTTGTTTAGAATTTCGTCGCCACTGCCTCCCTGCCTTCCCGGAGCCCATTTGCCTGTGTGCGCACTCACACAACTCACGCGCTAAGAAAGAAAGAGTCCATCCAATTCTGGCAGTAGGCTGATAAACGATCCATATTGACGCAAACAGCATCCCAACTGCAAATATGGACTCGTACACTCGAGGCTGGGTCTCATTTCACCGTGGAGGAAAATTAATTATGTCATTTCATTCAGTGATAAAATGCAGTTTCGGTCTATTGTAAATGACCTTCGCTTTGCATTGTGAAAAAAAAAATCGCTAATTTGGAATAGCCAGAGAGGGGGAATTTGATCAACGCCGAAGGCCAATCTCAAAATATTTTATTTCATGCCAGTGTGGGAGAGGGAAGGGAGTGTGGCTTCGGCTGTTTGCCGCTATTGCATTTTCCACATCTGGCCTACAGACCTAATTCTAACTCGCGATCTCGTTTGATGAAATTCGATCTTCGTGGTTTAAATGCCTTTCAATCTGGGACGATTTGACCATTGCAGCAGTTAAAAAAACAAATCCTGCGCAATATCTGTGAAACCGGTATGGAACAAGGAGAAAGAAAACATGCTGCAAACACACAAATCTCAACCATTGTCTTTAACACTCGCATACACACACACGTAAACACACGGGAACGATGGGGGAGGGGAGAGAGTGGAGAGAGACAGACACGGATATAGACCGACAAGAGTCAACGCGAGTCAAGTTAACGCTTTTCTCCGCCCCCATCCACAAGTACCCCCCTCCCGCGTTAATTACTTCCAAACAAAGCAAGCCAATCAAGGCATGCATTATTATTTTCGAGCAGAGGGAGGCGAGAGGCATGTATTTTTTAATTGATTTATTTATTTGGAGGACATTAATTCTCGGTCTGAAGCTGATTTTCAAACCGTTTGCAAAGCGCGGCTCCATTGTTCGCCGGGCGCGCAGGCCCCGCCCCCTGCTTTGTGCGCGGCGCGCGGATTGGCCGGCTCGCGCGGGGGCCGCGTCAGCGCCCGCGAGCCCATTCATCTGTGCACTTGGGCGTTGGACCCCGCATCTTATTAGCAACCAGGGAGATTTCTCCATTTTCCTCTTGTCTACAGTGCGGCTACAAATCTGGGATTTTTTTATTACTTCTTTTTTTTTTTTTTAAACTACACTTGGGCTCCTTTTTCGTGCTCGACTCTTCCATCCTTTTTCCCTCCCTCCTGTGCTGCTGCTTTTTGATCTCTTCGACTAAAATTTTTTTATCCGGAGTATATTTAATCGGTTCTGTTCTGTCCTCTTCACCACCCCCACCCCCTCCCTCCGGTGTGTGTGCCGCTGCCGCTGTTGCCGCCGCCGCTGCTCGCCCCGTCGCTACACCAACCCGAGGCTCTTTGTTTCCCCTCTCGGATCTGTTGAGTTTCTTTGTTGAAGAAGCCAGCATGGGTGCCCAGTTCTCCAAGACCGCAGCGAAGGGAGAAGCCGCCGCGGAGAGGCCCGGGGAGGCGGCTGTGGCCTCGTCGCCTTCCAAAGCGAACGGGCAGGTAAATGCTACCTGTGGTTGTGGTCGTTTCTTTGGTGTCTTTCTTTAGTCTCGCTTCCCTTTCCCTCCTGGGCGCTCCCGAGGCGCATTTGTAGAGAGGAGCGTGGCCGGATTTTAGCCTGAAGTTGAATGGAAAGGGATAGCCTAAATTGTCAGTTTTTCATAGGAGCGATCTTCACCCCACCCCAAAGTAGTGGTTCCCTAGAATGCTGGCGAATTCTCGAGTAGACGGGAGGAAAGGAGTGATAAATCGTCTAAAATGGCGTGGTTTGGAGATTGGCAGAACGTGACTAGCCGGGTCCCCCCCCCCAGCCAGGTTGCATTTGTGTTTGCGGGCACAATGGTGTTTGCGTGGCTCCCGTGTTTGTTGTCGAGACTGGGTCGCCTTCGAGATTGCTGAACTGGTGTGATTTTGGGGGCGGTAAGGAAAGGGGGGCGCAGTGGGGATGGCGATGGAAAAAAAGCGAGGAGGGAAGGGCTGTCTTATTGTATGCTGCGGAGGCTGCCCTGGGTTCTTGGAAAGGCGCTGGCTGGAGCTGGACAGAAGGATATCGGTACCTTTCGATGGGGCTTTCCCACTGTCCTAAATCTTTATTCGTGGCTGCCTGTGGCATTACACACCTATTTGACTTTTAAATGGTATCCCTGGGGTGGGAACCCTCGGTGGTTTTTTAAGAACCCCTCCAGATGGTCAAAAAGAGACAGTTGGTGCGTTTCGGTGGGGACTGGTCGTGTGCGTGGCGCCTGGACCACCCGCGGGGCCGCCCGCGCTGCCGGACCCAGGCGGATCGCCACGGCTGGGTGGGCGCGGGAGGTCGGCCATGGGTGGCTGCTTCGAAAACACTGGGCACCCACCACGCCTCTTTTCCTAGAGCGGAGATCGTGTCGCTTCGCCTTCCCTAGCCTAGTGGAGAAAGCAGCTCTGCCAAGAGGCTTTAAACCCGTTAAAAATGCAAAATGAGCCGCCGGGGCGCGCCCTGGCTTCGCAGAATCACGGGCGAGGGTGGGCGTGGAAGCAGAGGCGAGACCTCAAAAATGACGGGTTCCCCCCTGCCTTGTTGGTTTCAGCCGTACCAGCAGGCCAGGAAGCCACCTGAGCTTTGTTTGTGGACTCTTGGGCTGAGCGATCGGGCTCGGGGGCGCCTCGGCCTGCGGGCAGGGCCCGGCTGGGCAGGGCGGGGTGGCCCGGCGGCCCCGCCCCTCCTCGCCCGCCGGCGCCCGGCTCCGCGCGGTGGAGGCGCAGCGCCCCCTGCCGGTCCCAGGGCTCGCGGCAGGCTCGGGGCCTTCGAACGCGCCGCGCGGGCGCTCCTGGCTGGAGTGCGGTGATACCCCAGAGAGTTCTTGGTATTTTGAAGAGGTCTTTAAGTGTTTGGGGCAAACGAGGCGTGTGTAACCTAGGCGCAGACCACCAACTCTGGCTCTGTGCCTTCTTATAAAGGGCGTTTGGTGTGTCGAGTATTATTTGGCACCATTTTTCCCAAAGCTCTTAAGTCAAGGGCTGGAATGATTAACCTGTGCTTTCTACCTTTCGGACTCTGTCCTTAAGACATTTGCCAAGTGGTCAGAGCTACTGCTGTACTTTCAGAGCTCCTCAGACAGCGCTGCCCCATTTCTTCCTTCGGGAGCCTCTTGCCTGGGCATCCATCCCCGCCCCCTCCCCATAATGGCGGGGCGGGGGGCTCCGCGGCCAGAGGGCCCGAGGAGACAGCCGGTCCCTCCGGGCCCACGTGGGGGCGGGAATGGCGGCGCCCCGGCCGCTTCAGTGACGCTCCCGCTTTCTCGCCCCGCAGGAGAATGGCCACGTGAAGGTAAACGGCGACGCTTCGCCTGCGGCCGCCGAGCCAGGTGCCAAGGAGGAGCTGCAGGCCAATGGCAGCGCCCCGGCCGCCGACAAGGAGGAGCCCGCGGCCTCCGGGAGCGGGGCGGCGTCGCCCACCGCGGCCGAGAAGGATGAGCCGGCCGCCGCCGCCGCCCCCGAGGCAGGGGCCAGCGCCGCGGAGAAGGAGGCCTCGGCGGAGGGCGAAGCTGCCGAGCCCGGCTCGCCCACGGCCGCGGAGGGGGAGGCCGCGTCGGCCGCCTCCTCGACGTCTTCGCCCAAGGCCGAGGACGGGGCCACGCCCTCACCCAGCAACGAGACCCCGAAAAAAAAAAAGAAGCGCTTTTCCTTCAAGAAGTCTTTCAAGCTGAGCGGCTTCTCCTTCAAGAAGAACAAGAAGGAGGCTGGAGAAGGCGGCGAGGCGGAGGGCGCAGCTGGCGCTTCCGCCGAGGGCGGCAAGGACGAGGC